>NW_026575134.1:26057500-26657500 GCF_905146905.1 Nyctereutes procyonoides | reverse complement strand
GGACGTGTACAGAAGGGGGGACGGCTCCTCCAAGTTCATGGTTCGGTGGGACAGGTAAACAGGTAAATCGGCAACTGCCAGGGTAAGTCCTTCGACAGAAAGGAGCATGTGGGGGCAGCGCGGGTGGCTCAGCGGTTTAGTACCCACCTTCAGCCCAGAGCGTGACCCCAGAGTCCCGGGATCGAGTCCCACGTCGGGCTCCCTGCATGGAGCCTACTTCTCCCTCTGCCTGTGTCTCTGCCTCTCTCTCTCCCTGTGTGTCTCTCATGAATAAATAAATTTTTAAAAAATTTTTTTAAAAAAGAAATAAGCATATGGTGCTACGTGAAAATATGTAAGGTAAAACCAAGCCAGCCTGGTAAGGTGCTGAGGTTGTGGAAGGCTCCTGGAGGAGGTGACACCAAGGGTGAGCATGAGTGACGAACACCGGACGCTCCAGCGGGAAGGGATGCTGAGGGAGGACCTGCACGCAGGAGGCACGGGCCGGAGCAGCCCCGGCCCGCTGGGCTCAGGAACCAGCCCGAGGAACATCCTCCCTCGGTGCAGGAGCAACGGGAGGGGACGGTCTGATCCCGGTTCCTCCCCGACTGTCCTCCCAGAGCAGCCGTCTTCTGGGCCCGAGGTAGCATTCGCTGCAGGGAGCAGGAAATCCGGGCACAGGCCGCAACCGGGTCGGATGTAGGCACTCAGCGGGGTGCCCCTTGGCTCCCGTGTCGCGGGACAGGTTGCTCTCTGCTCTTCCCAACAGTCGCCGTGCAGACACGTGGCCTCAAAATTTCCAGATCTTTCTGATGGTCAAGCAGACCCAGCTATGCGGGCCAAAGGGGTCCCCTGAGGCCAATTCAATGCTCCTGTGAACGTCGCTCTCTGGATCCAGCAAGACACGCCTGCAAGCCCGGCAGAGTGACCACGGCCCTGCAGCTCATGACCTTGCAAGTCAACCTTAGATGACAGACATGCTAAAAGCGTGCCTCCATCGTCTGCGGGGAGCTCTCCCCCTCTCAGTCTGAGCCGGACTTGAGACTCAGCTGGCGGAGGGCACAATCAGCTCTTTCCAAAGGAAGAGCCGTAAAACATTCCGTCCCCCAACTCTATGTCCCCTGGTTGGCTCTGGGCTGAGATCCGCATCAGAGCTGAACATCAAGTAGCACGCGTCACGATGATTTTCTATCTTTTCTTTAAAAGAAAACCCACAAAAGCGGATTTTTGCCCCCCCCCCATCCTGAGGCCTGGCCTTCCTTCCCTGAGTATTGTGTAAGCCACCTGACAGATGGCGGGGTCCCCGAGGGTCACTTAGGTCGCCACCCCAAGTGGGAAAGAGGTGCCTAATTACGGCGCGGAGGAGCTACTCTGTTGGAGGGGAGAGAGGGGAGGAGAACCCGGGAGGAGAGGGTCTGGGGGCGCTTCTTCCTGCTTCTCCTGCCACTGGTTCCCGAGCTCCCCGCCCTGACGCTTCCTCCCAGTGACGGCCATTCGTGGGGTGGGAATGTCACAGCGCGAGGGTCACCCGCCTTCCCCGGGACACCCCAGTGCTGCCCGTCACTGCGTTTGCCTTAGTGACTACGCACAGTGACTGTCGTGACCCCAAGACCTGGGGGGCATACGGATGACGCCACCTAGCCCACCAGGCGCCCCTCTCTAGCTGAACTCACGTGACCCCGGTAACAACATTTTGGGTACACGGGGCGGACAGTCCCGTCTGCACGACGCAGAGGCACTGACCACGTGAGGCCGGCCGCTGCGCTCCGGGATGCACGCATGAACGGGACCCGGGAGGCTGCCGTCCTGAAGGCCACCAGACGGCTGGGGGCGGCCCAGCCTTGTCGCCACGTAAAGGCTCCCCAGGGTCAGCCCTTCCTGCCACCACTATGACGAGGGCTTAGCACCAAGCAGGGCAGCACCGGCCTCGGGGGGGTCCGCCTGGGAGGGGGCAGGGAGCCGGGAAGGGCTTGGCTCCATGGAGGATGCAGGGCCTTGCCTCAGCCTCTAGGGCTCTGGGGTCCCTGGAAGGAGTCCCCGGCCCTGGCCCCCACATGAGGACAGGATGGATGGGCCCGGAGCTGGCTTTCGTGCCGTCCACCCTCATCCCATTAGCCAGGCCCCACGCACCCGGCTGAGCCAGCACAAGGAGCCGGGGAGCAGGCCCAGGCGTGGGGCCACCAGGGGGCTTTGCCCAGGCTGCCAGCGGGCAGCGAGGACTGCGGGGGCTGTAAAGCGAGTAGAGTCCTGCCTGCCGGCCTACCCTCCCTCCCCAACAGCCCGAGGTCCTGCACGGAAACAGGAAGCGGGTGTCCTGATCTTAGCTCCAGCATCTGCCTCCCACCTGGCGGGGGGTGAAAGCGCGTCCAAGAGGTACGTGGGGGTGGCTCCTTCCTGCAGGAGCCCCGAGGGTCCGTGCACTTACTAGATTAGTGCCCCAAATGGTCCTAGCCAGTGACCGCTTCGCTGAAGTGTCCCCTGGGTGACAGTTGGAACTGACAGGTCCCTTCCTTTAGAGACCAGCTTCGAGCAACAGGTCCTTGCAAAGGGAGCGTCTGTGTGCCTGGGTGTGTGCTGCATGGGTGTGCGCTGGGCAGGTGTGCACTGCGCAGGAGAGTTGGGCTAATTTTCAAAGTCAATGGAGCATGACCTCGTTGAGAGGCCCTGGCAGCACCCAGATCCCTCTCTGCTTGCTCTGGGTGTTGCTCTTCTTTCACCTCTGGATAAGGTCAGGCTCATTCACAGAAGCCCTTCTGGAAACCTCAGCACCCGTCTCAGGCACTAGCACCTGTCTCAGTCGCTGGCATCGCAGTGGCCTGGTGGACAGGGTCAGGGACAATCAGAGTGCATCTGGCCTGTAGTGTCATGCGTGCCCTCACACATGGCCTGCCTGGGAGACCCAGCTATTTCGTTCCAGACACAAAGCCTCTAATTCTGGGCACGTCCCCCGGGGAAGCTGGGGTGCTGGCCTGCAGGCTTGGGGCTGTCCTCGAAGCTCGCACAGTGACAGCCAGTCCCGGCAGGACGGGCCTGGGCTCCCTTCTGCCCTCAGAGCCAGTCAGGGAGACAACAGGAGTCAGAGCAAAGGGCAGCCCCACTCCACCTGCTGTGAGCATGCGGGGCCTGCCCCCCTCTGCACCCCGCACCACTCGGCTGCAGAGGGAACGGGCCCACTCATGTCTACACGGGCTCCTGGCGCAGCCGCCAAGCTGTGCATCTTTCTCAGTGGGCCTTCAGTGCTGTCCCCTCTGGAGCGCAGGTGACCGTGTCCACCAGGAAAGTGTGGTGACCGAGGCCTGGTCAGGGCGTCTGCAGCATCCAGGCTGCGTCCAGACGGGAAACATCCTCACCAGGCCCGGGTTCCCTTTCTGCTGGTTATTTTGTACCCGGGTGCGTCTGGGTGGCTGCGGTGTGGATGCTCGGGGACACCAAGTCCCACGCCACATGCAAGGGGACAGGGTGAAGGCACATCACTGGCCGAGCGGGTCCCAGGCCCAGCGCACGAGGGACTGGAAGGATCTTCAGGTCCCGGCAGGTGAGCAGGTGGGAGGCACCGCCCCTCCCTCGGCCACGCGGCCACGGGGCTCGTCGTTCACCCCCAGGGGACCCGGTCACCAGCCGTCGGCGGCGGAGGTGGGGCAGGGGTCCCTGAACCCCGACCTGCCCCGGGCTCTGCGGTGCGGCTCAGGCATCCCGCCCTGGGAGGGGCCTCACACGCCGGCGCCGACTCCACCCATCCCGGGGCGCTCTGGCCGCGCGGGGACGGCTCCTGCAGCGCCGGGGGCAGTGTCGGGGGCAGCCCCGGGAACCCCTCCGTCGATGAGCGCCCCAGGCTGTGCTGCCCGGACCCCGAGGCCGCATCCCCCCCCCCAGGCCGCATCCCCCCCAGGCTGCCTCCCCTTCAGGCCGCATTCCCCCCTAGGCTGCATCCCCCCCAGGCCGCCTCCCCTTCAGGCTGCATTCCCCCCTAGGCTGCATCCCCCCCTAGGCTGCATCCCCCCCCCGAGGCCGCATCCCCCCCGAGGCTGCCTCCCCGCCCAGGCCGCATGCCCCCCCCGGGGCTGTATCCCCCCCCGGGGCCGCATCCCCCCCAGACCGCATCCCTCCCCCAGGCCGCATCCCTCTCTGAGGCCGTATCCCCCTCCCAGGCCGCATCCCCCCCCAGGCCGCATCCCTCCCTGAGGCCGCATCCCCCCAGGCCGCATCCCCCCCAGGCCTCTTCTCCCCCCAGGCCTCCCCCCCACCCCGAGGCCGTCCCTGGCAGGACGCTCGAGCCCCGCGAGCCCCCGGAGTGGCAGCCACTCGGACCAACCCTGTAGGGCCCGGCGCTGGTGGGTCCCCAAGGCGAGGGCCCCAAGGACGCCCGGGGTGAGAACCCCCCCCAGGCCGCACACCCCCGCGTCTGGCAGTGCCCGAGCCGAAGGGGAGAGAGCCCGGCGCCTGCGAGAGGCTGGGAGGTGCAGGAGCACGGTGCCAGGCGGGGGCGGGGGCGGGGGCGGGGCGCAGCGAGGAGCAGGTGTGGCCTGGGGGAGGGGGGCGAACACACGGCCGCAGGGGCCGCCGGCCACCAAAGCACGAACGAGCTCCAGCAACGCGTGTGCCTCCATGTGTGCACGCACATGCGCCGCACATGCACATGAGCACACATGCACACACGTACATACCCGTGTACACACACATGCAGACACACAGGCACAGAGATATAAACACAGGCGCACACGCACTGCACATGCACATGCAGACACATGCACACACATACACACGTGTGCACACACACATAGACTCACACACACACACCAGCACAGTGACATAAACACAGGCACACCCGCACATGCACGCGCAGACACGTGCACGTGCACACACAAACAGGCACACGCACACACATATATGCACACGGACAGACACACACACATGCACACACATGCACACAGAGACACATGCATACAGACACACACTCACATGAACACACGCAGATACGCATGCACACACATGCACACACAGGTGCACGTGCACACAGACACAGACACCCACACATATACACACATGCGCACCCACTCACCTGCAGACACACACACCCACACAGACACACGCAGACACATAAACACACAGGCATACACACGCAGACACAGGCACACATGCACACCTGCATATACAAACACACAGACATGCACACACATAAACACATACACACACACACATGCACACATGCAGAGACACACACATATGCACACAGACACCGCACACACATGAACAGACCCAGGCCCAGACACACACACCTGCACACAGACACACAGACCCAGACACACACATGCACACACATGCACACAGAGACACACGTACACACACGTGCACGTGCACACACACAGACTCACACGCACACAGAGATATGCTCCTTCTGTGAGCAAGTGGCTGGGGAAAAAGTGACCACCGTAGATTATGTGAGAGTCCAAGCAGCTGCGTGAAGCAGTGAAGTCACGAAGGAGGCGGGCACGGCGGCCGTTCACCAGGAGCGAGCCCGCGCCGCACACCCGCCCACGCTGCTCCCAGAACAGAACTCACAGAGCGGCTTTGCCCCTCCAGGCACCGCCCGGCTCACAGAGCAGACGTGGCGCGGAGGGCGAACACCTGTGCAAGACCACATGGCTGCTTACTTGCGAAGCCACAGATCAAATCCAGACCCAAAGGTGATGCTCCTGGCTCTCGTGTTCTCCAGTCCAAAGCGACGCTCACCTTCACATCGAGCCGCCCGCAGTTTTAAAAGGCAGGGCCGATGTTGGCTTCTGTCTCTACCAAAGAAGAAGCCAACTCTTAGAAAAGCGAAGTGAGTTGCCCAAGTTCACACGTCAGTGAAAAGGGTGATAGGAATCCGGATGTTCTGACCGGGAGGCAGCTCCTCAGCTACTATTTTATGATGAGACTGGACTCCTCATGTCACATGTCTGTCGAGAGGCCCGCATCGTATGTGCCAAGGACAGGCTGGGAGATGCGAGGCAGGAAAGGGAAAGCTGCCAAGCACGGGGGCACTCGCAGGAAAAGCCCCAGCTCTGGCCTGACCCCGCACGAGAACACTAGACCCGGACGCCCCGGTTCGCCCTGCTCCCCTCCTTCTTTCCAAACACGGGAGCCGGACTGCACCATCCAGGCATTCAGGAAACCGGGCCCCGCGGTGAGGGAAGCTGGGCTGCAAAACTCACAGGACCTTGGGATTGTCTACACACCCACGGGTAACAAGCTGGAGAACCCTACGTGGCGGGCTGGGGGTGGGCAGGTGGAAGGGGTGACCGCACCAACAAAGGGAAGGCAATCCCAGGCAGTAGCTGCCCAACTGGCCTTCTACTGCCGGGACGATCTTTCCTGGCTTGGGAATCGTGGCCTTCGTCTATGTGCTTCGTGTCCACCACTACTAGGAAAAACCTATATATTCTTCGGGAGTCCGAGGCAGAAGTCAGGCCAAGGCCAGAGAGGGGGCAACAGGTCACAGGAAGACAGACATTCCAGATTGTGATCGAAACTGGAAGCCCTAGGCTGGAAGCTTTATTAAGCCACCTACAACATCCATCTCAGGCGCTGATCTCCGCCAAGGGACCAGATCCCAGCTTCTGATTTATTGGCGATGAGAAGCACTGAAACAAGGCAGCAAATAGAGACTGCGAGAGTTGGCTCTTTTATCACAGTAATGAATGCATGTTCCCAGAATCATTGAAACCTTTTTATTTTTAAGTTCTCCACCCCTTACCTAATACAATTAAGGCCGAAATAAATTATACGAGGGATAAACAAAGAGACGTACTGCTTCCCAGAGACTAAAAAGGAAATCTAGATTATCTTCTTGCATTAATGCTACTTAACAAATACATCTCCAGCCCAGGCATAACTTAGCAGTAGGCTTCCCTTGGAAAAAATTATTTGCCCCCAGATTTTTCTGGTTCCAGCCGATTTCCTTTAATAATTCTTGTAAAAAATTTTTTGTTGTTTTTTGCTCATTTGTTTCTGCTTCGCATTTTTCTTTGAGCAGGACATGCTATATCCTAAAGTCATGAGAATAGATCACTGGGTAAAAAGCAAGCAGATGGACACACGCAGATTTCTCCAAAGCAAAAACTTGGAAGGCCTGGTATATCATGGTGAAGACAAATATTACCTTGTTTTGAGAAAATAAAAGTCCATGCTTTTGATTTTTGGAGTTTTAGTCACGGCACTGGCTTATTTAAATGTGGGAAGCCTAAACTTATGACAAAGATCACTGGTTCCGAAAGCAAAATTTAAGGCATGTTTTAAACTGCAACGTCACCAGGAGATACCAGTGGTCAAAACTCTTTCTTGGGAAAGAAACAGTGTGTGTCCTAGGCACAAGTCTAGGCTTGAATTCCAGATATGAAGTTGACTAGCTGGGTTATTTTTCACAAGTTCCCTAAAGTCTGTGAATCCCCATCTCCTTGTCTGTGGAATGGAGGGAAGAGGTGTCACCCATGTTTTATTGTACAGGTTAAATGGAATAACCCATGACAGATACTTCAGGAAGCAATGACTATGAAGAGCTCTCAGCAATTACGAGGCATTATTAAGGTGCCATTTTCCTGGCTGCATGATCCTTGGGTCCGCCTTGAAGACTTGGAGAAACCTAAAAATGTCCCTGATGTAACAAATCACCAGCGTAGCAGAATAACTGAGTGGTTTTGTAAACCAGCGAGCAAAGATTGGTGGTGGTACGACATTAGCTGAAAACACAATTCTGGAGGAAGTGTGTGACAGATTATTTGGTTGGAATGTATATTAATTTTCTATTGCAGCATGACAAATGATCACAAATATTGCAACTTGGAACAACATACACATTGACTGATTCACAGTTTTTATGGGTCATAAGTGTGGGCATGACTTAGCTAGGTCCTCTGCTCAGCGTCTGAAGACTGTGATCAAGCACACTTTGGGTTATGTTCTTATCCGAAGGCTTGACTGAGGAAGGATCCATATGTACGCCCACTTAGGACGCTGGCAGAAACGGTTTCCTTGTGACCCAGGATTCAGGAACTGCCTCCTTGTTGGCTGCGGGCTGGAGGACACCATCAGACCGCAGGGGCTACCTGTGGCTCCCAGAGGCCACCAACAACTCCTCGCCATGTGGACTTCTCCAGTCTGGCCCCTTACTCATCAAGTCTCTAGATGCAACGTGCTAAAATGGGTTCAACGTAGTATAATCACAGGAGTGATTTTAAAGGAGATCATCCATTACTTTTCATTCTATTTGTCATATTCTTTTGGTTAGAAATAAGTCACAAATCCCACCCGCACTCAGGGGGGAGAGATTATGCAAGGTTGAGTGTATTAAAGAGTCTGACTCCGTTTTTTGACATTTGCTGACAACATTTAATCAAGCTTTCCTCTTTCCATTCTGCCCCATATCTGGGCAGGCTAATAAGAAAGCCTGGGTACCCCCTCATTTGACACTGGAAGTTCAAACCACAGCAGCCCCAGGCCACACACAGGAACCTTTACTCCAGGCCTCCCACCCCAAATGCCGTAAAATACCTCAAGCCACTTTGGACTTTTTCAAGATCCACCTTGGCCTCCCCAGAAAGCCTCATTTTGTGAGTAATAACCATTTTCATACTCTCTTGGACTATGGTGTACGTGTGTCGTTGGTCCTGACATCTGAACCAAATTCTGGGTAGAGTTCTTCCAATGGGGAACATTTTAAATTCAGAAATGGCCAAAGTGGTTATTGGTAATATAGACAGGGATCTAAAGCTTTTTCCAGGATGACTATTCGACTGTATCAAGTAAATATTTCAAGCACTGAGTGACCTGAACGTAGTGGTTCTAAGTGCAAAGGGTTTAACGTGAACTTTCTTAACTACTAGAGGGACTAATCTACGTAGTCTGATCACCCAGTCACGATCCCACCTATGCATTCATTCTAAAAGGATGTGTTGAGCATCTGTGGTTGGGTTCAAGGGATATGATAGTACCCATGACATACAATATCCCGACCTGTCTCATCATATGGGGTATATAGAAAAATGCAGAGAACTGCGCATCAGCAAGTGATACACACTACCACGGGTAAAACGTGGGGAGTGATGGGATCACCATGGAAATATCTGTCCCACTTCAATATGGTAACATGAAGTGAGGAGTGAGAGATGAGCAGGGATTAGTCAAGCAGAATGTACCAACATAAATGCAGAGAAGAGGGTTATGGAGAAGCAACCAGGAGCACGGAGGTTGGTTCAAAAAGAGAAAAGCACGTGAAAAGGTCCAACAGCAAAGAAGGAATTGGGATAATCAGGAAACTAAAAGTATTTTAATAATTTAGTGCAAGGAGAGAATGTGTCCGTTACTTTAGCTTCTGGAGACCTGCTCTAAAATCACATGACGAGCATAAAACATCCAATGTCACGACTAACGTAAACTGTGCATTCAGAAAGGTAGAATTTTTTTTTCCTAGAGATACTGAGTTGGAAACATTCTGGAATCTTCTCACGATCAATCGGGAGTCCTAACACATGCCTCCTGGATCTCTGATGTAACGTGTAAGATGAGCTTAATTCTCCAATCTTCTCTGGAGTCATCACAGCATGACAGGGAACGCCGCCGTGCTGGCCATCACCGCGAAGGCTCGGTCATGCTCAGCTCTGTGGTTTGATCCCACACTTAAGAGCCGTGTGGTCCTGGGCTTCTCATGCCCCAGTTTCTTCCCTTGTGCATAGACAGTCATAATATTTGCAAAGATACCACTTGTGAGAATATGGGATTTCTTTGATTATACCAACTCTCCCCGTGTCCCACACCCCAGAGCTGTCACTGTAACCCTCTGCATGTTTGGAAAGAGACAACAAAGCTCCCTGGAGAGAGAAGAGCCTCTGATCCAAACTTTGGCTTCGCAGAGAAGGTGCCTTCAGTCGGAGTAGAGCGGGGCTGCCATTGTCGATTCATTCTGTGTCGGCGCCTGAGAAACTTAGTGACTTGTGTTGATATTTATGCTGGCATTTGGAGTCTCAGGAGGTGGGATTGAGATATGAAAAAAGACAAGAGAAAAAGAGAACTTTTTAAAAGCCAGAACAAGTGCCAGAGTTTGTCTTTTCACTCTGGGTTGACTTCTAAATAACTTTCCGGGGTATCTTTCTGCATAATCTCACTAGGAAGAGGGATCTTGGCTGAGAGAGATGGCGGGGGGGGGGGGGGGCGGGGGGTAAGAAAAAATTTAAAGGATGTAAAGGATACTCAGAATTTCAATGAATATTGATAAAATATGTGCAAAGAGTTACTGTTTTAAACTATTATTTTATTTTTCGGAAATAGGTCAGTGCAGAGTAAAATTTATCCAGGGACAAAATTAGATGCAAAAGATTCAGGGTCTTGACACAACTAGGCTTTTATAAGAACCTAATTGTGTACATGACCCATGTCTTCTGAGAACAGGGAGCAGCACGCCAAAGCGAGAGTGATGCGTGATAGAGCCAATCAAAGTGTCATTCTCATCTCTTTTTTAAAAAAAGATTTCTCAATTTCTTGGAGAGAGAGAGTGGCAGGTGTGGGGGAGGGCGGAGGGAGGGAGAGCCTTACGCAGACTCCAAGCTAGACAGGGAGCCTGGAGCCCGACGTCCGGTTCAATCCCACGACCCTGGTAGCAGGACCTGAGCTGAAACCGAGAGTCAGATGCTCAACTAAACGCACCCCCAGGCCTCTTTCACTTCGTCTCATCTCTCACTAAAGACTCCAGATATGGCCAGCAGGACCCCCACCCCCACCCCCTCGCTCCGTCCTCAACCTCCATCAGATGAGCGAGCGTGCATGCCGACACCATCCTGAGCTCATCCAAAAAGGGAAGCTTAACCAATGAAACAACCTATTTGGCACTTCCAGGGCTTCTTCATTCCTGGATCAGCTTGAGGGAGGGGAGAGGGACCGCGTGGATAAGAGGTCTCCTCCAGTGGAGAAGGACCGCGGTGATGGATGCTGCGCTTCCACTTCACTACACAAGCTTCCAGTTTTTTGGGGGAAAAAGAACTATCGCTCCCTTTGTGATCTTTTCCCTTATTCTAGATGTTGCTTCTTGTTGCTCCATACGGTAACTACACACCCCACACCCATCTGCAGAATTGCTCTTGTGCACCCGTGATGGAGCTCTCCCAGAGACGGACACTAACGGCTCCCAGAACGGAGCCCATCCTGCCATTCTATGAGAGCGCAGATCAGTGATTCCTGAAAGATGACCCAGTAGGCCCCGAAAATCAGTGTAGCTGCTTCCCGAAAGTAAGGACTGTCAACAAGGTTCATTTATGGTAATGGAGTTGTAAAATCAACCTAATTGTCTAAAAGCAGGGGATCTATTAAACCAAGTATGCTGTAACTTTAAAACGAAGTTCCATATACCCATTCCAGTTGAATAATAAAAGCATATTCGGCGCGGGGAACTGCTCCCAGGGTTAAGATGCAGAGCGCCGTGGGCAACAAGACGATCCTATTCTTGCAATATGTTAAGATGTACATTCCTAGCAATCTCCCCCTTCCCCCCTTCTCTCTGTATATGTGTGTCTGTAGAAGGTGCTCACTCTTTTCTTACAGATCTCACCCAAAACTCACTTTCTTGGGCAGCCCAGGTGGCTCAGCAGCTTAGCGCCGCCTTCAGCCCAGGGCGTGACCCTGGAGACCCGGGATCGAGTCCCACGTCGGGCTCCCTGCATGGAGCCTGCTTCTCCCTCTGCCTGTGTCTCTGCCTCTGTTTCTGTGTGTGTCTCTCATGAATAAATAAATTAAATATTCAAAAAAAAAGTCACTTTCTCATGGAAGCCTTCCCTGCACTCTACACTTAAAATCCCAAGCTCTTCTCAAGTACTTGAGTCCCCATTCCCTTGTTTATTTTTCCTCCTTAGTATTTATAACTCCGCGGCATACTAGATGTACCTGTCAAGGTCCTAGAAAGAAACGGATGGCACACGGAGTATAGTCACTGTGGGGGAGGGGATAGTGCAGGGAGCATTTACAAGGGTGTAAGCAGCGTGAAGGAAAATCAGCAAGATACTGCAAAATATCCCAGGATGGGCAACAATTGGGGCGGGGGCAATGCCATCCCTGGAAATGAGGGGACACGAGAAGAGCGCAGTTCTCAGAACCTGGAGAGAAAGTAGTGACCGCAGAAGAGGGTTACCGGACAGGAGCTGTGGCTGCACAACGGGGCAAAGCCCCTGCGGACCCAGGGCCTCTCTGGCCTTCCATTTCCTGACCTCCTGCCGGTGCCTCCCGTGATATGACGTATATATATAAACATACGTGCATAAAACATGTATAGTGGAGTTCTGAACGGAGAACAGAACTTTTCCTGAGATCATTCGTTGGCTGCACAGGACCAACTTTATTTCTGTACACTCGCTGGGCCTCTCCTTTCTCAAGGGGAGGCCCATAGAGTACAGATTCTGAAGCCAACCGGAATGCAGACGACCAAAGAGCTGCTGCTGAATGGGGTCCTTAAAGTCCATTCTCCCACAGAGCTGGGTGGAAATGCCCAGGTGGAAAGCAGTCAACAACTGCAAGGTTTACTTAGTTATTTGGATTGACTCCCCTCATTAAAATTTAATTTCTGAGAGGATAGGGCTTTTTCTTTTTCTTTCTTTTTTTTTTTTTTTGGGTCTGTTTTGGCCACTAATATATTCCCAGCACCTAGAAGATGCCTGCACACAATATGTTGGCTTAGTAAATATTTGATGAATGAATGAATGGATGCAATAGATATAAAATGTTTGAATTTGGGTAGTAAGTCTATGGATGGTTTTAATTTCTTCATGTGACTTTTCATGTTTTCTAAATTTTTTCAATAAACGTACCTGTTTATAATCAAGATATAAATCTGTGATATATATACACACACACACACACACACACACACACACAGACCCACACGCACGTACATACATATACTGGAGTCCAGCAAGAAAGCAGAGAGAAGGAAGCCAATTCCTCTTCTGGAATTCATCAAGTAATAAAACGGGTGCTCTGTTCCCCAGCTGTGAACAATGCAGACTCCATCATGTCTAGGAAATGCTAATCAATATTATCTTTCTAGGCTTTACAAACATCCCAGACCGATTGCCTATATATTATTTATGCTGTCAAGATAATATTTAGGTGATACATAATTAAACAACAGCCAACTCCAGAGATACAAGTAGAGCGCTGATCATGAAAGAATCCAGCCTCATTTTGACAAAAGGAAGGAAAGATGTCCTTCGGGGGTTTGACAACTATTTTTTAATAAAACCAGACAAGCAGCTTGGAAGTTCCTCTTCCTGGCGGAGGCCCCCAACCTTTAGCAGTAGGTGTCCCAAATGAGCGCCATTACTTTCACTTTTATCTAACTACCTGTAAATTAGAGTTACCTGTAGCACGAGCCCAACTCGATCACTGGTCCCTAAATACCAGGCCAGAAGTAGATTCTGGGAACACGTTCCCCATGGCAGAAATTACCCTTTCAGTAGCAGAAATGTTGATTGGATGATATGAAACTGTATTGTATCAGTCGACTCGAAACATATATGGTAAAATCCTGTTGAGAATGCCCCTGGAAAAAAAATAAAAATTAAAAAAAAATAAAGAACGTCCCCTGGTACCCAAATTTCACCTGCCCCGGATACTAGGTGCTGCACCGTACATGTTAGGACAACGCAGAAAGCGTAGACCAGAGTTACCTCCTGCATTCGCACCAGTCCTATAACAGGGCTTCTAGCACTTTTAATGGCATGTAATAGATATTGACTTACACACCCAGGTGTGAATGGTGTGTTTTCCTTTTTCCACTTTCCAGCTTGAAAACAAATGAGCTTCTATTTCTGTTCACCATTACCCCCTTTCTTCACTCTGGATGCTGTTCCCTGCTCTTCTGTACGGTTAATTGCATGTCAAACACTTGAACACTCCCTGAATGCTGAAGACGAAAATACCAGATTGCATGGAAGGGTTCTGTTGATCACAAGAAAATAATCTTAGATGCAGTCTATAAATATTGTTAAATCAATGAAGGTTTTACGTTGACTCGCTTCATCTATGTTATGGATTTGCATGTATTTATCAACTACGGGTGTATTTTCTCTGTATTTATCATGAAATTTCACCAAGAGCATCTTTGACTCCAAAAACGATTCCCAATCAGGTAAATGGCAATAAAAATTTAAAGCAAGACATTATGTTAAAAGGAGACGAGTAAGATATAATAGCCATTGCCATCTGATGTTTCACGGCAGAGAGTTTCTGGCTAAAGACCTCCATGAACCGATGTTCCAAGGTTCCACGGAGCCCCGGCCAGGACTTTGCTGGCTCAGGGGCAGTAGCAGTAAGGGCGGCAGCCTCAGCACCTTTGATCGGAGTAATGGACCGATTAATAAATGGTAACCAAGTTTATATAGCGTAAAGATGTCTGATTGGACACACTAATTCATCAGGGTTGTATCTTCACGCTAAATTAGCAGCGGCGGCCCCAGGAAGAGGGAAGGGGCAATGGCAAGGAGCCTAGACAGCAGCCAAGATGACAGCAGGAAAGGCTCTGCTGCAAGTTGAGACAGAAAAGCAAAGAGGATTTGTTGGTAAATCCTTTGGTCTGTGGTTCAGCATCATTAAAAAACTAATTTGTAAAAAAAACAAACAAACAAAAAAACTAATTTGTATGTTCATCTAACTCCGTTTTATGCAATTAGCAAGGGTCACTAAGAGACCAAAAGAAATAGGAAAGAAAAACCTGAGAATGTACCGTGTCCTTTGCCGAAAGTAATGCAAATTTACCGTCTGCCGATTTGGCCACCGCAGTGGTGCTGGAAACGCGACTGTGTCAGGTGTACGAGGCAAGGCCCTCGCCCGGCAACCCATCGACGACAGGGGTGGCATTTTCCTAACACCTGTTTCTAAGAGTTTGAAGCTTAAAACTGCTACTTTCCACTGACCGGACTGACGTTGTCACCAAGGTCTCCTTAGCTGAACTGGTACCTTGGCTTATTTAATCCAGAGAGCCCACAGCGAGGTCTTCAAAGTTTCGGGGGACAGTATAGACGGCAACCTCCCACCCTCCCTGGAGAAGAAGTAGGGAGCCGTCCTGCTGCAGGGAAGGCCAATTCTCAGAAGTCGGATCATGAATTTAGTTTGCAATTTCTTTTTATGAGTACAGGGTTTATTTAAAAAGAATAGTCTCTCTTGCTTAAAATCAGTCAGCCCAGTGTTTATTTAAAAAGAAAAAAATAAAAAGTCCCAGGTCCCTCAGTGTATGTGAACAGCATATGGTACGTGGTTGGTTCACGATTAGAAAATAATTGGAACTATTGCTTTGTTCATTGTCACGCTCCTACGATGGGTACAGAGAAATGCCATAGTACAAAGGCACCGAGCTTTGTGTGAAGCATTTAACAGACACTGTTTCATTATTTTGTTGTGAATGAAGTAGAGAATAATGGAAACCCAATTAATGAAGCTGGCCCATTTCTAGAAGAAAAGAAGAACTGAAAGCAGGTCTTCAAATAATAAAAGGGTTTTCATGTGGAATAATAACAACATTCCAGTATGATTCAGGGGGCTTGAAGAATATCTAAGGAGGTATCAGCTGTCTTCCCGCTGATGAGTTCAAGGCAATTTCAGGGAAATTTCCTCAAGTCCTCCACCAGGAAAGCCATATAGATCCAGGAAGAACCTTGGAAACTGCACTTGGCTACTGTATTAGACCAAACCTCTTTTAGTTGCCTTTTCTATAGACAAAATGGTCCATTTGGAGGTCCTCTGATGTGTGGACTTGGCTAGGTTACGGCACCGCGTGATTCCGCCCAATAGTCACGGGGGTGTTGCTGTGAAGATACATGGTCTATGTGAGTAAAGCCCATAATCACTTGATTTTAAGCCAGAGAGACTATTACCAAGGGGAGTCTCATCCGATCAGCTGAAAGGCCTTAAGAAGGAGGCTGAACCTTCTCGGATGAAGAAATTTTGTCTCTGGGAGGAGCAGCCATTGCCTGTGCTGGGGGTGCCAGCCTGCCCTTCCTGGTTGCCCGCCCCAGGATTTGGAACCTTCCTAGCCAGGCCTCACAGTCACATCAGCCAATTTTTATTTATTTATTTATTTATTTATTTATTTATTTATTTATTTATTTACTTACTTATTTATTTATTTATTTTTTGCAGCAAATCTCTTCTGTCTCCTGTAGCTCCTCTTTCTCTGGGTTGCACACCAACTGGTGCACTCAAATTCCGTTACTCTCTTGTGGTTCAATGTGATATAAAGTCAGTTGCCAAAAAAAAGAAGTATCGTATGTAAGACAAATGTACAGTTTACTGAAAATGAGAAAAACAATGTTAAAATGGTATGGGAAAGCAGCTACGTTATGATTGAATATATCGTCTCTGTACATTGTGTTAACATTTTGCACTTCCTTGCTTTTTTGCTATTTTGCTATAAAAGCCTGATCAGATATGTGTAGTATGAAAGCATAATTAAAATTTCATTATTTCATTACTTACCATTCGGTGAGACTTAATCTGTCGCTATTTTCTAGTCAATTAATTTTAAGAATGGGGCCAAGGAGACATGAATTTTGACAAGAGGGTTAAGAAAAAGTTTTCAAAATTACAGAACTGCTCAGGAAAGAGAGTCACTGGCAAAGTACTTCTGTGAGAGGGATAAAGGAAACATGTTGCCTTTTTCTGTTGTTGGAGGCAATGTCTGGCTTTACCAAATACATAGTCTTTTTGGTTTCTTTTTTTAATTATTTTATTTTATTTTTTCACAGTGGTTTCTTTCTTTCTTTCTTTTTTTTTTTTTTTTTTAAAGATTTACTTATTTTAGAGAGAGCATGCGGAGAAAATAGGCAGAGGGAGAGGGAGAAAGAATCCCAAACAGACTCCCCGCTGAGCACAGAGCCTGCCCTGGGGCTCGATTTCATGGCCCTGAGATCATGACCTGAGCCAAAATCAAGAGTCTGAGGCTCAACCAACTGAGCCACCCAGGGGCCCCTCCAAACACATAATTTTGATAAAAGGCCCTATTATTACCCCAGTTTCTTTATTTCTTCCCATCAGTGCTTTACCATCATAATGCTAGCGGAAGCCAGAAAATGTTAAGTATCTGCAGATCCAATATTTTTGCCTCCTTGCACAAAACTATGACTCTAGCAGTCACCTCCAAACACTCTGGAGCCAAACACTGCCATGGGGTTGAAGCCAAACGGCCGACCCTGGTTGTAATGGAGAAAAGGAAACTGGAGTCATAAACAGTCTCGATGAAAATGATCAGCAGTGTGAGTGGCACAGGTAAGGAAGGCTCTTAAATGGATGTTTCAGAATCCAACGGACTCCCTTTAAATAAGAATTTATGGTTTTACTGACACAGGACAGTTTAAAATGGACCCACATGTAGGGAAGAATAATGAAGAGAAATACTAAAGGTAAGCTGGAAAGACAGCCATGGCCCCTGCACGATTTCTCTAAAATCTAGCTCCACTGAATCACTGACGTGTTCTCTATTTAATAGGAGGCTGCTCTCTGACACCATAAATCCAGCAACAGTATTTTAGTTATTTACTAAGTGATTAAACTGTAGTAATTTATTCCGTTCTTACACCCATATTTTCCCCCAGGATCCTAAAAGATTTTACTGCCTCCCATAAAGCATTTTCGCTCTAAATATCGATATCGATTTAACTATATCCTATTATTTTTTAGATTTACTTTTTTATTTTGCATGAAGTTCTAATCTCCACACAGTTTATGAAAAGATAAAGTAGCTCACTTCCAGAACCCCTTTCTGAGGGTCCTTCTATGCTTTTATTTTTTTTCCCCCCTGGCTGCCAGTTCTGGGGAAATTACCTTTGACAATAATCCTAATTGTGACTTGACTTTGGTGCTCCTTATAGACGTTTTTAAAGAGGATTGCTACATTAAAAGTAAAAACTGCATAAAAGTGTAAAATCTCAGGCCTCTGAGTAAATACTCAAGGCGAGATTGAGCTAACCAGCCGGCACACCCGACGAACAACGTCCCCATTACGTATTCCGCATGCCCCTGGGTAGTGGTGGGGATGAGGCCAGGGAGGAATGTGCAGTAAAAGGAGCAGAAACTCCTGGATCAAGTCAACCCAACATTCTGGATAATCAGTTTTACTCACATTCTTAGAGGAAATACTTTATAGCAAACCAGAGTGAAATCATTATTTTCAATGTTAATGTGTTATGTATTAACACATTGTGATAGAGCGTCAAGTATGAAAATTTTTTAAAAAAGTATGAAAATCATACACTGTATCTTACAGTTTGGCATTTCGTATTGTGGGACAGCATGTTAAACTGTGGAAGGAATTTTTAAGACAAATTGCAACCATTACTAAAAGATCAGCCTTTGGGACATGCCTTCAGGTGCCTTCAGATATCATCGGCATCGCCTTTTATGTTGGACTCACAATTTCTTCCATTTCCTTCCCTCATCCTACTTAAAAATATGCATTCACTCTCTTTTTTGTAAGAAAGTTTGAGGAGCATTATGTTAGGGGTACTGATCCCAGGGAAAGGTGTTTCACGCTGAGACCAGGATAAAGCATGGTTACTTACCATGAGTCAGGCGTGTTCTTAGCAGGTGTGAGCTAAGAGCTATGGTTCAAATGCCTTGACTTTCCTTTATAACAGCTACAGAATTCTGAGGGCTGGATGAGTGGTCTGGCCAGAGACAACCTGACCTAGTTCCAGCCCATTCTTCATCTCCTCTTGGTTGAAAAATATTATTTTCTTTCTTTTTTTTTTCAAAAGAGACAGGCTTTTCCTTCTTCTAGGAAAATACTACTCAATCAGCAATGCTGCTTGGAAACATCCTACAGGAAAAGGGGATGTTGAGCAGTGCAATGGAGGGTCACTGAAAGCTGAGGGGCTCTTATCTCCTCAACTCTAAAACACTGCTTTCATCC
Source organism: Nyctereutes procyonoides (assembly GCF_905146905.1). NCBI lineage: Eukaryota > Metazoa > Chordata > Mammalia > Carnivora > Canidae > Nyctereutes > Nyctereutes procyonoides. The sequence goes on along the minus strand of NW_026575134.1, from coordinate 26,638,602 downwards.
TTTCTGTGCGCCTGTTTCCCCACTTACAAAAATAGAGGCTATGACTCAACAAAACCTCATTGAGATGAAACGCTTGGTGCCTTCCAAAAGGCAATTTAAAAATAACATTCATAGATTTATTTCATAGACATCTATATATCTCCTCCTCAAAATCAATGAAGTTGTGAATGAAACAAGTAAGGACATTTAGCATGGTCACCAGAGTCAAATCAATAGCTTTACCATGCAAGTTAAAATTCTGTTACTTGAATTAATGCTTTTATTTATAAGGAGTGATTTTTAAAGAATATCGACTGAGACCAAATCACCATGTTGTGAAGCAAAATGTAAAGCTTAAGAACACCTGTGGATAGTAATATTTTAAGTTGACTTTGCTTATTGAGCTTTGCACTACTGAAAATAAGACATCTTAATCCAAATAAGCATATGATTATAATCAATTAAAAAAAGGCATTCTTGGGATCCCTGGGTGGCGCAGCGGTTTAGTGCCTGCCTTTGGCCCAGGGCGCGATCCTAGAGACCCAGGATCGAATCCCACGTCAGGCCGGTGCATGGAGCTTGCTTCTCCCTCTGCCTATGTCTCTGCCTCTCTCTCATTCTGTGTGACTATCATAAATAAATAAAAATTTAAAAAAAATAAAAATAAAAAAAGGCATTCTTGTCCTTTACCTCTGATCTTTATTCTATACCTAAGACTGATATTCATAAGCCAGACTCTAACTCCACATAAATGGTAGCAGCTCATAGTATGTGTCATGTGTTTCCCTTTGCACAAAAAAAAAAAAAATATGGTACCTTATATAAGGACTTTATTGTCCACCTTCCATGGAACATTTTAGCACAGTAAACCATAAAGATATTTATTTATTTATTTATTTATTTATTTATTTATTTATTTATTTATTCTTTAGCCTCACTCTAATGTCCCAAACTAAGTAAATCAGATTCTAACCTAACAATTCTCTCCTTAGCAAGAAAATGTAACTCTTGGAGCTGAATTCCCCACCAGTGAGATTAGAGCATTTCTTGGCTTTTTGCACAATAGGCTATTGAATTTCCTACCACTGGCACCAAAAAGTACTGTATCTCCCCACCCCAGTACTGTATTCTGAGCTTGGATAATTCACACACATGCACATGTACATGTACACGCACACACACGTGCCTCCTTCGTTGACAATATCACTCTTAAGTAGCCGTGTGTTTGTTCACAGACAAGCCTCTTTTCTTACCCATGCTAATAATCCTATTTTGTGGGCTAAAAGCCACAAAATAAATTTAGTACTTGCGTCCTTATCTAATCCATATTTACTGCACAGATGTCAGGAGTGATCAGATGGAAGAAAAAGGAGATATATTTTTCTGTATTGCAGAAGAAACGATTTAGATTCGGGATTGGATTTTCCATTTATGTATCCTTGCAATACAAATTCAATAATGCTGGCACAAAATGACCTGGCTGCCTTTTTCAATAAACAGCAAGACTGTTAGCCAGACCATTTCATAAGCTTATCTTAAAGGTGAAAAAAGAGGCATTAAAAAACACAACAACAATTATCTTACAGCAGTACTGCACCTTTCCTCTGAGACTCTTAAAACATTCTGGAAATTATGGTCCAAACTCTGCACTCAGCACATAACCATCCTCCTCTGGTCCTCCCAGTGAGAAATACAGTACATAAGAGTGGATAAAAATGACTCTCCAATAAATACAGTTCATCTTTCTCTCATGAAATACAACTATTTTGGACAGATATACACAATTCGGAAAGCCAACGGTGTATAAAACCTAAGAGGCCCTTCCCAGGAGTTTCAGGCGTACAGGCCCCCAGGACTGAATCCAATTCACAGATGTTGTTTGCTTGGCCTGCACATGTTTTAAAGATTAAAAAATTTCACATAAAGTCTTGAGTTTCCATCTTCTCTTGAAAGACTTGAGGGATTTGATAACGCTGAGCCCATATTCCTTAGGGCAGTTGTTGGAGCTCTGTCCTCAGGGATACTGGCTTCACCAGTGACTGCTTACCCTACGTTTGCTACACCTGCCCTATTTGCTTTAGCTGCTCACCCTTGGAGGTAATCCACATTGAAAACTTAGTTTTAATCTTGATAGACACACTACCTCCCTAACTAGGTTGCTTTTTTCCATGTGCTTCCTAATCACACTTTAACTTTTAGTTACTGAGATAACCCTGGGGTGACAACTCCTATTGCAACCTGGACTTCATTAATTATTTCAGCTAATGTTTGTTACATATGCCAAGCAGAAGACTGGGATCTGGAGGGTATATAGAAATAAGTCAGACCTGAATCCCATCCTTGGAAATCCACTGGTCTGATGAGGAAGATGAAACTTGGATAGAAATTTCAAGGCAGAAATATACCAACACTGTAAGAGGGCTATTTAAAAAGGGTCAAGGATTTCAAAGAAAGGAAAACCCAGGTCCACTGGGAATGAGGGAGGGAGGGCCATTACTAGTATCACTCCAACCTAGGCAGCCATATTATTTAAGGTATTTTGTAACACTGACTTAGAAAAATCTTCACTGGCCATGGCCAGCTTGATTAACAATAACAAAAACTCATAGTTACCAATTTCTGACCACTTTCTATAATGACAAGTACAGGAATGAGCAATTTGTGCATATTCTCTTAAATTCTTATATCAACTCTTCAAAAAACATATTATTCCCCTTTTATAGATGAGTAAGCAGAGGATAACAAAGACAAAAAAAAAAAAACTTGCTCATGGTCACATAGCTGAAACGTTGAAAGCTAATGTTCAAATGGTAGTCATCTGGGTCCTCGACCTTAGTTCTTTCTCCTACATCTGCTGCCTGTAGAAATGGTAAGCGGTTATTCAGCTCCTTCCAAGTATAATATTCTTTACATATATTACCTAACTGAATGTTTACAGAAACCCCATAACATTTATTATTGCCTGATTTTTCCACATGGAAAATGAGGCTAGGAAAACTTGACAAAAATCAGCTAAGTAGCCATGCCTGATTCATGGTCTGACTGTTCCCTGAGCCTGTATCGCCTCCACTCTGTCTCATGCTCTGTCTCCTCGGTGAGAAAACAGAAAGCTCAGAGAAGCCACATGGGAATGTTCAAACAACTCCACAATTTGCAGAAGTCATTAGATACTGTCTACGCTATCTGCTATATAGGTAGATTGATGTAAGGAGCCAAGGGCTTCCCGCTATTAGCAATAAACCAGATTTTAATGATCCCCAGCCTTGGAACACCTGGGTGGCTCAGTGGTTGAACACCTGCCTTTGGCTCAGGTTGTGATCCCAAGTCCTGGGACTGAGTCCTGTATCAGGCTCCCCACAGGGAGCCTGCTTCTCCCTCTACCTGTGTCTCTGCCTCTGTGTCTCTTGTGAATAAATAAATAAAATATTTAAAAAAGAATGATCCACAGCCTTTCCTCCAGCTTGAAGTCAATGTGGCAGCCTTTAAAGAGACCCCTAGGTCGTTAGAAAGACTCCAGGATTCACAAGGAAGATGGTCTTCACTGCTTAGAACCATTGTGAGACTCATAAGCATCCACAAAAGTTCTGAAGATGGCAAATGGAAGAGGGAAAGTCCAAGGCAATGTTTTTAATACTTACTGAACCTATCACCAGGTTACCAGAGTCCTTGGGACCCAAATATAACTCCTCTGAATGACTCCAAATACATATAAACCTCCACTAGTACCTGAGAAGAGACCTAGGGGAAATGATATTTGTATGTAATAGCCTCTTCCAACATTCACCAGGATGAGGCCTCAGAAAAGTGACCTCAAAAAGCAATTCCGAGTGCTGGTGAACCAAATGGAATGGAAAATTAATCATGATTCCAGCGTTCTCCACAATCAGTGTAAAGTTTAGATCTTAATAAAGCTGACTTATGATAGGCTATGTAGAAGAATCCAGATACAAAAGACTTCATACATATCACCCCATTTATAGGAAATGTCCAGAATAAGCAAATCTGTAGAGCCAGAAAGTAGATTAATGTTTGCCTAGGGCGTGGTGCAGGGATAAGAGGCACAAGGTTTTTTTTTAAGGTGTCAAAATATTCATAAATAAATAAATAAATACAATTAGATTATCGTGATGGCTGCGTGACTCCTTAAAAATACTCAAAACATCAAATTGTACATTTTAAATAGGTGGATTTTATGGTATGTAAATTATACCCAAATAAAAGCTGGTAAAAAGAAAAAAAGGAAGATGATTTACCCCAAATCAATGAAGCATCGATAAAGGATACTTTACATAAAAAGAATAATTAAGAAGCATTAAAAATAAAAATAGGTATACACATGAGAAAAGTCAACCTAAGATTTTATCAAAGATCGCCAATTAAAATTTAGGTCTAAAGTTCAGCACACATTTTGTCTAATTTGAATTGGTTTTCCTATTTCAAGTCTTTAGTTAAGGTTACTTAAGAAGAGAATCTGAAATCACAAAAGAAAATCAATACCACAGTTGACCAAGGCCAGGTTCAATAATACTGCCCGCATCTGCGTGCAGTGAGGTAAAACAGCATTCATTAGTCATATAATAACTACATGGCCTCCTGCTTAGCTTAGAAATTCCTCCGAGGAACACAACCATTTCCCACCTATTATTCTCTATTGATTTTTACCATCTGCCAAGAGGCAGAGAAGGAAGAGGAATTACAACCAGCAAAGGTGATACCAGAGGGGGCGAAGCTCTGTGGTGTGATTGCAGGCGGGCATGTAAGTCTTCCAGCTCAACTCCTTTTTCTGTGTGTTCACTTATGTGATGCAGCCGTGAAATGGTGGAGGGGAAGCACGAGCCATGGCAGTCTGCTACTTAAGTGCTTGCTCGGAGGCCTCATGCAACTGCCTTCACAGGAGGGGAAAGCTCTTTCAAAGGAGAACATTTCGTCCCGGGCTCCTATTCACAGACAGCCGAGGTGCAGGAGAGGTGGGGATCCCGGTGGCCGTCATTTCCTAAGTCGTGCGATTTTCATCCCACAAGAGAGGAGATGGGGAGGAAGAAAGAGCAATGAATACTGAGAAAGGAATGGCAAGGTGGCAGAAAGGAATACTTGGTAGGAAGACCGGGATGCCCCAGAACAAACTGCTACTTAAGGAAGTGACAAGTCAAAGTGTTTGGGCACGATCTTATCACTGAAACAATACTGTCTTGAAAAAACTATCAAATCCCTAATTTGAAAACAGAAATGAGGGTGCCTATTGGCCTGTAACGTGTGTCAACTGTAGCGTCTAGAAGCATTGTGCTAAGTGCATTTTAATCAACAGGCACTCTTTGAGTCCTCTCAACTAGGCTCTAAGAAAGTGCTGACTTGTTAAGAATAAACATGCATATAGCGAGTCCAGGCCCATTCTAAGCACTTCATGTATTCAGGTTAATTCTCACGATAATATTTTAGGAAAGAAATTGTTCACCTTATTATTGTCATTTTACAGAGGAGGAAACTAAAGCAGTGGAAATTTAAGTAGACTGTCCAAGCTCACACAGTCAGTACGAGGGGAATCCAGGGTTTGGACCAAGCAATCAGACTCCGATCTGGGCCATCTACCACCAAACTGTATTGCTTCTGGATAGCACCCTACTAGTCATTTTCCAAATGCTATTAGTAATTATACTAAGCCAATTTTATAATTGAAGAAAATGAGCCTTGGAAGGGTTAGGATATTTCACCAAGGCCGCCTGGATAGTGAGGGACAGGTATTTTGAACTCAGATCTCTCAGACACCAGTGCTCTTACTCTTAAATATTCAGCAAGTATCATAACCTACAAGATGCAGAGAGAGAAACCAGAGTTACAAGAAGGCCCAGAACTCAGATCAAAGCTTTAGCTAAAAGACAGCATGATATTGTTCTCAAAAGCAAATACCAATCCCTCTTTATATATTTTACCCTGTGGGCAAAATCCAGCATGGAACTCAGTTTTCAGCCCCGAACCATGGACACCCACTCTCCTCAGTCCGATTTCCAGCCACCTATTTTAAAGGCTCCCAGTCGTTAGGTGTGGGTCTCCACCATTCTTAGCACCTGCACTCACCTTTTTCTTGGAATGGGCCACCCTCCATTATTTAGTGATTTCCCTTTTGGACCAATTCGGCTTTGTAATACAATATTCACTTGTAGATCATTTGTTATAAGGTGGCATTTGCTCAATAAATATCTCTTGATTAAGTATTAAATGAATACTAGAGTTGTTGAGTGGATCAAATTAGACAAAGCCTACAAACCACTTAGTTCTATACCTAAAATATAGAGCCTGCTAGATAAATCATAGATGCTGTGCTACTATGCTCATTGCTATTATGACATTTTTGGTTTTGTTATTGCTATGTGTCAGCGGACACAAAAATCATATAGATACATAGCAAAGCCCAAAAAGTAAGATGAGTGGGTAGAATTCATACAGGAAAAAAGGGGAATCTATTTTCCTCCCTCCTAATAGGGTGGCCAAGAGAGTTCGGAGGGGATGACCACAATTTAACATGGCGTATCTGCAACTTGGCATCTCTCAAGTGTGACCAAGACTCATTATCAGATTTAGATTGGTTTTATACATGCAAATCAATTGAGAAAAGAATGACTTACTCCAAATAATAGCTTAGTAAACTGTTATCTGATTTACTTCAACTGCATAGTTCTAAAATACCTAGTTATTATTTTATTTATAATAGATGATTATAGAAACTAGAAAATTCAGATAAAATGAAAAAGATAAAATTAAAATTACGATGTTTTCATATATGGATGCATATAGGCACACAGATAGTCCCTGACTTATAATGGTGCAACTCATGATTTTTCACCTTCACAATGGTGTAGAAGCAATATGCAGTCAGCAGAAAGCATACTTCAAATTTGGAATTTTTGATGTTTTCATGGGCTAGCAAGGAATGGTAGGATCTTCTTCTCCCATGACGCTGGGACTGGCAGCAAGTGGCAGCTCCCTGTCAGCTGTGGAATCATGAGGATAAACAACCAATGCACTTATAACCATTTTGTACCCAACAACCATTCTGTTTTTCACTTTCAGTACAGCATTCAATGTATTACAGGAGATAGGCAGCACTTTATTACAAGATAGGCCCCGTGTTAGATGACTCTGCATGGCCATAGGCTAATACAAATGCTCTGAGAGCGCGGGTAAAGTAGGCTAGGCTAAACTCCCGTGTCTAGTAGGTTAGGTATATTAAACAGATTTTCAACTTACAAATATTTTCAATTTACGATGAATTTTTTGGGATATAATCCCATCTTTAGGTCAAGGAAGATCTGTATACAGTTTGGTATCACTATTTAGCATTTAGTATACTAAACTAATTAGCTGTCAGTTACTATTTAGTATTACTAAACCCTTATTTGAGTCATTAGGGGAAATTATATATATATTATATATATTACATATATATTTTATATATAATATTTATATTTATATAATATATTTTTACACATAATATTTACATATAATGTACATATAAATTTATATATATAAATTATATATATTATATATAATCTTTTAATATATTTATATATGATATATATTTTATATATAATATCTATATAATCTTTTAATATATTTATATATTTATGTATAATATTTATATGTTAATATATTATATATTTTACATATAATATTTTTTTAATTTTTTTTAATATTTTAGTTATTTATTCATGAGAGAAACAGAGAGAGAGAGAGAGAGGCAGAGACATAGGCAGAGAGAGAAGCAGGCTCCATGCAGGGAACCCGATGTGGGACTCGATCCCAGGACTCCAGGATCACACCCTGAGCTGAAGGCAGATGCTTAACCTCTGAGCACCCAGGTATCCCATATAATATTTTTATATATATAATATATATATAAATTATATAAATATAAATTATATTATATATAATCATTTAATATATTTATATATAATATATTTATATATATAATATATATTTTACATGTAATATTTATATATTGTATATTATATATAATATATTATATATAACATATATAATATAGATATATAATCTTTTAATATATTTATATATAAATATATAATATATATATTATAATATATATTAATATAATATATTAAATATATAGTTATATAGTGTTATTTCCTAACACAATGACACTTATGATGAGAGATGCTGAAAATCCCAAGAACTGATGGTAATTTCTGAGCCCCTGGATCAATAGCTGAGCAATTTTGAACTCTGTCCTCCTCAATTACATGAGCAAATAAATCCCTGCTCTTAATTTAGCTGATGTGGGCAAGGTTTTGCTTATGGGCAGCAGAAATCATCTTAACTTCTACAAGCACAAATTGTATAAACCAAACTCAACGAGCAAATGGAAATTAAAATTTTGGTGAACCTAAGAAAATCTTACAACTGGATTATAAGGGTTCCCTTGTGAAGTGGTTGCACTTGGAAAAGAGATTTGTGGTTCAACACCGTAAAAAGTTATTTCTCACCTGTCCTCATCAAGCTTAATGAATACCTCACACATAAAACACCCTCCTTTTATTACTGCCTTCTTGTCCTGGTGGGGATCACACTCCCCCCGCACATCAAAATGGCACCCAACACCAGGCAGCGTGCAATAGTATATCCAGGCATCATTGCCATGGGCAAATATGGCAAAGCCTTCCTCAAAAGAAAAAACATCCTATCAAAGAAAGCATAAGATGATCTTTGAAAACTAGGGCAAAAAAATAATAATAATGTAGTCAACCATATTCAAGAGGCATACTGAACAAATATACGCTGTTTTACAGTATTTATGTTTTGAAGGGAATGCTTTGTATCTATTTTTAAAACCTTGTTATGCTCCCTAATCTCCATAGCCTTCGCATCCATACAATTTATCTGCACCTCTCTTGTGGAATTTATCATTTGCTACATTTATTATCATTACATGTGTATAAGTCTTATCTTGGGATCCCTGGGTGGCGCAGCGGTTTAGCGCCTGCCTTTGGCCCAGGGCGCGATCCTGGAGACCCGGGATCGAATCCCACGTCGGGCTCCCGGTGTATGGAGCCTGCTTCTCCCTCTGCCTGTGTCTCTGCCTCTCTCTCTCTCACTGTGTGCCTATCATAAATAAATAAAACAAAAAAATTAAAAAAAAAAAAAGTCTTATCTTTGCTACAAGAATGCAGATTCCTTGAGGGGAGGGATCTGGTTTATCCTCGTATCTCAGACATGGCATAACACAGTAGCTTAGAGATACTGGGCCTTCCATAAATATTACAAACATGAAGAAAGTATGTTTTTTTTTTTTTTAAAAGCAGGGTAAACCTGGATGGAAACAGGGAGCTTTTTTCACTTGTTACAGGAGATTGGGTTAGAAGGAACTTGTAAAAGAATATAAGGAGTTGTAGCTAAAACTGCGGTGGAGAAAGTGGTTCTTCATAGAAACTCAATCATTCATTCATTCATTCATTAACTGAACTATTATCTATATAAGCTACTGATAAAGATAGGAAAACTAGGAAAATTAGACAAAATTACTTCTATGAAAAGATGGAAAGTTGTTCCATTTTCCCAGATCTCAGTATTTTATGCAGTCAGTGACATCATGGAGTTTATTTTATCACACTTCTTGCTTCATTAGGACATAAGGGAAAGGTAGGATGATAAGGATAGAGAATTTTCAAATGAAAAATGGCATTTTCCCCAACAAGTTATAAAAAGGAAATTAAAGAGCTTCTCGTTTGTTTGCTTTTTGTGGCAGGAAAACTGAAATAGAAAAAAACAAAAAGCATAGAAGAGGGAAAGTGGAGAAGAGAGAAAGAAGAAAGAATGATTATGTGAAACCTTCTCTAAATTTCCAAAGAACAAGAGACAGAATTATGAGTGAGTCCTGGAAAGACTTCAGACTTGGGATAAAAAGATACCATGTGGAAAAAAGAAGTCTTCCTTTCAAATCTAATAGCCTCTCCTGGATTAAGAATAGTCAGAATTAATGAGAAATGAGAAGCATGTTGTAACTTGTTCATTGGTTTCATTCAAAACTAGATCTAAAATACATAAATAGTTTTTAATACATTGATATCTTCAAAGTCTACACTTTTCCACTAGAAAATGTGCCAGTAGTATTATTTTGCCTTGTTTACGTTCAAAAATAAATTGTTCGATCCAGGTATAATGGAATTATTCAAATAAAGTATAAAATGGGAGTCCAGGCCAGGAATGGCGCTAGACAAGTCAGAGGTCCTAAAATGTTAGTCAATGAATAGTCAGTTATAAAGAACACTGGTCAATTATACCTCAAAAAAGCTGAAAAAAAAAAAGAAAAAAAATGATGTAAAAGTCTTGGAAGTTTCTCTAATATAATTACCTTGTTAAAAAAAAAAAAGAAAACATTTCCTTTGAGTATGCTCCCATTCATAGAAATATTATGAAATCACATATTCCCCAGGGAAAATATAAAGGGTAAAGAAAAAGTATATATTGTTAAACAAGTAGAATCCTTAGTTCAATAAATGGCAGGTAAATACATCTATGTTCAATAAAACAACTGCATTTTAATTTGTCCTAATAAAAAACAAGCAACAAAACCCCTTATTCTGCTTCTTTGTGGAGGTGGTGTGCCTGGACTGTGGACTGCATACAAAAGAAACCCTGTTTTTTTTCTACTTAACATAATTTATTTTTCAAGATCTGCATATATCTTGAACTCCTCAGCCAACCCAATTAACGTTTCTTCTGTTTTCTCCCTGGGGAAGCTTCCATGTCCCAAGCAGGGTGTCTACAGGCTGCACGGGTGCAGGTGGGATCCCAAAATTTATTTTTCAAGATCTGCATATATCTTGAACTCCTCAGCCAACCCAATTAACGTTTCTTCTGTTTTCTCCCTGAGGAAGCTTCCATGTCCCAAGCAGGGTGTCTACAGGCCGCACGGGTCCAGGTGGGATCCCGGCCCTGGATGTCATTTCTCCATGCAGGCATTGACTGGTAAACCCATCCCCTTCTTTGTCTTTGGTCCTGGGTCCACAGACAGGCCTCCCTTCCATTCACAGGAACCCTACAGGGAAAGTCCTCAGGGCTCTGGTGCTTGGTGTCCGAGGAGGAACGATTGGACTTCTGGTTCACTCTGGGGCACTTTCTGAAGCTTCAGGGAGAAGACCTCACTGGGTTCGACTCAGCGAGCAGCCACTTAGGGGCACACTGCTGCGTCCTAGAGTTCAGCGTGGTTTCTATTCCAGAAGAGTTTCTACTCTAGAAAAGATGGTCAGGGTAGTGGAAGGGTTGGGACTGTGGAATGTGCAGAGTCAGCAGGGGAGCTGGAACTTCCTCTGTCTCATTATGTTTCTCCAAACATTTTTTTTCTGGGCTTGGAGCTTTCTCAATTCTCTTAAGTGCTTTAGGATGTAAACCAATGCCAAGGAGAGATTGGCAGGCTATTTTTTTTTTTCTTTCTGGCTTGCTACATCCTCCTCCTGAGGCAATGACCCAGGATGCCCTAGCTGTTTGAAGAAGAAGAAAGTTCACAAGGATGGAATTATCAGAAGCGGTCATAAAAAATAAAAAAAAAAAACACATTGTTTAATATTTCAAACTTTCCCAGGAAATAGGAAAATTTTCCATGAGGTTATAGGGAAGAAAATTAGCATAATGGTGGAGGTTAGGTGCAGGAAATTAGCATAAATTAGAATAAAGCACTCTGATTTTGCTGATATCTTCGCCTCCAAGCAATCCTATAGAACTGAACTTTGAAACTCTTTCAAATAGAGAAACTTACAACAAAGACATTCTTTCCTATAACATATTCTTCTGCAGGCTTCACAGTATACCCTGAAACATCTCTAGGGATAAATTTTTGTTTTCTTCAATAGATCTCACTATTCGAAATTGAACTTTTCCCTCTATTAAATATATCCAAGATCACCAACTGGTCATCTTGGCCTTGGCCTTGGACGCCTTTCTAAGTCACACAGATAAAATTATTTTCAAACTCCTTAATAAATCCCTTCTAAACCCATGTCATATATTCAGCTATTTTTCTTTACAGTTTATAAATTCCTTCACAAAGGAAGTGTCACTAAAAGTCAATGTCTACACACGTGTCTTGCATCATGCAATCTCAGAAATTTCTTATTGATTTGGTCATTTTGTCCCACATCCATTACAATAAAAATCCATATCTGCACTCACCTGGGGGGTATAAATAGCTTGATGAAGCTATGATTTATAAATTAGTGAATGTTCCCCTTTAATTGAAAATAGTTCAAACATTTCAACAGCCCAGAAGCCTCCAGTGCGTGTGCAGATCACCTACCTGGACTGCCTCTGTGCTGTGAGCGTGCATCATCTGTGCATCGACAGCATGCCTTGCAAACCTTCTTCATATTTTGGTCATTTTATGCTTTTAGGAATCTTGCCATTCCAAGGTAGAGCTAGACAACTTGCGTCACCAGACCTCCCTGCTCCCAGGGTACACGTACGTGACCTGGGTTCTGCTGTTCACTCACACCTGAATGCACCTGGGTTTGAAGGATGTGACAGATGGACGCTTCCAAGGATGTAGGAATTGATATTCTGGCCATTGTGGTGACAGAGACACCAGGTTCCTTGCAGGGGGCAGTGGCAGAGCTTCTGGCGGTCACTCACAGAGCATCACAGGCCCCGTGGTGATAAGGTTACACTTTTCCCTGCCTGAGGTCCTTTAGTGGGACCAAGACTTGCCCCTGGACAGGCGATTCAGAAATTCAGTTCTCACCCTCCTGGAAAGTCATCAGGTACCAGCAACCTTCTAAAAATTCCTGCTCTGATTAAACTAGATGATGTTTGCAGTGAAAAACACTTTTATAATTACTGAACGAATAAATAATCACATCCCATTACATGTGTGTGTAAAAAAAATAATCTCATTCATGTTGACATGTTAATACTGTGATTCTGAGGAGGAAAAAAGACTCTAAACACTAGGCATTTGCTACACAGTCCAGACAACATGGTGACTCAGTCTTCCTTGGCTAATAGATTTTTCACTTCTTTTTTTTTTCATGTTTATACTTTGGTGCCTCTATTTCTGACCTATTAAAAAGGAAGGAGTTTTTACAGGTATAGTTTTTATTACTGGTGATTCATTTTAGTACAGTTCTGTGGAAGATGAGATGGGACTGCCTAATGTAATTACTCTAAATCCTAAAGGCATACATTCTGTGAGCAATTACTGCCTACTTACCATGTACAGTGGGTACAAAAATAAAATGCACAAAATGAATACAATGGAGATAATCCCAGTTATCAAGTATCTCTCACTATTGAAGTTTCCTTGGGGAAAAAAATGGTATCCAAACTAGAAGTTCTCATTATATTTCCATAATTTCTATTCCATCCCTCAAATCAATTGTTCTTTCCCTGAAAATTATTTATGACTGAGACAATCCAAGGAAAATGACCTGTTCTGGCCCTGAAAGCTTCACTGGAAGGATTGACAACTACTGTGTTATATGTAAAAGCGCTATTATTCTGCTCTCATGGACCATACGAGTCTAACAAACGTCCTTTGGGAAAACGACCAGATGAATCACTTGTGAATGTGCAACAATGACCTCGTGCCTTGTGAGAATCCTAGAGCCAGCCGCCCGTCCTACACTCATCCTAACAGAGCTCTGCTTTGTGGTATCGATAACTCATTACATTACAGCTCTGCCTCACTAACATAGATTGATGGTTTCATTATACCATTTAATTAGAACTGTTTTTAATTTATCAGGAAGAAATGGTGTAATTGGTGAAAGAACAGCTGTTGCGGGTCACATGGAAACACAATGATTGAGTAACAGAGACTGGCAAACTTTGCTGGGAAATTCAAGTAGCATAAACGTCTTCTGGAATGCATTACGTGGCAGGAAAGGGGGTCTGCCGCCTGTCATGTTTCATCTAATCAATACCTCTGGACTGGATCACTTACGAGGCTGGTGTGGGGTGCGTGGACAACAACAAAACGTACTTCGCAGAACCAGGGTTTATTCTGGCTCAGTAAACTCTATTTCCCCACAACATGGACCATCTTAACTTTGAGGGATCTGAAGGAGAATGTTGATCCCTTGATGCAGCTGCTTCTTTTATTTATTTATTTTTTTAATTTTTTTATTTATTTATGATAGTCACAGAGAGAGAGAGAGAGAGAGAGAGGCAGAGACACAGGCAGAGGGAGAAGCAGGCTCCATGCACCAGGAGCCCAACGTGGGATTCGATCCTGGGTCTCCAGGATCGCGCCCTGGGCCAAAGACAGGCGCCAAACCGCTGCGCCACCCAGGGATCCCGATGCAGCTGCTTCTTTGACAGTAAATGCTAATCTTCTTGTGTTGTCCAAACTAGTGTCAGGCATAGCCATTTATTTCATTAAAGGAATTGGTATTAGACTTACCATACTCTAGCCTGATTTCCTCCTTAAAGATGGGCCCCTGTTGTATTAGTCAGAGTTCTCCGGGGAAACACAACCAACAGGGTTAAGGTTTATCTCTATGTGTGTGTATGTAAAAGACGTAAAAATCAGTAAGGAATTGGCTCTTGCAACCATGAAAACCGCAAATACGGAACTTGTAGGGTAGGCCAGCAGGCTAAAAACTCAAATGAGGAGGAGTTGATGTTGTAAGTCTTGAATCTGAAATCTTTAGGTCACAGTCGTTAGGTCAGGCTAGCAGGTTGGAAATTCAGGCAGGATTTTTATGTTCTGTTTTAACGCCCCAGTTCTTCTCTGAGAGACCCTAATTTTTGCCCTTCAGGTCTTCAACTGATTGGATGAAACCTACTCACATTATTGATAGTAATCTACTTAAAGCCAACTGATTACAGATGTTAATGACGTCTATAAAACCACCTTCACACCAGCATCTGGACAAGGTTTTGACCCAACAACTGGGCACCACAGTCTAGTCAAATTGAGATGCAATGTAACCATCATATCTATTAACCAAAAAACCTCCCAAGGTTTTTCAGACTTCTACCCTTAGCTCTCTAGGACAAGAATGGCATGTTTCTGCACAAATATTATCCCTCTGTCTTCATGTTCACAAGGAACACATGGTTAATCAGTTAAGGTATTCTTTTCCACTGATACAAAAACACTTCTCAACCCAATGCTCCAAAATGCCACTTCCATTTTACTAGAGCTAGCATGCAAAATAAATGTATTGACTCTCCCTTCTTAAGCAATTTACTCACCTTGTGCTTTTGACTTTTGTTTCTCTGCCGACTGTCACAATAGAGTTGGAAGCTGGATACTAAATATATAAGAATCATTCAAAAAGAGATCATAGTCAGAGATGAATGCAAGAAAAGAAACAATGGAACTGTAAGACCCAACTCTGGGACAAGCACACAAGAGGATCCAAATGATAACATATCATGAGTCAAATAATGCATAGGTCAGTTAACTAAGTGTGAGCCAGTGGAAGACTCGGGGAGTTGCTCCAGTTAACGTCAAGAGTGAAGATCTAACACTTTATGGACCACAGAGGACCAGGCTGGGTCAAAAGAGGATTTCTATGGCAAACCCAAGAGGATTGGATGGTGAAGATGTTCTGCATTTGTGAAGGATCCATACTGGACTTAAAATTGTGTTATTTCCCAGTGAAGGAGCCACTAATAGCGGTGAATGGCCACAGCCAGTGCTTTTTTTACACCATAGCTGGGAAGAATCACCAACCTCATAGAATCAAAATACCAAGTTTATCTTTGCCTCAGCATCTCCTTCATGCTCACTGTCAAAGCACCAAATCCTATAACTTCTCTCTATTCCTTTCCCTCATCCCCTATCTTCTTTGTTCATTCATCCTCTTTTACCTACACCTCTCTGTAAAGATCTCCTTGGAGACCATATTTTTGTCCTTTCTAATAGCTCAAAGGCCCTTAAAACATGATTCTTCTAATGCTTCTTTCACCAAAGTCTTTTGATAAGCCCTATAACCTTACAGAGTAAAATCCATATTCCTTAATTTAACATTCAGTGTCTCCCATAAACTAACCCGAGCCATCTTTCCAGGACTGTCCCCAACCAGGCTCCTATTCTGAATTACATAATCCAGAACACTGTGCTATTGGCCATTTCCTGAAAATCTTTGGCATTACTCATTTGCATGCCCTCTCACATGTGTTTTGCCTATTAGCTGGTTTCTACCTCTCTATTAGTCCATTCTTCAAAATCCAGGTATAAAACTATTCCCTTTACAAAAAGTTTCCCTGCTCTCTTACTACAATGAATTCTCTTCCTTTTCAATAAATGACTATATCACTTGTAATATATAGCATTTTATCATAGTTACCTAAAAAGAGACTTTCCTTACCATATAAACTCTTGGATGATAAGAATCATTTTTTCACTTACCTTTTTTTTCACCAGCAGTGCCTTTCACACATTAAATGTACATTGTGTTTGTCAGTGGAATAATACACTGAAGAGTGAATCAATCCTTGGAGCAAGCTCATTCTCAGTCATCTCTCATAATCCATGTGAGTGAAAGATTTGTTTAAGCAGAGATGATTAAAATCTCAAAAAATTCCTCAACTTCACAGGATGCACGACTCTAGCAAATCTTTTTTTCCTGAAGCAATATACAAGTAGCGAAAAATTCAATATGAGTTACTCCCTACACTCTATACACAGTCTCATTTATTCTTACATTCTTTCATTCAGCTAACATTTACTGTGTTTTTAATGTATGCCAGGCCTAATGCTGGATTTCAGAACTGTAGAGAACATAGTTCCTGCCTTCAAGGGCTTTCAGTGGGGATGATTGAATAGGTCAACTGTCATAATTACAGTAGAGTATGACGAGGTGTCTAACAGAGAAATACGGGTGGTCTTGGAAGGCAAAGGAGGAGTACCTAAGCCCAATCAAAATTCAGTGAAGATTTTGAGACAGCAGTATTCAGCCGAATTGTTAAGGAAAAACAGAAGTTATATAAATGAACAAGTTTGGAGGAAGCAGCCCTCTGGGGAGAAGAACTGCATATGTATTCAAGAGCACAGAGGCATGGTGAGCAGGATGGGCTCTAGGATTTGCAAGTAGTTGACTCACAGAAAACAACACGAGAGTAGGTTAGTTTCTTACAGCTTTTGTAACGAACTACTACAAACTTGGTGCCTTAAAACAGCATACATTTATTTTCTCAACAACAATTCTGGAGGCCAGAAGTTGGAAATCAGTTCACTGAACTGAAATCAAGGTGTCAGCAGGACCATGTTCCCTTTTGAGGCTCGAGGGGAGGATCTAATCTGTTCCTTGCCTCTTCCAGATTCTGCTAGTTGTCAGCATTCCCAGTCCTGTGTCTGCATCACTCCAATTTGGCCTTAGTCTACATATGGTGGCCTAATTTCACTCTGCTTCCTTCTTATGAGGATACATATATGAAGACATTTAAGCCCCCCCTGGATAAGCCAGGATGATCTCCTCACCTCAAGATCCTCCACTTAATCACATCTACAAAGACCTTTTTTTCATCCCTAAGTGCTGTAGCATTTACAGATTCAAGAGAATAGGCTGTGGACACACCTTGGGAGGCCATTTCCAACCTACCATATAAGTCTTATGAAATGCCTTGTATGCTAATCTACAGGAATATCCATAGGCACACAAATATAGAAAAATCATAAGGCCTGGCATGTCCCCCAAATACATGGAACCACAGGTGAAATGCTGAAGTAGAAATATTTAATGCCTATATTCCTCTAAAGAAGGAAATTAATTGAATTCTAGCAAAGCTTTGGTATGACTGTGGAGTAAAAATGGAGTCCCTGGATGTGTGATACAACAACAACCTCTTTAGGCATAACAAAAAGAAAACATTATATTTGATGCTCCAGACAAGGAGTGGAAGATGAGAGAGATGTGACAGATGAGTGAGGTTAGGGGAGAGAGAAAAGCCAAGGTTGGAGCAAAAGCTGTGCCTCAGTCAAGATACTCTAAAGAATACAAGAATGAAGACCTAGCACAGAAATTAGATTCTAGACAATTGTGACAGAAGCTGAGAAAGTGATTGGTGAAGTAGCTGAGCAGGAATATCAGAGAAACCTTAACAAACTAGTCTGCCTGAAGTCTAGACAGGGATGGATAAGTGGGAGCCAGGCTCGTGGGACTCCCTAGGGAGGAGCACAGAAATAGAGCTTGTGTAGGGATCTGTGAACACTACCTCTTCTGGGGGAAGCTTCTGGTCCCTCAGTGGGCCCACAGAGACTGGCCTGGTGATGGGCTTGGGGCCACAGTTACCAACAGAGTCAGCAGTTAGGAAGCCAAGTTGGGATGCTCAGGGCACCCATTTATCTACCTGTCCCTGTCTGACCACAACAACCTTCTGAGAGCAATGGTTTCCACTTCCATCTTCTAAATCCCATGGAATTTTTCTTTTGACAAACTCTTACTTCCTGTTACTTTATTTTGTTTCACTGAAAAGCAAAAGAGGTGTTTTGTTTTTTCATTGAGCCAATCATGGGAAGAGTTAGGGATTCCCCGTCTTAGCCCATAGTGGACACAACAGATTCCAGTAGAGCCTACGGAGTAGGCAAAAGCAACTCCAAATCTTTGATGAAGTCCAGGTTCACAAACAGTTTCTTTGAGTGAAATAAGACAGCTCAGAGTGGCATGTGTGAAAGGGACAGTAGGCAGAGAAAATTCTGAAAACAGAACTCCCCCCTCCAGATTCACCAATGTCTCGAAGAGTGTTGGGCTTCTGCATACCACAGAAGATTTAAGCTAATCCACCTTGATCTTGACAGACAAAGAGGCTCCTCTCAGACGCAGTGCACAATAATTTATCAAACTCTCTAAGTCAGGGCTTTAGGGAGAGATTCAAGATGATTCTAAGCATTTACACTACTAAATCTTGGGAAAGACTCTTTTAATTCTCCCTCAATTCTTCTTTTTTTCTCTATTTTATTTATTGCTTTTAGCTTTACTTGATGCCAAAGATGTTTCTTTCTTTTTTTTTTTTATTTTTTTTATTGAGTCAACCCATTAGTCTGCCTTCAAACTCTCAGAACTTTAGACTAGTTCCTTTCTGGAACTCATAGGCCAATCCTGCCCCTGCCTCCTAATGGGGAAATCTCTTTTGAGCTCAAAAAAAGAGCAAGGTTAGATCATCAATTCCCAGTGTCTCTCATGAATGAATATATGGGATTTTTAAAGAAAAAGAAAAAGAAAAAGTCAACATCTACCAGTCAACACAAACTCGGTCTATGAGTCTATGAAAAGTGATGATCTATCCACCTTATCATTACCAGTAAAGAAAAATATATACATATATGTACTATTTTCTGAGTAACTGAGTTTACCAAGTGCTTTTGGAGACAGTGGTGTGCTCTAACAGTCCCTCGAAATAAAGGACAAAAATTGCTACTCCTTTATTAATGACAGCTACACTGGGGAAGGAGAAACCAAGACTCTGCCTTCATACGCATAACCAATGAGCATCAGAACAGACCCTAAAGTCTCTCCACTCTAGGTCTTAATGGACACATCTATCCTTTCAAGGGTTGAAAAGAAATTCTCAGGGAATAACCACATTTCATTTTACAATATTATCAAGAGAAAAAAGGGTGGGGGGGAGATATTTCTCTTCCACAATAAATAGAAAAATCAAGTCCTATACAGGTTAAGTGCTCGAAGATGCCCAGCCAGTCAGATACAGGTGGGACTTCAAGACCTCACACTTGAGCTCTTTCTCAGGCTCTTACTCCTAACCACATCAGAGAAAATAACAGGGAAGTGTGGAAAGCACGAAGATATTCCCTCCAAAGCAAGCAGCCCTTACACCCAGCCTCGGGGGAGTAATTCCACCATCTTAGCTTCTAATCTGTACCTTAAAAAGCCTAGTCAGCCAAATGACATTGATTTTATTGCATATTCCAAGATATCATAAGGATAATTAATCTCCTGGAAAACAATACAGTCTGTGGCATCTCCAGAGAAGCAAGGGCTAAGTGTGTTCTTGGTGAATTACACCCAACGGGTGCCACTAACCTTCAAATGTGCTACTATATTATTTAACCTTTAGACAGTTTAATACAGTTCCTGATTATTAATATGATTTTAATATCTGATAGTGCAAAAGGGCAATAATGTTGTAGAGCTAAGACAGTACAAAAAGGTAAAATTATCATCACTATTGGTGATTCACTGCTGGTGGTGAGTGATGATAAAAAATACACTTTTTCACTTGGTTCTAGGTTAACAATTTAGAAGAAAAAAACCTGCCAATCGGGCAGAGAGCCAGGGGAAAAGCGAGTGGCCCTGTTCTCTTATCCCCCTGCATAAGTCAATAAAATTGAGATTACAAAGGTGTTTCAATCATCCAGAAGAACATGCGTTTATATACCAAATCCCTGCTGAGCACCTACTATGCGCAGCGCCCTGGATGAGACACCCAGGCTCTAAGACTCCCTTTTCTCAAATGCTCACATTTTAACTAGGGAGTCGGATGCTATACGCTACAATGAAGGTATGTACTACATTATCCTGGGGCTGTAGGGGAAGGAACTACTTTTCTTCCTCGATAAGCCCAGGAAACCTCACAGAAAAGGTGCAAGCAGATGAAGGATATGAGTTCCTTCACCCAAAAGAAGTACACGTGTGCACCTGTGTCACGGCCTATGGTACAACAGGCACAGAAACAGGGATTTTGTCCACCTTGTTCACTGTCCTATCCACCGCCTTGCCATATTTATTATTTCCATCACTCAATAAATATTTATTGGACAGATAGATGAACTCCGGTACAAGGAAAATGGAATGTGAGAAATTTTGTTATCTTGACCCTTATTTAACCATAACTGTCTCCTTTCTAATTCAGGTTCGCCATCCATTATTAGCAATGCCAAAACACAAAAACTTCTGAAAACCAGAAGTATTTCCCTAATTCATTTGGTGTCAACATATAGCCTTACTTGACCTCATTTAGTGGAAAAACTTAACCCGGACTGACACAAGGCTATTTTTAATCTTTATTTACTCTAATTATTGTGAATATGTATCTACTCTGCCGAGAAAGTAATAGTGTGTTTGATAATGGGGTGCTGCCCCAGACCTCACTAGGGGCTCTGCATAACATGCACTACAAGTACTGGAGCACTTTTTAAAAATAGGAACATTTTTAAATTCCAAAACACATTTGTCCCCAAGATTAAAAAAAAATACAGATTTGTAAAATAATACAATTCTAATAATATAATAAGCCTGATCAAATTCAGAGGTCCTACCAACCTTTGCTTCGTTCCCTCATTCCAGACTACTGTTCAAGGTCTGTCTCATGCCGACTTCAGTGCAGGTGGATGTGTTGTCTCACTGTGACCCCGGATTATTGTCACCTCCTGTATGTGGTCGATGCCAGTCCGACCCCTACTTGGGGCTGACCTATCCAGGTGCCCCATATTGGCTCAAAATGGACAAAGGAGCCTCTCACAGTTGACCGTGATGTACCGTCACTGTTTGGGTGATCATGACCTGCATAATACCTCTGTAACAGGAACGGAGGCAGGGCTCACACTCTGTGTGCCAAATGGAAAGAGACAGCGAAGTAAGAAATTACCTTCCCTTTAACCCGAGTGGACTACTGCTAGCTGCCCCGAAGACCAGAAAAATTCAATACGCTGGAAGAAAAAGTGCAGGGAAGCAAGGAGATCAAGTCAAAGACAAACATGTCTATGGCAAATCTTGCCAAGGACAGACCCTAACGAGGAAACTACGGACAATCTACTTACGTTGAGCAACTAGTATGTAGTGTGAATCAGACGCCGCAGCTGATGATCTGTTGTCACATTTAATCCTCACAATTACCCAAGAGGAGCTAGTTACTTTTATTTTTTAATTTAAGTTCAATGAAGTAACATATACTGTATCCGTTTCAGACGTAGAGTTCAGGGACTCATCCGTCTTATGTAACACCCAGAGCTCATGGCATCATGTGCCCTCCTGGATAGCTTTATTTTACTGAGAAGGAGGAAAGCTATATTAAGATTGGAAAACTTCCCCCCAAGCCAGAATTGGGAAGAGGCGAACCTGGGATTGGAACAGAGACAGGCTCCCCGCATCTACTAGGCCACACCCCTCACACAGCTCTGTGTTTGGGTTCACATGCAAAGGGATGCTGGCCTGAAACCAGGAGGGGCCCCCATTTGTGTTCCTAGGTGACACATAACGCCCACTTTATCAGTGGTTAGCAGCAGCCAATTATGAAGAACCCACAGGCCATGCTCGCGCACAGAGGCCATCTGACTTATTCCTGGTGTTATTAGGAGCAGCAGCCTGTTGAGGACCTGGTGAAGCCGGGTCTTGCACCGAGACCTCGCTCGCAGTGACCTGTCTTCTCTTGCACCCTGCAAGGCAGGCATGATAACCTCTGAGATCAAGAGAAGCTGAGGGACGTTTCTAGGGTTCGGTTCTGCCAAGCTCTAGATCAGGGATTTAAATGTACAATTATCGGGCTCTGAGACACACGCTCTTCCCACACTTTCAGATACGGGGCTCTGGCTGACACTGGATCAGAAGGGCCATCTCTTATTCCCGGTGTTTTCCCTGGAGCCAGCAGTGATGGAGAGCACAGGACTCGCTGCGTAGCCGCAGTTGCTCCCTCTCGATGAACAGGAGTCACGCAAGCAGAAATGGGACTCTGGGGCCCAGAGCCATCCCCTGTGGCTCACCTAGCTCCGAGGGTGCACTGTTGCTTCAGGAATATGAAACCTGAAGTGTGTAAATCAGCGCCTCATAATGTGCACATAGGGCGAGAAAGCAGGCCCAGGGCCTGGCAGTGCTCCCGTCTGCACTGCGTGGAAGCTCTGCTGCACCAGGCCAGGACTGGGCCGCCGACCGTGTGACCCCACACCTTGCACACCGACGCCGCGGGAAGAGGGGCGCTCCCCTCCCCCGAGCCAGGCCTTCGGCAGGAGCCTCTCTTCCAGCTGCTCTCCACGGGGTGCTGAGAAGGGGAGTGGCCAGGGGACCCGAGCTCCACACTCGCACTTGCCAGCCATCCCGCCACAGCCACACTGGTGGTGCCCCCCGACGGGCCTCAGTGGCACCCAGGCCCGGGAATCGGCTGGCCCAGGCCTCGGCCTCGGGGGAGTGCTGCCCGGGGGACTCACGCAGGCCTGGGGGGGGCGTGTGGCTACTGTGCAGGAGCTGCGGTCTGTCCTTCCCGGGAAGGGACCAGAAATCCAAAGGCCCTTCAAGACCCTGTCCCCCAAAGACACCAAGACGTCAGCTCCTTCACTGGCAAACTAGTAGTTCTCTCATCGAGATCCATTATGTGGTTGCACACTTGGGGGTCACCTCGGGCTCCGGGTTATTTCCTCGTCCCTCAATTCCTCACACCGTCTCGCTCCTCCTCACACACGAGAGGTGTGACAAGCAGCCGGCACCACATCGGGTACAGAAATAAAGCTTAGTTTGGTATTTTCTTAAGACTTAGCCATAAATAATAAATGACGAGGGTAAAGAGTAAATGAGGGAAACACTATGAGAATTCGTTGTCAAAAGTGCAGATGTCACACGTATGGATGTTAAATATGGCTTTAAAAAAAAAAAAAGTAGGGATCCCTGGGTGGCGCAGCGGTTTGACGCCTGCCTTTGGCCCAGGGCACAATCCTGGAGACCCGGGATCGAGTCCCACGTCGGGTTCCCAGTGCATGGAGCCTGCTTCTTCCTCTGCCTGTGTCTCTGTCTCTCTCTCTCTCTCTCTCTCTCTCTCTCTCTGTGACTATCATAAATAAATTTTTAAAAAAATTTAAAAAAAAAGTAAGGGTCAGCCCAGAAAGGAAGATCTCACAAAAAAATAAAACTGTTCACTATTGTCCAAGAGCTCGTGCTCTTTCTCTCTCCCTTAATTGTGCATCTGACTTCATCCCTAGATTTAATCCTGAACAGGAATAGACAGGACACCCGCACCTGCCTGTCTGGTTCTGCACCCCCAGGGATTTTTGGCCAAGGATAAGAGCGTGCAACGTATTACAGGGTCACCACACAACGGCCTGCAGGTCACATTCAGCCATTGTTTTCAGTCCTGCTTTTTGTATGATCTGGAAGCCAGGAATGGTTTTTACATCTTTTAAGAGTTTTTTGAGAAGAATGAAGAGGAGGAAGAGGAGGAGAATGTGACAAAGTTCATAGGTGGCCTCATGGAGGCTCAAATGTTTACTATCTGGGTCTTCACGGAAAAAGTTTGCTGACACAAGAAAATGGATGTGACAGTTATTTGTACGTTAAACATCCTTAGAACAGAGATGGTGACTCGGGTTCTGCTTATAGAGCGCCGATTAATCAGCCCCGTGCCAAAGGGCCCTCCACCCCGGACGTAACTTCAACAGTGAAGCTGGGCAGCTGCTACCCTCCCTCCCTGCGTGTGGGCTAAAAACAGTCATCAAATATGAAGCCTCGTGCTCCTTAGCAAAAGGCTAAGTTCTTGCTGAGTATTTGGAAGAACGCCCTCATTCACCTGAAGCTCATTACCGATAGCCCTCGTCTCCAGGTCTTTATTTCCATGTCAGTGATCCAGGGGCCCAAACAGCTGGCCAGAGCTCACTCTATCACTCCTTCCTCAGTTTCCATTAATTCTTTGCCATCGAGTAGCAATAAATTAGGAAAATACTGCCAAGAAGGGAATTACGAAGATCATAATTAACAAAGAAGACAGTTGGAGGATTTATAGCGAAGGCTGATCCCAGTCTAGTTTCACTGGGAAAGAGCATCATCTCGATCTCATTTGCCAGTAATTAGCTCTGCCTTTATTGCACTGTAAATACTGCTTTAATTACCAGGCTCCTTAGTTCAGAAGATGGAACTCGGTATCCTTATTGGATTTCATGTCCTGGCATCCCTCTTCATCACTCCCTGAGCCTTTGCTGTGCACACGGATGTATGCAAATCCAACTGGCACTGGCAGTGGGGAGGATTACGAGGGGCAGCGATGAGCAATATGAGAGCTGCACGGTTCTCAGGAAGCAGTTGCATCCCTCTCTCTAATCATCATCCTGATCCCTCTTATCCTGGAGTCTCAAGAGGAATTAGCCAACATGGATGAGGCAACCCTGTTGGGACAGCTCCTGAAAAGGATAACTTCAACAAAGCCAGTGGAGACAACAGTACTCAGAACTTCAAGACCACAACAAGGAAGCGGTCATTAGGTATTAATTAGGGTCAGCTAGGAAGGAGGCCAAGAGGTACAGTAGCCAGGGTTCACGGGACGTGAACCTGAGGCTCAGTTCATCCACTAACTCAGGGTGGGACTTGAACAAATCATTTCTTTTTCTGGGCCCCAGCTTCCACCACTGAAAAATGGAGTTCAATTAGGCTCTTGTATACGACTCTAGCTAAAAAATTGTATGAATTTGTACACAGTATGGGGGCGCCCGGGTGGCACAGTTGGTTAAGCGTCCGACTGTTGGTTTCAGCTCAGGTCATGATTTCAGGGTTGTGAGACAGAGCCCCGAGTAGGGCTCCACAATGAGTGTGGAGCCTGCCTAGGACTCCCCCTCTCTCTCTTTGCCCCTCCCTCAAAGGTATGTGCACATACTCTCTCTCTTATAGATATATGATAGATAGATAGATGATAGATAGATAGATAGATAGATAGATGATAGATAGATAATGATAGATGATAGATTGTTAGATAGATATAGATGATAGATATAGATAGATGATAGAGATATAGATGATAGTTATAGATAGATGATAAATAGATGAGAGATAAAAATTTTAAAATATATAAATTGTATGAGTCTATAAAGACATTTTTTTTATAAAGACATTTTAAAGAGCATCTGTTCGAATTTTGTGTGGCAGACATCACATCTCCTAAGCCCACCAAGTGATTTAGCTGCAGCTGTGGTGGACAGTTCTGTGAAAGTTTATGCCTCTTTAGAACAGCCAATTTCCCACCTCAAGCATATGCCCGGCCTTTCCATACTCTGCTCTGGGGTCAAGTCACTGAACATCATGCAAGGAGAGTTCCTGAATGGAACCCTCAACAAACAGGGGACAGGAGTGGATGGATAAGTGCTCTAGTCTCCCGTCTTTCAGGTGGATGATTCTGGGCCACATCTGGCATGCTGCTCAGGAGAACTGAACGCTGCTGCCTGCACCAGTGACCTCAGTAACGTTCCCTTATGTTACGTTAGCTCTTCTTCCTTCCTTACTCCTTGACATCTGCTTCCTAAGCACAACTAAAAAAAAAAAAAAAAAAAAAAAAAAAAAAAAGTCTTCTATCCAAGTACCTGTCTCAGGTTCTGCTTTCAGGGAACATAAACTAAGATACTCTTTCGGTTGAAAGAAAAAGGAATTGAGGTGAGAAGAAAATGATGTAACTAGACCAAGGGTAGTGTCTTCCCACTGCCTTTTATAGATGGATAGTCCATATGGTTGTTGCCTAACATGCCCAGAAGAGAATGACTATGGTTCTTTCCAGCATCTCATCCAAAAAAATATAATCCAGCAATAGAGAAATATTAGTAATTCTTATTGTACAGAGTAAGAAATATCATAGGTGATGGAAATATCAGCAACAAAAATAAGAACACATGCTCTGATACTAAATACAACTGGATTTGAACCCTAGTTCTACCATTTTGTAGTTGTGTGACCTTGTTGTATAAGCTTTTTATACCTTATTTTTCTCATCTTTAAGGTAGTAGGAAAAGGGATCCCTGGGTGGCTCGGCAGTTTGGCGCCTGCCTTTGGCCCAGGGCGCGATCCTGGAGTCCTGGGATCGAGTCCCGTGTCGGGCTTCCGGCATGGAGCCTGCTTCTCCCTCTGCCTGTGTCTCCGCCTCTCTCTCTGTCTATCATGAATAAATAAATAAATCTTTAAAAAAAAGATAATAGGAATAATACCTAAAATACCGTAACTTCCCAATGTATTATCATTACCATTATTATCATTGTTATATTTAATAATTTTGTGATTGCCATTCAAACAAAAAAGAAAACGTTCAGGGCTGCAAGTGGTAACCTTACTCAAGACTTAAGGTTTTTTAGCTACTCGGTGCCCTTTCAAAACAACCCCTAGGGAGTGTTTTTTTCTTCTTTTCTGATTATTGTGACACCGAGACAAAGGAAAACACAACTGAAAAGGAGTACAGCAAATCGTATGCCCTCCTCCCTCAGTCTGGAGCTCTGACAGAGGCCCACTGATGATCCTTGGCACTAACGCACCTCATTCCTTTGGTTTGTGGACTGACCCACCCAGGCTTGATGAAGACAGACACAGAGCTCCACCCCTCCTGGCTCTCCATTTTTCTAAACCTCTTGTGCCAAGTTGTTAGGGAACACATCCCAGATTCTGCAGAATTAACAGGCAAGCATCCAGCGGCGAATACACAGGAATGCAAAGCCATGTCAGACAATCTTCCAATCTCAAAGACCTTAAATGTCATCATATCCCTGCTGCAGCACCCTTGCCAAGTGGTCACCCTGCTCCTCCTGAACATTGCCACATTACAAGATAGTTTATTCTGAAAAAAAAAAGATAGTTTATTCTGTATTTAGACAGCGCTGACTTTTAGAAAGCTTTTCTTTATTTTCACCCAAAATACTTTCCCTGTGGCTTACGTTCATCATTTGCTCTAATCCTAATCTATTAAGTCATCTACAATAGCAGTGACTCTTTTCTCCATGTGGCAATCCTTGAAAAAAATTGGAAACCTCGGTCACATCTTCCCTTGGTTGACCTTTCGTCTGACTAGACAACTCTATATCGTTTCTTGGTTCTTCAGGGATCTCCCACCACTCGGGAAGATCAGAGAAATAACTTGAAAGTATCTAAATAGCTAAATGCCTTTGAAAGTACAAATAATAACAACAGGTATGACTTAATTCCTAAACAGGTAATTCAGAGTTGGCAGTAGGGTCAAATAGGGCCCAGGAACACATTAATTACTTAAAAGGAAGATGGTTGTGCAGGGAGGACATGGGCGCTAGAGCCAGACAAACTTGTTGTGTAGCTCATTTGCTGAGTGACCCTAGGCAGATCACTTCACCTCTCTCAGCTTCAGTTTCTGTAAATTGGTCTTAAAACACCTGTTCCAGAGGGTTATTGTGAGCATTCAATGAGAGAAATTACGTGAAGGTGCTTGATTGTACACAAGGTGCTTGTACACAAAAGACCATGTACTTTGAAGCCAGGTGGAGGAGTTAGAACCCCAGCCGTCAGGGTGTGATCCTGGAGACCCTGGATCGAGGCCCACATTAGGCTCTCTGCATGGAGCCTGCTTCTCCCTCTGCCTGTGTTTGCCTCTCTCTCTCTCTCTCTCTCTCTCTGTGTCCCTATGAATAAATAAATAAATAATCTAAAAAAATTTTTTAAAAAAGTACCCCAGCCGTCCCACTGCTGCTCTGTGAGAGTTTGCATGAGCAACTCAGGTGTTCTGAGCCTCACCTTCCTCATTTGTCAAATGCCAAATAACACTGAATTTGATCATCTATTGTAAATATTAGAAATATTATTTGTGAAGTGCATAGCACAGAACCTATTTCTTGAGTTATCTTTATTTTTACAAACTCAAAAAAAAAAAAAAAAAGAAAAGGTTTTCTTTTCACTTCCATGGAATCCCATTAGAAGATGCAAATCTGTATAATCTGCTGGTCGAGGGCTTTTCCCAAGATGGTAGTGAGTGGGATGAGTGTTAGGAAAAGAAGATGCCTAGCATGAATTTATGAAATATTTTAAAAAATCCAGAGGATTCCCCAAATTTACCAAAAAAATTGACAAATATGCCAAAACAATATTCATTCAGAGTTTTTTTTTTCTACATGCTAATGTTCAACAAGAGACCAAAAGAGTTGTAATTACATTAAACAGGGTACCAGTGACTTGATGGTTTTTGAGCTTAAAATGCTAGCTGAGAAATCCACTGTGTACGGAACATTGGGAAGAATGTCGAACATTCTGGGTGGTACAAAAAAAGAAAGAGCACATAGATTCTGTCCAAGGGCACACCTTTCAAGAAGTACGGTCTTGCTCAACAGCTGTAATAGAAAGATGATTACAGTGGGCTCAGTGCCAATTCATCTCTGCCTCTGCAAAAATATGCCCAAAACACACATCCTTTCGAGAAGGACTGTCTGAGCACATGAAAGACAAATCAGAAATGACAACCTGCAGGATAAAGACACTATGGCTTCCAAGCCCAAATTTAAAAGCAACTCTGAAAACATACAGTGGAAAAAGTATCAGAAGATTTCACTTCTGACCTGTCCTACACTCTACTTTGTAACCTGAACAAATCACTTCTCCCTCTGTCTCTACGTCTTTATCTGGTAAGATAAAGAAGGGTGCAATGGCTGGTTTCTGAGGTCCCTTTCGGCACCAACATATGCTGTGTATCTTTCCCATATTAAAGGTATTTAAGCCTGATGAGCATCAAGAAGTCAGCAAATTGATGGGATGAGCACTGGGTGTTATTCTATATGTTGGCAAATTGAACACCAATAAAAAATAAATTTATATAAAAAAAAGAAGTCAGCAAATTGCCAAGCAGCTCTTAGCATGGAGCCTAGGACGGTGCAAGCTGAGTAAGGAAATACGCCGGATGTGCACTGTTTCAGAGTTATAATCCATCAGTGAATGTCTAGCTAATGCTCAAAGTGGTTAGTTAAAACCCAGTTAATTGAAACAGAAGATCACCTGGAGGCCACTGGCTTTCACTTATGGGAACCAGTTCAGACTGGAACCCAGATCCAGAAACTCTTGTGTCAAAGCGTAACTTCCCCAAGAATATCAGCACCCCCTTCAATTCTTCTTTTAAAAGAATTCTCTCTCCTTAACAAGAATCTAAAGGTGGCAACAAGAGCCACTACCTCCTAAGCCAAGAGGGAAGCCTCGGTCTCCTTCACACACGTGCCTACATCCTTCCTCCCCAGTCTCAGCGCCTGGCACTTCTTGATCATGAGGCGCAGACTCAATACGTTCAAGCGTGTGTCCTGTGCAGAAAGCAGAAGTGGGTCTGAGGGAAGATGATGGTGTCTGAGGGCCCTAAGGACACGAACACAAGGCCACCCACATGCCATCTGCTCATTTGCCTTCTAGATATGAGAGAAAAGAAAATTGGGCTGCAGATGCAATCCTCTTAGGCATACGTGCATCCCTTCTCCAGATGCAGCCTAAAAGTTCAATATTAATGACATAATTAGGTAGATATTACACGTAATGAAAATAATCATGTGATTATTCTGACCACCCTCGTCGAACATAAGCACCCTCATTTAGCCACATACACATATGCTGCCATCATGGAAGTTGTAGGTTGCTTCTTCCTGGGCTACTTCCTCATGGAAATGTAGATGCCCCAATGCTTTGTCCTCCTGCCACCTCTAGGGAAGTTAGCTGCCCCATGAGCTGATAAAGGAAGTAACTTTCAAGCCCCCCCCCCCAAAGGGAGCAAAAGCAATACTCATTTTGGACCACCCACTCTCTTACTCTTCATTCCCTTTATTAAATGTCTGTGCCATTCCATCCAAGCAACAGAAGGCTGGGGTGGGCCAGCCGGACGGCGTGCTGCTGAAATCGCTCCCCATAAAAACGTGCCTGCAATGTTACAGCAGCTTTGATGCTGTTGTAATGCACCCATAAAATCAAGGAACATATGTAGAGGCAGCTGCTGGTGGCAGCGAAGGAATGTAAAAAATATGAGGCTGTTGAAAAACTTTGATAGATTTTACTGCCAGCCAAGTATATATACTTTTTATGGTCTGCTATATGAACCTACAAAAAAAAAATCATGGTTTTCTTTAGTGTGTTTATTCATTGCATCGTTTACAACAGATTCCCGAGACAAACTAGGAGACCAGGTGATTACTTTTCCAATCAGTGGTCTCTCTTGAGCCTTAAGAAACTCAGAAAGAAGGGGAAGGTCTTTAATAACTGGTCCTTAGAAGGCAACAGGGAAGCCCTAGGAAGAGGTCAATGTTACTGCCCATGAACCATTTCCCTACATCGTACCCTCTGAACACATCAGGACCCTCAGAGGATGGCCGCTCAACTTTCCTGATGTGGCACTGGCCTTGCTGTAATTGGGGGAAAAATCAGATTACTAAGCCTGAGAGTAGTATCAGGACACAGAAAATATACAGGTGCACATGGTGAGTCAAGACGATGTGGGAAGAAAATACCAGAACTGCCACTATATTTATTCATATGTAAAAGTAACAGGGACTAAAGTATGCTTTACTAATATTTAATATATGCTCAGTGAGAGTGCTCCTATCACTAGCAGATCAATGCAGCTGAGGACTCGACCCAAGATTCATATGCGGTAGATTCATAGGTTGGGATCAGTGCTCCAAAATTCCTTACTACAAATGTGGGATCGAAAAGTTTAGAGATTGCTGAGTTAATGGTCCAAAACTCTTTACCTGACACTGTTAAGAAAAAGCCTAAATATTTAAGAACTAGATAGCTCTTCTATAATAAAATGCTTTAGAGCATGGAAAAACGGCAAATTTCCAAACCGTTGTATTTGCCTGGTACATGAGTTCTGTGTTTGGTTGGTTGGCTTTTGTTTGCTCTTCCTTTACATGTAACACCTCGGTGACCCCTGTGTTGATACACATATTTTTTTTTTCCGATAGTTTTTATTCCACTGGTATTTTAATGGATATCTGGAAGGGTTAAAATGCATACATCCACGATGTCCCCTCATCTTGCTCTTTCCAGTACACGAGGTGATTCTCCTTGCTGTAAGAT
This sequence comes from Nyctereutes procyonoides, assembly GCF_905146905.1. Classification (NCBI taxonomy): domain Eukaryota; kingdom Metazoa; phylum Chordata; class Mammalia; order Carnivora; family Canidae; genus Nyctereutes; species Nyctereutes procyonoides. The sequence continues at coordinate 26,606,926 of NW_026575134.1, read as the reverse complement.
ACAGTGAGGTTCAAAAGATTAATAAAGTACTAACAGTCATGTCCACGGCTAGAGCAATAGTCATGACTATGAATTTTAATAACAGAATTTAACATATTTAAAAAAAAAGCCTGAGTTTGATCATGGGAACAGGGTTTATATTCTGGACCTGCCATATATATGGCTGTGTGTTAAGTGCGAGAATCAGTTATTCTTAGACACAATATAATCATCTACAAAAAAAAAATGGAGATACTTTATGCATATCTTCATAAGCCTGGTGGTACTTGAGAGATGGAAACTATGGTCACAAATATGATAAGATGATATTTATTTCCTGTAGCATCTGAAAAGCATCCTGAAGAACAAATTACACAAAAGATTCAGCATTATCACAGTGAAAATAAGGTTAGGGAAGGATGAAGTAGTAGAGGAAAATAAGAGTAGCCTGAATGAAGAATGAGAAGGAAAGAATTTAAAATACGGTTGAATGCATCTCTAAAGTCCTCTAAAGTTTTTTTTTTAACTCAAAAAGGACCAGCTTTAATCAAAATATAAGATCTTAACATTATCAGAGTAATTACCTTAGCAATATTAGCCTTCAATTATACAAGACATAAATAAACATTGCGTACAGCTTGCATGCTTTAGTCTTCAAAGGAGCTAAATATGTATTTCTTTTTTCTTCTTTCCTTCCTTTACTTATCTGCATTTAAACAATAGAAGGAAGATGAAGTCCATTTAAGATTTTGTGAATCTTTTGTGATTATCAACTAGTGATGATGAAATCACTGAGCATTCATAGCACTATAAATCAGTTCTCTATCATATATCCATATATATATATGCCCAATGAAGTGTTGGCTGAATAAAGGCAGAGATCATATCGCAATAGTAGTCATTCAAAAATTATGCATTGAATAAAAAATGCATGAAATCTACAGGGCAGGGATCTTTAATATGAAATTCTTGGAAATACTTCAGGGCATCTGTAAATTGCCTAAAATTATATAAATGATTACAAGTGAATATAAATGTATATGTCCCTAGGGAAATTTTTCTAATGAGTGAGCCTATAGATTGCATGAAGTCCTCTAAAGTCCTGCACTGCAAGATTAAGGAAGTTAGCACAATCCTGGAAAGAAAGGAATTGCTTTCTTTGGGCAAAGATGCTGCTTGGTTTAAATCTTTCCAATGGACTTCAATGATTTATCTCTTGGCAACACAGGAACCAATGAAACTAGCAAATTCCCATCCCTGACTTGCAGGGCTCAGGTGAAAAATCTATTAATAGGCACGAAAGGCCAGATGGACTGGCCAAGGCCTGGAGCACAAAGGTTAGTTTTCAAGAACCATCTGGGGCTTGTTCTTATGCCTTAGTGAAAAAGCAGTGAGAGCCCAGAACACAACACAGTCAATTAGGAAGGCAGTAGCTGGAGGCCTGCTGGTCCGCCAGCCTTTCATTGCTACAGAAAAATGACGTTTTGGAGAAGGGAAAGCTTATCAGTTGTTTCCTTCTTTTTTTTTTTTTTTTTTTTAATTTTCAAGAACACCTGGATACGTTTTGGTGGCTAACGAAGTAAGCAGAGGACTCGTCCGGATACGTGCTTCCCAGTTTCACAGAAGTTTCCAGGACACTCTCCTTCCATCTGACAGGTTGTTCCCATGGTAGGAAGGGAGACAGGCCCGGATCTGGGCATGCACTGTATTAAAATCCAAGCTACTCAACAGAATTTACTCCACACCCTCGCAGTTTGGTGCCTATCGATACTGTCTACCTTCCCCAAGAGTTCACGGTAAACTTTCAGGTATGCCAAGTTTCTGATGTAAACATAAATACCTGCATCATCATAATGGGGCACATTGGTTTTAAATGTCATCTCTTTGCAACCGAGACACTGGATTTCAAACAGGTTGCTTAACCATTCTGAACTGCAGTTTCTTCATGTTAGATGATGATAATAATGGTTTTGTCCATGTTAGAAAGAATGTTTGTAAGAAATTTATGTTTGGGGCAGCCCGGGTGGCTCAGTGGTTTAGCGCTGCCTTCGGCCCAAGGCGTGATCCCGGAGACCCAGGATCGAGTCCCACGTCGGGCTCCCTGCATGGAGTCCGCTTCTCCCTCTGCCTGTGTCTCTGCCTCTCTCTGTGTGTGTCTCTATGAATAAATAAATAAAATCTTAAAAAGAAATTTATGTTTGGCTCAGTGTGTTTACTGTTTGCATCCATCCATTTTTGTCAACATGCGTTCACTGGTACAATCTCAGTGCCCTACTAATGGCAGGGAAAGATACATACTATACCAGTTTATTATAGGCAACTAAATTACAGCAGTTATTTTTTAAGAAACAACTTCAGAAATTTGGGAAATAGAAAAAAAAAGATGTTTTCTTTAAAACCTATAGCCCTACTGGCAATGTATAACCAATTTTAATATTTTTATATAATTCCTTGTTCTGATTCACTTGAACAATAATGACTTTAGCCTAAGCTTAAAAAAACATAAATCAACTAAAAATTATGGGCTTTTTATGAGAATATGTAATAAACAATATTTAGTAAATACTTTTTGCTAATTTTGTATTTTTACATACATATATATATGTGCATGGCCAAATCTTTAGATTATGAGGATATTTTAATTTTGGAGTAAATGAGGCAAAAGTATTATGACTGGAAGCACACAGATCTCATTTTGAATCTAAGCTATGCCTCTAACCAGGTGTGTGATCCTGGGTGAATTTGCTCTTCTGTCTCTAAGATACAGTTTTCTCATCTTCAAATCTAGTTAAGTGTCTATATATGATCTAGCCATTACCAATGTCTAAAAGAATACACATGTTTAGCTATTTTATGAAATTAAAAATGTCTGCCTCTAATTTTATGGTGCACTTATGACAATTCTGTGGATAGAATTTAAAAGTATATGCTTTGACCTAAAAAGCCAAAAAGAAAAATAAATGTATTTTAAATAACTCTGGATTGAAACAAAATGACAGCATAGATCACATGAGATTCAACTAAGGCAGAAGTTTCTCACCCTCTCCTAAAATGTATTTTCAGGTATAACAGAACTGAAACCAACCAATAATCAAGGCTTTAAAAAAAAAAAAAAACAAATGAGAACTTGACTGTGAATTCTTCATCATGCAAAAGATCCAAGTTATAGGAATAAGAGGCAGAATTTTTATGTTTATTTTTTGTTTGGCTGGTTTTAGTATGAACTTATGTACTTTCCAGGATTTTTCCAACTTCCATCATAGTCTGAAAATGACACATTCATTTGGTCTAAATAAAATAGAGACAGGGTTGCAGGTAAATGGGGAAGTATGCTGAATGACCCACTGAAGGACAGTATTCAGCCACCGAGAGACACACCCCATAACTGCGGGTGTCCTGGAATGAGAGTCCTCCCTCCTTTCTCTTCCTCCTGCCTGAGACAGGCATATGGATGGCACACGGAGATAACAGAGATGGGGATAATAATGCCTACCTGCTTCCTCTATCTAAATTTTCTTTTCCTCCCATTGCTGGGAGATCTGCAATTTTTAAACCTCTGACAGAAGATCTGATGTCTGCTTGAGGAGATATCAGGATATATTAGACTTCTTCCAACTCTACATTAGTAGGAATTCTAGAATTTTTAAAAGTCTGCATCATTTCCCATTTAGACCAGGAAGCTGCCCTGGAGAAATCTAACCATGACCTCCGAGAGCCTAACATTTTGCTCCTAGAATATATTCAGTTTGACAACTGATTTTAAATCACTGTGATTTACTGCCCTCTCATCTTCCCATCTAAAGTGTTCACGCCTTAAGGGTAGGGACACAACTTTTACTTGTCTTCTGTGTCCCAGCACTGAGCAGCTCTGATGAATTGACAAAAGGGTTAGAGACTTCCCAAGGATGGGGAGGCCAGGTGTGCGTGGCACAGGTGCACACAATATAAAGAGAGAAACTGGATCATTCAGTTTCTGATTCTTGCTAAAACACAAAATAAAACTCATGTTGACAATTTTAATGTCTTTTGGTAAGGCTATGCTACAGAACAATAAAGTGACTCTCAAAGCGTTTACTCTTCTCCTGATGAAAGGGCCACCAACTGATCCAAACCCCCATTGCTCGCCTCAGTTCTTATAAGTAAGTATTGCACAGCCTCATAGACTTCCATTAGTCCATTAACTGCATGGCTCTTTCCCAGTGAGCATCTGAATAAGGTATTAAAGAGTATGAAAATGGGTTCCAGAAGCTAAAATTAATGTTTACTCAAATTTATTGAAGAATTTAAGTAAATATTCTACAAAACAAAAGAGGAAAATATTGTCGTCCAACTGGAAAAGCACTTACCATGGCTACACCAAGAGTAAGCACACTTACAAACACTATTGGAATCCTGCTTAAAAATGGAATTGACTGGTCCTGAACCCTCACATGTGTCTAAAGTAGGAGAAAAGTTAAAATGAAGACATAAAGATGGTAACACTCACATATATCCCAGTTTAGATCAGAGCCTTTGTAAACATGCTCATCCCATCATTACCAACTGAAATGACTATGAACCAGACAAGGCTGGAGTCAGAATGACACAGAAAAATTGAAACCATCACATAGTGCTGGTAAAAGTGTAAAATGATGCCATCACTTTGGAAAACTGCTTGGCAGTTTCTTAAAAATGCAAATACAGAATAACCATGTGACACAAGAATTCCACTCCTAGGTATCTACCCAGAACAAATAAAAGATATGTCTACATGGAGGTCTATACACACATGTTCTAGTAGTTCACAATAGCCAAAAAGTGGAAATAACCTGAATGTCTATCAACTAGTGAATAAAGAGAACGTCTATCTACCCAATGGTATGCTATTCAGTAATAAAAAGAATGGAAATACTGATACATATTTAAAAAAAAAGCAAGACCTTAAAAAACACATGCTGTAGGATCCAGGTATATAAAATGTCCAGAAAAGAACATATCTACAGAGACAGAAATGTAGTTGTCTAGGGCTGGGGATGGAAATGGGAACTGACTATAAATGAGCAAGAGGTTTCTCTTAAGTTTGATGGAAATGTTCTAAAACCAGATTTTGGTAATGTTGTAGAACTTTGTAAATTCACTAAAAGCCATTGACTTGTCTGGTTAAGCCAGGTGAAGGATATATTTTATGGCATCTAAATTATGTCAGTAAAGTTGTAAAAAAAAAAAAAAAAAAAAAAGAAGAAGAAGAAGAAGAAGCAGCAGCAGCGGCGACGGCTTCCCAGACTAGGTTTTGAGCAAAGAACAAGTAGAACAAGGCACATTCTCCGCCGGACAAGAGTAGGTGAGAAGAGAGGGTCCGTTGCAGAGGTCTGGAAAGATCATTCAAAGTGGATTAGGCCACTACTAGACAGAAGGACCTAAGACTCCTTCCTAGATGAGAAAGCAGATCTCATTTAAAGCCAGCCTAAGAAAAAAAAAATTAAAAATTAAAAAATTTAAAAATTTAAAAAAAAATAAAGTCGGCCTAAGCAGTTAGAAAAGTTCAAACAGCTCTGTCTCCCACCTCTCTGAGCTTTCACATCCTCACCCTTTATTCTTGAGGGCTGTGGCCCCTTCGTGGACTATCTCCCCCCACTGTGGATTCTTTTAGGGTGACTCTCACGTGTTATCTCATTCAATTCTCAGGACAATAGAAGATGTTGTGATTATCCCCAAACCTGGGCGGGAGAGGATACTTAACTTACTGAAAGTCATGTGGTTGCTGAATGGACGAACTGAATGATACGTCAATCAGGTAGTATGAGCCCAGGGCCTGCGAGCTTTTGCCCTTCACTATGCATGCTGTATTTTTACTACTCTCACCCAGGTGGAAAATCTGGGGAGTATTTCAGGAAAAAGCTTTATTCAAACCAAGAGGTAGCTCACAAGGAACAAGGCTCAGAGGGCAGAGAGCACCAGCTTTTGGCCTATTAGAACACTGTGACCTTGACCATGGCCTCTCAGTACGTCACGACCTTGAATCAAATGCCTAATTCTCACACTGTCAACTTTCCTAATATGTAAGATGGAAATAATAACAAAATATATTTCCACGGGTTCTGGTATGAATAGTAATGGCAGTAAAGCATAAAATCTAGTGCTCGGCTTAATCATAAATGTTTATCATTACTCCTGGCACTGTTACATGAATGTAAAGGATGGTGGCTGGTCAGTAAATGTTAGTTGAATCTAAATCTGAACATGTTACATGACTTTACATGAGTAACTCTGTCACTCTGGGCCTCAGCTTCAAAGCAAACTCAGAGAACTGAACCACGTGAGCTCTGAGTGCTCTCCTCAGATCTAACAATTAAAGACGACAGTTTATCATTAAATTAACACTTACATTATCAGTTTACTTAGCTAAAAACTCACAAAAACCCTAAAAGACTCTGAGCGCTACCAGTTATCAAGCACCAACTATTTAGAATGTTCTTAGTAATCACCACAATTTTCCAGGGTAAGTATTCTTATACCTTTATAGACAAGAACACTGGGATCCAGTTGTTTTCACCCTAGAGGGGAGTTAATTAGCCTCTACATTTACCTAGTTGATCGGGGAAGAAAAGGAATTCAGACCCAGGTCTTTCTGGCTCCAAAGTACCCACTACCATCTACTATATTACTTATCTCCTTGGGCTTTAGCTAATAGTCAAGATGTTGCTTGTAGTTCGCTCTCTAATAGCCAGAAAAGTCCAGGTGATAGTGACTTGACATCGCTGAGATATTGTTCTCCAAAAGCCATCTCCATCTTCAAATTCCTGATGCGTACGCCTTACCCCACAGCTAGATTTACAAAGGAATAAAATGAAGGTGATAGATTCATGGTGTCAAAAAATGTGTTAGAAGATGGTTAACTTTAAATTTCTTTCAAAAAACTATTAATACTTCATTAGATTTCTATAAGCTCAATTAGCACAGGATTTCAACGGGCCCACGCGTGGTAGCTGGAGAGGCCACCTGTGCCAGCCGAGGAGCTGAACTCAGGGACTTGTTTTCAATTAGTTTAATCCCCAATGTGGTTTGATTTCCTGGGTGTGAGCTCAGCCCTGGAGAGGACTAACGGCACTTTTCCTGAAATTTCTACCTCGGAGACAGAGGAGGAGCAGGAAGTGTAAACTGGAAGTCGGGAAATTAAGTGGCTCGGGGCTAAGACAGGCTGGCCTAGTCAAGAACCTCACATTCTATGCCAGAATATCTTTTGTAGCAGGGTCAGTAGTCCCTCAAAGAGATGCATCTGAGGCCAGTTTCTTCTAAGTTCTGGGCTTCTCAGGAGCTAATTCCCAAAGCCAGTTACAGTGAAACAAACTGCTGTTCCTCTGCCACATAGCACCAACCTCACCTGAGGGTTTCTGCAGCCTGGTGACCTCTGAGTCTGAGCCCTACAACCAGAATTCATCCCTTCCCTCCCCAGTTTGTACAATCTAACCACTAGCCAAGTCTGATTATTTTAAAGTTTTTGTAACAAAATTTTAAATATAATAAAACAGCAAAGATCACATAATAAATCTCCATGTACCTAACTTCTGTGTTTAACAATTATCCCTTCTGACCAATCTTATCCCATTGAGACCCCCACCCATTTCCCTCTGTCCCTGGATGGCTGTGAAATAAATAAATCCAGACATATCATTACCATAAAGAAATATTTCAGTATGGATATAAACCTGTTAAGGACTTTTTCTTAAAAATTAACTATGATGCCATTATCATGTCTAATACAATTTTAAATTTCTTACTACCATCAAATAGTCCATGTTCAAAGTTACTTGACTGTTTCAGAGAGTAGATCTACAATTATTTTGTTCAAATCAGGAGTCACATGAAGTCTAAATACTTGATATGTCAAGTCACTTTTAACCTATAGTTTCCCCCCAACTTCTATGTCCTTTGTGAAGAGGCTAAGTTATAGGTGCTCTAGAAATTTCCATTGTCTGAATGAATCAATGTGATGTCATTTAACATGTTCCTCTTTTCCTCTATTTTCTTCCCAAATTGGTAACTGGATCTAGAGACTCAACCAGAATCAGTTGATATTTTGTCAAAAATATATTATAGACCATGTGTCTTTCTATCAGAAGATAAACACCATAAGCTGTCTTCCTTTTTATGATGTTAGCAGCACTGATGATCATTGCCACATCTATTATTTTATCTCAGATTACAAAATTGTAGTATCCTAAATCTACAATCTCTTCACTTATTAGCTAGAATGTTTTGATAAATAAGTATTCAGTAACTATGTGGTTACTCTCGTGTATGGTCCTTAAAGAAAAATGAAGATAAATGCTTAATTGTTTTCTCTAATTTGTTTTCAAAATAGTAATTTGATTCCCTTAAATCTTCCAAGGGTGGTGAATCAGGTTTTCATTTATAGTATCACTATGAATTCATGGATTTAAATATATTTGATTTGTACAGTCTATTTTTGTAATAGTTATTAATGTTCAATCTATCCTAAATTTAGCCAGTGGGAGCTTCTCCAAGTTGATTCTTGAGTTCTTTTGATATGGTCCTAGAAGTCTTCAGTAGCTTTCTTTTTTCTATAAGACAAGATGCATTTCTTAATTTAATATTTTTTGAATTTTTTTACTGAGATAATTGACATATTGTGAGATACGATTGACATATTGTGACATATTGTGTAAGTCTAATCATTGACATATTGTACAAAATGTTGATTTGATATACTTACATACTGCAATATGATTACCACTACAGTATTAACTAACACCTCCATTGCATCACATAATTACCATTTCTTTTTTATGGTGAGAACATTTAAGACTTAAAAAAAGACAAGAAGTAACAAGTGTTGGCAAAAATGTAGAGAAAATGGAACTCTTGTACATTGTTAGTGAGAATGTAAATTGGTCCCACCACCATGGAAAACAGTACAAAGATTCCCCAAAAAATTAAAAATAGAACTACTTTGTGGTCCAGCAATCCTCTACTTCTGAGTATATATATATATATATATATATATATATATATATATATATATCCAAAGGGAATGAAAACAAGATACTTGAAAGATATCCGCATCTCATGTTATTGCAGTATTATTCACAGCAGCCAAGATATGAAAATAATCTAAATGTCCATCCGTGGATGAATAGATGAGGAAAACGTGGTCTATATGTACAACCAAATACCATTTAGCCATGAAAAAGAAGGAAATCTTGCCATCTGTGACAACATGAATGGATAAACTACACGGAGTAGGACAAACACAGTAGAGCATAACTTATTTGTGAAATCTTAAAAAAAAAAAAAAAAAAGGAAAGCCAAACTCATACCCATAGAGTAGAAAACTGATTACCAGGGACTTGGGGGTGGGAAAAATAGAGAAGTTGATGAAATAATGTAAATGTGCAGTTAGAAAATGAGTAAGTGGGGCACCTGGGTGACTCAGTTAGTTAAGCATCTGCCTTCAGCTCAGGTCATGATACCAGGGTCCTGGGTTTGAGCCCCAAGTCAGGCTCCCTGCTCAGCAGAGAATCTGTTTCTCCCTCTTCCTCCCTTCATTCTCTCTTTCTCTCTCTCTCATTCTGTCTCTCAAATAAATAATAAATAAATCTTTTAAAAAAAAGACAATGAATAAGCTCTAGGAAGCTATGGTATGGCATTGTGATTATAATTAATAATATTGTATTATATATTTGAAAGGTGCTAAGAGACAAAATGCATTTTAACAATTTAAAAATTATTTGCAAATGTTATATGTTCATTTTTAGAAAATTGAAAAACTAAAAAAAAGTACAGAAAAAATAAAATGACACCTAAGTCACCACTGAGAGATTAACCGTGTGTTTTTTTTTTACTTTATTCTTTTTAAATGTATGCATGTATTTCACAAAATTAAAAACTTTAGTTATACTAGTAGAAAATTGGAAGGAAACAACCTAATAGGATATGTGATTTTTTTAAAATTATGATATATCCAAAGAATAGACAATAATGCAACTATTAGAAACAATATTTAGCAAATAAATTGATATATGAATAATCCAATGAAAAGACAGTGAAAAATAAGCAACTCTTGATCAATACTGCCAAATTATGCTCCAAGAAAATATGAATTGGTACTTATGTCAGTAAGACATGAGTGTCCATTTCCATGAAAACTCACTGGGTATTTTTTTTCTCACTGGGTATTTTCAAGTATTATTTGAACTTCCAGGTTTCCCCTTGGGAGGCAAGTCCTACAATCAGCATAGTCTTCTGCTCCAAAGGATCACAGCCCTCCCTGCCCGGGTTACCACCACATTTTGTCATTTCTCAGAATCAAATCTGAATGTGGTACTCTGCATCTTGCAGTTCCTGGCTTCAGGTCCAGCATAACTTCCATCACACTGTGTGGCCTCCTTTACAGTCATTCCTAACTTCACTTAAGTCTTAAAGAGCAAAGTATTACCACAATAGAGTTTTCAAATACCTATTTCAAGTTGTCTTAGAAACACATTCTGTGGTTTCATTTTGGTCATTTTTTATGTTAGATGAGATCGGGAAAGGCAAACCCGAGTCCCTGCAAATGTAAGCACAACAGCCAATATCAGACTCAGAACATGTGCCAGAAAGACACTCATCTATGGTAAAGTTTCAGATTCTGAAACCTTTGCAGTTCCTTACAGTGAAGGGACCATCAGGTGGGAGGACAAATATTAAACTTGAACGTGGGAACATATGGACCTGAGTTCCTAGATTGTGTCTACACCAAACCAAATTATAGAAAATCATCTCCAGTGTTCATATATCAACTCGAAGTTCGCCTTCAGTGATGGATTTTGTGAGAGCTCGGATGAGAATTGTTTCCCTCCCCCCACCCAGGCATGACACATGATGGACCAAAAGGGGAATATAAGCAAATTCCACTGGAGGATGAAAGAGTGCCATCCAAGACAGAAGAGACTGATTTACATGTTGGATATTATAAAGAAGAAGCATAAGTACCATCTTCTCCTCTCTGATTGACAGATTCAAGATGAAATATGGCCTGGTTTGAAAAGACAGATCATCACAATCCTCTCAGCTCTCCACAATAAAACTGATTTCTTTGACTAACTCAGGTTATATCGGCTTCCCAGGCACAAGGGAGCCAAATACCTGACCTCTGGAGCCAACCGGGGTCAGGTCCCACCTTATTAGGTAGATGATCCTAGGCAAAGTACCTACTATGCTTCCGTTTCATCATTTATAAAATTGGGATAATGATATCTCACGAGATATCTCATAATGTTATGAGGGATTAAATAAAATAATGTTAATCAAAACACATGAACCTTACCTACAGTTACAGAAGATGAGAGCATCAAGGACATTTGGGATGGGTATAAAAGCAATTTTATCTTATGGGAGGAAACAGACTGAGCATGTAACTCTATCATAGGAAATAAATGATTTATTATACCAGACTTTTACTAAAATTATCAATGTGGCTAATATTTCATTCTGAGGCACAGAAGAGAGTTGCTGATGCCCCTCTGCAACACCAAGGAGTCTAAGACATAACAGTGGGAAAGCTGATCTGAAACAAAACCAAACCTCTACTCTTGGTGCTGCTGCCACTTTATAATGCACCTCCTTATTCCACTCTTTCCCATGTTCCTGTATTGCTGAACCAAATAGGAACTAGACCTTAAAAACTGTAAAGTCCTAAGGAAGTCAGAATAATTTAAGATATTTACCTATGTGTTTTACTGCATAGCTCTTTTTAAAAGGTTACTTGGACATGAGTTCAGCATTTGCATTCTTCTCTCTGCATCAATTTCTGACTCTTGGAACCAACTCTGCTCACTTATCCACATTACTATGCTCTGGGAGAAGAAAGTGATAATATCACAAAGATACTCTATTTATGATGGAGCCAAGATCATCAAACAGGAATTGAAAAACTATTTTCATCAAATAGAAGAAAAACACCAAGAATGTGTTTTGCTAACAGTATGTGTGTGTACGTACACATGCATGACCACACTCATTTATCTTCCTTCCTGACAAAAAGATGAAAAAAATATTGAAAAATGAATATTTTTCTTCCTATTTTTCTCATCTTAAACTTTAAGCAGTCCTCAATAACATATAAGCAAACTAAGTCTAGAAACTAATAAAAAGGATTATATAAATGACCCAGTGAGATTTATACCTAGAATGCAAGGTTGTTTTCACATCTGAAAAAAATAAACTGTATCAATAGTATATTGGGCAAAACACACATAATCATCTCAATAAATGCAGAGAAAAGCTTTTGAAAACTCCTACAGCCCTTCATGATAAAAACAAAAACAAAGACAAAAAACATTGGTAGCTAGGACTAGAGAACACTCCTACAACTAAATAAAGAGCACCTATGGAAAACCCACAACTAGCATTATATTCAATGTTGAAAAAAATTTTCCCCTAAACATTAGGATTAAGGCAAGAATGTCTGATCTCACCACTTCTATTCAACAGGGTGCTGGAAGTTCTAGCCAGGGCAATCAGTAAAGACAATGAAATAAAAGACATCCAGATTGGAAAGAAAAAAGTAAAACTATCTTTATTTGCAAATGGCATGATTTAATGGAAAGAGATTCCTAAGAAATCTATTAAAAATCTATTAAAACTAATAAAAAATATTCTGTGACATAGCAGGGGATAGATCAATATATAAAAATCAAAAATTAATTATACATCAGGGCACCTGAGTGGCTCAGTCAGTTGGCATCAGACTCTTGGTTTCAGCTCAGGTCATATCTCAAGGTCGTGAGATTAAGCCCTCAGTCAGGCTTGCCGCACTCAGCCTGAAGTCTGCATGTCCTTCTCCCTCTGTTCCTGCCCACGTATTCTCTCTCTGTCATAAAAAATAATAAAATAAGAAAAAATAAAAAATCAATTATATATCTATGCACTAGAAACCCCAAAATGAAATAAGGAAAAAATTCCACCTAGAAATAAACTTAACAAAAGAATTGAAAAACTGGGCAGCCTGGGTGGCTCAGTGGTTTAGTGCCGCCTTCAGCCCAGGGCGTAATCCTGGAGATCCAGGATTGAGTCCCACATCGGGCTTCCTGCATGGAGCCTGCTTCTCCCTCTGCCTGTGTCTCTGCCTCTCTCTCTCTCTCTCTCTCTTTCTCTCTCTCTCTCTGTCTCTCTCTCTGTGTGTGTGTGTGTCTCACGAATAAATAAATAAAATATTTTTTAAAAAAGAACTGAAAAACTTACCTTCTGAAAACTACAATACACTGTTGAAAGAGACATTAATGAAGACTTAAATAAATAGGAAGATGTTGGTTTTCATGAATCCAAGGACTTAATATTGTTTTCAGGATTCCCCCATATGGATCTATAGATTCAACATAATCCCTAACAAATCTCAGCTGATTTTTTTTTTTTTCAGAAACTGACAAGCTGATCCTAAAATTCATATGGAGATGCAAGAGATCCAGAATAGTCAAAGCAATTTTTGGAGAAAAAAGATGTTTGGGCCATGTACTTCCCAATTTCAAAACTTACTAGAAGTTGATAGTGATAAAGAAGACAAAATGGTACTAGCATAAGGATAGACATAGATCAACAGAATAGAGTCAAGAGTCCAGATATGGATCTAAAATTATGACCAATTTTTGACAAGGGTTCCAAGACAATTCAATGGTGCAAGAACAGTCTTTTCAAGAAATGGTGCTGGGACAACTCTGTCTATATATCTCCATATGAAGAAGCAGAGAGCTAGACCTCTACTTCATAGCATACACACAAATTAATTAAAAATGCATCAAAGAGAACTGAATAATGTATATAATTGTTTTTTTAAATAATTGTTGAATTACTATATCACTATACTGTACACCTGAAACTATTATAACACTATGTGTTAATTACACTGGCATTAAAATCTTAAAAAGTAATAAATTTTTTTAAATGCATCAAATACTTAGGTAAGTAAGAGCTTAGACTATAAGGCTCTTAGAAGAAATACAGGAATAAATCTGCATGAACTTGAATTAGTCAACTTCTTTGTAGCGATGACACCAAAATCACAAGCAACAAAAGAAAAATATATGTAAATGGACTACAAATGTAAGAAAATTTGTATGTCAAAAGACACCACCGATAAATACACAAGAGTAAAAAACTAAAAATAAGAAGCTAAAAAAAAAAAAAAAAGCTAACCCAAACTATGGAGAAAATATTTACAAATCACATATATATACAAAAGGAATTTATATCTATAATACATAAGGAACTTTTACAACTCAACAACAAAAGACAACCTAATTTTAAAAGGAGCAAAGGATCTGAAGGGACATTTCTCCAAAGAAGATACCTAAATTGCCAATAAATACATAAAAAGACAATTCAGCATTGTTAGCTATCAGGTAATGTAAATAAAAATCATGATGACATAAGCAGTCCCACTGTGGGGATAGGATGGGTATAATCAAAAAGACAAATGTAACAAATGTTGGTGAAGAAACATGAACTGTGTATAGTGGTGATGGTACCATATATAACATGGCGCAGCCACTTTGTAGAACGATCTAGCGGTTCTTCAAAGGATTAGACACAGAGCTTCTAAATGATCCATCAATTCAACTCCCAAGTATCTAACATAGATGAAAATACATGTCCACAGTAAAACTTGTCCGTAGGAGCACTATTCACAACAGCCAAAAATTAGAAATGACCCAGCGTTCATAAACCGATTAACGGATAAATAAAATATGGTATATCCATAGGATAATACATTATTTAGCAATAAAAAGAAGTATTTGTACATAATACAACATGAATACACCTTTAAAACAGTATTAAAAGTGAAATAAGACAGTCATAAAATATCACATATGATTCCACTTATATGAAATGTACAAAACAGTCAAATATATAAAGACAGGAAGGAAGAAATGAGAAGTGGCTCTAATGAGTAAGCATTTTCATTTTAGGGTGATGAAAATATTCTAAAATTGTAGTGATGGTTGCACAATTCTGGGTATATAGTGAGAGCCACTGAACTTTATGGTATGTGAATTATATTTGAATAAAACTGTGAAACAAAAAGAATTCAGGTATGACTCTGATTTATGAACCTCCAGGACAGACAATGAGCCATTTTCCACCTTACAGAATTTCACAATGTTTGTTTCAGACATCTGAAGACACAAGTGCTATTTCCCTACAGGGAAACCTATTGCTTCCAGAAATTGTTCACCTAATATTGAAACAATATCCTTAATTTTCTTATTCTTTAGATATGACCGAAGCTAAAGAATATGCTGAATCAAACACTTTGTGGTAGAAAAGGGAGGAAGGATAATACCCAAGAGTTATTTTCTCTGCAGAAGTTTTTTGGTGTTTTCTTTTTTTTCTTTTTCCCTGTTGTGGTCACCAAATCATAGTAAATGCAGTAGGATATGAAAGTTCAACCTATTTTCTGGCACAAAAATTCCAAGGTCATGCCTGTCGATGATACATTATAGGAAATCATTACATACATTCTGTTGAAGAAGGCCACCTTCTCCAGGATGAGATGGAAATACTCCCTCTTTTCACAAACCAGAAAAGTAGTGAGGTAGTCATTGTGTTTATTTCAAAACTGACCCTGGGTAAAAAAGAAGCACTTATGCTGTGGCTGATAGTTTCCGTTTGTTGAAGATTTGAGTTGAAAAACTTCCTGATAGGCTAAGAGCTACTGTGAGAGGAAAAGAATATATAAGAGATTAAGAGAAGGTACGGTATGGAGGGTTAAAAATGATGGAAATGTAGGAAGCTGAGAAGGTTTGAAGGAGGTAGGCAAGAGAGAAAAATCCCAGGAGATCAGAGCCGGAAAAGTGACCCCGAGGGGAAAATCTGATAAGCCCATGGGTGCCCACAGAAAGGTCCACCCAACAGGACTGCACCTGTATGTAGACATCACATGGGCACATCCTTTGGGCCACACCAAGCCATCACCATGGGCAGTATGGAAGGTAACTCTGTTACCATTGGGATGCCCCTTATGGATGCCTCCCTGCCATGCTCCGGGGACAATTATAAGGACCAAACAGGATTCTAAGAGAGGGGCTATGAGGTGAGGTGGGGTTAATGGGGAAAACGTCAAGACTCATATTCGAAGGGATTGCAGTCAACAACCTTGTCCTTCAAGTGGATTCTCTACATAAATGAGTGCTACTACGGATTAGGTGCTTATGGCACATATGTTGTAATATGATCGATCACTTAGGAAATCCTTTGAAAGAGGATTTTATTTTATTTTAAAGATTTTATTTATTTATTCATAAGAGACAGAGAGAGAGAGAAAGAGAGAGAGAGAGAGAGAGAGAGGCAGAGACACAGGCAGAAGGAGAAGCAGGCTCCATGCAGGGAGCCCGATGTGGGACTGGATCCCAGGACTCCAGGATCATGCCCTGGGTGGAAGGCAGAGGCTCAACCGCCCAGCCACCCAGGCATCCCAAGGATTTTATTTTAGAGGAAATATTGATTATCATTTACAGTTGAGTCTGATACTTGAAGTAGGGTGAAAAATAAATGAATTATTTTATGGGAGAATCCTACCTTTGATTAAAACCTCTATTGAGTGCAAGGCACTATTAGTCTACATCATGGGAGGTAAATGTCGTTGTTCCTGTTTCATAAAGTAAACTGTCTGAGAGAACGAACATCTAACTCAGGGTCACACTGCTGGTAAAAATCTCAGACTTTCATCTCCAGCTGGGCTTGTGAAATGTATTGTGACACCATTCTTATTTGGCTAATAAATTGCTTCTGAAGAATAAATGAGCAGTAGGGTCATTGGTTTGTTTATTTGGGTTTTTTTAAGTGCATAGTGATGCCTATGTAGAGAGTAAGGTAAGACTGCTCTACTGTAGAGGCAAAATATGCATTTTTAATTTTTTTTATTGAGATGTCATCATATTGGCTGAAGGGAGAAAAAAGGACATGGAGTTGTTTAGAAAACTTGTGATGCGCCTGCATGCTATAATCAGAAGCCTTTTGCAGCCCCACTAATACCTTGGAATCCCCATCCTTTGCTAATAATATGATTACACCCTTCTGCTTTGGTGTCTGATCCCAGCAACACCCCCACAGATAACCCAATTCCAGAGAACACCCAAGGTGAAATTCTATCGCTAGTTCCACTAATAATGAAAGCCATGCATCACAGCTGCAAATTGCCAAGGACCCTGGAGCAGGCCAAGAGGAGATATTTAAATGGCCTTAGGTAATTACTAAGCACAGACATTTGCCATAGTAGGAAATAGAAGAAGCTGTATCTCAGGTATAAACTGCATAGCAAGAGGGTTGACCCTTCTTTTCCACAAGCACCTCCCAGCAATTTATTTAGACAGTATCACAGAAAGCATTTTAGGATCAAACCAGCTTTGGTGAGAAATCCCAAATTGCAAGGCTGAACAAACTTGGATATGCAGAATAAACTGAAGTTTAAGACTGCTCCAATGGAAAAAATCAAGAACTGTATTTTTTCTCCACTTGCTAATTCACTTAATAAACCTAATAACCAAGATAGCGGTCTAATGCTGAGAGTACTAAGAGGAACTGCTTTGAGAAGACATTAGGGGATGTCTTAAACCCTTAAATGAGACT
Organism: Nyctereutes procyonoides; assembly: GCF_905146905.1. Classification (NCBI taxonomy): domain Eukaryota; kingdom Metazoa; phylum Chordata; class Mammalia; order Carnivora; family Canidae; genus Nyctereutes; species Nyctereutes procyonoides. Next base: position 26,589,346 of record NW_026575134.1, on the reverse strand, counting down.
CAAAGGCATCCTATATAGAATTACACATATAAACCACACCTTTAAATAAAAGAATATGAATAGTTAATGTTTAAAAAAATCCTTCAGTATCAACCAAGTGGGAAGCGAGCTTATTTTCAACTGTCACTGCCTCTCCAGGATGTGATCGGGAATGCAACGTGAATGCTGCACTCCTCTTAGCTCTTGTTCATCAGGGAGCTCCCCTGGGCAAATTTCTCATTACTTTACCCAATATGGCTAGGCACTTTTTCTGATGCCATGTCCTGTATCTGTCTGTGGCCAAGCATTTAGCTCAATGTGCCCACCTGGAGTTCTATTACTGAACAGGGGCAAGCTCAGCTTAATTTCAAATCATACCAGCTTTTTATTCATTTAGTGTCAAAATCATCAATGACTTTCAAGTTTTAAAACCAATGGACAGTTTCTGGTCCCTAAAACACATTTTTCACTTGACATCCAAGGTCCCAAACTCTCTTGCTTTTCCTCCTACCACTCTGGCTCTCAGAATTCTTTATTGACCCCTCCTCATCAACCTGCCCTCTAAATTTTGGAGTATTTTAGGTCTCATCTGTTAAGCTTCCGATCTTTTCTATAGGCATTAATGATCTCATCTCATCTCATGGTCTTAACTGTCGTTTAAATACATTCACAATTGTATTTCTCTAGTTCTGACCTACTATTTCCTGAACTCCAGACTCAGCCTGCTGCCTACTCAACATCTTCATTTGTATGGCATGTGAAATTTATAAACACGCACATGCATGTGTGTTAAATATATATAAACTATATATATATATATATATATATATATATATATATATATATATATATACAGTTGACCCTTACATCACATGGGTTTGTACTGTGTGGGTTCACTTAAATGCAGATTTTTTTCAATAAATACACTAGAAAATTTTAGGAGATTTTATGGCAATTTGAAAAAAACTTACAGATGAACTACATAGCCTAGAAATAAAAAAAAAAAAAAAAAACAAAAAAAACTAAGAAAAAGTCAGGTATTGTAAGAATACAGTGTATGATACATATAACTTACAAAATACGTATTAATCAACTATTTATGTTATTGGCAAGGCTTCTGGTCAACAGCAGGTTATTAGTAGTTAAATCTGGGGGAATTCAGAAGTTACACACAGATTTTCAACTGTGTGGGGGTTGGTGCCACTAACCCCCATGTTGTTCAAGGGTCAGCTGTATATCCATTCCTCTCTCTGTATCTATAAACACGTTTCATCACTTTCTCTTACACTCCAAACCCAACCCAGCAACAAATCTCAATGGGCTGCACCCTTTAAAGTATATCCAGAAACTTACCACTTTTTGCCACACCTACCTCGGGATCCAAGCAACTAACCTGCTTACCTAGATTAGCCTAACACACCTCCCTATTTTTGGCTTTGTTCCCCTATATTCTACTCTCAGCACAAGTAGTGTGATGCCTTTTAAAAGCAAGTCATGTTAGTCTTCTATTCAACACGTACTAATGGTCTTCTATCTCACTCAAAGTAAAAGCCAAAGTCCTTACAATGGCTTAGAAGGCTTTTAACAGTATGTGTCCCTCCCAACCCACCTCTCTTGACCTCATCCCCAGTGATTCTCTCGCTGACTCACTCCACTCTGGCACAACGGCTTCTTCTTACTCTTCGCTGAATACAACAGTCAGGCCCCACTTCAAAGCTTTGCACTTGCTCTTCCTTTGCCTAAAATGTTCTTTCCTGTCTCCCTTACCTCCTTCAGCTCTCTGATTAAAATGTCCCCTTCTTTGTGAGACCCTCTCTGACCATCCCATTTTAAATTGTAATGTCCTTTCAGAATTACCTATTCCTCTTCTTTGCTCTTTAATTTTTCTAACACTTGTCATTATCTGGCATAACGTGTATTTTATCCTTGTTGATCTATTGTCTGTATCCTCCCATGTATGCAAGTTGCATGAAGTCAGGGATTTTTTATCTTTTTAAGTCAAGGCTGTGCCCCAGTTCCTCAAACAATATGTGTCAGATCCAAAACAAGCCCCTCATATATATTTTGAATGAATGAATGAATGAATGAGTAAATCCACAGTTATCTGCTTCATATTTAATAGCATGAAATATTTACTTAATGGCTATGATCAAAAAACTATAGGGTGCCATGATCTTCAAAATCATCGGTCCAGTGCATCTCCCTCTACAGATAACAAGGTAAAGTCTGAAGTAGACTCATATCCCCTGTTTCTCACCCTGGGTGCTGTCCATGAATCAGTCTACATGGACTGTTGCATAGTCTTCAGTTCCATTAGAGCTACAGGGCCCTTCCATTTTCTTCAAGTCAGCTTTCCTGCTGTTTTGTGTCAATAATGATGACAAAGATGTGATAGCACTAAGTTTATTGTGTTTACTATTCATTACTCATTGTACTAAGATTTTCTTGTGCATTATGTCATTTAATTCTCATAGCTGGTATTATTAACTCTTTCTTACAAATGAACACAAGACTTAGCAAGGTTAAGCAGTGTGAAAGAGCTCATATAGCTAATTAGAGACAAGAATCTGGTTATGAACTGAGATCTGCCTAAGTCCAGAACTTAGATCTTGGCCTCTAAGGGTTGGCCTTTAAGAGGCCTCTCGCCTCCCTCAGGTCTCTGCATCAGTTGTGCTTGGCCCTATACACAGGTGTAAACTCCCTTGGTAGTCCTGATGATGGCCACCATGAAGACAAGGCATTTAGAAGCACGCAGGCGATCCCTGTTTCAAAGACCTTTGGGGTGTAAGGGCAAGACTCCTCTCTATAAATGACAAGAACAAAAATGACTGCCATAATTCACATGAGGTCATCCATCTGGGTCTAAGCATAGCAAAAGTAATTGTTATGAAACATTCAACAGCACCCTCTATTTCTGTTTCCGATACTGGCTACGACATTAGAAGGAAAATTTGGATTTAATGAGACTGTTAAAGGAAATGTACATTCTCTTCTGGCTCATAAACAAGAAATAGAAACATGCAATCCTTTAAAAGCTCTTGCCAGCTAGAACTGGCTAAATTAATGATCTTAAAAAGCAATTTTGAAAAATTACATAATGAATTTAATTCTCCTTTCATTAAAAGATTTATCTCACATGGACAAAACATGTGCTCATCCCATGAAGCAAAATCTCGTAGACTGTCCAAATCCTGGTTCCAATACTTATTAGATATTAGATACAGATATTAGGAATTGCTTTTAGCCATGATAGACCTCAATTTGTCCATTTTTAAGGGAATTAATGCCACCTATCATGTGTTTTAAAGACTGAATAATGTTATATATAAAAGTACCTTGCACAGTAGCTGACATATAATAACTTCTCAATAAAGGTTAGCTTGTAAATAGGGTCCCTAAAAAATGCATTAATTGGCTAAGTGCAATGGCATGCTTTCATTTGTTAAAGGAGTTTCAAAATAATTTCTGAAAGTATTTTGTCAACCTCGTCACTTCAGAGGTGGCAAGCCTTTCTGTGGACTCCTGTAGACCTCACAGATCTGTAAATATAAAGCTTAGAAGTAAAATAGTGAAGTCCTGGATAGTCACCCACATGTCATTATGAGAAACTGAAAATGATTCTCTATGTGCTGACACTAAGCGTGTGTGTGTGCCTGCCAAGCCCAGCAGGTGTTCTTAGAGCAAGTGATAGAGTCAAAATGTCTCACAAAGAAGAACAGTGTGCTCAGAGAAACAGAAGTACCTGTTTCTTCATAATAACAGGTATTATGTCGTATTCTTCATAATAAATATATAATTATTTTTAATAGCAAATGAGCCTCTATCATAAGGATTAAGTTCACATGATGATGGAGGCTGAGAAAGCCCAAGATCTGCAGTCAGCAAGCTAGAGACCCAGGAGACCAATGTATATATATTTCTGGTCATGGTTCTGCTTCTCTGATTGAGGCCTAAGTGAGACGTGTTATTATCAACACTGAAGCCTAGACAATGAGAAACCCTGATGACAGTCTCTTCTGTTTTTTTTTTTTTTTCCCAGAAAACCAATGAGAAAGCCTGAGGTCATATAAGACCATAAAAACTGATTTATCTGCCAATAGGATAAATCAGCTTAAATATGTCCATACATGTCAAAAGCCATAATGAGACTGAGATGTCATTAAGATGATATGATGATAATATTTCATCAGAGAAACAATGAATATTCAAATCCCACTGTTTGCCTACACACCACCTTTTCTAAGCAAGACAAAGTAACATTTGATGGATTATGGACCTTCACAGCTCTATTGAGATGATGCATAGATGGGTATACGTGTGGTACATGGTAAGAGATGTTGTAAAAGATAATTCAATCTCATCTTCCATAGTGTAAATTCAACAGACCATGCTCAAAATTTAACAAGTGCCAACATACGCACATTAATTAGAAATACAGAAGTAAATACCAAAAGGAGTAGCTATGATAATAGAAAGAGGTTGCCTCCAGGGAGAGAAAACAGTGATGAGGGAGAGGAGTACGGTACAGTGTTGCCTTCTAATATGCCATATGTATAGCTGATTAAAATTTTAAAATTAATGTAAAAATGTATACACAAAGATTCCAATCATAGAGTTGCTTATAAAAATAAGAAAATTAACACTAAATATCCATACTCACAAAATGAATAAATTACTATATACTGTATAATGGAATGTGCGGTGAATGAAATAATCTTTAGAAGGAGAGTTTTAGCAGACATATGCTCATGGTTAATACAGAGCAGCAGGCTTCAAAATCATACAATCAACATCATCTCAAATAGGATAAAAATGAACTCAAGTAGGAAAAAAGTTAACTGAAGGATGGAAATATCTGGATGTGTAAGTGGTGAGGTATACACGAGTTTGTCCTCTGCTGCTTTTCAAGTGTGGATTCACGCTCTCCAAAATTGTCACAATGAACATCCAAAGGAAGGGGGAGGGACAGGAAGAAGCAGAAGAGAAAGGGGAAGGCGGAAGGGGGGTGTGGAAGAGCAGAGGGAGAGGGGGAGCTGATGGGAGCTGCAGTGACTCAAGGAGCAGGTGGAGGAGCCTGGTTGGTCCCAGCGGGACCCAACACTCTGCACCTCCTTGCCACGGGGACGGGGACAACAGACGCCCGGTGCCTTTGGAGCTGCTTTAAAGACTATCCCAGGCCATTCTGAAGGAACTGAGTGTTACTTCCTATGAAGGGGCTGCCCTACTCATGGTCTATATATACTCTTCTGCATCCCCTTTTCTAACTTTTAAAAGAAAAATTCAAATGAATTCATTTGGGGAATATAAAAAATAGTGAAAGGGAATAAAGGGGAAAGGAGAAAAAATAAGTGGGAAATATCAGAAAGGGAGACAGAACATGAAGACTCCTAACTCTGGGAAACAATCTAGGGGTGGTGGAAGGGGAGGTGGGCGGGGGGTGGGGGTGACCGGGTGACGGGGACTGAGGGGGGCACTTGACGGGATGAGCACTGGGTATTATTCTATATGTTGGCAAATTGAACACCAATAAAAAATAAATTTATTATTAAAAAATAGATAATAAATAAATAAATAATAAAAGAAAGATTCATAAACAAAGTGCACCCTTAAAAGTTAATGCTTAGATGAGTTTTGACGAGAGCATACACCTGCGTAAACATCACTGCGGTCAGGATATAGAGCATTTCCATCACCCAGAAAGTTCTTTTGTGTTCCTTGCAGGGAATACAACACTCCCCTAGGAAATCACTGCAGGTAACATCTACGCGTGGTTTATGCTGCTCGTTAAAGACCTTTGTATAAATATAAGTGCACAGTACGCGTCTTTCCTTGCCTGCATTCTTTTGCTCGGCATATTTTAGGGATGTGCCCATGTTGTTGCATGTATTAATAATAGTTTGTTCTTTCTTATTGCTAATTAGTGTTACATTACTCGAACATACCATAATTTGTCCATCTGTTTGGATACTTTCCGGTTTGACCCATTACAAGAAAAAAAACACTGCTATGAAGAATTGTGAACATGTCCTTTTGTGGACATATGTCTTCACTTCTTTTCAGCAAATAACTTAGAAATGAAACTGCTATGCCATAAGGGCAGATGGATGTTGAACTTTTTAAGAAATCACCAAGCTGTTTTCTGAAGAGGTTATACTTTTGTACTCCCACTAGAAATGTAGAATTATTCCAGGTTGCTCTACATTTCTGCATATATTTGGTATTGTCAGTCTTCTTTCTTTTAGCTATTATACTAGACAAAAAGGTGTACCTCATGATATGGAATGTGTTTACTTTTTGGTCATTTGTGTGTCATCTTCTGTGAAACGTCCATTCAGGGTTTTTTGGTCTACTTTTATTGGGTTGTCTTTTTATTGAGAAATTGTGGGGATTTTTTAATCTTCTAAATACAAACCATTTGTCAGAAATACGCATTGCAAATATTTGCTCCAGACAGTGGCTTGACATTTTTTAATGGTGTTTTGTAAGAAACAGGTTTTTTTTTTAATTTTTATTCTTATGAGATTCAGCATATTATAGTTTCTCTTTTTTAGCTAGTGCTCTTTCAGTTCTAAGATATCTTTGTCTGCCCCATGGTTGCAAATATATTATTCTATGCTTTCCTTTAGGTATATTATTCATTTCAAATTAATTTTTGGTATGAAGTAAGGATTGAGTCTAATGATTTATTTTGCTTTCCTATATGGGTAGCCAGTGGTGTCAGCAGATTTGTTGAAAATATTTTACTTTCTGCATTGAATTACCTTTGTACTTACAAGAAATAGATTTGCTTTTTATTAGGGTCCTACAGGCACAGCTTTCTCCCACAACAGGGGTGGTCGAGAATGTGTATGCTCACCATTTGCAAGAACAAACAAGAAAGAATAAAGTCAAAATCATTTTGAATTCCTACCCCTTTCCTGAGATGTTCCCTAATGGGTATTAAGTACTTCATCTAAGAAAGGAAGCATTTCAAAGAAGCAGCTACATAATGTACTAGAGAAATCTAAGTCTTTGTGCATGTCTCAGATCCTTTCTGGTGCAAATCTTGGTGTTCCTAAAAGTTAAGCAGAGGGAACAAACCTTTAGGGAGGGTTTAAGTTTTGCCAGGTACTTAAGCAAGCATTTTAAGAACATTATCTCCAGTACCGCTCTTATGTATACTATGAGGTAGCTATCTGAATTCCATTATGTGGATAAGAAAACTAAGAACTTGGTACAGTCACTTGGCCGGTTGGTGGTAGAAGCAGTATCTGGCTGTGTTTGCTTGCATCCATATCCACAGTCCTTTAGGATATTTCATGTGACCGTTCACAGAAGAAATCTGAAGGATATCCCATTAGGGGACAAGAAAATAGATGGAGAATGTTTCTAGTATTCTTGAGCTACTAGATCATCAATCCTCTTTCAAAATCCTTAAGATGTGAGAGGTTTCTTCTCTTTACCTAATTTACCACCTCAACTTTGGTCCTTGAGCTAAGTTTCGAATAATATAATACCCTGAAAGCCACTGGATTGGAGCAGAGCCCTGAGTATTCTCAGGGGCATGTGTTGGTAGACTCAATTACAAGAGCAAGGATAGCTTTTATATATTTTCAATGGAATTTTAAAAATAAATATATTTTCCCTAAAGCAAATTTATTGGCTGACAAACTGAGAATTTACTTGTAATTACCGCCTTCCCCACTCATGTACACAGATACCTTAGACACTAATTATTACATGATTCCCTTGACAGTATCTTATTTTCCCATGTACTAAGTAATCATTGTCAGCTGTAAATAACAATAAGAAGACAACAGGTGCCAGGGCCATATTGTATAACAGAGTTTATATGGCTTGCACTCATGTAAAAGAAATAAAAAAGGCAGACACTGGCCCTGACAATCACAGGAATTTAGGGTTTGCAAGTGAGGTTCTCTTTTGTTAACCTGACAAAATTAGTCATGCTTCCTGTATCTTTCTTGCCACATTTTTTGGGCACTGTTAGATTTTATTTGGGGAGTGTTGCATGCAGCCAAATTTATTCAAATGCATTTGTTTTCAAGCAGACTGAAGCATACCACAACAAAGCTATTTGTATTTGTTACCTCCCTCCCCATGATATTTGCTGGAAATGTGAGGCAAACACACACTCTCCTTTTGAAATGATGTCTCTGAAGAAATGTAAGCTGGCTGCTGCCACTACCATGTCACAAGAACTTATCTGTGTGTCAAGTCAATGAAGAGAAAGCAGAGCTGAGAAATGAGAGAATGGATGCTGATCAAATTTAAACTTTGGCTTCGTCCACACCTACGTCAGATTAGGTTTCCACGTCCAGCAATGAAACTGTCCCTGAGAAATACTCAAGGTAAGTCCATGGGGACAAAGCACCAAGCACGTTGCCAACACGCACTGATGCACAAGCATCAGAAATGTCAAGCAAAGTGGGCGTCTAAGAAAAGCAGCCTTGGCTCTCAAGCTGGCTTCTGCTAACAAGATGTTCTCTGAAGATGGTTTTGTTGGGGTTGGACCTAACACCAAAGGGCACACAAAGGAACGGGTTCTATCTGGCTGGCTAGCAGGAGGCATTAGGTGGAGAGGGCACAAGTACATCCTGACGCACCTGTTTGACTTACGTGGCACTTAATCAAACACTGGCTATGATGAGCCTGGTGATGCTGTTTGTAGCAAGTCTTATATTATGTAGCCTTTCGTGTGAACGTGACTCTAATCCCCTCCTACACTTCAAGCTCCACAAGAAAGTGCTATGTGTGATGCTTTTCAAAATTCCTGGTGGTGCCTGGCTCAGACCTTGATATGCAGCAGGTTCTCATAAATACTCACTGAATTAGCGGAGGAATCAAACATCAAATGAATGAAATACCGTATCATTATTAAGGTCACTGTATAAATAAAACTTTATCAAATCCAATTTACCATCTGTTTACTTGATTCTGTTTTTCCCTTCCTGGTCCTTATTTAAAATGACCCTCTCAGGGTATTATGCTGAGCGGAATAAGACAAACAGAGGAAAACAATTACCATATGATCTCACTCACGGGTGGAATTTAAGAAACGAAACAGAGGAGTACAAAATGAAACAAGACATAATCAGAGAGGGAGACAAACCACAGGAGACTCTTAATCATAGGAAACACTCAGGGTTTCTGGATGGGAGGGAATGGAGTAACTGGGTGATGGGATGAGCACGGGGTGTTATATAAGACTGAGGAATCACTGACCTCTTCCTCTGAAACTAATAATACACTATATGTTAATTAACTGAATTTAAACAAACCAACAAAAACTCTAAGCCAAAACATTCAGGAATAAAATATTACACAGGCAAAAAAAAAAAAAAAAAAAAAAAAAAAAAAAAAAAACACCACCCTCTCATACTTTTTAAGTCTCTGAACTATATACGAAGTTTGGGTTTAGTCTGAATGTTAACAGCCCAGACATACAGTCACACCAAAGTCAGATCTCTGGCAGGGGACCTTAGAAATCTCCTCTCTCTCTCTCTCTCTCCCTCTCCCTCTCTCTCTCTCTCTCCCTTTTTCCAATTATCCCCAAGAGAATTTTATGCTCGCAAAGAATGAGGATCACCGTGAATTACTTTGACTTGAGAAACGGAGGGAGGCAAAGCACCTCCTTACGTTCAAAGGACTCACTATGGTAGCAGGGATGAAGTTAGTCGTTAATAAGTATCCGCTTCTCCTAGAACAGGAAAACTCTTCAACGCGAAGAATTATTTTGGACAAGCAACGGCATTCATTACAAAGAAACATTCCATTCTAGAGCTGAAGTTTAGAGGTGAAGCCAGAAGCTGTTTAATGTCCCAGCATCAGGCCCAGGAATCTTTTCCAAAATTATTTTCAGGATAATAAAAGGATCTCAGTTTCAATTATAGGCTCAGAACACAGAGGTTATTTTTGGACATCTATCTCCTCTTTGTTTAGGACAGAACCACCAGCATGGGTTTACACTTGATAATTCACTTAAATATCAGTGAGACTATCCTGTCAGAAACCTTCAAACGCTGTGTGATTGGAAACCCTTGGGAAATTTCCCTTTAGGGGGCCTGACAGCCCTGGAAATACCAAATAATGATTTTTTTTCCTTTTTCCAAGAATAGATGTGTTGAATAACTGCAGTTATTTTTTTATGTAACATATGCTATAGTCTCTGAACTCTTTCTAAAATATATGCTACATAGCTACAATACTCAGAAAAATATGTGATCTAAGAAATTCCTCCCTTAAAGTTTCCCTCCATTAAGAAGCCATGTTTGCCTCACTCATTCTCTAAAGACGAGGGAAATTTTTGCCCTATGGTATTGGGAGCCAGGGAGGGAATATTGGGATTATACTACATAAGACCTATGATTTCTGTTTGAGGAGAGAAAATTAAAAAGGTGAGAAGACCTCCTGGCTCCCTAACAATCCCTCAGTGTGGCCCACGGAGTATCATACAAAGAGCGAGGAATGCTGGAGCCTCTAGAACCTGGGAAAGGCAAGAAAGTAGATTCTTCCCAAGAGCCTTCAAAAGGAAAATAACCCTGCTGACATCTTCATTTTAGCCCCACTGAGACCCATTTCAGACTTTCAACATCTAGAACTGCAAATAAATAAACTTATGGTGTTTAAGTCACTGAGTTTGTAGTAATGTGTTACAGCAACGATAGGAAACCAATGCATTTCATGATAAGTAATTAATTAGCGACAGGCAGAGGTGGGAACAAATTTTCGTAGAAATCAGCTGATAAAAATTACACTGACAGGTAACTTGGGATAAATATATGTGCAACAAGCAAAATGTTCTGTAAACCATAGCAAGTGCCCTAAAATATATGCCAGTAATTTTGATGCAGCCCATGTAAAGACAAGAATATGAGCACTTTTTCTGGAAGTGAAAAGTGACTAATAAAACCAGAACTGCACTGACGATCATTCACAGGTTTCACACATATTCTGAGGCATAAAACCTCATGGTTAAGAGCATGGGTGCTGAGACCAGACTATTTAGCTCTGTCAGTTGTTCATTCCGTTGACCTTGGGCATAAACACTCAAAGCTTGCATTTCCTTAGACATTTAAAAAAAGGGTAATAACATCTACTTTATGGAAGGATGAAAATTAAACGGATTAACTCAACATAAAACAAAGCACAGTGCCCATATATAATGAGTTCAAAAATGTCATCTATTTGTATGATATTTTCATTTTTACATTGATAGAGTTCTCATTCCAAACATTGGCACTTTAAGCAAATTATTTTGTTGTCTTCATTAAGACCCAATTAAACAACTGCTCCCGGGATGCTACAGTGTCAGGATTGGGTGGACCCAATGGAAGCATCACAGTTCACACTCAGGTACCACACAGTAGGAAGAGTCAGGTAAGCATCTCTGCTGGCAGGATTTTGTCTTAATGAGGGGTATTTCTGCCTGGGTGAACTTCACATTATAGCAGCATCTGGAGCTAATCTCTGCACCCAGCAGGTGTCTGTGGACACCAATGACTCCCATTCCTACCATAAGAGAGAGGAGTAAAGAGTTGAAATCAACTGAAAAGGAAGGTAGCAGAAACACCCGTAGTTCTTGGCATTACTGAGCCTAAAGAATGGCTGAATTGCTTCCTTATGAAGCAGCACAGATGCTAGAAACTTGCACCTTTTCTTAGGTGTGAAAAAGGAGAAGAGGAAAAAAACAAAACAAAACAAAACAGAAGAAACAAGAACATTAAGGGAGAAAGAGACCGGTTTTCAGAAGTCACAAAGACCAAAACTCTACAGTAGGAGAATAAATAACCATTTGGGGACCTATCCTTCTCACCGAACTATGAGTTTTTCACAGAAAATATCTTCCTCACTGTTGTGAGCCACACAGTAGACACCCAACAAATATCTATTCAACTGAGTTCTAAGGGTGAAATACCATAAAATATAAAATTATGAAATGTGTGGCAGGATAATTTAATCATCTGTGAGATATTTTCCCTACTGCAGAAGGGGTGTGTGTGTGTGTGTGTGTGCCCCATCCGAAGGGAGAAGATTCCAGGCTTTGTATCCTAAAATCCAGAGATCTCCACGTACGAATTAAGCTGATTTGTTTTAAAAGCCAAGGTCTACAGAGACACAGAGCCAAAGTCTACGCATAGGGTGCAGGATACAACCCTGAGCTGTGTGAACAGAAGATACAGCTGAAAGGGAGCGTCCTAAGCCAGTTAGGGCTTTGGGGGAGACTTCCGGGGATGCCAGGGAGACAGGGCCCTTGACCAGGTGGCTTGCAGGTGTTGGAAGCATCAACAAGGAGGGCCACAGGGTGAACGTTGGGGTTTTGAGGCCTCAGATAAAACTTCCTGGTTCCACGGGATAGAAAAGGGGGATCTAGGGCAGCCTGGGGGCTCAGTGGTTTAGCACCTGCATTCAGCCCAGGGCGTGGCCCTGGAGTCCCAGGTTCAAGTCCCATGTTGGGCTCCCTGCATGGAGACTGCTCCTCCCTCTGCCTGTGTCTCTGCCTCTCTCTCTCTGTGTGTGTTTCTCATGAATAAATCAATTAAAAAAATAAAAAAGAAAAAGAGGATCAAGACAGCCTCACCAGTGTCAGCTGGGCCTGCGATGGGTTAAAGACTCAGAGCCCTTCATTGCAGGGGGTACCATGTAAATCCTCCAATTCCTTGCAGGACCCTAAGAAAGGAGGACGGCAAAAAGGATGCAAAGACTCATTTAATTTGATTTGGAAAAATAAAAACGTGTCATGCTTCTGTCCAGACAGCAGTAAGACAAAATTCATATACCTGTATACAAACGATAAGACTGCCCTGAAGCGTTAAAGCAGCTACCTCTGTTTAGTGCCACTATAATATTCATTTTTCAAACATATATATATACACACACATATGTATGCTTCTTTTAAAAATTAAAGTATGAAGAGTCCACATTCCTACCCTCTATCTATAGATAATGGTGAAAGGATTTTTTTTCCTGGGAGCGACAGATGTCGCCCTTCTTTGGAACAAAGTTAAAGTGGGCGCCTGGCCCTGGCCCCGAGAAGGGGGACCCCTCGGGCTTCCCCGTCCCTGGGGCCCAGGCCAGCACCTGCTGCAGCCCACGAGCCAGGCAACCGAGGCTGGAGGTCGGGGGTCTCCCGGGAGAAGACCCCCGCCAACTGCTCCTGCCTCCACCGGGACCCAGGTCACCCAAGCTCTGACATTAGGAAGTCTCGGTGACAATCTATGGGGGAGTGTCGGCGTGTCCCCAGCCACCTCTGTAGGCCCTACATCCTCGGAGGGGCTGGGTGAGCCTCAGGGGTGCAGCTCCTGGCTGCTGAGGGCCGCGGGGCTGGGGAGGGCGAGGGGCCCAGGCAGCGGCTCAGGCCTCTCCCCGCGGCCCTGGCACAGGCCCCAGCCTTGGCCGCCCACAGGCACCTCTGGATGGGGGAACATCCCATCTTGTTCCCTTTTGTTTGTGGTAACAATGGGTAGTATCCAAGCCACTGGATGGCAAAGCATCTGGAAGGAGCCTGCTGCTCCCACACCTGAAGTCTCCCTGACGGAGGGGCCACCTTACTCCCGGTCCCTTGGCCTGACACCCGGGCCTGGCGGGCGGGGACCCAGGGGTTGGATGGCACCGACCCCCACAGGCTGGGCAGGGGCACCGACCCGGCCCGGCTCCCCGCCCCTGCTCAGGGCCAGGGCACAGGTTAGGCCCAGACCAACTGCCACCCAGCCCAGCAAGGGACGCCAGTCGCTGGGGCCAGGGGGGCGAGGAGAGGGTAGCAGCTGACATGACTCAGGGGTCAGCGGGTCTCTGACACCCCCCGGGGACAAGCACGTGCAGGGGGCCTCCCCCTGCCACAGCCACCCGGCCCTAAGCTTCCCACGGGACCTCGGGCTCCTTGCTGGCCCCAAGGCCAACCTGACCAGCCAGGAGCTCGGCCATCTGTCCATCCCACCCGACCATTAACCCGAGGCCCTCTGCAGACCCCTGTGCCGAGGACAGGGTTCGTGCTCCCCGTGAGGCATGAAGGCGTCTCCCTCTCACACGTCGGCCCGGGCTTAATGTTTTGAGCTTCATTTAATTCTGCTGTGACCTCCCAGACCGAGATCTCTTGGTGATGATCAGAGAGCTGGTCACAGTGCTAGCGTAGACTTGTTGCCTTCAGAGCACATTTGATTTTATTGATTTTCTTATAATGTTTGTAATTGTTCCAGTTTGTGGGAGCTTTTTTCTTCCTTCCTTTGTGTCCCCTAATTGCTTTATCTTTAACAGGAAAGATGTGTTTGTGGCTTGTTGATCTCTGCCTTCATTAAGAATGTATGTGGCAAGACAGGCTTGGTAAAGAAAGGCAAAACTCTATTATCAAAAATTTCAGTTATGCCCTCTGTAGATGTTCCTCTTTCATTAAAACGCTGCAAAATGTCTTTGTCCTTCACGTCATGAATATCATGGAGGGGGGAAATCTGTAACGCTCAGCACTTTGATTCCAATGCCCTGTTACCAGTGTTTGGAATAAAACAGTTTAACTTGGTTATTTGATCCTCTTTGTCCTTCTTAATGCCTTTGCATTATCCTCTGTGTTTTGACAAAGGGAATGAGTAGCCATCCAAGGTCAACCCAAAAGCCCCAAGGAGGAGCAGTCCTTTCTATGCGTGCGCAGATACAACAAACATTTACAAACAAAATGCCAAGGAGGTTGTCAATTACTGGGGATACAGAGAACAAAAGACGAGTTTCCCGATGCTAAAGCTGGGTGAAATTGCACAAGGGGATGAGGCCCATCAAAGCCTCCAGCTGTGAGGGTTCAGGTCATTGAGGTTTCAACCGGGGACTCTAGAATCGCACAAGTTGGAGTTGAAGTCTTGGTTTGGTTACGTGAGCAACCTCAGGCAAGTTACGTGACCTATTTGAGTTTCCCCGACCTATAAATATGGGTACCAGCAGGCCCTCTCAAGACTTTTGTGATTGTTAAATGGAAAACTGCAGGTAAAATGCTCATCAGAGTGTCCAGTACAGAGTATGTACTCAATGAGTTTTAACTCTAAGATGGACTCAGATCCTACCTCACTGCCATTAGCCTACTAGACTAAACACAGAAGGTTCCCCATTAATGCTTACTGACTCAAGTCAGTCTGGAAAATTCTACCCCCAATCAGATGATGAGACATCACATGTTAAATTGACGATTTCCACCCTATGTTGGGGAAGTTAAACGGGTATTGGGGGTAAGTGGTGGGAGCATGAGTGTGCAACTTAGGTTTTTAGATTTGCAGTCCAAATCTCTCACCTTAACGCCAGCCTCAGGTTATTTCTATTCATTTAAAGTCAAGACGATGGTCAACCAGCAGTCTGCAAATCTGTTTATACTCCACAATTCCAATTTCTGGCTAAAGCAAATATAACAGGAATGCTGAATCGGAGCATACTTTTTGGTGCATCCAACTGCATCTTCCATTAAGTCCAGCTTCAGTCCTTGTCCTTAACAATAAAACGGGTGCACAGGACTCCGTGCTAGATTCAAAGTACACCGCGTTGGTCCACCAGGTGTCGCCTCCATAGCGAAAGTAACTATAAAAATAATAACTCCAGAAGAAAGGAGAATCATCTAAATCTATAATGAAAAGTTTGCAAAAATTATAACATCTTAAAAATCATCAGTTGAAAAAAAATAGGCCAACAGCCTTCAGGAAGAAGAAGAATAACCAGTTCCAACAAACAATCAATAGCTAATTATTGAGCACTTCCTAAGCATTTAGCATTTTCCAAAAGCTTATCTAAGAATAACCTTGGAAATTCTCTGCCCATGTGGGTAATGACCTGAACTGATATCAGGTATAAGAAATGGAGCAGACTGAACCAATAAAATGAAATCATCGAAAAATGTAGCCCATGTTACACAGCAAGAAGGTTTCAGTATATAGGACACAGAGAAGTGTTGTGGACAAAATCTCTACGGAAGTTTAGAATAAATTTGTTTAAGGCAATGTGCTTAAGGCAGATACTGTCAAAAACAGCACAGAAAAAATTTAGGAACTGACTGTGGTTTATAGAATTCTCCTTTCTTTTTGAAGGTTGGTATTTACCATCATCCTGATAAATGTTCCTTTACAGTCTATTCATTCCTTGTCGGCCCATATCCCCCACCTCTAGTATTTATTGCATAAAGGAATGTTTCTCAGGCTATTCAGAGATAAATCTCTTCATTGATGGAAGGTTTTCACACTGCCTATTATGTGCCTATCTAGACTCAGCCAACAATTTATTACCACTTGAAAAAGGAGGCAATGAGGTAAAAGACTGAATTGTTTTTATGTCCGTGTCTATATTTCTTAAAGAGTAAGTAAAGAGTAAGAGTATTTCTTTTCTTTATAAAAGAAATTCATCCTGGAACCACATGAACCACCAGTCATTTGGAATAAAGTGAGCTTGTTATAAAATATTGAAAACAGAATCAAATTCTATGAGGCTGTCACTATGTTTTACTACCAGGAGCTATTAAAATCTCCACCCAGTTGCTTTCTGCCTCTTACCAACTAACATAATACTATGAGCCTCCAAATACGAGCTCCTTGCACCACAGATAGAATCCACATATAGCACCGGAACACAGGCCCTCACATTGCTCACTGAGGGAGAGTCCCGTCCACTGAATAGGATACGTGCAGTCATATTAGCCCTGATGTATGTCATGTGCTTAGTAGAAAGTACTAGGATGTAGTCCCAGGCTCATCACTAACACACTCTGTTACCTTGGACAAGTCGTTTAACTTCTCATTTTCCTAATGTAAACCATAAGAGAGTAGATGAGATAGCCTCAAAGATCCTTTTTATTTAGGTCCTACATTATCTGAGTCTGTATTTCCCAACCAATGAAAACGCCCGGCCACCAGCCTGCCCCAGACACCACATCCACTACTGACTAACGTACTTTAGCGCTGCCTGCACATGTGCTTTGGTGAGCATTTTCCAAAACAAGACAAACCAACTGAGCAACATCTATTTGAGAACATGAGGTTTTAACTATGACAAAATGTGACTTTACAAAGAGCCATATAAATTCGGTCAAGTGGACCATTACTACTGGGTTATCCTCCAATCGCGAGATAAAATAACCAGACCTTCAGCAAAAACAGATTTTTCTCCCTGTCCACAATGTAAGCGTTCAGAGGTAATCCCCACCCTGAATCTCAAAGGACAGATTCTACTGCGGTCAGCACTGCCAAACCGTGGGTAAGAGTAGTTTAAGTATCAATTAGATTTTTGTGCCAAAAAAAAAAAATCATCAGAGACAATCTTATCAATCAATAAATATGCTTATCCTTGACCCAGAGAGAAAAGACAAGGAAGGTCAAGGTAAGAAAGTACCTCATTTTTCAACGTATTGTCACTGTCACTATTACGGTTCGGGCCTGCAAGATCCCTGGATCCCTGTCCCTTACCCTTTTCTGAGAGATCTATTTGTAAGCACGAGATGGTTTTGTTTGACCTTAGAACACCAGAGGATTATAGTCCATTTGGATTGTATATTCCTGTGGTGAGATGTATGTGGACCAAACGCAAGCCTTGAGGAAGAGCCAGGGTGTCCTGATAAACACTCTTTCTGGGCAAGAGATGATGTATGTGCGTATATGACCATAGGAATATCTATTACCTTCATTAGGCCTCCTACCATAGGTCTAAGAATAAAGATACCATAGCAGCAATATTTCCTGGTACACAGAGATCTGTATGAAGGCACACAAAAGATTTTGGATCCTCTGGCCCCGTGGTTGAAAGTAACTTTATCAATTTAAAAATATTATCTACTTTTATTAAAGTGTAACGGACAAGCCACAAAACTGGCTGATTATCAATAAGCAGCAAATATTAGCAAATGTAAACCATACGGCAGCTACTGACGCAATCAACTTTGGGACACTTCCATTACCTCAAAAATTTCTTTATGTCCCTTTGCAGACAATCTTCACCCTCCAGCCCCAGAAAACCTATGACCCACTGTCACTATGGTTTTGTCCTTCCTAGAACTTCCTACAAATGATGTCATCATTTAGTATTTAATTTTATATCCATTGTCTTTCATGTAGCATGTTTTTGAGATTGATCCATGTTATGGATATTAATATTTTTATCCCTTTTATCCCAACACAGTTTCATACTATGGCTATGCCAAAACTTATTTATCTATGTGCCAACAGACGAACACTTGCTCTATTTCCAGTTTGGAGCTCTTATGGATAATGCTGCTCTGAACAATACTGTAAAATTCTGTATGCAGACCTATGTTTCCATTTTTCATGGGAAGATATAAAAAAAAAGGAGAGAGGGAGAGAGAGGAAGAGAGAGAGTGGCTGGCTCATTTGGTAAGTGTGCATTTAATTTGTAAAAACTGTAAAACTGCTTTCCAAAGTGGCCATAGTGTTCTTCATTCCCACCAGCAGTGAGGATCTGAAAGTTTCACATCCTTGACAACACTCATAATTTTCAATCTCTTAATTTCAGTTTTTCTAAAGGATATCTGGTGGGATTGCACTGCAGCTTTAGTCTGCATTTCCCTAGTGACCAATAATGTCGAGCATCTTTGCATGTGTTTCTTGCTATGTGCATTCCTTTGGAATGTGTGTGAAGTGCCTGTTCAAATCTTTTGCTCATATTTAAAATGGGCTGTAGGACTTATTATTGAGCAATAGGATTTCTCTATATATACCCTTGATACAATTTCCTGGCAGATATGTTTTCTGCAAATGTCTACTCCAAATGTGTGGCTTACTTTTCATTTTCTTAACCGTAGCTTTCAACAAGCAAGTATTAATTTTGATGAATCAATTTCATCTTTTTTTTTCTTTCCTCTTAGATTGTGCTCTTTGTGTCCAAACTAGGAAACCTTTGCCTAACTCAGGGTAAAAGAGATTTTATCCTGTGTTCTTCTAGAATTTTTATGGTTTCAACTTTTATGTTTAATCTGTGGCCTGTTTTTAATTAATTTTTCTGCAAGGTATGATAAAAGGATGGAGGTTCATTTCTTTCCAACTGGATATATAGTTATTCCTGTTCTATTTATTTAAAAAATATGATTCTTACAATACTAAATCACCTCTGCACCTGTAATTAAAAGTTTGACTTCATTTCTGAGGTTTAACTGTCAACAGCTGTCAAGCCCCACTTGACTCTTCCATTCTGCCCCATAGCTGGGCAGGTATCAGCAGGAAATTCAGACCTTCCAAAGCCCCAGCCAGCACGGGCACACTTTTCTGGAGGGCAACCCTGAGGCGCTGTGAAGTTCCAAGCACCGTCTAGGCCTCACTCAAGCCAGCCTGAACCTGTTCGTGCCTCACCTGCTCTCCCAGGAGTCCCTTATGTGACTAACACCTTTTCCCTCGAGTCCTCTTAGCCTGCGTGGTATCATCATCCCACCTGTTAATTGAGAGGTGGTCCACTCACCCTCTGCCATGTCAGAAAACATCTTTGTCAGAAGAATGGACTATATGAATATAGGTCCATCTCTTAATTCTCAACTCTGTTTCACTGATCAGTTTGTCTATTCCTCCGTCAAAACCATACGACCTTGATTAGTATAACTTTATAATTAGTCTTAAAATCACTTAGCCATTAAGTCTCCCAACTTCCTTTTTATTCAAGGTTGTCCTGTATATTCTAGGTGTTTTGAAATTTCATATAAATTTTAGGATCAACATGTCAAATTATAAAAAACAATTACTGGCATTGTGATATAGATTATATTAAATTTAGAGATGAATTTTAGGGAAATTGCTATTAATAACACTGATGGTTTTTTTTAAGACTGTTTATTTATTTATTTGACAGAGAGACAGAGAACAAACAGGAGGAGCAGCAGGCAGAGGAAGCCGGAGAAGCGAGGAGCACAATGCAGAGCTGGATCCCGGGACCCTGGGATCATGACCTGAGCTGAAGGCAGATGCTTCACCGACTGAGCCACCCAGATGCTCCAACACTGATGTTTTTCTGTGCAAGAACATCATGTAATTCTCCATCTGTTTAAGTTTTTAATTTATCTCAGCAAACTCTTAGTTTGAAATGATAGGATCTGACACATCAAAATGTACTCCTAAGTATTTTTTGTTTGATGTAATTTTCAAATTTTTAGTTGCCAGAATCTACTAATAATACATTTCTGCATGTTAATCTAGTGCCTTGTGACCTTGCTAAATCCATTTATCAGCTCTAATATTTTTAATGTATTTCTGAAGGTTTTCGATAGATTTGAAATCGGCATCTTGAAGAAAGGCATATTTATTTTTTCCTTTCCAATATGTGTGCCTCTTTTTCCCTTTTCTTTATTTCACGGGCAATGTTTTCCAGGTCAATGCTAAATAAAAGAGGTGAGAGTGAATCTCCTTCTCTTGTTCTTGATATTAGGTAGGAAGGATTCAGTCTTATATCCTTAGGCAGAGTAGACTTATTGCATTCTGTGCCCCATTCTTCACCTTTCCCTCGATCTACAACCTTTCCAATATAATCTTATAGTAGCCTACCTAACTCTGGACCCAACCATGTGACTTTTCTTGAATCATATTTATTTAAATCCTGTTGGCCAAAGTGAGGTTGGAAAAAGTATTTATACATTGCCACTTACTCTCTTACGTCTTCTCTTATTTCAATAAAAACATGTCTCGGTTAACCTCGTAGAAATGAAAGACATGTGGAACAGAACCAAGTTGACCCGAGCATCCTAGCCAAATCTACTGCACCTCATCATCCAGTGACCTTCAGACATATGAGCAAGCCCCGCCAAAAACAGCCAAACCATCCAGTCAAGCTCCATTTGGCTTCAAGTTTATGAGCAAGCCCATCTGAGATTACCTGAGCCATGTCAGAGCCGCTAAAGCTTGCAAATACATTTATTGTTCTGCCGTTGAAATTTCATAATTGTTTGTTATGCAGCATTACTGTGCTGCTGGTTAACTGACACAGTGGATTAGAATCAGCTTGTGCCAATCCCATTCGATTTAATCTAGGAATACCAATAGTCATCTGAAATTCTTCCATAGTCTCAAAGCATCCAACATAGCCCTGTTCTTTCTGCAAATGTTTCAGAGAAAAGGGCATAAGCTATTAACATCTCAGTTTCAATGAATTTTTCATATTCAGAGGCTTCCTGCAATAATATTTACAGTGTCCCTGAAAATAGCATGTATATGTGTTAGGGCCCAGAGAAGGGAATACATAGCATAGCTGGAGAGAACCAGGATTTGATAATATCAAATGAATTGGGCCATTGTTACATGCCAAGAGTGTTAGTCACCTGCCACATTTCTTTCTCCAGCTCCAAAAGCAGGCCCTCTTTCTTGTGCTCCATCATGAGAGGAGTTTTGGCAATAGAAATGCAACATTCCTCTTGTGATTTCAATTTCACAGTTGAATAAGGAACAAGCATGAGCGGAGAGTAGCCTAAGAAAGGCATGACAAGCATGGCAGATGGCGGAGCCTAGTCATTTATTCTGCATCCTTCCTCCTTCCCATAACCCTTTTACTTCATACAACAACAACAACAAAAAAAATTGAAAGTGGGCTTCAAGTCCGTTTGAGGTGCCAGATACAGCCTTTAACTTCCCCAAATGACTAGATTCCAATCAGACAGAAACATGGGGTTGGTGTCCTTCCATTAATCTCTGATTGTGTTTCTGCTTTAAGGTTTATTTAAAGAATAAGCTTCTTCCCCAGGTCTGTGCCACTGGAGGAGAAGAGAAGAGAGGACAGTGAAAGTGACATCTGTCGGCTAGCAGTAATTAAGCAGAGATGTGTGGAGTTTCAGAGCTCTAAATGGTCCCGTTAAAGTGTTGATGAGCAGTGAAATGTCTGATTAAATTTTAAGCACGGATAAATGGGCCAGCCCCACCATAGGATAAGGCTAATGGAGTAGTAGACTGAACAAATTAAACGAACAATGTGTCAGTGCTAGTGAAGGGACAAGCTGGCACAAATATGCCTCCTCCAGGGTCTAAACATAGCTTCCTCTTCAGGATCACAAAGAACAGATCTTCTGCAAGAACCCCCTCAGCTTCAGAGTATTTCAGTGTAGTGGAAAATGGATCAGTTTAGATATTAATGGATGAGAGTTCCAGTTCCGGCTCTGATGTCATCTAAATGACCTAGGGCAAACTGTACCACTTCTTAGGGACTCAATTTCTCATGTGTAAAATAGGAGGTTGGTTCATAGATAGTCTTAAAGCTCTAAGAAGGTAGGATCGAATTTCTTAAATGATTTAAGAACCAAAATTTCATTTTTGTGCCAAAGCCAGAAAAATCTGAAGTAGTGATCCACAGCCTTTGTAGTATACGTCAAAGCCTTAAATATCATGAAAATAACTGGAGGGATGAGGTGAACACATGTTTTTTTGTGGCTTCAGAACCTCATTCCATCATTGAACCACAGCAGGTTTTCTCTCTTCTATTTTAAGTTTTGAGTTCCATGCACATTTTTTTTGTAATAGCCAAAGCTTCTGATGATAAATTAAAAATCACTGTATTATTTTTTCTGATTTTCTGCTCACACATTTTAAGGGGAACAGGCAGATCTGAAAAGGATAGAGGGATGAATATAGAACAGCAGAATAGTGAATTTTGCACTGAGAGAATCTTGGAGAGTAATCCATTTCCTTTCTCACTGAGTTGGGAAGACCGAAGGCAGAGTGTCTCGTGACTTCTATGACAAGACTTCTAATGACAGAATTTGCAAAGGCACATGAGATGTCATCACACACAAGAAATTCTGAAGAGGCTTGTTCTCACTCTTACTGATCAGAAAAGCACTCAGATGTCCAATGGAGAAGTAAAATCATTACAGAGGCCTAGAACTCAACAGGACCCTGGAGATCACCAAATCTGGATCTTGTATTGGTATTTCTCCCACTCTCTCATTATCTGCAATTATGATCTCACACCTTCTCCTTTCTCTTTACATTTTCTACCTCCTTCTATCCTCTCTTTCATATGAATGACTTTACCTTATACTTTATGAGAAAACAGAAATTATTAACCATGGATTCCCACAGGTCTCACTATCAAATCTATAAACATGTCGGCACCTTCACCTTTCTTTCTTTCTTTCTTTCTTTCTTTCTTTCTTTCTTTCTTTCTTTCTTTTTTTTTTTTTTTTTTACAAGAGAAGTACCCAAAACCTCCTATCAGAACCCTTGGGTCCTCTTCTCCCTTGACTCTTCTAGTAATCTCAGTTCTTAAATTATTCTTTCTTAGATTTTGCTGGTCTCCCTACTGAATCATTCCCATCATCAATCAACATGCTTTACTATTTCTTATTATTTAAAAACCTATCCATTGGGTCAGTCCACATTGCCCCCATCTAGGTACTTCTATTTATGTTAATATTCTTTCTTTAAGATTTTATTTATTTATTCATGAGATACACACACACACACACACACACAGATGCAGAGACACAGGCAGAGGGAGAAGCAAGCCCCATGCAAGGAGCCTGACGTGGGACTCGATCCCGGGTCTCCAGGATCAGGCCCTGTGCTGAAGGTGGCACTAAACTGCTGAGCCACCCGGGCTGCCCTTCTGTTAATATTCTTAAAAATATCTGTGTACATAAGTGTGCGCACACACATACACATACTAGCCACTACTTCAATTACCATTCACACAAAAGTTGGATGGATGGATGGAAGATGTACTTTACAAATTCTCTCTTACATTATGGCATTCCCTTCACTTTTTTAAAGTCAGACTTTGCTTTGGGAAAGATTCCTATAGTTAAAGCAAAAAAATCCAAAAGAAAGAAACCGCTATTTGTATCAATTTTCAAAGCTGACATTTTTAGAGTATATAAACATACAATTAGTTTTGAAGGGCAGGACTGGCCAAGAAAGAAATTGAATTTTCAAATTCCAGAAACTACCTCTACAGAAAATAAAGCTTATGGTCTGAAAATGAAGTCTTACCAGAAACCATGGATTAGAGAGATGGAGGATATTCTGTGAGCAAGTTTTTATCTCCCACCTGACAGGAAGTGGAAGATGAAACCCAATCTAGCAGGTTCTAGAGAGGAGAATGATGGGAGAGTGAGGGAGCAGGTGAAATAGTAAACACACATGTTCCGGCCCTCCATTCTGGGTCAATACCATGGGTAAATAATCTTGTTTAAATAGCCATAAAATTTGGGCACAGAGCAGATTAGCTTGTTTCCATACTTCTCTGGCCACAGACTGGGATAATTTCAGTTTCCTTTAAAGAAGTACTGTGTTCAATAAGCTGTTATCTAAGTAAAAGGCTAACAGCTGAGGGAAGATTTTAGGAGAAAGAATCAAAGAGAGTGACACTAGAGTCTCCCTCTTCATCCATGGGCATGGACGATATCTAGAAATTCCTCTGTACACTCACTGGAGGAAACCAAAGGTGGCTGAGTCAAGTGTAGGAGCCTATCACAGAACTACTTTAGGAAGTCGTGAAGCACCGGATAGTGGAAGCTGAAAGGTGGTAACTGTGTCCATGCATAAGACAGAAGGTGTTGCCCAAGTCTAGACTATCTGCTATGCCAGCCAGAGATGGGGACAAGGGGAGAAGTATGGGCCCTAACCAAAGACCTGCTGCTTCATCAGTAGCAGGCCTCAACACCAGATGCCATAGGGATGCCCAAGGACCAGATGCCCAAGGACCAGATGCCCAAGGACATCTCCATGGAATTTACCCAGGATCCCCAGAGCAGCATAGTAAGTTACACATGATCTGCTGACCCTTTCCCACATCTGGTCTTGGGAATACGTGTCTGCATCTATACTAAACCAGCAATTTATCTAGAAGAAATGTAAATTCATGTTGGAAGTTTAGAAATGCAATAGGCATCTCTATTGTGTGCCATCCTCATAAAGCCAACTGTCAACTTGACATCCTTACTTGTAAATCCCAAAGGCATCTCAAACTTATCATATCCAAATACAAATTCTTGGCTTTCCTTTCCTCTTCTGCTTCTCCCTCAGATTTCATCTTCTCATTAAATGACAAATGGCATGTTGTGAACCCATCTATTTATACATTTGGGGGACATCCTTGAAACTTCCTTTATTCTTATTCTTAGAAATCCCACCAGTGAATCTCCTGCTCTCTGTCTTCTACTACCACCTCTCTGACCCAAGCCAACATCATCTCTCGCCTGGGCTTACTGTCCTCAACAATGAATTCAGGGAATTTTATTCTATTTAAATGTGGGATTTCCAGAAATGCACAGTGGAATTCAACAATATGTCCCTTGCTTCCCTCTGGTCAAGCTCATCTTAACTAAAAAAATAAAGATAAAGAAATCACAAACTCCTACATGATGGAAATATGTTGGAAGAGCAAGCAGATCACAAAGGGCCAATTAGTCAGTGCCAGTAGAGAAAAAATGCGGATGAGAAACCAATCAACTCAGCAGTTTTTATTATTAATACCCATAAAAAGCTCATGAAAAACAAGTATCCGCAGTGACATGCTGGTAAGTATTTAGCAATTGGCTCTCCTGTAAAAGCAAGCAAACAAAACCACTGACTTGTACCATTTGCTGATTTCCATGATGGGACACTACCCTGAGACAGTATTCTAATTGCAAACTTTAAGTCAGAACATCCTATTTCCATATACTTACCCCTGTTATGAGAAAAATAAATCAGGTGGCTCCTGAATGTATCCTAGGCCCTGCCCTACTTGTTATAAGTAGAGAGGCCATTGCTATGGATTTAGTTTTTCACTGTTTTGTTGTTGTTGCTGCTGTTACCTGGCTTGGTGCTGCCTCTAGACTAGTGCGTCCCACCCTGAGGATTTCAATTCCTCATCTGCAAAGGACAGATAATGAATGGGTGGTTGTCCCTTTCTGCCTCACAGGAACACTGAAAGAAAGAAAGGAGTACATTACATCAAGCAGCATAAATAGCTACAATTTTCCAAGCATTTGTTAGGAATTCAGCACTGTGCTAAATACTTCATATATATGATCCTACTTCATTCATTCTTTGCAAAACCCTGTGAAAGAGATACTACTATCTCCAGGTCACAGAGAAGAGAACAAAGGCTCCAAGAGGGTATATAATTTCCTCAGAGACCAGCACTAGGATTCAAGCCTACCCCTCTCTGAATCCAAAAACAACTACGTGGCCCAGATGGTTAAAGCGTCTCCTTTGGCTCTGGGTCCTGGGACTGAGCCCCAAGTGGGTGGCTCCCGGCTCAACAGGGAGTCTACTTCTCCCTGTCCCTCTGCCTCTCTCCCCTGCTCCTTCTGCTCCTTCACTCTCTCTCTCTTTCTCTACCTCAAACAAGTAAAAATTTAAAAAACTGACAAAACAAAAACAAAGAAAGCTACACAAATCCCACCCTCCTGGAGTCTGCAGGGGATGGAAACCACATAAACCCATCATTACTATTTTTTATCTTCCAATGTATTAAAAACACTATTCTTGTTCAGGATCCTCTGGTTCTCCTGGATCCCACTCACAAGAAAAATTTGGCCATGGGTATAACCTCTATGAAATGTTAACGTCTGACATAATTGGAAATCTTTAAATTGATTTTTTTAAATGTGTGAGATACTTAACCACTGAAAGTTTGGAATTTTGAGATAAGAAAAATGTTCACCCAAAGACCGCTATCTTTACACAGTTACTTATGTGGGCTTTCCTTCATATGCATATGTTACACTGTCACCACACACATGTAATAACTGCTGGGTAGTCTCATTACCATTTTTAATGGCTTTATAATACTGCTTTGAACTGCCATGCCAGGGGTTATTTATCCAACTCCATAATGAAAAGTACTTTATTTCAACTGTTCACTATTATAAATAATTGTCATAAACATTATGCATTTATTCTAAATATAGTTTCAGGTATATGTTTGGCATACTAAGCATTTTCAACTTACTGTGATGCAAACGTGAATTTATAATCTACAAAGTGTTCATTTTCTCACCAATATACACAAATACTCTCTTTTTAAATCAGCACTGTGTATTAATACCTTTTATAATAAGGTCCTGATTATATTTTCATGGTGCCAGATACCATGAGCTTAGCATATATTCAATTTGGCTATAGGAAGAGCCCCATTTCATTAGTACCCTATAAGCAAATGTCCTCAGGGTTCCCATAATCATGAATTATCATGAAAATTATACCAAAAAAGGGGATATAAAAAGAGAAGCATGACTCTCAGACCTATCATCCAATCTCCTTTATCTACTTAGAGTTTAATGAGCACTAGGCACAGGGGCTACCCCCAGGAACGCTGAAGCATGTGCTATGAATAAACCGGTATCTTGGTCCCATCTTTACTCCTCTGTTTTCAGCTACTTGGTCAGGGATCCTGGGCAAGTATGCTAGAAACTGTGCTACCCCTATGTGATGACAAGCAATACCCTGAGTAACAAATGAGCCTATTACTGCTTTACAGTAGAGGAGACAGGTTAATCCTTTGTCAAATCCCTGTGCATGGTGTCCTCTTCCTTGTTCCAATTACCCAGGAAGTGATGGCACTTTCTCATCCACAGCCTTTCAACACCTGCTGACATGTATTTAGGACACGTCTGGGTCTGTGAGTCTTAAGCACACTGTGTTCAGAAATTCTCATGGAAAATAAAAGTAACAAAGGCACACAAGAGACTGAGATCCAATACTTTCCAGACTCTGACATGCGACACCCATTTAAAAACCAGAGGAAGAACTAAGATAAGCAGAGATTCCTTTTCAATCAGAATATGCATTTAAATCCAGAAATAAAATAATTACTGAAACAGAACTGGTCATAGAACATGGAATACAACCATTAACCAACATCTTGATTTTACTAATGAGGAAGCTGATTTCCTAGGAATCGTAGCAACTTGCCTAAGCTAGTTTGTGGCACAGTCCCTCTGGAAGATATGCCCTGAGACATCATTTGCCTTTTTTCATTATTAGCAATTCAGATTTCCTCATTTTAAATAGCTTTTTATTCATTCAACAAATAACTTTTGAGTGTCTTCCATAAAATTACTACACTAGGCACTAGAGATTCAGCCAAGGTTGAAATGTAATGATGCTGGGAATGTAAAATCAAAAGTCATGGTTTGGCAAGGAGATAGGCTTACAGACTGGTAATTAAAATGCAGTGTGATGAGCAGAATCAAAACAAATGGAACCCAAAGAAGTGTGCTCCAATGTCTGCCTGGAGACCCAGGGGGATCTTCTCAAAAGAAGTGGCCCTTGAGCTTGACTTGAAGGATGAACAGGACTTAAAAACAAATGAAATAGGGAAAGGCATTGGAGGCAGAGGGAATATTATATAAATGGGATAAAGTATTTGAAAAGCTACATATAGTTTGAACAATTTTGTCACCTCTAATGACACACTACCTTCTTGATACCTCCTTAGTTTTGGTTTCTATGGCACATGTTGGGGTCCTCTCTCTCTCAGCTTAACCGTCAGTGCCCCTAAGTGCTCTGTCCCCAACTTTCGTCTCTTCTCTACGCTGCCTTGGCTTTCGTTGCCTTGTATGTATCTCCCAGGTCTCTCTCCTGAGCTCCAAGTCGACAAACACAACTGTACGATGGAAGTAGTCACCTAACATAAATGCCTCAAACATTAAATGTCTGAAAATACTTCCAGCATTTCTCTACACTTCCAATATTTTTATCTCACTCCTTTGTTACCTCAGGAAATGGCACCAACACCAAGATAATTACCCAAGAAAGAAACCTCAGTATCACTTCTGTTTTCTTCACTCCTCACATTCAATCTGTCACCAAATCAGCCAAAATTCTTTGTGCCATCTATCCCACTGTCCTGTCCAAAGCCAGGAGTAGAACACATATGTACTACAGCAGAAAACTTAATGACTTTTCATGTCTCTAGTTGTATCAGCATCTAAAACTATATCTACATTGTAGCTTCATTTCTGAGAAGTAGAATTAATCATGTCACCCACTCCTAAATACTTAAAACTCTTTGGTAGATTTCCAATTACCTTAGTTCCAATTCCAGTTCCTATGATGTGCCCTTTAACTATGTTTCCCACATCATCTCTTACAATTACCTCTTCAGCTCCTGTGATCCTGTGTTATTCTAACCTGCTTAGTCCTTCTACTCCACCATGCCAGATTATAACAGACCTTTCTCCTACTATCTGGGACATATTTCCTTTCCTCTACTTTATATGTTTAACACATTCTTTAACATTAGGTTTCAGATTAAATGTAACTTCCCCAAGAATCCTTTCCCGACAATATCCTAACTCTCCTTCCCATATCATAGCATTCATCAGATTTTGTTAAGGTGTTTCAAATGTCAAGACTGATTTCTGCCCCACTTCCAGTCAATCAATGGCTTTATTTCTGTTGCTATGGGTTAGTTTGCATTTTCTAGAATTTTATACAGATAGAATCAAACAATAGGTACTCTTTTAGTCTGGCTTCTTTCACGCAGAATGATTATTTTGAGACTTTTCTATGGAGTTTTCTGGCATCCACACGTTCATATCAAGAAGAAGGATCAAGAGAAATACAAACTTTCAGATGATTCCACATTGGAGCTAATCAAAAATTGCTTTTCCTTTTTTTATTAATATATTTAAGAAAAGAGTGGAGAATTTTGGCAGAGAAGTGAAAATTACTTTTTAAAAATTAAATGGGTTCACAGAAGTAAAAAGTACTATAATTAAAAGTAGGAGTTCAGAATAGTTTGGCACAGTTGAAGTATGGATTAATTACATTTCTTAAAGGTCTACAGAAAATGTCCAGATTAAAACATAGAGAAAAATGAGCATAAAAGGGAAAAAGAGACATGGATATAGCAAAAAATTTTAACACCTGTGTAATTATAGTTTGATAAGCAGTAGACTGTAAGAGAGGGCAAGAAACAATTTTTGAAGAGATAATGGTCAAGAATTTTCTGAAATCCATTAAAAACAGCTCATGAGGCACCTGGGTGGCACAGTCAGTCCAGCATCTGACTCTTGGTTTCAGCTCAGGTCATGATCTCAGGGTCCTGGGATCGAGCCCTGAGTCAGGTTCCAGGCTCAGTACAGAGTCTGCTTCAGATTCTCTCTCTCCCACTTTCTTTGCCCCTCCCCACCACACACCCACTCCTTCTCTCTCTCAAATAAATAAATAAACCTTTAAAAAAAATCAACTCACAGTTTAAAGAACCATAATGAAACCAAAACAGAATAATAAAACCACCACTAAGATATATCATAATTGCTGAAAAGTAGTAACAAGAAAGAAAACATTAAAAGCAATCATAGATAAAAATGCATCACTTATACAGAAGCAACACTAAGAATTACAGATGACTCCAGGAGAGAAATGGTGAGATTAAGACAATGGAATAACATTATGAAAATACTGAAAGTGTCAACTTAGGGTTTTACATCTACTGGGATGTCTGGGTGGCTCAGTGGTTGAGCATCTGCCTTCGGCCCACGGCATCATCCGGGGGTCCTGGGATCGAGTCCCATATCGGGCCCTGCAGGGAGCCTGGTTCTCCCTCTGCCTGTGTCACTGCCTCTCTCTCTCTGTGTCTCTCATGAATAAATAAATAAAATCTTTAAAATATTAAAGAAAAAAAGAATTCTATGTCCACAGAAAACCTTTGAAAAGTAAGAACAGAGTACAAACATTTCCAGAAAAATAAAGATTGAGTGAATTAGTTACCAGCAGTTCCTCGCTAACAGCAATACTAAGAATACAGGAATTTTTTAGGAAGAAGGAAAATTATCTCAGATATAAGGGAATACAATAAGAAATTAATATGACATTAAGTATTAATAGGTAGCTAAACATATGTAATCTTTATAATAAGAAATTAACATGGCATTAAGTATTAATAGGTAACTAAACATATGTAATCTTTATAATGCACAACAATAATAGTAACAATGTCATGCCGGATTTATTCTATACATAGAAGTAAACTGCAGGATGACAGCAGCACATAAATAGAAGAGAGTAAATATAATTAAAGATTTGTAAGATCCAATCAGAAGAAATAATAAAAGTACTAATTTATGTTAAATAATAATGAATCAAGAATGCATGTAATAATGTCTCTAAGGCAAACATTAAAAGAAATACAAAAGAATGTATTATTAACAAACCAACAGAGGAGAATATTTAAAACAAAATAATCTAAAAATAATAATAATAATAATCTATAAGTTTAACGGGAGAAAAGACAGAGGAAAGGGACCATATAAAGCATGAGATAAGTAGAAGACAAACGGTAAAATGATATTTATAAATACAAAGGCATTAATAATTATATGGCATGTAAATGGAGTAATATTCCAATTAAAATACTGATTTAAAAATAAATAAAATAAAATACTGATTTAAAACACCATCTGAGGGGCACCTGGGTGGTGCAGTCAGTTAAATGTCTGCCTTTGGCTCAGGTCATGACCTCAGGGTCCTGGGATTGAGCCCTGGATTGGGCTTCCTGCTTGGCAGAGAGTCTGCTTGTCCCTCTCCCTCTGCCCCATGCTCTCTCTCTCTGTGTCAAATTGATAAATAAAATCTTTAAAAAGAAACATTTGATTATAAAGTGAAGCAGAAGCCCCTTTATAGAAATGTGAAATAAGGAAAAAGTATTCCGCATATCAATCATCTTACCATAGAAACTTGGAGTAAGAAGAGAAAGTTCGTGACCACAGCAAACCACACATTTGTCTATTATAGACGACAATGTAATGTGGGCTTCGGGGCTACGCATACCAGGACTAGAACCTTGATTCTTCCTATTACCAGCTATGAGACCTTGAGCCAGTCTGTTATGACATCGTATGAAAGTAGCTCAATGGGTTTAACAGGAGTTAGAGTCTGTTTAGAATAGTCTGATATATCATAGGCCCACATAAAATCACACGGGGATGGTTCAAATGGGGTAGACATTTTCTGTCCATAGTAACTAACATAAAAGCACAGAAAAATGTCGGTGTGAATGAAGAGCAGAGAAAAAAGATTAGATAGATGAGAGAAGCAAGAAAAAGAGGGAGAGATTGTCAGGGTCAGAGAAAATAAGGATTGGTTTCAAATATTAGCTCAAAGTAAAAGATAAATGCTCTAGGTTACAGGCAGTGACTTGTGATTGAGTTACTTCTCACATACACAACCCTGTGTAGATTACTCCCTGATGAGTAGCAGCAAGAATTGATTTAAAATTATTACATTTACCACTTACTCTACAAGCTTTTATTGGTATATGCTCCACACTAGGCACTAGGCTACACATACACATGGGTAAGAGATACGTCCCTCGTTTTCAAGCATCCAAATCAAAAGACATGACTAGTGCACAGAAAAGAGGCAGAAATTATATCATTTTATGAGATAGTTGGGGACAGAGAAAATAATACAAAGGACTTAGGAAAGTCATCTCCTCATCATGCATAAGTTCTACTCCTCAGAAGGTCCTGTGATTGTTCAATATCACCTATTAATTGTGATTACATTTAAATCATGGAAAAGTCATAGAAAGCTTGATTATGGATATATATCTAAGCAACATTCACCAAATTAGCTCTAATCAGTAATAAAGCTGAGATTTCATTCCCCAAAATTGAATAAATTACTATAAGGAGTGAAACACAGAGAAGCTCAGGGAAAATGCTCAGCATAGTCTACACTACAACTATTAAAAACATCTATCATTTATTGAGCACTTATTATATCCCAGACCAGTGCTAAGAATTTTACATGCATGCACACCACACGTACGCATGCACACATGCATGCACATAGTCTTCCAGGAAAGATATTACTAATTGCTAACCCCATTTTCCAGAACATAAAATTGATACTCAGAAATGTCCTTAAAGACGGAATTTCACTCAGGGGCACACAGCTTTCTATGCGATGCCATCATCCAATGTTGTTAGGAGGTTTAATCTTGTCCCAGAGACCTGTTGATGCTGTTGCTGTTGCTGATGCTGTTGATGCTGTCATATCTGAAGGGTCCTGTGTCATGATTATTAGCTGCACAGTAAGTGATTTTGGGGGGTGAGTCATCTCAGAGAAACCTGTAAGGAAATGAGGTCAACAAGAACACAGCAGAAGCAGTCACGGAAAGACATGGTTTCAGGTGAAATCTGGCCTTAGTCTGATCTTGTAGAGAGATCTGAGTCGTGAATGTCCCCTAGAGTTGTCTCACTTTGAAGGAAGGGGGCCAGGCTATTGTACCGCTGTATTAGTAAGTCCACAGACACAGGATGTTCCCTGGGGCAGAACACAATGGGCACCAGAACAGAGTGCAAAATTTAAGAAGGTCCTTGCTCATGGGAGAGCAAGAAAAACCATGAGAGACTCTTATCTGTAGGAAACAAACTACAGGGTGGCAGGATGGGGGGATCGGGTGATGGACATTGAGGAGGGCGCAGGACGTGATGAGCGCTGGGTGTTGTATGCAACTGACGAATTACTGAATGCAAAAAAAAAGAGAGAGAGAGAAAGAGAGAGAGAGAGAACTCTCAGAAGCTGCTTCTGAACTTATACAACCCCTAGAATGAGTATCCCCTTTAATTTTGTCTCTAGAGGCCCCGCTGTGTCACTGTAGTCCAGGCCGTATGTACAATTTCCTAGGTATTTGCAGACAAGGTGATTCCTGTTGGCAAGGAGCAGTTCTCAAAAGAAGGATGCCCGTGTCACCCATTAGCAACCAATATTTCAACATCTGGGAGATGGACATACCAGCTCAGGAAAGGGGATCCAGGTAGGGTGTCAGGAGTATCCACTACATTCCACCTCCTAGACTGCTCAGAGCCACTTTTACCTTATATTAAGTTTATTCCAACCAGACACAGATTCTCTAGGATCCCAGTTAGTCTTAATTTCTGGAAAAATTTATAAGCAGAAGTTGGTCCTGAGGCAATGATTTATACCCATCTCTTCTACCACACAGAGATCCCTCTCACCTCTGCAGGTGGAAGACCCAGACCCTCATCTGGGAAGGATCTGAGCATTTGTTTATCATGAGCTTATGAGACAGCAGCTGCTACACTGGCCATTTACAGTTTAAACTTGGCATGGCAGTGCCAAGAGTATGTCAACCATATGTTGTCCCGCTCCCATGGTAGAGCAGCTGCCTTACTTCCTCCTGGTGATCAAGTTAATTTCCTCCTCTAGTTTGGTAACTCCATCTGTTCCTGCTGGAATATTGGCATGAGAAACCCAAGGCGACCAGACAATAGCCATAACTTTAAGTTTACGGAGACTCTCAATGGGCCCCATGTTGGAAGCATCTCCCTACTAGGAATAAATGCTCTATATCTGTAGATGCGGAGGTTGTTAGGATGGGAAGACCAAATTCCCCCAAGGAAGTCACTGGGAGTGATACAATGGCTGTTGGTTTCAGGGGACATATTACGCATTGAAGGACAGGGCCTCATTCTCGCAGAGTGCTCTCTCCAAGCTGCACCACAGCTGTATCTTCAAGGGACCATACCAATGCTCTCTCTGTCAGGCCAATAGTTTCTAACTGGTGTGGCATTCCAGGTCCAGGTGGTCTGAAGCGCTGGTGATGCGCCCAATGCTGCACCTTCATTACCGCAACACGGCCCTTTAGTTCAAGAAGTTACAGAGAATCCCATGCTGGACGCGCCCTCAGGCAGTGACGCTGACTGAGTACTGTAGCAAGAAAGGACAAACTTATCCCTGGAATAGATGTCAGTCCAAATCTGGGTGAATGTCTACCTCTTCCAGAAAGGCAAGGAGCCTAATGTAATCAACTGTGCACCAAGTGGATAACTGGTCTCCTCCACGGAAGGTACAGTATTAAACCCTTGGTGTCAGTCTCTGTGACTGGGAAGTTGGTATTCAGCAATGCCAGGAGCTAGGTCCGCCTTGGTCAGCGGAAGCCCAGGTTGTGACCTGTGCAAAACCTCCCCCTCTGTCACTGTGGCTTTTCCTTTCACTGGTCCACTGTGCAAACAGGGGATGACTGAGGACAGAGACCAGCTAACACTTATGGGAAGTCATTCTATATATTCATTTTTAAAATAAAAAAATTCTGCAACAGATGTCCTGTGGCCTACAAAGATCCCCATGATTTGTATTTGCTCCCGTAAGTCCAGCCACGTGTCATTCTCCCGGCCTCCGTGTCACTGATCTTCCAATCTTCACCTTTCAGGTTCCTAACCAACCAGGAAGGCGATTCATCACTGCCTGTGAAACTCAGGCCATTTCTTTGTCCATCAGAGGGGATGACCAAGCAGACTAACTAAAGCTCTTCTACTCTTCCCTTTGGGAGGATTTCTACTCACTACGATTTTAGATGCCCACTCACCCATAGGGCTATCATGCAACCACATTCTATTTTGGGTTTACACTAATATATTAGGGCCAACTTCTAGAAAAAGCCAAGCAGTTTGTTTCTGCCTCTAAGAATGATATGGCCTCACTCCAGAGCCCTGGGGGTCTGTGCTGTAACTTTCCTGTGGGCGCTTGGCAGAGGTGCTAGAAAGCATCTTTGCTCAGCACAAATACCTCTGGTAACATGGGATCCCAGAGCCATATGGCTCAAGTTGACAAAGCAACAGCCTGGACCTGCTACAAATGATTTTCCTACTCTGAGCCTCATTCAAAATAATTAGCCTTCAACATCACCTGATAAATGGATGAAAGCAGTATCCACAACTGTGGAACATGCTCTTTCTAAAATCCAAACTCATCACTCAGACTGACCTCCAGGTTTGGAAGGATATATCTCTTTCAAAGGTGTTCAGAAAGGCCATCTGAACTTCCACACGTTGCTTCAAATTGACGATTCACTGATAAGCACTTACAATTTCTGTTCTTCAATGCATTAGTGGTGATTTGCAACACCACCCAATTCCACAATCCCAGTGATTATTGTTCCAAGGGAATTCCAGTGGGGTTGCAAAAGCTAATGTACTCCCTTCTCCCTGTATCCCATTCCAGTTCCTCACAAGTGAAAACCTAAGCAATTCTGCTACTGCCCACTATGCCAGGGCCCATCAATAATCCACCTATGACCTTGGAGGGGTCCTCATTGCCATTCAGCCAGCAGATGACCCAATTCCAGAAGCCCATTCTTTAAAGTTAGCTTTCTAGGATCACTCTTGGTCTTACATCAGATTCCCTAGAAGCAGAGTCTGAGATGGGGTTTCTGTGCAACCTATTTATGGAGAGAATATTCTCAAAAGAAAACTGTAAAAAAGACAGAAAAGGAGGACAAAGAAGGGCAAGAAGCTCAGCAAAGATGTGGCTTTGCTGAACTCTGAGCATTAGACAGATCTCTTGGTGAGTGGTGAGCTCTAGAACATACATACACCCATAAGGTTGTCCCCTTTTGATATCCTTGCACCCCATACCTGTCAGGAATCGGCTGTGGCCCACCTCAGAAGGATGGGTATAGTCTCCCAAATGTGTTTGAAGAGGCTCGAGTCAGGTAAGGTAAGTTCCCAGGAGGTGAATATAGGTAGGAGCCTTTACCAGCCAACATCTTCAGCAACGGGAAGGGAAGTACGCCAGCCTAGTAAAGGATTCTGGATGGGCCCCCAAGCCTCCACCACCCTTCAGTCAAGTAATCAACTCCCTTGCTGGCCACCTGCCTGGGCTGCCACATGCCAGCCCCACCATGCTTCCCAAACATCCACCACTGACTATTGCTTAGTTCCACCTGCCATCAACTATTTAGATCCTGCCACAATCAGAGAACGTGTCTCATCAACAGGCTTGGTATCAGAGACAGGGGAGGTCTTCCCCCCCCAAAAAAAAA
The DNA here is from genome assembly GCF_905146905.1 of Nyctereutes procyonoides. Lineage (NCBI taxonomy): Eukaryota > Metazoa > Chordata > Mammalia > Carnivora > Canidae > Nyctereutes > Nyctereutes procyonoides. Next base: position 26,552,653 of record NW_026575134.1, on the reverse strand, counting down.
TTATTTTGTAGCCCTCTCGCCTTGAAATTTGCTCAGTGGGGAGCCCTTTTTCAATGGCTCCTAAATGCAAACTCAGGAGGACTCTGTGATTTTTCTCACCCTTGGTAAGCAGACTAGAAATTAAAATATCAAACCCAGCAGTCAAAACTACAAACTTGCTGTATAGTTCGAGACTCTCCCTCTCCTCCATTTGTTTCCCTGAATTTGGGGATGTGATGTGGTTGGTTTCTCTTTATAGGTTGGTGCTGAGGAGGCAGGAGAGGGAAGAGGGTAAGGCAGGAATGTTCTTACTTGGCTGGCTCTCTAGTGGGTTTCTTTGTACTCTCCGGGCTCACTGTAGATAAAAGCTGCCTCTTTTCTGAGAGGTACTTTCATAGGGTTTTCTTTTAATTTTTTTTTTCTTTTCTGAAAAAAAAAAAAAAAAAAAACAAAAAACAAAAAACATGACATTCACCAAAGAAATTTTCTTGACCTTAACAAATCTTATTTCAGCTGGTCACTTACTCCTTTGTTGGTCCCTAGGAATCTGGTGACAATGTCAGTTCCTATTTGCTGGAGAATGTTCAGCTATCCATGGAGCCCTAATGTGAATGGAATCCCCGCTCTCTCCTGCCTCCGGTCCATGGAGAACACACACCCATTCTTTCCCCAAAACCCCAAGAATGTAGGATGTTCCCTATGCTACAGTAATACTTCTTCACTCAATCCCAAAGCAGGTGGCTGGTCACACTCTTGCCTTTTAGGTTTCTCAAATAGTTTTTAGAAACAGGCCACTGTGTCCTCCAAACCAAAGAGGGCACCTGTCAGGTACTGGCCACTGAAGCCAGTCGTTAGGTTTGCCATACAAATCAGGGACTTTCTATCTTGCTTGGGGTGAGTGATGGGACTCACAGCACAACTAAAGTTTTCTCCAAAGGTCCTCTTTATAAAGTTTCTTTCCATTTTCACTCTTTCTGTCCTGTACTTCATAAGCTCTAATGTGAGTAGCCCTTTACCCTACGAGTTCTTCATAATCAGCTCCTTTGCTAAATCTTTTAAAAGTGCATCTGCAGGGATTCCTGGGTGACTCAGTGGTTTAGTGTCTGCCTTCATCCCAGGGCATGACCCCAGAGTCCCGGGATCAAGTCCCGCATCAGGCTCCCTGCATGGAGCCTGCTGCTCCCTCTGCCTGTGTCTCTGCCTCTCTCTCTGTGTGTCTCTCATGAATAAATAAATAAAATCTTTTTTAAAAAAATGCACCTGCATCTTGCACTTCACTTTGAATATGGTGCCCTCTGTATCTCAGAACTCCTGCAACACTTCACTTTGTGGTTACATCTGGCTTTTAGCTCCAGATCTGACCTCTTCAGATATCTTTCAAAGTTGATGTTCTAAAATCATGCTCCTTTCTCCAGTTCTCTACAGGACTTTTCCATCCAGTTATTTTATCTTTCCTAAGGACAATCCTAAACAGACTTATTAAATAGTCAGCTATTGATCTAGGATCAATTTCTTGCTCTCATTTATTGGTTGTGCGATCTTCGGTACATTACTTAGCCTCACTAACTCTCATTTGTGAAATGCCTGCCTTGGAGAATAACTGAGGTGATTAATATAAAAATTATAAAATGCCAGGTACCAGGCTCAACAATATTAGGGTCTCTTGCTTTGACCTATATTTTTCCTTCAGGTTAATTAAGATTTTTGCCACATAGAGGACACCTGGGTGGCTCACTGGTTGAGTGTCTGCCTTTGGCTCAGGTCGTGACCCTGGGGTCCCGGGATCGAGTCCCACGTCAGGCTCCTCACATGGATCCTGTTTCTCCCTCTGCCTGTGTCTCTGCCTCTCTCTGTGTCTGTCATGAATGAATAAATAAAATCTTTTAAAAATAATAAGATTTTTCATAGAATCCAGTCAAATCCCATCTTCCCACACAGCAATTAGAAATTGACTATTTTCTACAATGATGTCATCAAGATGCATGCAGAAGCAGGAGAGCTCAGTTCCCGCACCCCCACAAAGACCAACTACTTGACAGCTATCTAGGAGCAAACCAGCTCTGAGAGAGCTCGGGAGTTCATTTAAGAAACTTCAGGGACACAGTAGAACAAAACAACCTGAGAATAACTACCAAAAAAAGGGGGAAAAATAGCTTCACTTTGCCTGCATTACCCCACTCCCCAGATCAGCACTGCTCAGTGCCAAGAGGGGATTCTCCAGCAAGGAAAAGTTCCCCTCACTGAGAAGGGTGAGAGGCATGAGCAACAAGCTTCCTCAGCTCCATGGAGCACCACACAAGTACCCACCTTGCTTTCATCTCACAGATGTACAGAGATGGCTAAGAATAAGGAAGAAGGGAAAGGACGACCAGTATCAGCTACCCAGTGGGAGAAAATGCAGGTCCCAGTGACTTTCCAAGAAAAAGAGAAAGAGAGAGAGAGAACTCAAATAAATAAAATGAAAAAGGAGACATTGTGACTGATACCAAAGAAACAGGAAGGTTCACTAGAGGCTACTGTGAACAAGTATACCCAAAATAAATGGAACAATCTAGAAAAAAAATGGATAAATTCCTAGAAACATAAAATCTACCAAGACTGAATCAAGAATAAACAGAAAATCTGAAGAGATCAATAATAAATAAGGAGATTGAATCAATAATCAAAAACCTCCCAAGGAAGAAAACCCTAGGGCCAAATGGCTTTACTGGTGAATTATACCAAACATTTAAAGAAGAATTAATGCCAGTCAGCCTTTTTAAACTCTTCTTTAAAAACTACACAGGAGAGAACACTCCCAAATTTATTTATGAGGTCCCCATTATCCTGACAACAAAGCCAGATAAGGATATTATAACTACAGGCCAATATCTTTGATGACTACACATGCAAAAGTCCTCAACAAACTATTAGCAAACGGAATTCAGCTGCATATTAAAAGGATCATTAACCATGATAAACTGGGATTTTGCCAAAGCCATCTTTAGAAAGAAGCTGCAGGCATCACACTTCCTGATTTCAAACATATTACAAAGCTAAAGGTGTGAAAACAGTCTGGTACTGGCATAAAAACATATAGACCAATGGAACAGAACTGAGAGCCTAGGATAATCATGCATATATGGTCAATTAATTTTTTAAAGATTTATTTACTTATTTTAGTGAGAAAAAGAGAGTACAGAAGGGGGGCAGAGGGAGAAGGAGAGAGAGACCCCAGTCAACTCCCCACTGAGCATGGAACCTGACACTGGACTCCCCGTGGGGCTCAATCCCAGGATTCTGAGACCATGACCCAAACAGAAACCAAGAGTCAGTGGTTTCACAGAGCCACCCGGCAGCTCCTATAGTCAATTAATTTTTAAAAAGGAGCCAAGGACTCTCAATGGGAAAAGCATTGTCCCTTCAATAAAATTAGGAAAGTTGGATATTTACATGAAGAAGAAACTATCTTACATCACTCCTCCAAATTAAATGAATGGACTAAAGAATAAATAAAAGACCCGGGACTCCTGGCTGGCTCAGCGGTTGGGCGTCTGCCTTTGGCTCAGGGCAGATCCCAGGTCTGGGGATGGAGTCCCACATCAGGGTCCCTGTGAGGAGCCTGCTTCTCTCTCTGCCTATGTCTCTGCCTCTCTCTCTCTCTCATGAATAAATAAATAAATCTTTTAAAAAAAATATAAGACACAAAACTTTAAAACTCCTAGAAGAAAACATAGGGGAAAAAGCTCCTTGATATCAGTCTTGGCAATGATATTTTGGGTGTGACACCAAAAGTAAACAAGTGGGACTACATCAAATTAAAAACCTTCCACACTCTGCAAGAACAGTCAACAAAATGAAAAGGCAACCTACGGAATGGGGGAAAAATACCTGCAAACCATATATGTGACGGGAGATTAATATCCAAAACATGTGAGGAAATCATACAACCTTCAATAGCAAAAACAAAAAACAAGAAACAAAAACACAAATAATATAATTTACAAAATGGGCAAACAACCTGAACAGACATTTTTCCAAAGAAGTGATACGAATGGCCAATAAGTACATGAAAAGGAGTTCAACATCATTAATTACCTGGGAAATAAAACAAACCACAATCACTTATCACCTCACACCTGTTAGAATGACTATTATTGAAAGCACAATAGATAACAAATGCTAGTAAGGATTTGAAGACAAAACCCTTGTGCACTGCTTGTGGTAATGTAAATTGGCACAGCCATTATGAAAATAGTATGGGCAGTCCTCAAAAAATTAAAAATAGAGCTACCATATGATCCAGAAATACCACTTCTGGGTATATACCCACAGAAAATAAAATCAGTATCTCAACAAAATATCTGCACTCCCACATTCACTGCAGCATTACTCATAACAGACAAGATCCGGAAATAACTGAAGAGTCCACTGATGGCTGAATGGATAAAGAAAATGTGGTGTATATATATGTACAACGGAAAACTATTTAGACGTAAGAAAGTGGGAAATCCTGCCATCTGTGACAACGTGGATGGATCTCCAAGGCTTTACGCTATGTGACCTCACGTTTCCCTTCTTCTTGCTTTTATTCTTTGTCCAACTTCTCCTCATTTCCTCCACTTTCCAGGCCCCTGCAACCAGGGTTTTACTCTCTGCTTCTATGAGTGTTAATCTAATGTACAACATGGTGGTGACAGTTAACAATACTGTATTATATACTTGAAAGTGGCTGTGAAAGTAGACCTTAAGTACGCTCACCATAACAATAACAAAATAACTTCGTGAAGGACGTGTTAACTAATCTTATTGTTATCAGCATGTTGATATGTTATCTTATTGTTATCAACATGTTGATATGTCATCTTATTGTTGTCAACATGCCACAATGTGCATGTGTATCAAATCATCATATTGTATGCACTTAACTTACACCATTCTACATGTCAATTGGATCTCAATAAAGATAGTAGAAATAAATAACAATCTGATTCCCCATGAGACAATTATGTCCCTAGGATGTGAAACTATAGGCAAACAGTTGTGAACTCAGGGTGACTGAACGAGTCAGGGTTACTGAAACAGGACCCGCTACACAGTTTGTAGAGCCTAACGCCAACTGAAAATGTGGGCCCTTTGTTCAAGTATCATTAACAATTACGAGATACAAGTAGCGGAGTATTAAAGCAAGCACAAGCCCCTAATAGGGCCAGGCCCTGTAAAGCCAGCTCTTCACAGAGGTCTATACTCTGTGATTGAGCCCTGACCTCCTGTTTCCACTCTCCCCGTACTAGCAAAACTTACACAGACAAATGAAATAAACTTGCTCCAACCTCAACACAATTGAAGCTCATCACGCAAAACCTTAATAAGCGAGAGAATGGCCCTCCCTGACTCTCCTTTGCAGAAACAGGGAGTTTTAATGGTTTCCTGCTAGGCCCTATTCAGCTGACAGGCAGTATCAAGAGGCAAAATCTGTGGAAACCTTGTTACTATTTAAAATCTCTATCAATTCTAGGAAGTATGCAGCTAGAGCAACTTGAGGTCTCTGTTGTGAGAGGGGAAAAAAAAAGAAATGAAAGAGAAGGAAGAGAGAGAAACAAGGAGGAAGCAGCAGCAGGACAAGGAGGCAGAGAGTGGTGGGCCTCACCAAACCTCAATGAATCCCTAAAAGATTCATTTCCTAACCTACAAAAAAGAAAATTTTGACTTGTATCAGCTGGGTGTCAAAACATCAGAAGGTTCCAGATCCTCCCAACTTGACCACTGCCCGGAGGTCATGTGACATCAACTTAAGATGATTTCATTTATTCTGTCTGGATAAGATGTGACAAATGCTGTGAACCCATGCTTTTAATTTGTACCTAGATCTGAACAGTTTTATTAAAAGTGTGGTGTAGTACATATCAAAGATGGCAATCATGCCACAGAAAGAAAAACAGGTCACCAGATTTTGTATTTCTCCACTAGACAAGACCGTTCAGGTTCTCTAGTAAATGAGGTTTCCCTTTTGGGCATCATGAACAATACACACATTATTTTGCAGAGTTCCCAAAAGTTGTATAGAGTCTACAGAAATCACGGAGTTCCAAAACATCCTCACAGGACACGGGCTACAGACAGAGTCCCTCACGGTGTGACCTCCCTAAGTCCTTTCATTACCAAAATAGAGACAATAATGGGAAAACATGAGTGAACCTTGAGGAAATCTCCGGTGCTAAATAAGTCAGTCACAGAAAGACAAATTCTGCATGATTCCACTTCTATGAGGCATGTAAAACAGTCAGATTTGTAGAATTAAAGAGTGGAATGATGGCTGCCTGGGGCTTGGGGGCATGGCTGAGGGGTTATTAACCAATGGGCATAAAGTTTTAGTTAAGCAAATTGAATAGTTTTACGTGATATAAAACATGGTACCTATAAGTCACGTATTAACATGGCAGACTTAAAAATGTGTTAAGAGAACAGATCTCATGCACTCTTGCCCCAATAAAATAATAATTATTATGATGATGATGGTAACATCTACTTTACAGGGTCATCATAAGTACTGAGTAAGGGAACCTAAGAAAAGTGCTTAGAATGCACTCGATGGGCCTCCCTCATCTTTATCTCTGACCACACACTACACTGCGTGGCGCAGACCCTGTGCACTCCCTTCTAGAGCTAGAGCTCCCTTCGGAGACTCATTTCCCCTCCCAACAGGCAGCAAGCAAAGGAGGCTCTCACTGCAGGAGGTCTCACCCCCATGATCATACTCCTCCCTGCCGAAGCTGTGGTCCAGTGGGTCCAGTGACAGCAAACGCAAATGCAGAAAGGCCTGGTTCTACTGTCTTGCAACGCGACTCTAAAAAGCAGTCCCAGACTCAATGTTGCCGTAGCCTCAGCTGAGGCCTTCGTTGCAAAGGGAACACGCGTCAACTCTAACCCTGCTTCCTTCACGCCCCTGGAAGGACTCCTCCAAGGAACTGACTGCACGCACATCTCCAGGTGTGAGTTTGCTCTGGAAAACCTCACCTGTGACTGTGTCCCCTCCAGAGCCACACGAAGCCAAGATATGTGAGTCCACGATCAAGAGGTGACTTCCTCAGAAGACAGTGGCATCCCAACAGGGAGAAATGGCAGGTTCATGAGTGGCCTCATGTCTGGCAGATTAACAGAGTATGAGACTAAGGATGGTGAGAGTTCCACCCCTAGGACAAGTGAGGAGAGTGATGGTCTCAGCAATGGACGGTCTGGACTTGTAAGCAAGGCCACTCATGGACTCGGGTGCAGAACAGGGAAGAGAAAGGAAAGAACAAGCAGCTTCCTGAGTAAGAGAAATGGTGAGAAGCTGGGCCGAGGGGCTCTGGACCCTCTGTCCATCCTGCTGGGCCAGCTCCGGGTGCGAGCGGAACCCACAGCAGCGACTGGCCAGGTTCACCGACAAGGGGCCGAGCTGACCTTGAGGCCCAGGGACAGAGCAATTCATGGCAGCAGCTGGGCCTCAGGCTTCAATAGGCCCCGACACTGATGAGGACAGATGCCCCAAAGCTGTAGGCCATACGGTTGCCCTCTGTGCACGTTCCCCCCTTGGCTGCAATAGGCCTTACCAAAGGCCTTGTCGTTCTTCAGACCAGAACCAAAACTACCACCATTGCGGTGTCAGTGTGAAGTCTCCCCTCTCTGTAACTCCCTCTCTACGGCTCTTTGATGGGCTGATATAACTTAGCCCACGCGTAATACTTCACTGACTTAACACGACTTAATATATATGACTGAAGTCACCGCACTACATTTCAGACACATACTATACTGCAGACAGACCACCGAGGGCAGAGATGTTAGCTCAGAAAGCTGTTATTTTGTTAAGGCTACTCAAGGGGACTGTAAGCCCTCGATAACCATGTGCTTCTCACTTGGCCATCTCCAATCTGATCATTAGCATGTACTAAATTTATCATATTATCTTCATTTTATAAAGAACAGACTGTGGTCTGGGATTTGGATAAGGGCCGGGAACTTTCAAAAAGAAAACATTGTGGCTACTTTGAATTTTTAAGGTTCCACCAGGTTTTAAAAACCACATTGTACAATCAGACAATATATCCTGACCTGGAGTTCAGGGGTTATCTAATGTGCCTGGGAGGGAGAGGAGGGTGTGCAGGAGAATAATTACTCCTCAGTCTTTCAGTTTCCATGATTTTTCTTAAATGCTCTTGGCTTCTTTTCAGATTCCCTTGCTCCTCCTTTAGAGATAGAGACATACTTGGTCAGATTTCAAGAGTAGGGATTTAATATTAGAAAGATCAGTGTTGCCTCACACACCTTATTCTTTAATATCAACTTTATTGATGATAAAATTTTGTTTTGTTCTGTTTTTTTTATTGATGATAAAACTGATAGTGGTTTCCATTTGCCTCTTCTTTAGTCTCATCTCTCATTTAGCTTAAAATTCAGAAAAGTATTATTTATCCAGCCCCCTCAAACTCTACCATTAAATAGAGGATACTGGCTTAGGGGAAGTGGAAAGATGAAAGATAATGTTTGGAACAGTTTGCAACTATAGCCAAAGAGTGACACCTCAACAGAGTCTGTATAGGGTATTTCTTAAAAAATAAACAAACAACAACAACAACAACAAAAACACAAAACCCTCTAGACTAAGAACTAGAAAACCTGAGTTGTAAACTCAGTATTATCTTTGTCAATTTTGCCTCTACTCAGAATAAATGAGAATAAATGAAGTAAAATTTAGCTCAATCTCTGAACTAGATGATTTCCAGGTGTCTGTTGAGCTTGTAGTCCCAGAAGACATTGATACCATTAGGGGACAGGCATTAAGCTAGGCACATGCACACACTTTGCTTCATTTAATTTAATTAAGATCCAAACCAGAATTTAGCATTCAAATTTCCAGCATCATATTTACATATCATAACCAATATTTCAAGTAGCCCATTAACACACTTCATCAGCTACTGGATTTCTGATTTTCCATTTGAAATGATGCCTTCTAGAGTATGGGGCTGATACATCCTCTAAGAGAAGACCCACATACTCGGAGCAGTTAAATTTAGCTTTACCACCTCATTGCATTCTCTTTCAAGTGCTCAGCCCGTCTTCTCAGTTAGTTGAAGCAAAACTGAGCTGGTCTGGTAACAAAGACGCATTGTTCCACAGTCCCAGAACTAGTTCCTAATGGCCTCATGACTTTTGTCTAATTCATATCTGATGGAGGAAGAGAGAGTGATGGAGGAGAGTGAGAGGCGGCCCTACAGATGACCTTGGAGCAGTGTGAATGATGTCTAATGCTCAGCAGTTATAGGCTATCAGACACTAATATACTCTCTGGGCTGAACCGAATAGGCCCATTACTCTCAACTGCAATTCGCCATCTGTGAAGTGAGCTGGTTGCTTCAGACAAGACTACAAATTGCACCTGATACTGAAAAAGACAGGGAGGGGATTATGATGTAAAACCAAAGGAAGAGGAGACATAGACCTAGACTGGCCAGAGGCCATATGAGGATCCGAAGAAACAAAACTTAGCCTTCAGAACAGCTCCCAAATAGCCCTGAGCATTCACAAGATTGGATGCATGGATCCTAAGAGACTCTACGGAAGTTTCTGGGATCAAAGGTTTAGTGTCATTAGGAGAGATGTGCACAGCTGGGGCTGACAAAACCCTCCCACTATCCAGCAGCTCCTTTCTGTTGTCACAATTCATTAGCTCCTTCTGACATTCATTTGACATCATTTCAGGAAAGAGATCTAATCATGGCCCAAAGAAAGGAAAGAGACTTTGAAAAATATGATGGAGACAGAGCAGTTTATCGTTTTGAATAACAATGATGAGGATGATAATGACAATCCATGATGCTGGCCAATGACACGTTTTCATTCCCATGATGGGCAATGCCACTGGGCAGATGTAGCTGTAAAACTGTATGCGAAAATATGTTTCAACCCTGACTCTACCACTTGTGAGCTATTACCGACTGAACTGTATTCCCCCAAAAATCGGTAGGATGAAGACCTAACCCCCAATGTGACTATATTTAGAGACAGGGCCTCTTAAGAGCTATTTAAGATTAAGTGAGGTCCTAAGAATAGGGCTCTCGTCTGATGTAACTGGTGTCATTCTAAGAAAAGGGAAGATGCACTGGAGATCTTTCTCTCTTTATGTGGACACAGAAGAAAGGTCAGGTGAGGACATGGAGAGGTGATGGCCATCTGCAACCCAGGAAGAAAAGCCTCTCCAGAACTCAACCCTCTGGTACATTGATCTTGGACTTCCGGCCTCCAGAATGGTTAAGAGAATCAACGTCTGTTCTCTAAGCCACCCTATCTGTAGTTTCTTGTTAGGGCAGCCTGAGCGGACTCATACGGGAGCAATGCTAGTTCGACAATAAATACCTCAGGCAATTTGGGAGCACATCCAATATGTATTGAATGTTGGGGGCTGAGCATGGTGGCTGGGACACAGCAACTGGTATCTCTCAGCACCTTCCTGGGGACATTCCAAACAAAGGGACTATGTTGAGAATGCACAAGCTCTTATCTCTGCCTAAACTGTAGTCACCAGGTACCAGAAATCTATTAAAGCTGGGCACCCCCCAAAAAATAAATAAATAAAAATAAATAAAATAAAAAAAAAAGCTGGCTCACCCTGCAACACCAAAGAGGCCTTTACCGTCGAATTTAAGGAGTGTGAAAAAGGACCTGCATTCATTGAGCAGGTCTCTGTGTACCAGATACTGTAATAGGAACCTCCATGCTCATGGTCTTATTTTTATAAAAAACTCTGTGAAAGAGACAATTACTGCTCTGGAGAGTTAAGGGGTTTGCCTGAGAACGCACAGTGAAGGAGTGGAGATGAGAACTCCAAGGTCACAGACTGCGGAGTCATCTAGCATAACATACACAGGCCTAGCAGCGAGAACACAGTAGGAAAGTAGACTCCATCCAGCACTACAGAGAATGGACGGCCACCTCATCCACGTCCACAGGAAGAGTAGTAAGTGAAAAGCAGCATATACAACTTTTAAAAAGAATGATCCAAAAAATAAAATTAAAATAAAACAAAATAATAAAAAAAAATTAAATAATAAAAAATAAAATAAACAAACAAATAAATAAATAAATAAATAAAATAAAAAGAATGAAATAAAGAATAAAATAAAACAAAAAGAATGCACATAATATGTATGTGTGTACACATATACGTATGTTGTACATAAACATGTGTGTATCCATTAAATCTGTCTGACATGCATTAGACATTATCTCAGAAAAAGACACATCCTTATGGTATGAGTTTAGATAGGCATGTATTCATATATGTAAAAAACGTACCAAAATGTTTATTTTGTAGGAAAAAAAAATGGTCCTCTTCATACTTTCAATGTTTTCTATAAATTTAAATAATTTTGTATTATCCCTTTTTATTCACTAAAGTTCATATGTTAATTAGATTTCTTCAGTTTTAACCTAATTTTTTTTTTCTGTCCAGCATCCTATCTAGACTATCATGTTACATTTAGTGGTCATACGTCCTAAGGCTCCTCTCGGTTGTGACAGTTTCTCAGACTTTTCTGGTTTGGGATGAGCTTAATGGTTTTGAGCACTGTTCAAGTATTTTGTAGGATGCCCCCTAATGTAGATGTGTCTGATGTTTTCTCATGAGAGACCAGGGATATGTGTTTTGGGAAGGAAGACCCCTGAAGAAAAGTACAATTTTTATCACATCCTATCAAGGGAACATGCTACCAATGTAACTTATTACTGCTGATTTTGAGGTAGTGTTTGTCAGATTTCTCCATTCTCAAGTTACTCTTCCTTTCCCTTCTCCATGCAGGTCTCTTTGGAAGAAGTCACCCTGGGCAGCCTGCACTTACTGAGTGGGGAGTTATGTTCCACTTCCCTCAGGGCAGAGTATCTACATAAACTATTCAGAATTCTGTATGAGAAATTTATCTATTTTCCATTATTCATTCTTTTATTTGATCATTTATTTGTATCAGTATGTGCTCATGGATTCACTCATGGATATGTAATCCAATACTACTGAATTTTGAAGTGGTTCCAGCTTTGGCACTGGGAGCTCTTCTCGGGGCTCCTGTGTCCCTGACATACTACAGAAATGTGGGCATTTCATTTTGTTTTTTAGAGCAGTTCGGGGCCTACTTTCTGGTACTAAAAGATGCTCCAGATTCATCTCATGTATTTTCTGCGTCAGTCTTATAATCAGCCATTTTATCCACTCTAATAGTCTCTGTCTTTTAATTGGAATATTTAGGCCATTCATATTACAGTGATTATTGATATACTTGGTTTAATATCCACCATATTTTAACTGTTTTCTATTTATTGTATTTATTCTCTCTCTCCCCATACCCTCTTCTTTCACCCTCTCTGATTTTAATAAAGCACTTTATGTGATCCCATTTTATCTCTTCTTCTACAATATCACTTACACTTGTCAAAGCTTTTACTGGTTACTACAGTTTCCAATGTACTTTTTAAACTAATCTGATTCCACATTAAAATAACACTGTGCCACTTCATTGTAGTACAAGTATTTTAAAATAGAATATTTCTAATTCCTCTTTCTCATTCTCTACAACACTGCTGTCAATTATTCATGTACTCATAGGCTGTAATCACCTAGTTGTTACTATTACATTAAACAATTATCTTTTAGATCAATTAAGACTAAGAAAAATAAAACATTTCATTTTACCCTTATTTATTACTTCTCTGATACTTTTAATTTCTTTATGTAGGTGCATGATTCTGACTTATATAAATTTCTTTCCCCCTGAAGAGCAATAATTAACATTTTTTACAGGGCAGGTCTGCTACTGATGAGTCTCTCACTCTCATCTGTCTGTGAAATTCCTTGTTCCTCCGTCACTTTCAATGGATCATTTCACTGGGTACAGAATTCTAGGTTGGTGGGGTTTACTTTCAACACTTTAAATCAATTCCCTTCTTGCTTGCATGTTTTCTGATATGAAGTCCACTACAATTCTTATCTTTATTTTCTATAGGTATTTTTTCCCTTCAGCTTCTTTCAAGATATTCTCTTTCTCTTTGGTTTTCTCAAGTTTGAATATGACATATTGGGTGTTGGTTTGTGACTGCTGATACAATGGGGAGGTGCTGCAGAAAAGAAGCATTCTATAATCTTATTATTAAATCTTGTCTTTGGTGAGCCTGTGTTTCTGGGTTGTGACCTTCACAAGTGTTGATCTAGTGGTATAGTTTCCTGTTCCCCACCACTACCTCAGTTGGGTCATCAAGTAGAAGGAATACTCTTCCCTCAGCTGGGATAAGACGCCTGTAAAGTCCTTTCCCATGGAGATAGTCTTTTGTTATGGTCAAGACATCTCACAGGGATTACCTTATCCCTTCTCCTGCCAAAGCCATGGAAGGATCTTTCTCAGATCTAACTAAGAGAACTTGAGAGAGTTTCTGGAGGTACAGCCCACCAGAAGTGTGCCTCTCACTGGAGGCAGCTTATCAAAATTATCACTGAAGTGTTTCTACCAGCTATGGCTCTAGTGCCTCTGCTTCAGGTAAGCAGATCTCAGCTATTACTCTCTGCATTTACATGTCTCTCTAGATTGCAGGGGGGATGGTGTGCCCTACTATCTCGATTCTCTGATAAGTCCAATAAGTGTCATTGAGTTTTCTGTTTGTTAAGCTTTTTCTTGTTGTAAAGATAAGAGTGATGACTTCCAAGCCCTTTACATGTAAGAGCTGAAGTCAGATATCATACATTTCTTTTGTGAAAACAAATACCCACACACACAAACATGTTAAAGGAAAGAAAAGGAAAAAAAAAAACTTTCACTGCAACCATTGGTTGCAAAAAGCACTAGGCCCAGTTTTAACTACTCTTCAGGGGAGAAAATTAACTACTTTTATTTTTAAAGTAAATTCCTACCTTCTATGGCTTATGTAGCAGCCTAGGTCAGACTCTATATAAATGTTCAGTGTAGCCCTATTGTTAGAGCATGATGTTTGCCTAAAAATACATTCATATTTCTGCCACCTACTAGCTGAGCCAAACACATAACCTTTCAGCTTCAGCCTCTTCATTTGCTAACTTAGGGTAATATTTATATCGTAGGGATGTTATGATAGCCAAATTATATAATCTACATGGAAAGCACTGCATAAACTTCAGACCTTTTCTATTTCTATACAAGTAATGACTGATCAGAAGACTTTTACAAATATGGATTCACACACACACACACACACACACACACACACACACACACTTCCTGGAGCTGTGAAGATTCATTTCACTGGAAATGAAAATGCTATTCACCCTTCCAACAAATCATCCTAAGATGATAACTTACCACTCTTTACAGACTACTTTTTGGCCCTTCTTTGGATAGAATTTTCTTTCATGAATCCAAAGACAACCATTTGTCAGGTTCCCAACTGTTATGTCCATGGGCACAGAATAGAGAAGAAGGGGGGGAAAAAAGTGTGACCTGAAAATAAGTCACTAGGATATCCACCTAATCTCATAACAGGCACAGCACAAAGGTGAATGATCATAGACCTAAAGGATTTTGTAACCCATCCTTTCTGGCACATTCCTTAACATCAGACACCCCTCCTGCCATCTCTCCAAATGTTTTCCTTAAGGCCGCCAAAGAAGCAGTGTCTGGGAGTCTCTGATTCCAATTCTTCATGTAGCACAGGCTAAGCCTTCCAAATAAATAAGAAGCTACGAAGTTCCAAGCTCATTAGGAAGGCATCAGTGAATTGGTAATTGTGTGAAAGTGTCAGTGGTGCAGAAACAATTCCACATGTAATGCATTTGGTCTCTTCTCTTAGAAATGGGCGCACAGGTTTTTTGAGGTATGATCCAGTGGCTGAGGAGGGGAACGATATGAAGAAACAGCTCCCCTCTTACTGGCTGCGTATACCTCTTGTTACAGACACACTGTCATTGTTGTGTTGGATAAAGAAAGAGAAAGATAGAAAAAATGGAATTAAATGGAATTATTAAGAGGGAAGGCCGTGACCTTGTAGTCAGGGTTTGGGTCAACCGGAATATTGATCATCTGGAAATGAGGAGTATCTCCTAGACAAAAGTTCTTAGTCATCATAATGAGGCTGTTTCCTTAATGTTTCACTCTCAAATTGGCTGCCCATGATTTGGAGAGTTTCATAAAATCCTCCTTCTAGAGGCTGAGGAGTTAGTGAACAAGTCCCTGTTTTTACCTTATCCTAATCTACATTATAAGCGATACTCTAAGTTTCACATACTTTAGTCCTGCTCCTCCTATGAACTCGGCACATAAAAAAAAAAAAAAAAAAAAAACTCAGTACACAATAGAGTTTATTTGGTTCATTCTGCTACACACCAGTTCCCCAGGGTTTGGAAACAGAAGACTTGCTCCTTACTCTTCTTTGATTCTCTAATTAATCTGCAATAAATGAAGGCTCCAAGTGTTTTACGGCACTTCAATTTCCCATTCCCCTCTGACATTTGGAGGGAAAATGGAACACACAGCAAGACCTTTGAGCAAGAAGTAATAGCCGTTAAATTGAAACACGATGCAAGCTTTTCCTAACCATGAGTTCATAATATGTGTATTTGTGGAAAGTGATGTGCTTGTTGCCTGCAGCAAAACCAGATGCTCTCTGTTTTCAGCTGATCCGCGTTGCTACAGGGCTATAGTTCAACGTCTGAATTCACAAAAGAGAATGAAAGGGGTGGTATGCTAAGTTCATCTTCAGAGCCCACACAATATTCCTGATGAGTGAAACTGCAGTGAGTTTTGGATTCCATTCAGTGGAATCTAGAATAGAATAATGGAAAAATAAGTATACTGGTAAACTGAAACTTGGGATTGGATTCCATCTTCACTGCCTCCCAGATATTTGACCTTAGGCAAGAAGGAGAAGTATCACATAGCAAAACTGTGCCATTAGATAGAATAATGCTTCTACGGGCCCACCCAGTGCCTGCTCAGCAGAGGCTGTTGGCTGAAGAAACCGGTGAAATGGACAGTGTCACATGGTTAAATACCAGGGTTAGGTGTTGCATCTAGAGATTGTATTAGTCCGCGGGGGCTCCCACTACAAAATACACAGACCAGTGACTTAACAGAGACTCGTTTCTCACAGTTCTGGAGGCTGGACATTCAAGATGAAGCTGCCAGGAGTTTGGTTTCCCCTGAGGCCTCTACTGCGCTGGCAGGTGCCCATGCCACGGCCTTCCCTCCCTGCATACACGGCCCTGGTGTCTTCCTCTTCTTGTAAGACTCATCAGTCTTAGTGGATTACGGTCCCATCCTTAGGACCTCACCTACCCTTCCTTAATCATCTCTTTCAAGGCCCCACCCGCAAATAAATTTATGTTGGGGTTAGAGCTTCCACATACGAATTTGTAAGTCACAGCTGAGCCCACAAGAGAGGTATTAGAAATACTGCTTGATATGATATTCCAAATACCACTTCAAAATTAAAGATCAAATCTAGCTTGTCTCTGAAAAATAGCAAAGCATTTTCTGTTCACATCTGATCTCTATTTCTGCAAAGTAAGCATCATTTTTGGTTTCTGAGACACCTGGATGTCAGCATCTCTGACCAACTCTGACTGGAAGCTCTCTAGGAAAAAGGTAAGCTGACCAGGCCTTCTCTTACTACAGTCAGGGTCCTCATCACTCCCTTTTGTAATGCCCTGTAAAACTAAAATTTGAAGGATAGAGAGAGAGTCTCAGTAATAAGCTGAGATGTTGGGAACATATGAACAAGATTATTACAACTAACTTCCATGGTGACCTGCTGGGTGACCTGGTGGTTCCTCTAGGTCTCCTTCACCCTATATTTCCTCTCTTATACTCCAAGGATGGGAAATAATCCTATTCCTTAGAGGACAGAGGTATACGTATATGGCTATTCATTTATAAATATAAATATTTAACCCCATCCTCTCCCTTACTAGCCAATTGCACCTACTGCTGCCAAAGTAACCATTTTCCAATGACATTTAAATCATTCTTCTTCTTCCTACAAGAAAGAAAGAAAGAAAGAAAGAAAGAAAGAAAGAGAAAGAAAGAAAGAAATAAGAAAGAAAGAAAAGAAAAGAAAGAAAGAAAAGAAAGGAAAAGAAAAGAAAGGAAAAGAAAAGAGAAAAGAAAAGAAATCAAGAACCTACTAGGGCCCTCTCATTTTTTTTCTACTAAATTTTTCTCAAATTTCTCTGGATGTCCTCTGAGATCTTTCTCCAAATGCTTCCACCCAGATCACCAGATGACTTCTTATTCCCGCATTCAAAGCCCCCCTACCAGAGGAGAGTCAGTTTTCAGACATCCCTACAGGGCACTAAGCCTAGCACAAGTATGCATCAGGCCAGAGCTCTGCTCAGGGACTCTGTCTTTTCTCCATCAATCGCCTCACTGCACCTAGCATAGAGCCTAGCACACAAAAGGTCAATAAAAGGTAAGTGATAAAAGAAGGGAAAACCTCCAAGTTCCTTTTTACCTAGTTAAAATCCAACTAGTCCATCTAACTCATTACCTTTTGACTGTTAGGCCCTCATTTTCTTTTTGTTTGTTTCTTTTCTTCTTTCTTTCTTTCTTTCTTTCTTTCTTTCTTTCTTTCTTCTTTCTTTCTTTCTTTCTTTTTTCTGGAGGTAAAATGTAGTCAGTTTTATTCTTCTTACACCACAAAATAAGTCTGGTTGTACAAACATCACTAAAGTCTTGCTGACAGGTCCCAGCTGGGGAGGGGGTGGTAGTTAGCAGACAAAACTCCTAAGGCTTCTCTTTGAAATGCTAACACAGTTGAGCTTCCAATTCTTGGTTTCAGCTCCAGATCCTGAGATGGAGATCCCAGCCAGGCTCTCTGCTTAGCTCAGTGGGGAGACTGCTTCTGGATTCTCTCTCTCCTTCTCCCTTTGCCCTTCCTCCTAATCATGCTTGCTCGCTCTCTCTCTCTCAAATAAATACATCCTTTTAAAAAAATTTAAAGTTTTAAAAAAATGAAATGCTAACATTCACTTTAAAAGACTCTGAGCAGGGTTGGTGGTGCAGCTGGCAGGGCTCCTACCCCAAGTTGGGTGTGGTCCCCCATTTTCATACTTTGCAAACTAGACCCTGGTGACAAGCACTTAGACAAGTTGCAATGAGAATCTCATTTCATTAGGAAGCCACTTATTAGGAATGTACCAAAAGGAAGAATGAGCCTTTGTGCATGGTGCACTCAAAAGTTATATTTAATCAATAATTTAAACTAATATCTCATTCATTGTCATAGCCCATACCACCGCTTATTTCTGAATATTTAAACCAAGACAGTAGACACAGAAATTTATTACCAACCGATGTCTTGAAGTGTTTACTTTGTCCTGGAATTGGACTGAGGACTACATATATATTATTTCCATGCTTCCCATAAAAATCTTTGAGGGAAACTGAACTGAAACCAGTTTACTCACTAACTCAAGGCCAGAAAGTAGGCCATGGAATCACAGGATTCAAAAGCAAACCATGTGACTCCAGAACCTTACATGTATCCTTTTATGTTTTGGCATCTTTAAAATTAGATTGTCTACGTATTCCTGTGCCAAAGAAAGATCTTGCAAGATGTTTCTCCTTCACACATTCTACATGGAAAGAAATCAATAGGTTGAGATAGACTTACATCCTTTCTCCCTAAACACAGATAACTTTGAAAGAGAAAGAGAATCCTATTTAATGAAGTCAACTTGGTTTGGTCTAATTTGGAAAGGATGCAAGGAGGTCATCTAGGTGAGTTCACTGCCACCAAATAAAAACATATCTTAAACATCCAAGATTAATTATTGATCATCTTTAGACTATTTTAACTCAATAACCTGTGTCAGGAGAGCCAGTAAAATACAGACACACAGGCCTCCATATCTCTCATATGGGTTAATTGAGCACTGCCTCAGTACTTTAGCAATTTCTGCAGAATTCTCTAGCATTTCTTCAATTAAAGGAGACAAGTAGTTATGTGGAGCTTTTTCACTGTTTGGGTCTCTTTCTTTAAATCCAGCTTAATATTTTTCAAGTCATTAATTACAGATCTTTTCAATCTTTGCCCTGGTGAGAGGAAAAGATTAAAAACCACATGGGCACACCAGAGGAGGTGCTTTCAAGAAAAGGCAAAATTTATTCTTCAAGAAGAATCTGGAGAATAAAAGGAAATGTTTTTTTAAATCCATCTGAAACCAAGAGCTCTGACTGAAGTCTGGCTGGGTGTGATTACAGGGAGTTTCTGATTCCATAGATGAGTTTTAATCCTGTTGGCCAAGGGAGACGGGAGCATACATTTGCTGATTTTGTATGTAGATCGTCTCACTGCTTGCTTTTTCATTTAAAAGATACAGAATGAGATATTTCTTTTTTGGAACAATTTGAAGTTGGAGGCAAAGAGAAGATATTCTGAGTTTTGAGACCCCTTATTAATAGTTCCAGGGAATACCTAGTTGTTGGAAAACTAAAATGGTATCACAGGGAGTAAAAAGTCTCTTTACACATTGTGTGTGTGTGCATGTGTGTGTGTGTAAGTTTCACTGAATTTTTGTTTCTTTCAGATTTGACTACACACTATCAGAATGAAGCATAAAGTCAAGCAGGCCAAAAACCTTTCATCTCAGCAAGTCCTGGGATTGGACACTGAGTCACGCTCATTTAGAAAGATAAACATTCAGGATCCCACATTAGTCCCCATCAATCCACATCCAAAGATCAGTACTTTAGTTAAGAAAGATTCCAAGTACAAAACCCAGACAGGAGGTGCTTCAAGAGTGGGAGAAGCTAGTATATTTATATTCATTCTCCAAAAAATGCCAACTTGACTTTTCCAGTAGTTCAAGTTTGGAAAGGGAAATAAAATAAAAAACAAAAAACAGGGATAAACAAACAAGGTATTCCTTTGCCCTATGACTCTTGCACATCACTTCGCCATTTGATCTTGCTGTCCCTCCTGTTTACAGGTGCAGTGGTATCTTCCCCACCTCTTTTCTTTGGGATCTGCCATATAATTTGCCTTAACCAGATGCACAGCAAGATGCATAGCAGATGCTACGCAAGCAGATGCTTGAAATGTGTTTGTAGGGCTGTGCTTTCACTCTCATACTTCTGCCGCTGCCATGAAAACAATATGTCCCAGGTAGGTCAGCAGACCTGGAAGGATTAGTGCCACAAGGAGCGGATCTGACCTGAAGCCCTCAACTGGAGCAAAGTCTACGTGGCCCCGACTGACATCAGCAGAATGACCCTGGCTGGCACACAAGCAACACAAGCATGTGAATAAGAACAAATTATGGTGGTTTAAGCCACCAAATTTTGGAGTAGTTTGCTATATTACATATCGTACAATAATGGACTAATAGACACTTAACTTTTTTTTGTTCAAAGATTTCTTTGAGAATATGATGAAAGCTGTGACCTTCTTCCTAGAAAAAGCAAATGCATAAATTTAAAATTTTGCGTGCAATTTCAGAGTATTCATTGGCCTCCTAAATCAGCCAAGAGGCCTGGTTACTAAAAACGTTTTATCATATGTCTAAATAAAATGTCTGAGTAAAATGACAGTTCAACTTAGAATGATATTCAGAGGAGAAAAAAATGTATCTGTTTTGTTTTGCAAATGATTTTTAACAATTTCTTTAAGAATGTTCTTTTTGACTGCAGCACCCACATTCGATCCTTGAACAAGACCTACTGGTAGCACTTCAACAGCATATTTTGAAATTTTCCACTATTCTCCACTTTCATGACTACCATCCTAGTTCAAGCCACCATTATCTTTCACCGAAATGACTGCAATAGCTTCTGAACTGACCTCTTTGCTCCACTCTTGCCCGCCTACAATCCAGTCTTCACCCACCAGCCAAAGTCTTTTCAAAAATTTCCCTAGGAATATTTTGTTACTGTAATTCAAAGGGCACTATGCACTTATGTCAAGAAATCACTTCAAAATTTCAGTTAGGAAGTGAAGTTATAGTTTGCCCAGCACGCACCACAGGAAAAAAGCATAATGCTTTTAAAATAGGTAACTCATCTATTTATTCATGTGCCTAGCATAGTCCATATAAAAATAAATAAGACATTTGGTAAGAAATCTTATAGAATGGAATGGTTTGTGAATCTGCATGTGCGCACATGCAAATTGTTTTGAAAATACTATAAATGCAGGGAATTTCAGAAAAATCTATAAAAAGAATGCACAACCTAATATTAATTGGGCAAAGCCACTAATGTGTTGGTAGTTGGGAAAACTCAAACCTAGAAAGACGCATCACATATTTGGGATTCTCATCAGTTTGCAATATTTGTTCACTAAGAAAGAACTAGAAAATAGTTTTTATACCATATTTGCATGCACTTCTGATTAGAGAGGTCTTACCAATAGGCATAGTTTACAAATGTATAAAATACAATTTTAAAAAATCAATTCTCCTGATATCTGCAAGTCTCATTCTTCTAGAAGAATGCCTTGATAAATGTCTCCCTCCTTTGTTGGCCATTCCATCTCTTGAAAATTAGAGGAGGTGATAAGACTATCTGGATTGGATTGTGGGGAAACCATTGACAACACATAAATCACACAAATTTAGGAAGACAGTAGGTCATTATGTAATTTCATAAGTTAAATTATCCAGCCAACAAAGAAATGGAAGATACGGCATTATCAGATACTTCCTAGAATTTAGGAAGGCAGATTTCTAAAATTTCAAAGGAAAAATAGATGATCCTAGGGTCAGAAACCCTCAAAAGGAAAGTTTCTCATACTAGAAGAGAGAACATATAAAATGACATCTAGCTCTGCAGTAGTTTGGGGTATATGGGGAACTCTTTGATAATCTCAGAACTAGACAGTGATTCTGGTGATGATCACATGAAGTGTCACTTGCTCAAGTCAAAGCTCAAGAATGTTCCTCAAACCTTTTATTGTCCTACCTATAGTGTATAATATGCTTTAGTCTTCCACATATAGCTTTACGCCAATCTTTTTGACACCATTAATAACAGGACCATCCTGTCATCTTTGTACATAACTTTCAAAAATATGAGCCTATTAAAAATGCTGAAGACAACAGACAGTACTTCTAAATTATCTTCATCATTTATTTTACATTTCTGTTTATATATATATATATATATATATGTAAATAATATAACTACCACTCATCTACTTGAGGAAGGTGGTATAAAAGGTAACAAACAATATTAAAAAATTCAACATTCATTTCACACCCGCTTTGTGCCAAACATTTCAGTAGGCTCTGAGATTAGAGCAAAAGGGGATATAGAAACTGCAGTGAGTCACAACTGAGCAAGAGGAGCTATTTTAATATAAATGGTCAAGGCAGACCTTTCTGATGAGTGAAGTTTAAACTGCTGCCTGAATGGAAAGAGAAGCAAATCACAGGAAGATGTGTGATCAACTAATATAAAGCCTAGGGAAGTAATAAACTGGGCATGTATCAGGAACAGTCTAATAGCATAAACAGCTGGAGCATGATAGGTAAAGGGTAGACATGAATGAAATAAAGTCCAAGAGTCAGGTAGAGACAGCTCCTATGGAACTGTCTAAAGTAAAGAATTTGGAATTTATTCCAAAGGCATGGGAAGTCACTGGGCGATTTCAATCAAGAAAGTGAGTGACATGACACGATTTTCATTTTGGAGAAATCATTCAAGTGCTACATGAAAAACTGGCTGTAGAGGGGCAAGGAGGGTGGGGCAAAGGGACCACGTCAGGAAGTCACTAAAATAAATCAGAAGAGAAAGACACCTTAAACTATCGTGGTAGTAGCAAAAATGAAAAGTGTCACTTGATTCTAAATGTGATTTGAAAGTATCTCCATCAGGTATAAATGATAGATTAGATTATGGGGTATGAGGAGAAGGAAAAAAAATTAAAAAATGATGCCAAGGTTTTTGGTAACAAGAGCAAACAACCAATCAAAGTAGAAACGCATGGGTCAAAACTGATATAAATAAGCAAATTAAAGAATGAGGAGAGAAATTACTTATTTACAGTGGAATAGCAACTAATAAATGTTTCTTCTAAAGCCTTCAAGTTCCTTCTGTCAACCCAAATTCTCCTCAACCTGCCAGTCTTCTCTATACTTTGAAAGTATAGTCTAGCATCCAGCTCTACATTTACTTCAACTGACCCTCTTCAGTATATGAAAATCTGCCTCCAGCTCCATTATTCTACAAAGATTGTTCTCGCTGGACACCAATGATATTCTATTTCCAAATGCAAAAGCATTTTTTGAACCCACTCCCATAGAAAGTAAGCCTTCCAAGATCGATGTAACTTAGAGTGGTATGACTTTTAGCTCTTTTCTTCATGTGTGTACCCACAGCATGGAGACACTGTTATTAATAGTGTTTATGCCAGTTTCTATATTCAGAACAATTTAGCTTTTCAGAGAATTTAAAATACATTCTGCTTGTGCTGTACGATTAAAGAGACTTTGAAAAGGGGAAAAATGAGAAGAGATGAGATAAAGATACATGAAATAAGATGATACATATAGATATATTAGAAAAAAACTAATGGTGTAATCCGATTAACCTTGTGCCAGAACACTAGACTATGACAGTGTTTAGATCAAAGGAAAGTGATCTTTACAAATGTAAAATGAATCTATGGAGCTCTGAACCAAGGGGTATTATTGAAGTAAATTGTTCAGCAAGTTTAAAGGTGGTAATGAGTAACCTTTAAGACAAGGAGAAATTGCAGAGTCCATTCCAAAGGCTGGGATTTTTTAAGTGGTCTCAGTTCACACATGGAAAACAGAAGTAATCACCATCTTAATCCCTCACCATCTACTGTAGCTAGAACTCTTAGCATACGAAATAGAAATTCTTTGTTTAGATGGAGCCCAATTAGATGTGCATATATGTAGTGTACATACATTTGTGCACATACACAAACACAAATATATACACGGCAGAATGCTGTTCAGAAGGAACAAAAAAGTAAATAAATGCAAATATAAAAGAACTAAAGTTATATATCTAAAATTTTCTCTGAAGCAAAAGGTATATATATATATATATATATATATGTTTAAGCAACATCCTTTCTATAACATTGTATTAAATAAATTACCAGTACAATTCCAACCCTTTTTCTAATGGTTAATTTTATAATATGCACTATAACTAGAGTTTTTGGTAGAAAAAGACATCATTGATTAGTTTACCAGTTTGGAAAAGGGTCCAGAGTCCCAGGTCCTAGTTCAGGCTATGCCCTTGACAGCTCAGAAGACTTCAGCTGCCAGTATGTAAGGAATAACAGCCTTGAAGCCACACAGCCTTGAGTTTGAATTTATCACAGTTTAATGTCTTCACCAGTTGTTTAAGCTTGTTTAGTTATTTAAATTATTAGCTTATTTTGTATCTGCAGAAGGGGAAACTCACTGTAATGACAGTAATAGTGACTAAAAGCTCCTCGGACATTGTAAGAGCCCAATAAATAGAACTTGTTTCTTCATTAAGCCAGCCAAGGATTTTAGTTCCTACATCTATAAGAAGACCATAATAATTATTGGCCAACCTATCATAAAGCGTTGTGGGATAAAATGAGCTTATGTATGTAAAAATGCTTTGAAAAGGGAAAACTAATGAAGATGATTAGGGCAGTATACTATCCATATTACTCATTATTGACTTATGTATGGAGATGTCAATGATGGATGACATGCCAAGAATAGAAAAGAACTAAAGACTAAATAAAGCATTTGTGGTCTTTTTTTATATTTAACCACTCTTATTTATGAGGATTATATAATAATGATATCTAACTTCAAAAAAGTCTGTGTAAATAAATAAAGTATTGAATCTTTACATTGTTGTTTATCAGCAGTAGAATAGTAGAGCAGGTCCCTTGAATGCCAATTCTGTATTAGGGGCAATATTCTAGGTGCATTACAGATACCTCATTTGAACCTCATAACAACTCAAAGATGCATTATTGCTTCTTGGCAATTTTACGGGTAGGAGCCATGTACAGAAATCACTGAACATGATATATAATAAGCATTCCATAAACCAACACTATAGGGATCCCTGGGTGGCACAGCGGTTTAGCGCCTGCCTTTGGCCCGGGGCGCGATCCTGGAGACCTGGGATCGAATCCCACGTCGGGCTCCCGGGGCATGGAGCCTGCTTCTCCCTCTGCCTGTGTCTCTGCCTCTCTCTCTTTCTGTGTCTCTCATGAATAAATAAATAAAATCTTTAAAAAAAAACACTATAGTTATTCTTACCATTATGTATTATGGAGAACGGGGATTTCATTTCTCCTATTGATGAGAAAGTCCAGACCAAAGAGAAGAAATGGTTGCATATAAGTTATAAGACCAGTCAGGCTCATATGCTGTCTAATGACTCTTTAGACTCAGATTCCATATTTATTAATTGCTCTTTTGAAAACCATTTCAAAGGCCAGAAAATCTGGATTCTACCTGAAGGTTAATCAGATTTTAATCTTTAACAAGATTAAAATTTATTTTTATCTATACAACCTTGAGACCTCAAAAAAAAAAAAAAGTCAAATTCTAGAGCAGAACTCAGAACTGAGTTTTCCTTTACTAGTTCTGGTTCAAAATGATGTGTCCAAAGAAAGCCCTGGAATAAAATCAAGTGATAGTCTTTCCGGGCAATGTGATCTACTGCCAAACTGTCAGTGACACCATCACTTTCAAGTGCTTCCTAGGATTGATTGATTGATTGATTGATTTGATTTGATTTGATTTATTCATTCATTAGAGACACACACAAAGAGAGAGAGAGAGAGAGAAAGAGAGAGGCAGAGGTACAGGCAGAGGGAGAAGCCAGCCCCATGCAGGGAGCCCAACGTGGGACTCAATCCCGGGCCTCCAGGATCATGCCCTGGGTCAAAGGTGGAACTAAACCACTGAGCCACCCGGGCTGCCCAAGGATCCTTCTATTATATGGTTTTAAGTCAGAGTTTGCCAGTGAGAGGCACTCACAGGAGATTTGCAAAGTACAAATAAAGCTGAGGTCGTTAATCTTAAGAGGTCACACGGGTCAGAGAAGGCAGCTTCCACTTATTTGGCAGTTTTCCAGAAGCCCCTCACTCTTTAATTAAA
Organism: Nyctereutes procyonoides; assembly: GCF_905146905.1. Lineage (NCBI taxonomy): Eukaryota > Metazoa > Chordata > Mammalia > Carnivora > Canidae > Nyctereutes > Nyctereutes procyonoides. The sequence continues at coordinate 26,526,573 of NW_026575134.1, read as the reverse complement.
GCGGTTTGGCTGAACTTGCCATGAGCTCCCTCTTTGTAGTAGCCCAACCCAGTCATTTCCCAAGCTTCCTCACAAGATCCCATGAGTCTCCCCATGCTAGTGCTTGGGACTGATGTAGTCAGTGAGGGTTTCTCCAGTTCTTTTGCTATAGCTTTCATTCCCCAGCTCCTTCTGCATTTACACATGCTAATTCCCATAGTAAAACATTTACTTCTATGTTTTTTTGTAGTGGTTCTGTTTTTCTGACCAAACTAGACTGTTTCAGCTACCCTCAGAAATATATTTTGAATTAAGCCACTTTAGCTTCTCTTTCTCTACCCATGTGTATAATTATATGTCACTCTGTTCTTTTTAAATATGCAAGCACTTTTGCCACTTTCATGAGTAAATCCTATTTTATTTTAGACAGCAGTCATTCAGAGTTGGCTGTAAGAGACTTTAAATGATTCATTTAACAAATACTTGTTCATCTCCTACTCTTTACCAGACTCTGTGGAAAGCAAGAATGAGACATGGCCCTACCCCCATGGAACTTATAATTTAGTAGGAAATACTGATATGAATGAAATATTTAGACAGGGAAATGTAAAATTTCAATGCTGACAAGTATTAGGAAGAAATTGTGCTTTTCTAGTCCATATAGGAAGGTTTCACCCATTCCAAGTTCTCAGGGATTTCCCTGAGTGAAGAAAATGGAAGAGGTTAGTAAAACCAGTCAAGAGGGGAGGCAAGGGTATAGCTTGCACAGAGTACAGAAGATATAATATACTTTGGTGGAAAACCAGGGTGCAGAGAACAGTAAGTAGGAAGAACTAAAAAGTGTGTGGCTAGAGCAAAATGGTGGTGATGTACAGAATGCAAATTCTGAACGGTGTGAGGTAGGAAGCGACCAGACCAGGCAAGTAACTGACAGCCACAGCAGCATTTTGTTAAATCCTAAAAGCAGTGGAAAGTCACCGATTATTTTTAGGAAAAATACTTTCATGATCAAATTTATACATCTTAAATTTACTTTATCTATACTGGAATATTTTGCTCAAGAAAGACATTTTTGGAAGACTGGAACAGATACACCTTTGCTCTCTAGAGGATGAAAGTATTATCTCACATAGGTAGGAGTCAAGTCGTGGTGTAGGTCATGAAGATTCTGAATTTTTTTTCACACAAGATATTTTCTTTATTTTTTTAAAGATTACTTATTTATTTATTTGAGAGAGAGTGAGAGAGAGAGAGCAGAAGGAGAGGGAGAAACAGACTCCCTGCTGAGCAGGGACCCGCCCCCAACACAGGGATCACAACCAGAGCCAAAGGAGGACACTTAACCAATGAGCCACCCAGGTGCCCCCACACAGGGTATTTCCAATGAGTGCTATGCAGTATTTAAATATGATATCAGGATCATAGGTACAGAATGAGAAATAATGATAACCATGTATCTGTCCTCTTCCACCCATCCAATTCTCTATCACCTGTTCCTACTTTACCTCTACACCAAACGGTGAATATACACATTCAAGCACTACTTCCTCAGATTAGAATTGACTCGGCCTTTAGTACAATTAATCATTATCAACAAAGGATATTATTTTGGATCGACATACTTATAACGGTCACTTTAACTGAATAGATGGTTATTTTGACTCATTGTGTCTTCACTACATCTTTAAAAATAAATAAATAAATAAATAAATAAATAAATAAATAAATAAATAAATAAATAAACCAAACCCTTGTCAATGTGAGAAACCATGTGTTTCCCATGGTAAGCCTAGTCTGGCTAGAGTCACAGAAACTGATACACGATTAGATTTAGATGTGCTATTGTTCATTTAGTCCTTTAGTATTTCTGTTTGTTATGTTCTTGGTCTAAACACTTTGGAAGGGGAAGGAGTATGAGGAGGAGGAATTTACAGTCTCCTACTGATTCCAGTCTCAAGTTCAGAAGGGGAAAAAGAGATAGAACACACTTTTTACAAGTGTTTGAGGGCCTATAACTTATATGTTAAACTAAAAATACGTGTAAGCAGACTACAGATAAGAAGTTATGGGAATTCTTTGGTGCGGTCATGCTCATTGTGGAGTAGGATTATAGAGTCTAAAGGAAAGCTGAGTGGATAAGTGGGTAAGTGGTGAAGGAGGCATTACAAACAAGAATGAGAAGATAAACAAAGCAGCGTGATGGAAGAGAGAGGTGAACAGAGACTGCAAGAAGTAGGTTGACTTTAGTTCTTTTAATCCTCACTCTCATCTTGAGGTCTCTGTATATGGTGCCCACCAATCTACATAGAGCTGTACCCTGGTAGCTCATGCTTCTCTTGAACATAACTCTGGGGACCCACCACTTACTCTAGATAAACTAAGTGTCCTTCTTTCATCCTTTACTTCCCTGGTCATGATATTCATCACTCTATAATAACTGCCTATCAACATGTTGGTCGGTGTCCCCTTCTTGGCTGTGGATGGCTTAAGGGCAAGGATTCTGCAGTAGGCTGAATAATTACCCTCCAAAAGATGCCCATGTCCTAAGCCCAGGAACCTACCAATATATTATCTTATACAGTAAAAGGGACTTTGTAGATGTTATTAAGTTAAAGACCTTAAGATTGGGAGATGATCTTGCAATGGCTAGATGAGCACGATGTAATCACAGAAGTAGTTATAAGAGGTTGACGGGAGGATCAGAGTCAGAGAGAAATGTAATAATGGAAGCAGAGGTCAAGAAGAGAGAGGATAGGGATCCCTGGGTGGCGCAGCGGTTTAGCGCCTGCCTTTGGCCCAGGGCGCGATCCTGGAGACCCGGGATCGAATCCCACATCAGGCTCCCGGTGCATGGAGCCTGCTTCTCCCTCTGCCTGTGTCTCTGCCTCTCTCTCTCTCTCTGACTATCATAAATAAATAAAAAATAAAATAAATAAAAAAAAGAAGAGAGAGGATACTAAACTGCTGGCTTTGAAGATGGAGGTAGAGGCCAGGAGTCAAAGAATGCAGGTGACCTCGGAAGCTGTAAAAGGCAAGGAAACAGATTCTCCTCCACAGCTTCCAGAAGAAACAAAAGCCTACTGACACCTTGATTTTAGCCCAGGAGAGCTTATTTTGGATTTCTGACCTCCAAAACTGTAAAATAATAAATGTGTGCTATTCTAACCCACCAAATTGATAGTAATTTCTTGCAGAAGCAATGAGAAACTAATACAGAATCTATCGCACTTGTCTCCCCAACCCTTAACTCAAGAATTTGCTCAAAATAAAAATTAAATTAATATAAGTATTAGAATAAAGAAGAAATGCAATATGGAGATTGAAAGCCAAAGCTAGGAGTGATAGAGGTGTGAGTATTATCATAGGAAACCCTGAGTGATCCTGAGATGAATTCCAACATGAGTTGAGGGTCAGTAGCAGTGCAAGGACAGTGACTATTTTTCTTGAAAAGCATTAAAAGAAGAGAGAGCTGAAAATGACTGGGTAGATGAAAGCGTTCTCTCTCCAAAAGGAGTCAGTGACCATCTGTAACAAAGGACATATTGTTCACACTCCTTCCTTCCTGCATCCCTGCATTTGCAGCCTCTGCCTTTACTCCCTCCGTGTGTGAGGAGCAGAAGATCTCTAGGCTCCCAAGTGCAGAATAGGAGGAGAGAATGAGTTGAGGAAGTCCAGAAGAGAGCTCCACCCACAGCAGTCCTTGCTTCCCCTAGGGGACATTTCTGTTTTGGTCGCCAAGCAGCCTGGGGTAGCATTTCATTTCCGAAGCATCATCCACTGAGGCCCAGTCCAATCTCCAGCACTGAAAGCAAGGCTGGGTCCCTCTCCTGCAATGAAAGAAGGGAGGACCCAGGGCCCAGCAGTCAGAGATCCATTTATTTCTGCTCCATACTGGGAAGGCTAAAAAAATTGCTTACCACATCCTGGGCCCCTTCTGAGCTGCAGCCTGCCCTTCCAGATGTGCCCATCCAAGAGCTCAATGAGATGGAACCCTTCTGGCAAGACCTCAAAACTCTAAGCCAAGGAATCCAAATGTTGAGGATCAGCCACAGTGAGATTCACAAAGACCAAGAAACGACAACTTGACATCTCATGCAAAATCGTCAACCTGAGTTTGTGGCAGTGCTGATGACCACTTCTGTCCTCCTGGTGACAAGGGAAGGGCCGCAGGACTTGGAGAGATGAAGAAGAGACTATTTGCTCACTCGGAAGTGAATTCCTGGGCTGAATTCAGTCCTGAATGCCTGAAAAATGCAGAATCTAGAGGAGATGGTTTGGCAGGCCCAGAAGCATCTTGTGCTCTCCTGGGAAGGCCCTTCTGGCACACTCTCCATACCAAACTCATCTTGTTCACCGTGTGAGAACAAAGGCAGGCAGAGATTGAGAGTCCACGGGAAAGAACTTCCCAGGGTAGGTAGGTGGCCCAAATCAGCCACGGCTCCTCCACAAAGCTCTATTCCTTCCCTCCTCTGGGCCAGATCAGGATATAATAACGACGAGCATTTCTACCTTCACTGCAGCATTAGGTCACTTTCACACGATTAAACGTGGATTAAATAAGACCCAGAAAGTCTGTCATGTGTCTAAACTCTTGCTAGTAGCAGATGTGAATCCACATCTCTTTGACCCTAGAAATTGCTCTCACCCCACGCCGTATTACTCTCTCCTGCTTGCCCTTATACGTGTTTCTCACCATAAACCATCGTAATTTATTCATAGAAGTCTGTACGCCGGAGGGCAAGACCGATGCCTTGCTATCCCTCCCATCTCACACAGCACCAAGCACGATATAGCAGCAAATGTGTGCAGAGCACTTGGTCTGTGCCAGGCCCTATTTCCAGAACTTCGTGAAAGCAAATTCATCCAGTCCCCTCAACAACTCTGTGATGCTGACACTATGATTTGTCCCATTTTATGGAGGAGGAAACTGCAACTCCCAAAAGTTAATGAACATGTCAGGGGTCACACAGCTCCTAAGTGGGGGCCCTGTGCAGCCTGGGTCCAGAGTCTGGGCTCGTAACTCCTACATTAATGCCTATACTACTCTGCCTTTAAAATCAGTACATGTCCATAGGTTGCACATTTACTCCTTTGAGCTCAGCAGTGTTTCTCAGTGCGGCTTCTGCAAAGCAGGTGCCCTCTCCGGTGAACATACGGCCAAGGCATAAGCCTGGTCCAGAGTGGTCACGCCAGAAAGCAAAATCTAAGCTTCGCACAGTGCCTCTTCCTCATCTCCATCAACAAACCAGCATTCGATTTCATCATCAACTCTCAGGCTTTTGTCTTGAATGCTTAATATTATCGCTTGGATTTCTGTACGATTGAAGCTCACCTCAATTACTCAGAATATCATTTGTCTGCTTCCTAGGGGTCAGAGAGCTAAATGTTACCCAAGAGACCAGAAGAATCATTGAATAACTAAGAGGTTTAAGGCAGAAAAAAAAAAAAAATAAGGGCCTGCTTGACCCTTGGGTATCTAGAACTTATGTTAATATCTCTGTTATGAAGCTGGTCATGTAAGACAGAAAGTCCCGAAGTGCATCATCGGAAGCCCCGGTTCTGCAGACTATAGCTGATCACTTACATAAAACATTCTGTGATCCCATAAGTTTGAGAAATCCGCAGTTAAAAAGCAAAGGCTAAATAAATAAATACATAAATACATAAAAAAATAAAAATAAAAAAATAAAAAGCAAAGGCAGACTCCTTCCTGCAGGACTTCTCAGAGCCTTCAGCATTAAACATGTACTGTGATTCTCCTGGCCTAACCTACATAAAACAGCTTTTTAGAAACTGGTCAGAAAGAAATGGGCACACGGTGTTAGAAATAAGGCTTGCAACTACAGGGTCATAGTGCATCAAAGGAGAATAGAAAAAAAAGAAAAAAAAAACAAAGGAGAATAGAAGATAATGTTGTTCACTGCACTTTTATTACTGGGACTTACCCTGAACCCTGGAACCCAACCATACAGTGAATGAGCAGTATTGATGTGGACACTTGAAGGGACAGAAGTAGACGTAGGGGTAGCTGAGGAGAAAGGATTCTCGGTTGGGGATGAACACGTCAAAAAGCTAAAGACACTGGATTTCATATCTAAATTATCTGGTCTGAGACTGATACGCAGAAATTCATCTGCAAATGCAAGCACATCAGCTGCACAAATTCCAGATCGCACACAGAGGGTGTGCATGACGGCTCAGTAAGGAGTCCTGATTACTACAATTCTCGCTCACAGGGTCCCCCCACCTCGAAATCGTCGGAGTATCTCAACTCATAATGACATTAACTTTGCAAGATAAGAACACAAGGGTGCTACCCTCTATAAAATCCTCTCATGGCTAAAATCTGATTCCTCTCCAGACCCAACCGCAGGCCCCTCACTTCCTGCTAAGAATCAGGTTTAACCCTTCCAGGGACATCTGCTGACCAGGGTCTGTGATCACAGATTCCTGGGTTCTTTGGGCCCATTGTCTACTTCCAGACCCCCCAGGCACAGCGCAGGGTAACGGGGCGGGAGTGAGCCCCATGCCCCCGCCCACCGCAGAAGCGGCGAGTCTAGTCCTCCTCTGTGTTGCCCTCACCCCCCTTGTCCCTTAATCTCCACCTCAAAAGACAGTTTCTGTGGCCTCATTGCAGGGCCCCCAGCTCAGGGTGCCCCTGTGTCCCGCACATCCCACAACAGCAGGAAACCGTGCCTCCATTCCCTGATGCTCAGGCAACTCCTTGCCACAGATGTAAGTGTCCTCCAAAGCTTGAGAAAGAGAATTTCCTCCCTGTGTAATGTGCCTGCTGCACACCAACATGGGCCCAGGGCTCCAGGACCATGACTCTGAAACAGGGTTCTCTCTCCTTTGCCCAGGGCACAGACTTGCCCTCAGAAGGCGGACAGGGAATGGGAAGGACCTGGGCCATCATTCTGGCCTACTCTTCCCCTTTCCTGACGGGGAGCCGTGCCCTGGGAATCTGGTCAGGCCTCACCCAATCTACTTGCCCCAGAGACCTTCCTTATGAGAGTGAAGATTCAGGGTCCCCAGCCTTTCTCCCAACCGCTCGTGGAAATGGGTCCATAGAACAGGAGCTTTGCACTCTCGCGCACGTATATGTGTTTGAGGTGGGGGACAAACCCAACAGACCCAAGCAGCAAACCACACAGTTTTGAAAAACAGGCCCAGACTGATGGAAAGAACATCCCATTGAGAAACACCTCCTCCTCTCACATACCTACTGCTCCTGGAAAAGGTTTCTTTGTCCCAGAACCAAATTTTCCCAAGAGTTACGAAAAGCAGACCCAGGCTCCCAAGCTCTGAGCCCAGCTGGTGCGTACAGAATCCAGCCTGAGCCATTCCCACCAGGTTCCAACACCCCTTTATTGTTTCAGTTTAAAGACTAATCGACGTACCTATTTCTTATTAATCAGCTTTAACATATTTTACAAAGTGTCCTGCTAGCACAGTCACCAATCTTCTGGATTTATAGAACTCACCTCACTTACTAAATATCACATTTGGCAGAACATGTGTCATTTTCTATAAATATTGAAAAATCAATAATTGCTGCCAGAAACCCTGTATTTGTTCAGACCCTGGGTGAGATAAATGATGAATAGAAATACCATTCTCCCTTAAAATTCAGAAATAAGACACATCTGATTGCTTATTCTTTTGATGCTTCTACAATGTGCCTGGCTTCAGCAATCATGGGTGCAGCCCGCAGGGTTTACTCTTCCTTCTGCTGTATTTTTATTATTTTACATCTATTTCTAAATGAACAGTTAGAGTCAGCAGACTACCCTCATCATGTAGGGATAAGAAACACGTGTGAACACTGGGAGTGGGTACTCACAGCCAGCTGGGAAGGAGCATGGAGTTAAATACAGATTCATCGTCCTAAAGTGATGAACCAGCAGTACAAAGTGTTGAGTTTGGTCTCTATGTGTGTGTCTATGTCTATGTGTGTGTGTGTCTCTCTCTCTATATATATATATAAATATATTTATCTTTCATTTTATATTAGATACAAAAATATTTTGCAAATATATTTATAGATTTAATATATTTAATGAATATGAATATATTGGTATATTTAATAAATATGAATGTATGTAATATATGATATATGTCTGTATATTTAATATATGTTAATGTGTCACATTAAACATATAAACACTATTATATTAAATATATTTTAATTATATACATTCATTAAATACTATCAGGATGTATAGTACATATTAGAGAAGTTCATTATTTAATTATTTCAGAAAGAAAATGAGATAAAGAAGGTGCAATACACACACACACACACACTCTGGAATATTATTCGGCCATGAGAAAGAAAGAAAAGTCCCAGCACTTGCAATAACATGGATAGAGACTGAGGACATTGTGCTAAATGAAAAGTGCCAGACAGACAAAAATCCCCCAGGGAATCATTTATACGGGGAACCTAAAAAAAAAAAAAAAAAGGCAAAGTCCTAGAAACAGCATAGAACAGTGGTTGCCAGGGGCAGGGAGAGACAAGAGGTTGACAAAAGGGTGCAAGGGTTCGGCCCTAAGAAGAAGAAGGCCGGGATCTCCTATAAAATGTCAGGTGCAAAAAAAAAAAAAAAAAAAAAAACCTCAGGTGCAGCTGAGCTGAGAACACGCGCTGGATAAGTGAGAGCTGGCGGGCACACGGAGACAGGCCAGTCCGCCCACAGGGGACCCGCCCGTCAGGCCCCATGACCAACGCTCTAAACAGCTTGCAATTTGGTATGTTAGTTATATGTCAACAAAACTGAAATTTTAACAAAAGAAGAGGAGAAAAAAGCCCAAGCTGAAATAGATTTCTCCCTCCTCCCAAGGAGCCTTCTCACACAGGCCCGGCAAACCAGCCACTCGGAATCCACTAGTTCCAGCTTTGCTCTGCCAAGGGCCAGGGAGCGCTCTCCGTGAAGGCCAGAGGTGACATTTTGAGCTGTCTGGGCCCTGTGGGGGCTGCCAGGGCTGACCAGCGATGCCTCTGCGGCACGAAAGCCCTCACACACAGCACCCAGGTGAGGGAGTAGGGTGCAGCCTCATAAACTCCATGCACACAGAGCAACAGGCCCGGTGGGGCCTACTTACTGGCCGCTGTCCTTGCTGGTCCTTGGCTTGGAATATGGTGAGGAGATGCTTGGGGGAGTGTGGGGCAAGCTCATGAGAACTACTGAAAAAGTCATGAAAGCTGCCATTTTGTGTGTGTGTTTATTCTCCCTAAAACTCTTTTCTTCCTTACAGCTCCAGACCCATTGCCCCTGACTTAGAACCTGGATCTGAAAAGAAGAGAAAAAGACCAACATGCATCGATACAAGTGGCATAAAGAGGCATCATGTCAGGGATCTCCACCCCTGGATATACCTCTATGAACCCAAAGGGAGACACTTTCCCATTCTTTCTTAGGTTCTCAGCTGGGTCTGTGTAACAGAAGACAGATTAACAAGAGAAAAGAATAGAAATGTATTTAATATAAGTTTTATGTGACATAAGAGCCTCCCTAAGGAAATGAAGACCCAAAGAATCATTTCAACCTGAGTGCTCTTATACTAGATTTGACGAAGCAAAGGAAGTCACAGAAAAAATGTGATAAGACAAAGGAGTATGAACTAAAAGTAGTAAACTGGGGGCGGGGGGTGTGGTTAACTTAGCAAAACCTGTGCATTCAAATTCCTTTTAGCATCCCTGCATCTTTGGAGATAGGATGCTTCTTTCCTCCATATATAAGGAGGACGCCTCCCATATGAGGGTCTCATGACCTGCTTCCAAGGAAATGTCTGCAAGGCCTTCCTGCACCTGCTGTTTCTCGAATTCCTTCAGCTGAAAATACTCAATGTGCCAAGACACCACAGCTTGGGGTAGCACGTCCTGAACCCTACACCAAGTCCCCAAATTCCCTCTTAGTTTCTGGTATTTGGGGTTAGATTTTTGTCACCTGCTGCTAACAGTAGTAGTGATACATCCTGACTAATGCAGTATTTCATTTAATCCTCATACAACTCTGAAAGAGAAATTCTTTCTCATTGCGTAACTGAGGGAACTGAGGTACAGAGAAGCAAGTTGCCAACGTACACACCGCTGGGGAATAGCAAGGCCAGGTTCTGTGCTCTGATGGGGCGGATGGCCCCTGCTCCGCCCTAAGAAGTCCAACTGGCCCTATGACACTGCCCGTCCCTCCTGAAAACAGATGAATCTGATGTAGCCCTCACAAAAGAGTAAACACACAGGATCAGTTCCAGAAGCCACCACTTGTATCACCCAGTTAAATTCCTATTTAACTAAGAGAAAATGGGTATCGACCACAGTTGGCTTGATTGCAAATGTCAGGCTCTTTGAATTATCAGAAACAGCAATGAAAAATTGATTACATTTAAAACATCCTGTGAAAAGTTTTACAATTGCACATTAAGAAACGGTGTTAAGCAAATAAGAACTAATTGTTCTCAGCTGCACTAGTAACAGCCCTGTCTGCCTTCCCATTACAATGCATATTCATTTTATTTGAACGGGAAAAGTAAATAAAAATAAAAAGTCCCAGATCTCATTCATATTCAATCTGCAATTCTGAGCCTAAGGTTATCCCTCTGAAGGGAGGATAGCAATGTAACAACTAATGTTTTCCCCATCAGTTAGCTCCAACTGGTCTAGAAACCACTATCTGCCCTGTGTACAGAGACTAAAAAAGCATTCACGGGGAAAGAACACCACACACCATGCAGTAGATGTGCATCCAGACCTTTGCGGGAGGATTTGAGGGATGAATTAAGTTATTGTAAGGGTCCTTAGGGAATTGACTTGAAAAAAGAAACCAAAAAACAGTCAAAGTAAACTATATTCTGTGCGTTCACGTTCATCCAGCATCAGCGGGCAGCACGTTGACCCAGAATGCCATCTAGACTCTGAGGTCAGCTAACCCCAGTGGCCTCCCCACCCCTAACTTCATGGGGAGTCAAAACAGAAAAATCTAGTCGCTCCCCATACCCACTCTTGTCCTCACACCGTGACTCCTCTCCTCCTGTAGTCGCCCAAGTAGGCCACGTTATAGTGTCGTAACCACACCAAGACATTCAATAGCTTAAAGCCACAAAGGTTTTATTACCCATTTGGGCAAAATGTCCATCATGGGGTCCACAGGTAGGGTGACTAGCTCTCTGCTATTCGCCTTGGACTTTCACAGGTTTTGCACTGAAAGCCCCACAGACTGGGGCCCACAGGTGGTCACGCTATCCACAAGACAGCTCTTAATCCGATGCTTGCTCCAATGCTAAGTTTTAATTGTTCCTTATGATCCAGAAGTCTTCTGAATTATGTCTTTCTCTGTTTTGGAATTGGGAAGTAGTTTCCTCTTCCAACTGTGAAGTATTTTTGTGTACACACTCTATTTCCTCTCATTTCTGCTGGCAAGTCTGCCTTTATCCCCCGCTCCCACCCCCAGACCTAGTTAGCCACCTGCAACTAGTACCTGATACTAAGGGCTTGTTCTCTGAGCTTTTGCCCTGGATCTATACACTCAACATTGCTTTAAAAAGTCATACACTATGATCAAGTGGGATCTGTTCCCGGAATGCGAAGATGGTTTGATAACCATAGATGCATCAGTGTGACACAGCACATGAACAAAACAAAGGATAAAAGTCATATGATCATCATATATTGATACCAATGGTTTGTTCCTTGAGCTTTTGCCCTGTATCTACACATTCATGTGTACATGGTCTGCCCCCCCCAGCCCCCACCCCGTCATCTCACGTGACCAAATGCTCTAGCACAGAAGAGCATGGATTGACCATTTTCCAACCTCTGAAGCGTTGCCTTGTTTTTCACCACTCAGTCCCTTAACAATGAAATATATTGAATATTCTTCTTTACGGCAGCCCCATTTTGAGGCACTAGTTCTATACTGGTCAGAGAAAGCTAGGTTATGCTGAGGTAACAAAGCAAATAAACATTTCTGTGGCTTTAAAAAAAAAAACACACAAAATCTTCAGTCCCTATTCCTGCTTCGTGTCTATCATAGGCCAGAAGGAAGGCCCCGGTCCAGCACCCCAGGCTGATACAGACTTTAGTATTTTAAACATCAGCGGTTGCCAAGACACAGGGAAGTGGATATTGTCAATCCTGAACTAGCTCTTAAAGCTTCCATGTAGAAGTGTCTACACTTCTGTCGCTTCTGCTCACTAGTCACATTGGTCCAAGCAAGCCACAGGCCAGCCCTGATGACAGGATGAAGGAAAGTGCCATCGTACCACGTGCCCCAAAGAAGAGACAATGCCTGTGGAGCATCCTATTGACTACCAAGCCCCACCCCAACCCCAACCTCCATTCTAACCTTCCGAACATACCCTACAAAACTCTTCCTCGGTCGTTAAAAGATGTACCTGATCCCAGAGTCTTCTCTCTACCTCCTGCCTCAACCATGATCTCTCTCTCTCTCTTAGATAAGCAGCCCCAACCCATACACCTGTCTAAATGTTCCCTGTCCTCTTCTTTCCTTCCTCTCTTATTCATAAGGACACCTACTTTTCTTCTCAGAGGAAGCAGTCAGGGTCAGAGCAATCCTGTTTCGTATTTCATGATATCCTGCCTACAGACCATGACTCTTGCATCCTTGAGTAACAAACATCTTTCTTTGAGGTTCTTACTTACGACTCTATCCCTTCTCTCCCATATATGCCCAGATTCTCTGTTCAATGACCTTCTTATCTCCAATGACCTTCTCTTACTTTCTAATCCCACTACTCAAATCCATGGCCACCCTCTATTTCTTACACTCACCTGGAACCTGCGCTCCGCCTTTGAAATCTTAAGTTGGAGTAGCAAACTTTCTGGTCCCAACTCCTGTCTTTCATTCCTGCTTGAGACTACTACTATTGTAGCTCTCAGTTCCTTGCTCCCCTAAGAGTGTTTCAAATGCAAAACTGACTGTCTCTTTCCTAAACAGCTTACCTGCTCAAAGCCCTTCACAGGCTCCCCATAGCACAATGATTTTCAAACTTGGCTACATAGTAGAGCCACTTCAGGAGCTTCTTAAAAATCCCAATGCCAGACTACATCCCAGATAAACTGAATCAGAATTCTTGGGGTGCCAAGCACCAGTATTTCTTTTTTAAGTTCTCAAGTGATCCCAATGTGCAGCCAAAGTTAAGAACCACTGACTTAGAAAATAAAGTCCAACTGTGAACGGTAAATTACTTGAAAAATGGGCAGGGTTTTTTTCTAAATGTTTTTTTCCAACCATGGAGTAATCAACGTTGCTTATTTTCCTGGGCTCCACCCCAAGATAATGAGTTATGGTGACTTTAGCTACATTCCCAGAATCTAATTTTCAGTAACTCTCCAGGTAGTTCTAATGCATGCTGAAAATTAACAATCGCTTTTTGACATATTAACTTGATCACACTAAACTTTTGAAACATCTCTATGAATACAGTTTATGCTAAGTGAAGTCCTAAGTGATATTCTAAGTGAAGTCCACAATTTTTAGACAAAACTGTGAACTAGAACACATAACCACATCTAAATTTCCACAAATTGTGGAAAACAGGGAAGAAATTAGTAGAGGTAAACAGACACCATAAGAGATCATGATGACCAAGGGGAAAAGTCACCTGTAGAGCCATCCAAGAGTCTGGTATCTCCTGGTCAGGTGTAGGGTATCTTCCCATTAACCCCCTTTCCCCTAAAAAAGCTCAGTGTGAATCTATCTAATCCTTGAATTACAAATCATCTAATGGATATATTCCCCACTTTTAGTCCTTTTCCAGAAATGACCCTCTCCCACCCAAAATAAATATTTGTTGAATGGATCATTCAGTCTTAGTTCCTCCACATTTTCAGTTAAAGGTAAAAGAGTTTCTGGGTACCTCTCTGCCACTATGAGAATCACTGTAATGATGTTATATTGTTCAACTTAGTAGAGATCTGAAGTCAGTCTACCACTGCCAAAATTATTTCAGTAGTGTCTCCCCTCTCAAAACACAGGACTCTCTTCTACATGCCAACCAAACATTAACAGCATCCCATTTCTGGCTCCCCTAAGCCAAATCCCTTCCTCTCACAAGAGCTACTTGTTAAATATTCAGGAGTTTTGTGAGGTGGTTTTCACAAAATGTTTGTTTGAAATCAGCCTTGGTGGGAGTATTTATACCACAGAAATTGGCGAATGCTACTAGTCAGAGCTAATTTGTTTTATTTTGTTCTTTCTGGTAAAACCAGTTTACTAGTAAACTGCTACCTCACATACATTTCTTATTTATACTTATTTAGAGTTTACAAACTTTTTCAAATCCATTATTACACTGAAATTTGCATGAGAACACTAGGAAGAAGGTACTATGTTCCGTTCCCCATTTTGTATAAAGAAAACAGAAGCTTACCATGCTTAAATAACCTGCCTATTGTCAGAGATTTGGGGGGAAGAAAAATAGACCTGACTTCTACTTTATACCTCTTTCCAAAGCAGTACTTTATTGAATAAGGTTAATAACTTGTAAACCTAAGGCAAAAGCTATAAATTCCCTGTGTGATTATTCATTCCTATCTTTCATTCATCAATACACATTTATTAACTGACTGCTGTGTGTCAGACTCTATGCCAGATACTGGGATTACAAAGATAAATAAGACACAGTTCCTGTCCTCAAGGACCTGCCTATCTATTAGGAAAGAAAGATATCTTAGCATATAAATCACAGCACAGTATAGTGTATAGAGCCCTGGGCCCACATATATTCACCGTGGCCGGGAAGAAATCAGATGTCTGCCAATGAACCATACTCTCAATGGTAATGAAGCTTATCACATTTTAGGACAACCAAGAATAGCACTTTAAAAACCTCATGGCCTCACTCCCAATACATGGAGCAGGTGACATGACAGTTCTACAAAACATACTGTACAGCAGGTCCAAAGATCAGGGACAAGAAGAAAATACCCATTTTTCCCTCTCAGATATACATCCAAGCAATGCAAACATATTATCATTGGTTTCCTTACATCTTCCAAGAGGCAATATGTCAAATAAATAATTTAGACCAGCTGAGGCACCACAAGAAAACAAAGCCATCATTCATCCCGGCTGCATTATTGATTGCCAATAACAAGATACTTGCTAAGACAAATGACTCAGCTATTATACTAGTGAGGCTTTAGCCTATCTCAACTACATAAATCACATTGAACTGTTTGTTGTTTCAAGGTGTACAAACATATCTATAATAATTTTTGCCCCCCATTTTCACAGTATATCTTAGGTGGCTCTTCATATGCAGAATCTAGATTCATTATTTCCTCATGCAATTTTTCTTTCTCTGTGTGGAAGTTACCAAATGTCTGCTGCATCTATTTAATGGAGAACTACATTTGTTTATGCCTATTCCTATAAGACCCAGATATTTGATTCAAGATAAAAGAGAAAAATATAATTAATTCATTAACCAAATTAATTCACTTCAGATAAATCAAGGTGTGACAGGATAAATCCATAGCAATCAGAGTCAAAGACATAGGTTTCAGGATAGTCTATTGGTTGTGTGACCCAGGATACCTATTTCTTATTGAAGTTTTGGTTTCCTTTACAAATTTGAAATAACACCACCTGACCTGCCTATCTCAAGGTTATTTTGAGAATGAAAATTTGAAAATTGTAAAGCACTCTATATAGATGAGGAAACTATTTCAACATAAATTTGTCCTTTTATGAATTACCAACTATGGGTATATCTGTTTGGTATTCCAAGCAGAAACAGAACATTCAAATTAGGATAAGTGGGCGGGGGTGGGGGGTGCAATTTACCAAGGGACTAATTATACAATGTTGGTGGGAATAGAGAAACCGCAAGAAATAGTGCAGGAGCTTGAGACTGGCAGTATCATGACTGTGATTTCGTCTAAGCCAGAGGATGTAAAAGTGGGAGAGATGACCTAAAGAACCTAGAATGACAGACTCATGAAGATCCAGTTACCCTGAAAAGAGCAAAGGTCTTCTCCCACAGACATAGCCAGCCCTAGGTGACCTCACAGTAAGGGAACCAAAGGGATGGAATTGGATTCCTCCCCATTGGCTATACCCTTCCAGCAGCCAGGAGACACAGGCACTTTTGTATATGTGACTCACGTAGGTCAGGATTCTAGAGCAAAATGCAAGGTAGAAAAGGAGGAAAGTATCTTACGGGACAAAGGCAGAAATTCAGCACAGTGGGGAAAATCTGTGATGTCCTGGACATCGGCCCCAAAGCCATGCCCTACTTTTCCTCTCCAGAGCTCCATTTCAACTCAGGTATGAAATCATGTCAACTTTCTCTCTCCCATTTCCATCACACCCATCCCCTGGTATCTAGGTCTATTGCCTTTGTCCATGCCTATCTGAGGCAGGAATCTTTGATTACGAGTAGCAGAGAGAAGCTCAAACTGGCTGAAGCAATAAAAGAAACTTGCTGGCTCATCAATTGAAAACTACAGAAAAATTATATCTTCAGCCATGGTTGGATTCACAAGGTGAATCATTTCATTAAGATTAAGTCCTCTTCTTCTCCTCTCTGTGTCATCCTTCCCAGGCTGTGCTTTATGTTACTGGCTTCCATGTTGGGTAGGCTCTCTTCCCATGGGGGATTCAAGTACCTTAAGTCTACTGTGGTTGGGGACCCTGAATCACAAAGGCAAAAGGAGTCTTGGTATTCTATACCTATTTACATTCACATTCAACAGCATGGGAGGTTATATATCGATTTTTAGCCAAATTCCTAGCTAAGAATTATTAGTATTTATTTCCCCTAATTCCTATCCTGCTCATGTCCTTTAAGGAAGTGAATGACAATAGCACTGAGAGATGGCACCAATCATTATAGATGGGGAAGTAGATTATACATTCATGAATTCTGGTTCATCTTAAAAATCTATTTCACCCTTGACCCATATTAGAACTCTTCCCAACCTTTTTGGGTAGAAAGACGGAAGAAAAATCCTGATTATGTTCCACAGTTTAAATTTCAGTGTATGTGGCCAATCTCTAGCTGCCTTATTGTGAATATTGAGTGATATCCTTCAAGTACTCACAGAGAAGGTAGGTCAATAAATATTAGTGCCCTGTGCTTACATCTGTCTTATTAATACTCTAAAGACACAACTAACAGTACATGTTAGAACCCTCACTTCACAAATAAAGAAACTGAGCCTTTCAAAATTACTCCGTTGGGAAGCGGAAAGTCATGATTCAAGTCCATATTAGACACCAAATCTCTAAAGTTTTCTATTTTACGAAGATGCCATCTTTATGCCTCTATTGCTAAGGAACAGTCAAGCATCATTTTGAAGCATGATGTATTTAAGTAATGATACCAGAGTGTAATAGAGAAAATATGTATTGATCTCTGCTCTGGTTCCTGGCACAGAGCTCTCGAAACCCTTGTATTTTCTCAGTGATAGGGGTGTCTTTTGTCCTAACGAGGTGACTTTGGGTGGGCTCCTGGATGAGTGCCGGACACTGGAAAGAACAAACCATGATTAGAAGTTTGTAACTTTCAGCCCCGCCCACCTTCTCCTGAGAAAGAAGGGCTGTAAATGGAGTCTATGATCAGTCATGCCTACATGATGAAGCCTCCATAAAAATTCCAGTAGTATGAGGTTTGCAGAGCCTCAAAACTGCCAGACACATCCAACACTGGGAGGGTGACACATCCCAACTCCATAGCTCCTGTGCTCCGGACCCTCCAGACCTCACCAGATGTAACTCTTCATTGGGTGTTCATTCACATCCTTCATCATACCCTTCAATAAACTGATAAACAGGAGTAAGTGTTTCCCTGGGTTTGTGAGCCACTCTAGCAAATTAATCAATCCTAAGGAGGGGGTGGTGGAAACCTTTGGTTTGTAGCCACATCAGAAAGAAGCTGTGGGTAACCTGGGGACCTACTACTTGCAGCTGGAATCTGAAGTGGGGTGGGTGCAGTCTCGTGGGACTGAGCCCTTAACCTGTGGGACCCGGCACTACCTCCAGGGAGAAAGTGGCAGAATCGAATTAAATCACAGGACACCTGGTTGATGTCACAGAGAATTGCTTGTTTGGGGGAAAAACCTTCACTTAGAAGACTCAGAAGTGAAGCACTTGTGAGTGTGGTAGTACAGGAGTAAAAGAGAAACACACAGGAGGACAGTAGGTTTTTCTTTTACAGCTGGGTATATCCAGCATCATGGGGAAAAAAGGCCACTTAGGTCAGGATATATGGAGGCCCTGGAGTGAACTACAAAGCAACTGTTTATACTTTAATTCACAATGTACCCTGGATACTTCTTCAAAGTCACTCGAATTTATCTTGCTGAAAGATAAATGAATGCATCAGAATACAAATTTTCTAAGTGATCTCTCCAATTGGGTTGGAGTTCCTTTCACTTCCTTTCTAAAAGATGCATTTCATTTGTCATTTTCTTTGGTTATTTATTAATTTATTTATATTTTTTTATTTTCCAGTTTTGGGGGTGGATTTTTTTTTTCCATTTCATTTGTTATCATTTAAACAACCAAGAGTGGCATAATTACAGCTATAAAACAATTCTCCTGCCTACCAACGTGTTTCCACTCTAACCCACCATCAGCTTCATCCAAATACCCAGACTGCTATTCATCTCACATAGACTAGTGGAGAGGTCAACACACATCCAGAGAAGCAAAGCTTTAATATGGATCCAGTTTTAATATAAAATCACACTACCCATACCTATCCCGGGTCATAGAACAGGTGTTGGAGGAAAATGAACCCTCCACTTTGACTGTATTTTGTTTCATTTTCACAAGAAAGAGGAAATGGAATGAGCTTTAGATTTAGACAATTCTAACTTTAAATCCCGTGTACTGTCTTTATGATTTTGAGCAAGTTACCTTCCCACTCTGAGCCTTGGTTCCTATATCCCCCCCACAAAAAATAAGAATGATACCAACTTCTGTTGTGAGGTATGCAAAATTCATGGCAAAAAGTCAGTATATAGTATTACCAATCATCAGATGGCTTTAACAACTGTGAGGTTAGTTTCTATTATAGAAAGGTGAGTCTAGGGGCAGCAGCAAGTCTAGAGGCTTCCCCATTCCATTATATCAGGTCTTGAGGGCTGAGACAGGTGATGGCCTCATGATGTAGCTCCCTGGTAAGCCATTCACTCAGCTAAGGCTCGTGAATAAATAATCCTTTAGAAACGGCACTCCCTAGGAGGAATGAATTGGCTGAGAGATTCATATTAAGTAGATAAAGTTGTTTTTTCCCATTCCTGTTTTTGTTTGCTTGCTTGTTTTTCTCCTGTGAGGAGGATGCTTGACTAGAATAAAACTCCTGCCATCATCCCACACTCCATCTTCTCTAGAAAAAGCAAACCTGCTTAATCTCATTAGTGAGTTGGGAAAATATAACTGGATATCTATAGACCATTCTCTTCTTTTTTTTTCTCTGTCGCATTAAGCGTCAGCTCTCTCAAAAAGAATATGTGTACAGCTCTGCCCTTCTATGTTTTGATAGTTTCACAGGAATCCAATACCACCCATGACTAGGCAAAATAAAAATCTATATAATTCTAGAGTTCACTATTAAGATCATATGCCACAATCTCCACTGGCTTCATGAAAAATGAAAGTGGTATTTTTGTTTCTCATCTCCCTTGTTTTGGGGGTATTTTTAGTTTTATTTATTTTTTCATGAGAGACAGGCAGAGACATAGGCAGAGGGAGAAGGAGGCTAAGGGATTTTATCCCAGGACCCTGGGATCATGCCCGGAGCCATAGGCAGATGTGCCACTACTGAGCCCTCCAGGTGTTCCTATTCTTTTGTCTTCATTCTCTACTGACACAGTACTTAGAGCAAAAAGAGGGAGTCTTCTTAAATATCAACAATATGTTTACACAAACAAAACTTCATTGCCACACCCATTTACTACACCAAAACCATTTCCAAGTTCCTAATTACAATGATTCCCCCAGAACAGACTTCAAAACTTTTTTAAAAGAGTAACTTAGTAAGTTGAACTCCAATAAAAATAAATAAATAAATAAATAAATAAATAAATAAATAAATAAATAAATAAAATTTTTTAAAGAAGAGTAACTTAGTGTCTACTACGTTTGTTAGGATATTCATCATAGAAGCAGCACTGATTTCCAGCTAGCTAAACCCCAGATCCAATTCCCTAACTTCTTCGTTAGACCTTCTTCAGAGGTGGAACATCAATGTATAATTTTTATATCAAAAAGACATAAAAAAACTATAAATGCCCTATTTCTACAGCACTTTTATTCCAAAAAAAAAAAAAGCTTTTACATTTATGTTGGCTTTGCTTTCAATTCGCTTTCACATTTTTATTTTTTATCTTCATTATATCTGCAAATTAATGATAAAGTGGGAAATATTCACCTAATAATTTTACAGATGAAAGAAATAAGCTTTAAAGAGGCAGTGTTGATCGAGATCATACAGATTGGAGCACAGTCAAACTGAAATTTAATTAATCCAATTCCTTGTCCCCAACTGCACACAGCCTAGTAGGAGAGAGACAAAGAAGAACTCAGGACCCAGAGAGCAGATGCCCTGACAGCTACCGTGAGGGACCACACAGGAAGGACTGAGAGCATACTCAGTGGAGGAGAGAGAAGAGATGGGTTTTAAGGTATGAACATTGCAGGCAAGAGGAACATGCACGTTCAAAGGAGGAGAGAACATGACTGTTCAGGAAACCACAAATTGTTCACAATGGGATTGGGGTACAAATCACCAAGTCGAGCAGAAAGAGATGAGCCTGGAGAAATAAGTAAAGACCAAAAAGGACAGGTTTTCCTTTTTTTTTTTTTTAAGTCTTAGAATACAAGCTTCGTTATAAAAATATGGAGGCCTCACAAGCTCATCATCTCA
Source organism: Nyctereutes procyonoides (assembly GCF_905146905.1). Lineage (NCBI taxonomy): Eukaryota > Metazoa > Chordata > Mammalia > Carnivora > Canidae > Nyctereutes > Nyctereutes procyonoides. The sequence goes on along the minus strand of NW_026575134.1, from coordinate 26,505,696 downwards.
TCAAATCAAATGAAATCTCTGTCAACATCTCTTCTCCTCTTAAACCCAAATTAAGATTGAAGGCAACTAGAATGTAATCCCAAAAGAGTCAAGATTGGTCCACCAGGGCATTACCCCTAGTTGACCTAAAAGGAGCATTTTCAGTTTAAATGATAGACATAAACCTGAAGAAAATTTTCCATTCTGTGAACCATTCTGTGTTCAGAGAATGGCACTTCCCAGCACACTGCACACGCACAGTGGTCACGGCCTCCCAGGACTAATCGGTGCTCAGCCGGCTGTGCTGCGGCCTTCTGGGGGAAAGGGAGTGTGCGATCGTTTGGTTTTCAGAACAACTTAAGACATTCTTTCCCCTTTCCTTCTAGGAAATGAGTAACTTATCAGAAGGCATTGCATTTTTAAACATATACACGTTTCATTCTCCCCCAAACACACACACACACACACACACACACACACACACACATATACGGGCACATACAGTCATTTGGAAGTAGGTGCCTTCCTATGCGGGCAACCACACGCTCGTACTACCTGGATATATATATGAGAATGGCCCAGCCAGGATATACAACAGTAATAATTCCTTATATTTGCATGGTTCCTTTTATTTATAATTCATACACAGCTGCTCCCAAAAAGAATGTGCGACAGCTACGGCATTTCATAATTTATAAAGCATTCTATCTTATGACAACCCTGTGAAGCAGGAGGACCAAAGATTAAATAGACTTGTCAGGGAAAAAAGGACACCAGGGCTGCAAAGGTTAGGGTGACTTGTCCAAGCCCAGGACCAGAACCTTGAAAGCCTTGAGCTGTGCTCTTTCCCCTGCGTCAGGTCTCTCCTTTAGCAACACGCAGCCACTGGCTCTCCTTAGGGACACCCTGAAGAATGAGCAGGTGAGAAAGCATCACGAGTATGAGAACACATTCCAAACAGTCTACCCTTAGCCTCCTTGTCCCCACTCCCAGGCCCCCGAGTATTATGAATCCCCGCCAATATTTAGTGAGTTCCTAGAATGTGAAGAGCAGGGTCTTAAGCGTTTTACAATTAATTGAGCGCATTATCCCCATTTACTCCTCACCACAGCTCTATGAGGTGGCTGATACTAATTCCATTTTGTAGATAAGGAAAGCGAGGCAAAGAAAGGTGAAATAATTAGCCCATATAGATGTAACTAGTAAGGGTTTTTTTTTTTAATACCTCATAAGTTTTAGAGTCAGATTTAATACAAAGGCAGTTTTCATCGGAGGGCTTACTTATTTCACTGGTACGCTATTCTTTTTTTTTTTTTTTTTTTTTGCCCCAGAAATTTCTTCCGAATAGCTATGTCACAAGAAATAGGTTTTGTGCCTCAAACCAGGTTTGTTTATATATGTAGGTACGTAAACATATTTATAAACATATTTGTTCATATATATATAACACACTTGAGTATATATTTGATATTCATATATTGCAATATGCTGTGTAGTGTGCTCCTCTTTCCCACATACCTCAAGGGACTAGTGAATCTTCTAGATGACCCACACAGTTTTCTCAAGATACTTCCAAACCCTCCCAAATCCACATGCAAGATTTTCTAAGAGAATTATCTCCTTAATTGCAAACTTCTATCCCCATCATAACCAATCAGACCAGAGTCACTGACTAGAGAGGACAGTTTGATTGGACTCATACGTCATTTTGGAAATGGAAAAAATATCAAAAGACTTTGTACTTAGATGGCAAAGGATTTCTATATAATAACCTCCAGATTTATTTTCAGAGATGTAATGATGAATCACGACGCCCCTTTGCATCAGTACATCTATACTACAGTGCCACCACCCAGCCACCTACTGCTATACCCCCCAAATCTTTACCTTCCCACTTCCATCCCTGCCAAGCACAGGTGGCCATGAATCATTACCGTATACTTTGCAGGGTTTCCAAACCTCTAATAACTACTACTCAACTTTGTCCAAGCATGCTTAACCAGGTAAGAAGCTGACATACCCAAATTGATTCTGAGTCATTAAAGACACCAGAAAGAGAAAAAGAGTTAGAGATTAAAATAGAAGTAAAAGGGACAAGTTTCTTGGATAATAACTAACAGTAAAAAATAATAATAATAATAATTCCAGGGAGAACAAAAGGAGAATTTTACATTGATATTACTTTTGGATAATTACAATTGCCAAGAAAGAAACTGAAACTAACAATGGCTGAAAGGTAGGTACAAAGATTGAAGAATTTTTTTATTGATCCAGGTATAATAGAGACTGCTGGTTGCCAACCAATACCCAAATTTTGTTGGGAGCCATAATATGTCTAGATACAAGGACACAGAAGAGAAAGAAGAGAAATAGGAGGAAAAAGAGAAAAAAGATAAGGAAGAAATGAGAGAGGAAACTGCATTTCCCAGTCTCCTTTGAATATAATAGCATTTATTTGAGATGTGACACAGTTATGGCCAATAAAATAAAAGCAGAAGTTTCTGGGGAGGTTTTTAGGAAAAGTCCTAAAAGATAGCCCATTGCCTTGGTGAATGCCCTTTTTCTTTGCCCTATACCTTCTTGCATGGAATCCAGATATGAAACCAGAGTGAATGACCTATCCTGAGACTGAGGAGACAGCTAAGAAGCTATATTCCGACCTAAATAGGCTACCATATCAGTCATGGGTACCAAACCTATCTTATGCTAAAAAATAAAACTCCTAATTTTTCAAACTGTTATTTCTAGAAGTTGTATTTATCACAGTGGAATGCAATTTATAACTGATGTACCACCATACCATGCTAACCTCTGCAAATATCAAGATAAATAAACTTATTCCAGCTGGAGAACAACAACCCCAATAGGATTTTTCCTAAAATGGACATCATCATTAGTTGAGTTATGCTGGACTACTTACAGGTTCCCTAGCTTTTATTTTCTATCTTGATTAAAATGATTAAAATGTTGTGATTTCTATCACACTGTCAGAGAACAAATAGTGTCAGGAATGATTTATAATACATGCACATAATGACTCCCAAGTATTTCTGAAAATTCTAACATGTATTTGACAATTATAGTTTCTTCCTCCAGAGACAAGTGCTGAGTGGCACATTTACCTTGTCTCCCTGTACAAACCCCTATCATCCACTGAAATTGTATTTATGCTCTCTGGCTGTCTTAGGGGTTTAAACAATCTTGTCCTTAAATGGCTAGGATATTTCCAGAGTACTAGCCCACCAACACCAAGGCCTTCTGCACATAGGTCATCCTCCTACTGATTATGTTTCCTGAAACGCAGGTAAGTGACATGGATCAACCATCACCAATTCACAATCTATTCCCTCAATGCAACATATATTGTTCCATTTAGAATACATGCCTAAATGCCATTTACACCTGGGTGGCTCAGTCAGAAGAGCATGCAACTCTTGATCTCAGGGTTGTGAGTTCCCATGTTGGGTGTAGAAATTATAAAAATATATAAACAGACTTAAAAAAAAGATCTTCTAATTTTGTAGCAAAACTATACAATGGATACCAGTTCAAATTATCAATATCAGAATCAACTCCATGTGATTAAAAAAAAACATTCCCTTCAACTTTTATTGAGAATGTCCTTGTTTAACTGAATAGGAGTAATCCAAATATTAATTGATATTTAAGAATGTCAGTGTTTACATAACAAACGCAAGTCATGTACCCAATGTACTTGTCCTATAAAGCTGGAGATAAAGACAAGAGTAACTAAGAAAAAAAAATTAGAGTATCTTTAGCAGAAGATATTAACAATTATTAAGAACATACACCAAATTTTTATATTTGGGGCACCTGGGTGGCTCAGGCCTTATTAAGCATCTGACTCTTGATGTTGGCTCAGGTCATGATCTCAGGGTGGTGGGAACAAGCCCTGAGTAGGGCTCCTTGCTCAGCAGTGAGTCTACTGGGGATTTTCTCTCTCCCTCTCCCTCTGCCTCCTCCTCTCCAATCCTTTCTCTCTCTCACTCTCTCTCTCTCTCTCTTTCCCTCTCTCTCAAATAAGTAAATAAATCTTTGGGAAAAAAAGAAGTTTTTATATTTAAATATTTAGAAACTGTTGATAATATTTTAAACAATATTGAAAGCTTACTGAGTGCCAGGAATTATGCTGTATCATCTCACTTATTTGTTCTGCCTATAAGGTAAGTAATATTTTAGACCCATCTCCCATTTTAAAGACAAAGTATCTCCAGCTCAGATAAATTACTTGTCCGGTCACCAACTAGTAAGTGGAGGAGCCAAGAGTCTAACAAACTCAGACTGATCCCTCAGTGAAATTAAACATTTCATTCTATCTTCTCAGCGAGCTAAAGGAAATTAGAAAATAAATTAAATGCTGATTATTTTAAAAAATTGATTTTAATAGCAAACAAACAAACTAAAATTCCATTTAACTGCAACATGTATTTTGGCAGAGTGCTAGCAGGCAGAGGGAAGTAAAAGTGTGCTATGTTTGCCTTGTTTGATAGAACCGGATATGAAAGAACTCTGAAGTTTATTAGCAAAATATAAGTTTATATACTTTCATTATGAATTTTTAATCAATCACTGGTAAGCTAAAAGTTAAATGTATAACTTTGAAGCCAATAGCAGAGGAAGATAGAACAAAGCAAACTATATCAATTCAATAAAATATAGAAAAATAAAATAAAAATATGAACCAGATGTAGCAAACTGTATTTTCCAAAGGTGGTCACACCACTATATATACCATACAATATGTTCTTCTTAAAATGTGTTGTTGACACATCTCCACCGAGGGATGGAGCCTAATGTTCCCTCCCCTGAACCTGCATAGAAATGTATGAACATCTCAAATAACAGAACTCAGTGGATGTGATGTTTCATAACTTCTGAAGCTAGGTCATAAAAGCCAAAATGGCTTCTACCTTGCTCTTTCAGTACGTTTGCCCTTCAAACCCAGGCACTATATTGTAAGAAAGTCTAACATATGAAGAGACTATGGGGAAGTTCCATCAAAAAGCTCCAGCTAGATTCCTTGCCAACACTGGCAACTACTAGACTCACAAATGAATGAGCTTTCAAATGATTCCATCTGAGAACATCAAAGAACAGAGGAATCCCATCTCTGCTCTACTCTATCTGAATTACTTACCCACAGAAACTACGAGAAACAATAAAACAATTATCACTGTTCTAAGTCACTAAGTTTGGGAGTAATTGGATATATAGCAACAGATGATAACTCATAAAAGCAGAGAAAATACAAATACAAAATTAGATGGCAAAACAAGTCCAAACATATCTGAAATAACAATGAATAGAAGAGAGAGTTACACTCGTCTATTAAACGGAGAAGAAAAATTAAAGACATCACAAGATTGAAAACAAATGAACTGCAAAAAGAAATATCAGGCAAATCCCCTCAGAACAAATCCTATAACAATACTAATATTATGAGTACTTTATATTGTTAAAAGAACAATTATACAGGTCATGAGAAACGTAAATGTGTATTCTCCTAAAAACACAATTTTGAAGTATACAAAACCAAATTATATTCATATATATATATATATATATACATACACAATCAGAAAAAATATGGAAATCCACCTACTGTACTCATAATAGTGGTGATATCTGTGACAAAGATGAGGGGACTGGTTTGATGATACTGATTCCAAGTAAGCCAATCTCCACAACACACACACACACACACACACACACACCTGGGATGACACGTAAGAAATGCACACAAGCTAGAACTTAACATATTTGAAGAACACAATGTTAACAGCCTCATATGCCTACTCACATAAATGTTGTTCTTTGTTAACTAGATGAAAATACTCTGAAATAAACCAAACTGTATTTCCGTTATTACTTTCATCCCAGCAATATGCCAACAAAATAACTTTAAGGGAAATGCAAATAGGAATATGTTGACACAGATATGACACAGGAAGTGCACTGTCCCTGTCCTACAGTCATTTATTTGTTCAACAAATATTTGAAATTATACCATACACCTTGCACTGTGTTAGGCAGTAAGGATACAAAAGTGATTCTGACAGACTTGTTTTCTGCTCGAGGCCTACTATTGAGTAGTGGACACTGACTCTGAACAAACAAACCTGCAAATGACTCTGAAAAAACAAACCTACAAATGAACATACAAACCTACACCTTCAAACGGTGTAAGGATTCTCAAGGAAAGTAAGAAAGTGCTATGAGGATGGGGAGCCTACCTTATTACCTCAGTTCATCAGGAGGGGTGCACCCACAGGAGAGAGATTACACCAGGGACTACAATGGTGACAAGAATTAGCCAAGTAACTACTTTTTCTGACAAAATAGAGTAATAAAGACCAGCTGTAACTCTGGTCGAAGTAATTAAGAAACCAGACAATTATTTTCAGACACTGAATGTTTGGTAGCAGAGGAAGGTGATGTGGTGGGCCCTATGACTGCCCAGCTTACGCCACCACAGACTCTCCAGTCCTCAGAGGAAGGACAGGGCTCATCAGGGATCCTACTGAACTGAAGAGATTTTGAAGTTTCCAGATGGCAAGAAGGCTGAAATTCACTGAGAGAATTCACAGAGAGAGAACCTCGGGATCTACAGAAGTTCCCGCTCAAGTCTCATCCAGAGAGGAAAACTACTCCAGACCAGATAAAGAATGACCTAAAATAAACAGAAGGAGTCAAACCTAGAGAACACACACAACCACCAGATATTCCTATTCCCACAACTCAGAAGGGAAAAACTTTATAATTAAACAGACTTGGAGTAGAATATTCAGCAGGGTACTGGCTCATTATAAAACTAAACTAGCTCTGGAATAAAGACTGCTCGGGTCCCACCCAGCAAAACTTAACAGAAAGTATTGAAGGGGCCAAACCATTTGAAAGTCAATTGAAGGGACACCCAGGTAGCTCAGTGGTGGAGCACCCACCTTTGGCCCAGGGCGTGACTCTGGAGTCCTGGGATCGAGTCCCACATCGGACTCCCTGCATGGAGCCTGCTTCTCCCTCTGCCTGTGTCTCTGCCTCTGTCTCTCTCATGAATAAATAAATAAAATCTTTTTTTAAAAAATGAAAGTCAATTAAATACATCTCAAAACAAAACTCAACAATATTTAGAGGAATACAAAAATATTCAGCGTTTAACAAGGTAAAATTCACAATGCCTATCATCCAATCATAAAGTTAGCAGGTATACAAAAGAAGCAGGAAAATACGACCCAGCAGGAGAAAGTAAAACAACATCTTTAAATTACTGAAAGAAAAAAATGTCAACAGTTAATTGTATTGCAACAACAACAAATCTTCCATAAACAAAGGAAAATAAAGAATGTTTAGACATATGAAAACCAGAAGACTTAATCACCAGCAGACTACAAAAATGTTTTCAAGACGTTCTTGGAACAGGAAAAAAAAATGATAACAGATAGAAATCTGTATCAATACAAAGGCATGAAGGGACACCTGGGGGGTTCAATGGTTGAGGGTCTGCCTTCTGCTCAGGTCATGAACCCGGGGTCCTGGGATTGAGTCCCACATCGAGCTCCCCACAGGGAGCCTGCTTCTCCCTCTGCCTATGTCTTTGCCTCTCTCTGTGTCTCTCATAAATAAATAAAATCTTAAAAAAAAAAACAAAGTCATAAAGAGCACTGGAAATCATAAAAATGTGGGTAAATAATAGAGATTTTTTTCTCTTATTTTTAATCTAAGATAACTCATTAGAGAAAATAATTTTTAAGGGGTTTATAACATATATAGAAGTAAAATGTCTGACCAAATGGCACAAAGACTGGGAGGAGGAAAAACAGGAGTGTGCTATTACAAAATTCTTATACTATACATGAAGTGGTATATAACTCAAAAATACAGTGTAATAAGTTAAAGCTATACACCTTAAAGTAACAGCTAAGCAAACCAGATAAGGATAAAAGGGGATAATAAAAGTTATTCAATTAATTCAAAAGAAGGGGGAAAAAAAAGGAAAAGGAGAACCAAGAGCAGGTGGGAAAACCAGAAGCAAATAGTAAGATGGTGACTTAAGCTCAATCATATCAATAATCACGTTGAATGTAAATGGTCTAAACATCCCACCTAAAAGACAGAGACTGTCAGGGTGGATTTCAAAAAGAATAATAACAAATTATATGCTTCCTCTAAGAAGCAAACAAGCAGAAAGATAGAAACATATACCATGCTGACACTAATGAAAGGAAAGCTGAAGGGCTACATCTCTCTCAGACAAAGCAGACTTTGAAACAAAGAATATGAGCAGGTATAAAGTGTCACTTTACAAAGGTTAAGAAGTTAATTCAGCAAGAAGATATAACAATCCTAAATGTCTATGCCTCTCCTCTAATAACAGAGCTTCAAAATGCACAGAGCAAAACTGGGTAGGACTAGAAGGAGAAAGAAGTCTGTGATTACAGTGGGAGATTTTAACGCCCTTCTCTCTGTAACTGATACGAGTGGGCAGCACATCAGTAAGGATATAAAAGACTTGGATCACACTATCCAACAAACGTCCACTGACCTCATCGACATTTATAGAACACTCCATCCTAAAACGTCTGAATTCACATAATTTCCAAGTGCACACACAACACTTACCATGACAGACTATACTCTGAATCACAAAATAAGTATATTTGAAATGGTCCAAAGCACACAAAGTATGTTCTTGGAACACAATACAATTACAGGCCAAAAACAAACAAAAAAAATTGGGGGGAACTCTCCATTTTGTAAAAACAAAAAAAGCAGATTTCTAAATAGCCCATGGGTCAAAGGAAAAATCAAAAGGAAAATGAGAAAATATTTTCAACTGAATTAAAATGAAAGTACAGTCTATAAAAATTTGTGGAATATATGTCAATCAATCCTTGTAGTAAAGCTGTTCTTCCTTCAGTGATTACTTTGTTTCATGTCCCTTTATTCACATCAGTGATCTTAAAGGAAAACTCTGAGCATTGTACATATCTCCTTGACTTCTCTTTTCCATTAAAACAAGGTGTTCCAACTATTTTTTTTGTGACCCATATCACACTACTCACTACCTTACTTCTTAATAAATTAACTTTAATGAATTATCATTACAAAATGCATTAGGATAATGGAAATATTATCATTTAATATGGTAAATACCAGTGTAATCACCACTTAGATCTTTAACAATAAAAATGTATGAAATAAAATCCCTTGTGTGCCCTGTCTGTTCCCATTTCTCTCTATCCCCAGCCCTGGCAGTCAATCATTATCTTGAATTTGTCCATCATTCCAAGGCGCGTTCTAAAATGTTTCCTGTACACCTATGCATCTACAAACAAGAAGAACTATATTGCAGATTTTAATATTATAGAGCCAGAATCGTACACTTGCTCTTCCTTGTGGTAGAGAATGTGCCACCCAGATCTCCTAACTCTAGGATAGAGCACCCGTCTGACCACCACACAGCTGCTACTCTGTGTGTCCAACCCGCCCTGCGCCAGGCTCCCCATAGGTTACTCCTAGCCACTAACTGGGGACAAGAGACTTGCTAATGCAGGTCCAGTCCTACAAAATGTAGGACTACTTTAACAGGTAGGACTACTTTAACAGTTCAGTGGGTTCCTGAACTCCATGGATCTTGTTCCCTTACAGGACTTTAGCCTGCATCATGGTCTGAAAGCTCCCCCCACCTTCTCCAGGTCCCTCCCTTCTTCCCAGTAGGTTACTTTCACATCGAATTTTGTCTTGGCACTTGCGTTTTAGAGGACTTGACCTAACACAGCACTCTTTGGCAGTGTGCTTTCTTCATTTTGCCTGTTTTTGTGACTTATTCATAAGGATGCATTTATTTCTAGTTCATTAATTTTAACCGGTGTAAAGAATTCTTGTGTATGAATATAGTAGAATTGATTTATCCTTTCTCCTTTTAATAGACATTTACGTTGTCTCCAATTGTTTCACCATTACAAGCAATGCTCCAGTGAATGTTACATCCCACTACATAGGTCACAGGGCAGGTGCTCCTTTGCCAGCTCCTGTCAACTTCAGCGGTGTATGCAGGTGCCCATGGTTCACTCCTTTCCAACTACTGAAATCATTAATTCTTTTAATTTTATCAGTCTCATTGGTACTAAGTGATAGCTCATTGTACTTCTAACCTGCATCTTCCTGAATACTATTGATATTATGTATTTTTCAAATGTGTTAGCCTTTTGGGTTTTTAATTTGGTGATTCATCTGATCATATTTTTGGTCTACTATTAAACTGAATTGTTCGTATCTGTCTTCTAGGAGTCGTCTAAGTATGCTGTACAATGATCCTATATCTGTTATTTTTGCTTTAAAAAAATCTCTTATTCTGTGACAAATACCTTCTTACTCTGTTTTTGATATCTTTTGACACAAACATATTTAAATATTTAACACAGTTCATTTTATCAATCTTTGCCTTTAAAGTTTTGCTTTCATTTTCTAAAAAATCCTTTCCTATACCAAAGTCCTACTGATATTTTCCAACACTGTTCTAAAAGCTGTTAAATTTTGTTTTTCGTGTAGATTTTTGAATCCAAATAGAATTGATCTTAAAATATAAGGAATGGATCCAATTTCACTTTTTTTCATAAGGATTAAACTAATTTCCCAGAATCACTTAAATATCCTCCCATCCCCCTAACCTGCTACATTACCTCAGTCATCCATCAAGTTTTTATATGTATACATCTCTGTATAATCTTCCTACTATGTTCAATGTCCCTGTCTCTGAGCTAACAGCACATTGTTTTAATAAAACATCATAAGGATTCTCGATACCTGCTAAGGTTGAATCCCCCTATTTTGTTCTTCAAAATTGCTCTGACCATTTTTGATCCCTTGGATTTCTATGTAAACTTTATAGAACAAGCTCGTCACAGTCCATTCTATTTGTCCTATTTGGACGGTGGTTGGAAATAACATGAATTTATAAATTAATCTGTAGAGAATGAGAAACTTTGTGATTTGAGACTTTCCATCCACAATCATACCATATTTCTCCACTTATTTGTGTCTTTAACATCTTTGAACAGAGATTTAAAATTTTCTCCATAAAAATATTATACATTTTTATTTGGATATCATAAACATAATTTTTTATTTTTATTACATTTTCTGTTTGTGGCTGACATAAAGAAACTCAAGATTTTGGTCTTTGGTATTGTATCCAGTTACTGTATGGAGCTCACTAATTCTATTGTTCATCTAAAGCTTCTCTTGGATTTTCTATGTAGACAATAATAGAATCTGAAAATACTGATTGTTTTGTTCCTTCCTTTTTCATTGTCATACTTTTTACCTTATTTTTATAATAGATGCATCATTGGTAGATCCTAGTGGTTAGAAGAAAACATCTAATATTTTCCCCTGAAGCATCATATTTGTTCCCTGATTTGTTACACCTTCACATGGTTAAAGAAGTTCCTATTATTATTGTTAGTCTGCTAAGAAGTTTGGAATTTTTGCTGTTTGATTTCTCTACACCTAATATATTTTATCTCCTTTCATCTATTAATGAGGTAAATTGCAATAAGAAATTTTTAATAAATTCTTGAAATAAACTCAAATGCTTCATAACATATTGTTCTTTTAAACATGTCTACATTCATCTTACCTCTTTTTTTTTTTTTTACCTAAGACTATTTAATCTTGATTTATTAGTAAGATTGGTCTCTAATTTTTCTCTCCCACATATGATTTCAATATCAAAATTATACTTGATTCTTAAATGACCTGAGAAGCATTTTCTCTTCATCCCTAGAATAGTTTGCATAAACGCTTCCTAGAACTTTCTTGTAAAAAAGTCATCTGGGGAAAAAAAAAGTCATTTGGGCAGGGAGCCTGGGTGGCTCAATTGGCTAAGAGGTTGCCTTTGGCTCAGGTCATAACCTCCGGGTCATGGGATCAAGCCCTGAGTCAGGCTCCCTGCTCAGCAGGAAATGTGCTTCTCCCTCTCCTTCTGACTCTTTCCCTTACTTTGCTCTCACTCAATATAATTTCTTTTTTTTTATTTTTTAGAAATTTTTAACCACTCATTTGCTTTCTTTAAATATAAATATAAATATCCCACTTTTCTATTTGTTTTTGAGTGTAAGATATAGCTTTGTAAGAAATTGTCTATTTGCCTACCTTTAAATGTATTGCTATAGAGTTCTTAACAGTTTACATTATTTTTAAATTTCTACTATAATTGCAGTATGTTCCATTGTTTATTTCTAATATTTTTATTGTGTGCCTTCTCCCTTTTGTTCCTGATCACTCATACAAAAATATATCAATTTCATTGTAAATTTCCAAATAACTTTATCTAAATCCTGAGTTTCTGTATTCTATCTTGTTTTCTTATTCATTAATGCCTGCTATTATATTCACTACAGTCTTCCACATTCTTAGAGTTTCCTCTGCTTTCTAACTTTCAGTTGCAAAGTCAGCTCATTATTTCCAGTCTTTCTTCTTTCCCAATATAATCATCAAGGACTTACTTTATTGACTTAGTTGTTTGATGTGCTCTATATTTTGATTTATAGTACAATTTTAGGGATTCTTCTGATGTCCACTCTGCTCTATTCTCTGATTGTCCCATCCATGAATTGTTTACAATGATTCTGTTACATTTTCAAATGTATATATAACGTGTATATATGTTTATATTTATATATAACATGGTATTTATATTTGACATATATATATATATATATATATATATATATATAAATTTTATTTAAGTTAGTGTTTGATGTGTCTTTTCCCAACCTTTCACTTCCAAATTTTTTTGATTTTAAGACTAATATTTTGGGTCTGTCTCTTATAAGCCGCAAATTACTAAATTCCTGTTTTAATTAAATACAGTAAATTAGAGCTACACATGTCTAATTCTAAGCCCATAGACTCTTTGGTATTCCTTATTTCTCTCTGCTTAAATACAACAAACTCCCTTTAACTGGCAAGTCCATTTACGGTTATTTACTTTATATTTTGACCTATTTATATCATCTTGTTTAATACTATTTTTTCCTTTTCTATGGTTATCTTTCTCTTCTTCCCTTCTTTCCAAACTTGTCTTTTTTATCTTCTTGGTATCTTCCAATACTTAAGAAGATGTATAACTGTTTTCCCTGGTGCTTTATTTTTTTGAACAACAGGATTTTAAACATGTTTAAAGAGTTACAAAGATCTCTTCTCCCTATATTCAGATATATCTCCCCATGGGAGCATTTCCACCGTGGAGGACCACTGCTTTGAAATGTACAAAGTCCAATCCATCTCAAACAAAATTTTTGGTGTTATCCCTACACTTCCTTTTCGGAATCAAATGGACCTAACACTTGTGCAGAGACTCCTAGGGGCCAAAATATAAACCTTGCATTACTAGTAGGGAAATGGCATAGAAAGATTGAAAGACTTGCCCAAGTTCACACAGCTGCTAAGGGCTGGAACTGGGAGTCGGAGCCGCACCTAATTCTAAGCCCAGCAGACTCTGGTAGTCCTGCTTTCTCTGCTTCTGAGAAGTAAACACGGATACAGCTACTCTTGTTATGAACTCATTTCAATATTCACAATGTCACTGAGAAAGCAGCAGAGGCAAAGGGGAGACGAGAAATCAGCATAATCAGAAAACTGATGTGATGAAATGCTATTTAAGCCTTTCAAAAAAAAAATCTCAAATTTGAGCTGATCACTTGAGAACATATAGATGTTAGCTTTGCCCCCTTGTTCCTTTTGAACAGGACTGAGGAGCTCAGCGATGAGACACCAAACTTCAGGAAGCAACAATATGCTTGAAATGGAGACCGACAGAGAATGATTCTGGATGCTGAGCAGCTGTGCTCACTAATCAGAGTGTTATTGTGTCCAAATTTTACCAGTGTCATCTCATTTGCAAATTCTCCACATGGGCTTGACCCCGTATTAGCCCAGTTGTCCTGAAGGCAATGTGTTGACCTGCATGTGTTCTATTGCATATGATTTCATTTTTTCCTTGCTTGTGAAATTCAATTAAACCCACATTTTATGGCCTGAACAAAGTAGAGAGTAGATGTGCAAGGCACGTCAAGCCCCTAGTTTACTATTTCCACTAAATCAGTTACAGCAACCACTGTTGACAATCTTTTTCACAACTTCCCATCCTACAGAAGACTCCCTTCCCCAATTTAGGCTGTGTAGGTCCTATGTCCTTACTACCCGAGCTTAGGGACATTAGCTTTGACTCTAAAGTCTGGATATAGTTATAGCCTTATTTATAAGGCTATACAATTCAAAATTCAACAATTCAAACAGACAAGGTTTGACTAAGGGCATAACATCAGAATATGGTTTGTAGCATACAAAAAAAAAAAAAAAAACCGAAGACACAGAAACAATTCCTAAATAACTAATATGTAGGGAGGGGCCAGGAAGTGTTTCCCTTACAAGTTTCTGCCCAAGTGAAGTATACACATTATTGAAAATAGGTTTTTTTTAAAAAAAAAATCGCTTCCCAATCCAGAAAACATCTCCACAAGGTAGAGGAAAGAAAACAATCTTAGTATTGAATAAGCTGAAACCAAATACGATCACAGGCAATCTGTCAGAGATTGCAAAAACTGGAAGAAATCTCACCCTTTCATATACCCAAGCAGATACAACTCATTACATGCTTGCAAGATAAACAATAACTTGTCCTCAAGTAAGAAGACTTGACAGCACCATTTGTCATACATAGTTTATCCTAAATTCACTGGGTAATTGTGGTGACCATCTGTGTTAGCTAGTTGGATTTATCCAAAGGAAATATAAACTCATATGTTTATGACAAGAGTAGTTTTGCAACTTGGACTCAGGCATCTGCTCAAATTAGGTTTCTACCCTCCCACAGAAACTGAAAAGTAGGGATACTATCTTCCTTGATGATTCCATTTCAAAGATTTTGACCCCAGGTCCTTGAGAAAGACATTCTTGGGTTGTGAGGTTGACAAGAGGTTTATTTAACTTCTAAAAAAGATTTACACATATCTGAAAGAGACAGAGAAAGAACTTGCAATCACAAATTTCCAAAAGTAATTGCTCTAAGAAAAGGAAGGTGGGGTCAGTCCCTTCCTGATTTTCAATAGGAAGAATTTTCTTTTTCAAACTTTTCTGAGTTATAAATGACAATGTAAAAATTCTAAATTTTTAAGGTATACAACTTAATGATTTGATATTTGTATAGATTGTGAAATATTCATCACAGTCAAAAGGGAGAATTTTTTATTTGCCCTTACAGTGTATATACCTTACATAAGTACTACTGTTTGAGCAACCGACAGGAGGAGTCTGGTGAAGTGTTCACAGAGAAAGGGAATGTCAGGTTTTCCATCAGCTGATGTTCCTAGTCTCAGGCTATGGTTCTGGTGCTCTTAATTCTTCATGCTCTCACATTTAAATATTGTATTTCAGCAAAAAATTCAGTGTTTTATCTCAGAAAATTTGTGCAGATGCAGCTCCTATACCCTTGGAATGCTTCAGCTAGTTTGTCCTGATTTGCAGATTTGCAGTCCCTAATCAACTGGCAAGACAACAAGAGCTGCTGCTGCAGATCCAACAAGTTCCATCTACTTCAGAAAAGTGTGTATTTTGTGAGGTTAATGACAAATCTTACATTTAGCCACTGCATATAATTATGCATGCATATTACTGACACTACAGTGTAATATTGAATGTGCTTTTCATTAATAAGATACAACCAGTTTTTATATTAATTATAATGAGAACTGAAAGATCTCTGATAAGAGGTTTCACTTGCAGGTGTGTACGAGCATAGGGAGGGGGGAATCTGGAACTAATCATATTCATAAGTTAAAACATAAAGGGCACAATAGGGTATGAGAAGGCAGGATGATCTCATGGGTAAAGTGCGGGTGTGAAGAAAAGAAGTCTTGCATTTCAGTCCCAGCTTGACCATAGATTAGCTATGGTCATCTTATGCAAGTGATTCATTCACTTCACACACACACACACACACACACACACACACACACACACACACCTTAGGACTTGGTTTCTTTATACGTCAACAGAAATAGGGGCACCTGGGTGGCCCAGGGGTTGAGTGTCTGCCTTTGGCTCTAGTCATGATCCCAGAGTACTGGAATTGAGTTCCACATCAGGCTCCCTGCAGGGAACCTGCTTCTCTCTCTGCCTGTGTCTCTGTCTCTCTCTGTGTCACTCATGAAAAATAAATAAAATCTTAAAAAAAATAAGTTTCCTATCTGATAAGTTGCTCAGACGATAAACCCATTGATAGGAGATAGTTTTGAGAAAAATAAAAGTACTATACAATATAATAATGTACTATTATAAAATCAACCTTTCCAAACAAATGCTATATCCTACAGGATTTCGAAGCTGGAATTTGGCTGGGATTTGGCAAAAGCAGTGAAAAGGGTAGGTACAATGTCTGATGTATACCATATTTATTGATAAAACCAAAATGTTAAGGAGCAGCATTATCATACAAGTATGTTTGGTTGAACACTGAGAAATGCTTTGCCTCCAAATAGATGGAGGTGAGAAGAGAAGGAAAAAGAAGTTCCTAAAAAGGGGAAAAAGCAAGAGCCAAAGGAAGCGTCATTTGTACGATGTGAAGGGGGAGAAACCTAAAAAACCATCATTGTTAAAAAGTACCCAGGTTGCACAAATGCAAATGGCCTCCTGAGTACAAACAGCCCTGAGAGGACCTGTATTCACTTAAATGGGTGCCTCAATTGCATCTGTAGGGCTTAGCATCGAGAGGTCCAGTAGGCTACATGGCAGTAGCAGAAATTAAAAAAAAAAGAGGAAGAAGAAGAAGCAGAGGGCCAACAAGGGTCTTCAGGCAATAAAACAGGGGTTTGGAGACTTTCAACCAAAAGTTGGGACTCTATGCATTATGTACTACTGTGCACCTGCAGTCAGACTTGCAGAAGGAAATACCAAGGAGACAGCAGTAGGTAAGTCAAAATGATTATCTAGGACCCATCACAAAAATAAAAAGAAAAGAACAGAAGTCAGCCCAGAACTGAGAAATGGCCAATGGATCCTAACAGCGGAAGGCCTCGGTTATCCCTACAGGGGATCTCTACGGGGTTGAAGATGGTCAGCAAACTGATGGTGAAGGTGATGCACGAGCAGTGGCCCCGGCGAAAAGCTAACACCCACACTTACCCAGTCTCCTACATTCACTATCGCTCATCTTTACAGCATCCCTGAAAAGCAATTATTACCTAAAACTCAGGATCAATGATCCCAAACAACTCGCACAGTATAAATGCATACTGTGTTCCTGGGACTTTTCCAAATGCTTTCCTTTCCTAACTTAGGCCTTCTCAGAATAAGCCAATGAAGGTAAGGGTGCCTGTGTGGTTAAATCAGTTAACTATCTGCCTTTGCTCATGATCCCAGTGTCCTGGGATTGGGTGCTGCACCTTGCTCCCTGCTCAGCAGAGAATCTGCTTTTCCCTCTCCCTCGAGCCCTCTCCAACACTCATGTGTGCATGCTCTCTCACTAATAAATAAAATATTTTAAAAAATATTTTATTTATTTATTCATGAGAGACACAGAGAGAGAGAGAGAGAGGCAGAGACATAGGCAGAGGGAGAAGCAGGCTCCCTGCAGGGAGCCCGATGTGGGACTCGACCCCAGGATTCCAGGATCACGCCCTGGGCCCAAGGAAGGTGCCAAACTGCTGAGCCACTCAGGGATCCCAATAAATAAAATCTTTACTAAGAAAAAAAAAAAACAAGCCAATGAAGGAGATTCTAATAATTATTGATTTCATATATACGGAAACTGAGGCACAAAGTGGTGAAGTCAGAGCTGGTGTTCCAAATAAGGACAGCCTCCATCCTTTTGCCTGCACATCACTACCTCTAAAAGAAAACTAATTAATGTTCATTTTCATGAGTGGAAGAGGTGCTAGTTCTAGGAACTGGAACATAATTGACTAGCTCCATCCATGAGGAAACTTGCAGACACCCTCTGTACCCTTCTCCCCCATGACCCTGCCCAGGCACCCATCCACATGCCTGCTCACATGAACTTGTGCACCGGGGCTGAGCCCTGGTCCCTTCTTACAGTACGTCATATCACAGCTGTCGTGGGAACCAGTAAGTTTTCACGGACTCCTAATGAAAGTTCCATTTCAGACCCTCATTGTGCAATCTCCAGTTCTTGACAAACACAGTAAAGAGGCACTGAAAGTGGTTCATAAGGACTCTGTCCACAGGACAAGGATTATAATGAAAATAGACAGTGGTACCACAGTAATGTTCTTGTGACAGAGATGATGACAGGCACAGAAGCGGGTATAGAGTATGTGGTTCCCACTGAAGACGCGAGCAGGCATGGGCATTTGGGGAGAGGGCAGTCTACTTCTAAAGACGCATGGTGGCCTTCCCTTCCACAGTGAATCCCAGGGAAACAAGTGAAGTCACCAAAGAGTCCTTCATGAACGATGTTACATATAAAGGCACAGTTTGGGTATATTTGCACCGGATAGAGTTTTAAAAGTTGGATTTTTACTTGACCTGCCCTCTAACAGAGCCATTCTGAATATTAATTTGCTTCCACAGGTGAACAGCAACCAGACCTCCTGTCCCGAAGAGTAAGAACGCGTCACTACCCTACTCCTAATGAAGACCATCTTCGTGGCTACTTTCTCACCCTCAGCCTATTAGAGCAATGGATTTGTTCCAGGTGGGACAGCATTTTAATAATGATTGGATTAATTGAATATAAAACATGCAGGTGCTGTTCCAAAAAAGGCAAGGAGGAAGCAAATTTTAAGTTTTCAAATGTTGACACAAAGGACAGTCTTCCCTTCCATTTAATTAAACTTGTAAACAAACACCTAAAATATTCCAACCAGCAACGACAGCAGCTTTACATCCGGCCTTCATCTGGTTTATTTTCACAGGCGTCTTCCCTAAGCTTTGATCCAAGCTGAAGATTTCTAGGGTCTGTTTTCTTGTCTCTCCCAGTTTACTTTTCTAACTACATTGTCTTCTTCAGCAACCTGTTATTTGCTGAGCTGTTGAACCTGTTTTGTCTTAAATTAACTCCAACCATCTGAGAAAAGAACAGCAGGTTCTAGAAAATGCAAAGCCACAGTGAAAAGTAATGTAGTGGAGATGCTGGACAGGTGGCTGGGAAGGCAGCGATAATAAAGAATAGGAAAGCCAATTTGGATAAAATAGAAGAAAGCAACACCTGAGCCTTTTACCCGAACACCAGACTCAGGCATCAGCTCCCTAGGGACTGTTTAACTCTGTTCTGTAAGCTTTCTTGCTCTCTTCTGGAACATTCTGACTTCCTTTTGAAGCTTACAGCAACATTAGAATGTCAGCAAAACCTTCATTTCACAGAAATCTGAGGCTCACAAAAGTGGCTTTCTGAAGGTTGTGCCGTCAGTGAGGGGAATAACACTGGGTTTGAACCAACCGCATACATGATCCTAAAGATGAAGCCCTATTTTGCTCTACCTCACTGCCTCCCAAATCAAGATGAAAACTCTAATATTTATTTAATCAGTGGGAAGCATTCAACTCGACGATCACGACTTTTTGTGGCAAACGTGACTTCATTTCTGTTCAACTACTAAAATAGCAAAACTGAAAGCCCCAACTGAAATGATAAATCTGGATTATCTCATTTCTCCTTTGCCTTGTGTTGTAGATATAGATACAAAAATAGATACAGATATATGAATAGGTATGGAGATACATACAGTTTTAGATGATGTAGATACAGATGAATAGATCAGAGAGATAGAGATACAGATATGGGTATAGATATACCACGGAGTTAGGATGATATAGATAGGAGATACATAGTTCTAGATAGGACATACAAATATAGATACAGATACAGCTATAGGTATAAATACACATGAGGTTATAGGTGATACAGATAGATGTAGACTTAAAAACATTTAAATATAGATAATACAGATAGATTTAGATACAGAGCATCCAATATATTAGCAGATATCTAATTTCAGGTCTGTTTTTTTGAATTTCATAATGTAGTCATTCATCTTTGATATAATGGATAAAAGCAGAGAATACATATTTATCAATACCTTGGAAAAGAAGAATATTGGGGGGAAACACGTGTCCCATTTTACAAAGAAGTGGAGTATGAGCACCAATCTGCCCCCCCTCTGCAGCTGGGCTACTGCAGACTTTTTAACTGACTGATCAGACTGTTCAGGTATAAGCGTCCCTGTACCTGGGGAATTACTTTGCAAAGCTAGTCCCTGGGATCTCCGTGCTATTATCAGTCACCCACAAATTCCACAGCTTTCCTTTTGACTCTCCCCATCACAGTGTCTTAAAACTGCTTTAATGTTCGGCTGTCATCATGACTTTTTCCTTTGTATAAATGAAGGTCAATCATATCCAAAATAGACGAGACTGTATAATAGCGTGCAGCTGTACGTATAATGTGACGAACCTTCTAGCTGCCTTGACTCTATCTGAGATTTAATAGGGGAGAATGGGGAGTTTTCAGGCTTGCAAATGAAGTGACACCCAGGTAGAGCTTCATCCCTTTTTAAGAAATATCTGTTTTCCTTCTTCAGCCCACACGTTAGTGTGTGCACAGTAGCCAAACTACACATGCCCAGGCTGCTTCTCATGGGAGTGACATCTCAGGGTAGGATATAAGAAATAACCACAGAGTGTGGTTATGTGTTTTTAATAAAAAAGAAAAAGCTTTGTGGTGGTCCTCAGGCCTCAGGCTTCTTTTGGTTGGCCTGCTACAGCAACAATGCTCATTTAACTGGATGTAGGCTGTATCCCTAAAAATCTGACATCACATAAGATGGGAACAAAACGCAAATAGAGTCCTTTAACAAAGATGTTATATTTTTAAGATCTAAATTTTGAATAACTACAAAGAGAGACCAATAACCCTCTTCAACTATATTAACTACTCCTTTAAAAATAAAATGATCAAGCCCAATGAAAATTTTCACTAATCTGAGTAGGCACCAAAAGAGGTCTCTTAGGATCACGATGGTGAAAGAAAAGCATTTAGGTTAGAAGTGGGACAAAGAGTTTCCTCTTATCAACACCTGATGGAGGATTTCATCAGAGTCCAGCAAAGCCAGTTGAATGTAAAATTATATTTGTGATTATGAATAATTATGGAGGTGTTCCTACGTGTTCTTAAATTAAATAGCTAATTCTATAATGTATTATCATTAAGAATAGTTTTGGCAGGTATAAAAATCATCCCAAGGATTTGGTCACCCATAACCTGAATCTCTTCCCCCATAAGACTGCCTCTAGGCTCTGCTAGATCACTTCCTCCTACAAATTAAAAATTCAAGTTTCCCTGACCACTAAAACCCTTTCAACTATTAGCGCCATCTCTCCTCACATACCTTTCCCAGAGAAGCTAAAGGAATAAAATAAAAGTAAACAAAAACAAGAAAATCTGGACAGTCCTGGATCATATCAAATCTCAATGAATATTCTTAGGAAAGATGATAAGGATGATCAGAAAGACAAGATTTATATTTTATAAAATATAAATAATTTTATAAAACCTTGCCATCCAGAGTGGATAGACAAGGTCACCGATACCTCCAACAGCTGACCCTTAATAAGAATCTGTTCTACTTTTAGCGTGTCGCTGTGTTCCCAGAAGCTGGACCACTATCTGGCATTCAGATGCTCAATTAATATTTATTACATTAAAAAAAACCAGCCAACTTTATCTGTCTGACTTCAATTTTCTTAACTGAAAAACGTTGAGCAGCTAAAGTTTTGCAATGTTTTATTTAGCAACGAACTTCATTTTATTTTTGAAAAACCCTTAAGCTGATTTCCAATGTATGAAACAGAAAAGGTAGCTGGTGAAAACAAAGAGCCTTAGAACTCACCCTCCCAGCCACCCCATGCCCTCATGGCACTTCCACAGAGCTCTAGGATGCCAAGAACAATGACCCTGAAGGTTCCTCTTCCCAGGTCTCATATTCCATGACTCTATGACACCCAACATGAGGCAAAATTTTATCCTGAAGCCTCAGAGCCCCAGAGGGACATACCCTTGCCTTATGCAGGCAAGATGGACTTTGACTTGAAGCATGGGAATTAAAAGATAGTCATCAATCTGAGATTCCCTCATTCTCTCCTACCTGGCATCTCCAGCCTATAAAACAAAAGCATTTTCTGTCCAGCCTTAGCCTTTTGATAAACTTTGGCAAAGCTAAAAAGTAATCAATTGGGTTCCTGGGTGTGTAATTGCTCACAAGTGATTTAGGTTATATTGACAATGGTTGCAATCAAACTTTCATTTCAGACCGAGTGTCAGCAGACACCCAAGGCTAATGTCAAAGAATAAAATTACCTTACTAAGAAAATGTCAAAGCAGAGAACTCAGGGCTAAGATATGCATGCAGCATGGCTGAGGGTGGGCATGAAGTGAACGAGGAGAGAGACGCGAAAGAGATTTATAGTAAGGGAAAAGAGTAGGCCTGTTCCCCAGTGTGCAGACTGGGATCAGCTTTCTAGAAAGATCTCAGGCTCAACAAGATCCATATTGTCTGCATCTGAATATTATTATTAATAGCTAAACTTCATTGACTCCTTTTAAGTGCCAGGCATCATCTGGAGTGCCTAAGTCCATTTCATATTTAATCCATCCAACAACCCTGTGAGCTCAGTGTACTTATTTTTATCTCCATTTCATAATGAGAAAAATGAAGCTCAGGCTTGTTAAAAACAAGTTCAAGGTCACATAGCTAACAAATAGCAAACTGAGATTCAAATCCAAATCCAATTCAAATCCATTAAATCTATCTAACGTGTATGCTCATTCACATAACATAACCTCTCCTCTCTGGGTCTCTTTAGGATCTAATCTGGGTACGAGCATCTGCGTTCCTGACACCAAGCCCCCTGAAATCAGGTAAACTCTCTAACCCCATCCCCATACACCCTGCCTTTTCCTGCCTCAGATCTTCTGCCACAATCAGGTACAAGGTCTCACGAAGGATGGAAAGCCACTTCATTTTCTGTGAACTCCTCTCAGTTTCCCATGTGCTTAATTTTGTCAAGCAGGTAACGGTAAAGTATGAAGCCCAGAGTTCATCTATTACTAAGGATCAAAAATGTTGCAAATGGTCTACCAACTAGATGCCCATCCAAAAGTTAAAAATATCAACCAAGCATAAGGGTAGCACAGTGGAGGTTAGAAAAAAAATTCAACTTGGGCCCAACTCCTCGTTCCGCCATGGAGAGCTGCATGGAGAGCTTGGGAAAATCAGTCTTGTTATCTCAAGAGAGGGACCAGCACGCCCACATTAGGACAGTGAAATGAGATGAAGGGAGCCTGTTTCCCAGACTTAGAGTATATCCAAAGACTGTCATTCTTAAAGTCATCGGTGTATTGACACTAAGCGTCCAGCCTTGAAAATACCTTGCCTCAGCTCAGACTTTAGTTTTGTTATTTTATTGCTCTGTGATTAGGGACAAGCTTATCAAACTCTCTGTACCTTGGTTTTCTGAACTATAAAATGGTGTAATAGCAATACCACATAGGATTGCTGAGAAGATGGAATGCAGTAATAAAATGATTACCACAATGATGATAATGATGATTTATTGAGTGCTTACTATACTTTAGGTATTATACTTTGTAAACATATAACACCTATACACTATATATATATATATATATATATATATATATATTTAAATTATCATTTTTTTGCTCTCATGGATTTCTGTCTTAGGAACCAATGATTTCAAATCCCACTCAAACAAGTTTAATTAAAATGAAATATATTCTGATATCATCTGAGCCTCTGAACCAAACCAAGACGCGTGCCAGAACTACCATAAACCTTTCAAGGCTATGAGCCAATGAATAGTTACAGCTGTTTAAATTGTATGTTCTCTCTCTTAGAGCCCAAAAAGAGTCCAAATTGATAGAGCTGAATTCAGTCAAACAAGCAGTTACTCTCCAATTGTGTAAAATTGATTAAAATAAAACACAATCCAATCATGGTTTTCCTTTTAGACAGTTTTGAAATATAGACCCTGTCACTGACATTCACCAGCTGGAGAAAAGTCTGAAGCAGTTGCATGTAATGAACAAAGACAGATTCTATGTTAATACCTGGTCTGAGGCCCACATTAGATATTAAGAAAATTATAATGTTATGATGAGCAAAACTGAAAGGGACCTGTAAGGAGTAGTTTCTAAGGATCTGATGTCTTAGGAGAGAACTATGCACAGAGAGGCTGCTCTAAAGAGATTCATGGGTTAAATCCAACAATAAGGAAAGAATATACACTTGACCTTCCACTTACAACAAAGAGACATAATAGTCTCTACTCACTCTTTAAACCCTATGAAAACAAAAAGAAAGAGATGCTTAAAAGACATAGCCCATAAGAACATATACTGTGGAAGAAGAGACAACAGCAACACAATTTCATAATTTTACAAACTGGAAAATGGATAAGAGATAACTGATTTAACAGAATGGGGGGCAGGGAGTAATTTAGTCAGCAACAGGGAAAGACAGGTTATTTTATATCTCATGATCCTCCAAAAGGCTCAGCAATTAGCAGTCACTAGGTATCCTTGGAAATGAAAGTGAGAAAAAAAAGGGAGAAGATGTGGTTCAACATATTTATTATTTTTTTAAAGATTTTATTTATTTATTCAAGAGAGAGAGAGAGAGAGAGGCAGAGACACAGGCAGAGAGAGAAGCAGGCTCCATGCAGGGGGCCTGATGTGGGACTCCATCCCGGGTCTCCAGGATCACACCCTGGGCTGAAGTCTGTGCCAAACCACTGAGCCACCCGGGCTGCCCTGGTTCAACATATTTAAACAGTGGTTTGATCCCAACATTTCCTCTCTTATTTCATCATGAAGGTGAGGTTTATTCTCTGGAAATACCAAAACATGGGTAGTCTGGGCTTACAGCCCTAAGGCATGGTTAAGTCAGGACCACCATGGTGAAGTGGGGCCATTACAAGTAAACGTATTTAGACTGATGGATGCTGACTTTTCCTGCATCTGTCTCTTCTGTAATGCTGGAAGCCACCCCTCTCCCTACTAAACAAAAAACTAGAAGACTCTTTTCTGAGAAATCTGACCAGGTTAAAAGAAAAGAACTTGAGATAGGGACATAGGAAGTTTTTCAAGGAAATACCCCAGCCAGATAGCCCTCTGTTGAAACCTGGAGATGACAAGCCTCAATTTTATATACGTATTCCCAGACAACTTCTGAATGTCCCACTCTTAAGTATGAGCTACTGATCACCAGCTATTAATGGCATGCTTCTACAATAACAGACAGAAACTAAAACAAGACATGAAAAGGGGGGATAAAAAAGCACACAGAACAAAGCAACAATAACAAAAAACACCTGGAGGAAGAATAAGTAATGAGAGAATAAAACAAAACAAACTAAACCAAAATCTAGCACTTAAATCATGAATTTATAAAAGCAGACACTGCATTAATAAGTCAAGAAAATGTGGTATGTAACACAAGAACATTTTAAAAGTGAGGAATAAAACAGTCTTTGGAAATAAAAATATTATAGCAAAAAAATAAGCAGAATAAAAAAATGGAAGATTTTTTTTAAAGAGAACAGGACAAGGAAATAGAAAATAGGAGGAAAAAAATTTTTAAACTGGAGAACTCATCCAATAGGTTCATGTCAGAGTAACAGATGTCCCAGGAAGAGAAGAAGGAGAAAGAGAGAGGAAAGGAGGATAATCAAAGGAATAATTAAAGAATATTTAAAATTAAAGAATAAAGACAATGTTCCAGAACTGAAGGAAATAAGTTTACAGATAAATAGGCCATCATAAGACCAACATAGTAGAATATAAATAGACCCATTTCAAGGCATATCATCAAGTTTGAGAACACTGAGAAAAAAAGAAGACATCCTAAAAGCTTCTAGAGAAAGGGAAAAGAAGAATGGTTTCCTACAAAGATTTTAGAATCAGAACAACCCTGAACTTTTCAATGGCAACTTTGGAAGCTACAAGAAAGAATGGAGTCATGCTTCAAATTCTGAGGAAAAGGGAATTTCCAACCTAGGATTGCATACCTAGCCAAAATATCAATTAAGTATGAGGACATTATGAAGATACTTCTTAGACATTCAAGGTCTCAAAAATTTGCTTCCCATACTCCCCTCCAGGAAACTACTGAAGGTCACACTCTGCCAAAATGAGAAAGTAAACCAAAAAAAAAAAAAAAAAGGAACATGCCAAATTAATAAAAAGAGAGGGAGGAAAGAAGCAAGAAGCAAGAGGCTAATAGTAAGGGGGGATTCCTAGTGCAACAAGTTGGGAAGCAGACTGGTCAGAAGATTTGGAGAAAATTATTTCAAGAAATAAGACTAAAAGTAATTCCTAATGTATGTGACCATATTCAGAGGAAATTTACTCAATGGAACAGTGTAGGGATGAGTGAACTATAGAGTCCTAGAAAAATAAACAAACCATGAAACTACATGAAAAATAACCATTACTTCACCTAAGGATAAAATGTTGGATATAAAAGGAGAGGAAAACAAGGCACAAAGCCTGGCTGGGCTATGAAGAATATTTACATATTCGTAGCAGTGTAGACACTAAAGAGTGATCTGAGTACCATTCTAAGGGTAGCGACTGAGGAGGGTGCAGAGGTAAGAGGTATGCATGTCACGTGGAGTGGCAGTGGTAAGAGGGGGCCAAATCCTCATCTTCCACTGAAAGAAATCAGTATAGGTCATGCCCAAGGGTTGAATATCAAGAAATTTCAATAAAATCATGCTATTTGAAGCTATGAAGGTAAATGCCAAAAGAAAACGGCTGAAAAGAGTTGAGATTGGTTGCCTCTGCAGAATAGGAGCTGCAAGAAGGGTTGAAGGTGTTGTTTTCATTTAAAAAAAAAAAAAAGGTCTAGGACTATTTGCCTTTTTAAACTACATGCAAGTGTAATTTTGACTTAAGAAAAGGAAACAGAAATTAGAAAATAGGACAAAAGAGACCAGGAAGGGCACTTATCTGCCCATGTAACAAACCGAGAAAGCACTAACTCAGAAGAGCATTGGTTCAGGTGACAAAAGTCAAGATAACACCAGGGCAGATGGGGGATATGAATACAGTTAAACAGGTAAGGCTTGTATTTATTCAATAAATGTTTACTGTGTCCCTTGGGTGGTCTCCTCCTCCTCCTCAACATCATCATCATCACAACAAAAATAATTAAGCAATGACTCCATACCAGATATTTTATCAAAGGCTTTATGCAAATAATGCCATTCGATGCTGACAATGACCTCACAATAAGAGGTATTTTATTACTTTCATTTCACACATGAAGAAATGAGGGCACAGAGAAGTTGCCCAATGTCACACATCAAGTAGGTAACAAGCCAGCATTCAACATCTGGCAGCCACGCAGTTTTCTTCCAGAACTTCAGGTCTTAACCACTGGCTAAACTACTGAGCACAAAGAGGAGACTCCATAAATTACTGGTGAACAAAAATCAGACAAGTATAAGAGACAGGCACTGAGAATACAAGGATGACAAAGAAGTTCAGTCTGTGAAATCAGGGAGCCTGCTGCCTAAAGGCCTGAACCTATGACTTTGAAGCCAAGTTGGTCCTAAAAGGTGAATTTTCATCTCCATCCCCCTCCACCCCCCGCCCCAAGCCAACCCTGCCTGTCTGCATGCAGCACCAGCACTCACAGTCTAAGCCTTGTTGGAGAGCTCATCTACTCTCCCACTTTGCAAATAGGAAAACTGAGGCCCGGAGGGTTTTATAACTTCTGCAAGTCATGCAGGAGGAGAAATCAAGATTAGAACCTGGTCTCTTGGCTCCCACTGCGTGCTCATTATTACTGAATCAGAACCTACATAAGCAACAACCCCCAGCAATTAACACTTACCCCTTATGGCACCACTGCCAGCCATTATCCATCGAAACTCACCATGAAAGAACAGGAGAAATGGATTTGAGCAGGTGACATTCCAAGGACATTTTTAAATAAACAATGAGCCTTTAAAGTAATAGAGGCCATATTTATTCTGCTGCTCAAATTGATTGCTGGGATGTGGTTCATGACATTAAAATATTTATAAATATATATTTAATTTCCACACACCTCTACCAGGAACCATAATATAAACTTTAATCAGCATTTTCCCTAACATCTGAAAGGCAATTATAAGACGATATTAACATTCATCTTACACAGCTTCTTTAAAAGCCTCAATTGTTTAGCATGGCTGTTAAATCATTAAGCAAGCGCACTGTGTGATATCATAAACAGCTGATCAGAATTCACTATTTGCTTATCTAAAACATTTTCCCAGAGTTGGATTAAAGAAATTACCTAATTATCATATAAAAAGTCAGATACAATTCCCTGATTGATCTGTCATCTTGGCGAGAATATGATCTCACCACACCGGTCGATCACTCATCAAATACCTTAAATTATCTTCATCAAATAAACCTTTGTATTTAAACATTCAAGATACTTTTAACAATATAATAAGGGAGGTGCAAGGATGCGAGGGGCGAGTCAAAGAAATAAATAAATAACCTCTTACCACGATAAAATGGTTAAAAGACAGAACCCCATGGACGAAGTTCTGGAAAAGATCTTCATCGTAGCCTAGACTGAACTTTGCACGCGGGATCTTGTGTTGTCTTCCTCTTTGTCATCCATGTTGTAGCAGGTATCAGAATTTAATTCCTTTTTAAGGCAGAATAATATTCCATCATATGTTATACCACATTTTATTTATCCATTGATCCATCAATGAACATTTGGGTTATTTCTACCTTTGGATTATTGTGAATAATGCTGTTATGAGCATGGATATACAAATATCTATTCAAACCACTGCTTTCATTTCTTTTGGGAATATACCCAGCAGTGGAATTCCTGGGTCATATGGTAATTTTATGTTTAATTATTTGAGACACCGTCATACTGTTTTCCACAGCAGCTGCACCATCTTACATTCCCACCAGCAACGCACAAAGTGCCAATCTATCCACATCCTCACCAACGTATGTTTTATTTCTGTTTGTTTTGAAAACAGCCACCCTAATGAGTGTGAAGTGCTATTCCATTATCATCTTGATTTATATTTCTCTAATGATTAGTGATGTTGAGCATTTTTCATGTGCTTATTTTTTTTAAGATTTATTTATTTGAGAGACAGAGAGACAGAGAGAGAGCAAGCATATACAAGTGGGAAGAAGAGCAGAGAAAGAGGGAGAGAGGATCTCAAGCAGATTCCTGAGTGCAGAACCCAACCCAGGGCTCAATCTCATGACCCTGAGATCATGCCTTGAGCCAAAACCAAAAGTCAGACACTCAACCGATGGAACCACCCAGGTACCCCTTCATGTGCTTATTGACCATCTGCATATCTTCTTTGGAGAAATGTCTGCTCAAGTCTGTTGTCCATTTTTAACTGGACTGTTTTCTTAGTGTTGAATTGCAAGAATTATCTGTATATTCTGGATATTAATCTTTTTCTAAAGATTTATTTATTTGAAAGAGAGAGGGAGAGAGTAAGCACAACTGGGGGGAGGATGCAGAGGGAAAAGGAGAAGCAAATCTCCCATTGAGCACAGAACCCAATGTGGGGCTTGATCCCAGAACCCTGAGATCAAGACCTGAGCCAAAGACAGAAGCTTAACCAACTGAGCCACCCAGGTGCCTCTTAATCTCTGACCAGCCATATTATTTGCAAATATTTTCTTTCATCCTGTGGGTTGGATTGCCTTTTCACTCTGCTGATGTCCTTTAATACACAAATTCTTTTATTTTGATTAAGTTCAATTTATAATTTTTTTTCTTTTGTTTCCTGGGTTTTTGATGTCACATCCAAGAAATCAGTGCCAAATCCAATGTCATGAAGCTTTTTCCCTATGTTATCTTTTTCTAAGAGTTTGTTGTTGTTGTTGTTGTTGTTGTTGTTGTTGTTGTTGTTTTTAGCTCAGGGTCTTATATTTAGATCTTTGATCCACTTTCAGTTTGTTTTTTGTACATGGTGTAAGAGAAGGGTTCACTCCATTCTTTTGCCTGTGACTATCCACTCTTCCAAGCACAGTTTGTTGTAGATTCCTTTCCCCATGGAATGGTCTTGGACGCTTGTTGAAAATCCCTTGACCGTATATATACATGAGGGTTTATATCTGGGTCTCTGGTCTATTCCATTGGACTATATGCTTGTATTGGTGCCAGTATCATAGTGTTTTGATTACCATAGCTTTGTATTAAGCTTTGAAATCAGGTTATGCAAATCTTCCCACTTTGTCCTTTTTTAAGATTGCTTTGGGCTATTTGGGGCCTTTTGAGATTCCATATGGATTTTAAAATGGATTTCTCTATTTTTGTAAAAAATATATATATAGTTAGAATTTGGACAGGGGTTGCATTAAACATGTAGATTTCTTTGAGTGGAACTGACATATTAACAATATTAAGTCTTCCAATTCATGAATTCAAGTGTCTTTCAAAGTGTTTGTGTCATCTTTCATTTCTTTCAGTAATATTTTGTAGTTTTTGTCAACAAGTATTTAGCTTCCTTGGTTAAGTTCTTTTAAATTTATTTTTTGGGATTGCTTTCTTAAATTTATTAAACTTCTTTTTTAGGATTGTTCATTGTTAGTTGTATAGAAATGCAACTGATTTGTGTGCACTGGTTTTATATTCTGCAACACTGCTGAATTCATTTATTAGTAGGCATTTTTTGTGGAATCTGTAATGCTGCACTTTTATCTTTCTTATGTTATAGTTGTGTTTATGTGTCTATCCTTTCCTGGTGGTAAATTACTTGACAGCATAAATCACCTTTCTCTGCAGCCCATGGTCTACTGGTTTTTGTATGCAATAATACAATTTAAATGAATAAATCAGTATTTTGAAGGAATAGCTATAATTCTGAATTATGGTGGTATTCTGAGGGACATTCCTGGGTTGATCAACAGGAGGTGTCTTAGGTCCTTTGCTCTTACAAACCCTCTAAGTCTCCCTAGGCCATACTTTAGGATGAGGATGGAGAGAAAAAAAAATAAGATGAAAATTTATTGAACATCTACTCTCTGCCAAACAAATATGAAATGGACATTTCATATTCACAGCTGTGATGAAGCAGGTATTGCTCTACTCATCTATATGATGAAACTACAGAGTTTTAGAGGATTGATATTATACACGCAGGAAGTACAAAAGCCAGAATTCTATGAGGAAATTATTAGGCAAGGAGAATATCTAAGAGTTGGAATGTATGGAAGGAGACTGAGAAGATGCCAAATGAGGACTGGATAACTTTAGCATCCAGAGTCTCAGAAGAGAAGAAGTTCTAAAGAGAAATGTAATTCTCAGTGGGGGAACAGAAGAGGAAGCTGAGCTGTGTTTAGGGGGTGTGATAGTGTAAGATTAGGTCACCTTATCATATTGTGCTGGGCTTAGGTATGAGGTATTCATGGGCAGAGGTGAGGTTGTATTGCCCAGCCCACTGAGGCAGGAACTGGGAAACATCCCCTGGAGGCCCATGTCACACTAAGTGGTGAATATAAGTTGCTCAGAACTTCTGTAATATGGAGAATTCCAGTTACCCTAGGACTTATGAGTCGATCCATTCGAACCCCTGGTGTATATGACTTTGAGACCTGCTTTTACTTCATCACACAGACTTAAGACTCTGTTTCCTAGAAATATATCCTTCCCACCAAGATACTTTATCCTCAAGATACTTCTAACATAGCCAGAATCGACTGTATTGTATTTTGCATTATTGAACCTTGCAAAATTGTTTTAGCATACTCCCAAAAGGATTTGCCTTTCCTCTTTGCCTATGTTGTTCCCTCCCTTTAACAGCAACTTCAAGGGAAGGAAGAATTAGATAAAGGATTCATTTTATAGCACTCTGCTATTATGATGTATAATAAATACCAAATAATATAATTGCTAAATATGGGCAATAGCTGCTACTGTGGATCACAGCTCTTCTCTGTTAAAAAAAAATTCGTTAGATTTGTTCGATGCTGAAATGACATTGTGGGTTCTTTTGTGGGGGGGTTTTGTTGTTGTTTTTAGTTGTGAAATGAATAATCACAGAAGAGAATTAACTGATAATAACATACTCTGCAGAATACTACCAGGTCTTGTTTTTTTCTAGATTCAGTATTACATTGGCAATTTGTTCATTCCTCTTTTTATTCATTTTCAAGGTCATATTTTCCTTCATATGTTTGCTTGGAATGGGCAGGGTGTGTGTGTGTGTGTGTGTGTGTGTGTGTGTGTGTGGCCATGCCCACATGGAGACAGAGAATAAGTAGGGATTAAATAGTTGATCTATTTCCAAATACAATCTAAAAGAACTGCTGTCTGTGATCCTAAGGGCACAGATAAAATGAATTTCAGTAAACATCATATGTCCCAATCTGTTTGTCAGTGACAGTAGTCCTCATTTCCAAAACCAGACTCTCAACAGTAAGGCTTACAAAACCAGAATTCTAACTTGCAATAAAGCCATCTCAACATTCTGCATTCTTTGGAAATTGCATAAGTCCCTCCTTTCCGCAAACTACTTATCTTTGATATTTTTTAAACTCTGACATTTAAAAGATAACTTTGCACAAGAACTTCACTCATTTTCCTACAAAATGACTCTTTCTTGTCATGAAAATTGCCAGGGGAAAATTTACAAAGTAATTTCACATACTAAAAAAAAAATTCCCTGATCTTGGAGAAGGAAGCTGTATTTTTACAGTGTTTTGGCAGTCCTGGAGCTCCCAAAACAACTCCCAGTGGGGTGAGCTCTCTATATGCTTTTCTTATCAATAAGATGATCGCTAACTACGATTTCAGAAGTGTGGATGGAGGATGGAAGAGTCCAAAAGAAGGAAGCATGATTTTCCAAACCCAGGTAGAGAGGGTGTGACTGTGTCTTTCTTCCCAAAGTCCTGCAGAGACTCTGCCCTGGAATCCACAAAACCCTATAAAGAGAGTTTGGCGGAAACTAACTCCTCAGCCGCTCCGTACTTCCTGCAGCAGAGTGGCACTCTTACTTTGAATACCAAAAAAGGACAGCACGGAGGTGGAGGTGCTGAATCCACTGGGAGGGGTTCTGTGGGGCTCAGTGTGAGCCTCCCCTTCCTTTGGATTCTAGCTTCAGAGGGAGTAAGGCAGTTCCCTGTTGTTAGGACAACTTTGCTTCATAGCACTCAAGTCTACAGGGGAGCAGGGTAGGGATGTGAAGACTGTGGTAACAGAGGAAGAAGCTCACTGATCTGCAGCTTGCTCTGGCCATGAAGGGAGCAGTCAACAACAAAGCAGCCAGTCTGCTCTTAACTGCCTCAACTTTTATCTTGGAAGCCACACCTGACTCCGAGGGGGTGGCTGGGAATCTCTCGCCATCTGCTCTGGCAGCCCTGACAAGCCAGCCGGTCCTCCGGACTGGCAACCAGACACCAGGGATGGCCACTCGAGATTGAAAACAGCAGAGGAGAACAAGTAGGACGGCCTCGCTGGTCTGCAGCTAGAGCTGCTGATGCACAAGTTATGGACTTGAGCCTCAACTTAGGTCAGAAAAGAACAAGATCTTAACATACAGGGAAAGCGGCATTGTCTGTTACATGTACACACGAGGATGTACATATTACATATATGTCTATGTGGCAGAGGGGAACTGTGTTAGGTGGAGAGAGAGATGAATTAAAGAGAATTGATCATTGAGAATTCTCTTTCTTCTTTCGAAAAGAACCGTTTGTTAATCTTCTGGGTGGCAAGTGATCTTGTTTACTCGTACTTGCACTGGATCACGGACTAACAATCCATCAACACCATTCAGAAGAAGACATGGGACTAGCATAAATGTCAAAAGAAAAAGGAATTGTTCACAATACAGGACCTTTCCACATTTAAAAGTGACCTTGATATTATCAAAGTAAAACGCTCACTCATTGTTTCTACGTGCTGTTCTTCTTTCCAAGCCCATTTTGTTCTTGATTTCTTTCTCCTTTTTTGCTTTCTTCAAGCCACGAGGCTTTTTGTCTAAAAAGTGTTCAATTCTGCATGGACCTGTGAATCCATAAGGTCCGAACCGTGAGAGCAACCACTTCCTGCTTAGGACAGCTTAGCCAGCCTTCCAGAGCTCCTACCCCTCTAAGCGTGGAACACCTACGAAAGCAGTGATATCCAGCTGATGACCTCGCGTAAACAGGGTCAGACTGAAAAGGAATTACCCCGAGGCTCAATCTGGATGGACACTCAGCCGAACTTTGCAAGACCCAGCTCTGCCATTAACTCTGTCTAAACCCCCAAGTCCTCATTTGAAAACAGCTCACTGTGGATTAGTCTAGCTGATTTCCAAGTTCTTTGCATCCATGTGGAAGATCCACAGAACTTCCAAGGCAACCTTATTATTGTTAGTGATTTCAACCAAATCCTCAGATACTAATTTTGTAGACACTTTAAAATCGTAAGAAGACGAGGGGTAAGACTAAATTAACACAAACTCCTATTCCAAAAGCCCTCCTGCCCAGGTGATTTGAAAGGACTGTCCTGATGCAAGAAATTCAATGTCAAGAATACTTCTGCCCCTGTACTGTGTCGAATTTAAAAGGTTTCAATGCATTTGTATTGGATTCTCTGCTCCTGTGCTCTTTGGTGCAGTTACAAGTGGGATATTGATTGAGACTTTCTGAAACAAAAAGGGAAAAAAGACTTTTGTTCTCTCCCCAACAGCCATAAGTCATGCTCTCACATCTGACCTTACCTATTCCTCTGTCTGAGGTCCAAGTACAGATAAGGTATTTGTATGGAAGCAGGCAATTCTTTTTCTTGGCCTAGATTTCTGAAAAATAAACTGTTTTGTGCAAAAAAAAAAAAAAAAAACAAGTTGGGGGGCAGGGATCTACCCTCACAGACTTGTTCTGATCCCAGACTGAAAGCATGCCTAACAAATGAAGGGACTTGGTGTGATTTAGTGTAATGCCAGCAGCAAAAACACAACTGTAAATTATTCTTTTCCAACACGCTCTCTGAGGCCCAAATTGCTGTTTTACTGTCTGCATCTTTAATGATGGCTGATACGTCCCCTGGAAAGGAAAGTACTGATCCTCTCTCTTGATGTAGTAGCTGAGCTGATTACGTAGATATAGGTATGGATATACAGATACGTAATTATTTAGTAGTCACCAAAGTCAATGAAGGCAACAAAGAAAAAGGGTGGGATAAATAATTGGAGTTCAATTTTCCATAAGTGGCAGATCATTTCCATAAAGAAAAACTCCCTCATTTTAGTTTATTAAATCTGTTTTGGATTTTAGCAGAGAAGAACACTAGTGCTTAGGGGTTTGCAGGGTGGGGGGGGCAGCGGTGATTGCTTTGCTTTGTTTTGCTTTTTAAGATCAGAGCAGTTCAATGCTTTTTGTAGTAATTTGAAAAGTTCTGACAAGCCAAAGTGACACCTTGAACTACAACACAGAGGATGATACATGTGCCTGAGCTGTTTGCAAACGACAGGGTAGCCTCCTGAGACTTTAGACAGATAAGCCTTGACCTATCAAGGGAAAAGTAGCAGAATCAGGGGTTAAGAAAGTCTTTCCTCCCAGGAAAAAGATAACAGCTGAAAACTGAAGAATAAATGGAAATTATTGGAGAAAGACCTATTGTAGTCTCCTCTAGTGCAAAGATGTGGAGACACTAAATATCATGGATTGTTCCTAAGTGAAGACAGAAGACACTGCTCATCAAACCCATGGGCAAGAAAGCTCTGAGGAAGAGAAAATATGTTCTACAATAGAACTCTCCACCCCATGACCACCAGACGTTGAGTAATGGGTCATTTTTTAAAATAAAATTTATTTATTTGTTTATTTTTATTTATTTATTAAAGATTTTATTTATTTATTCATGAGAGAGAGAGAGAGAGGCAGACACACGAGCAGAGGGAGAAGCAGGCTCCATGCAGGGACCCCGACGTGGGACTCGATCCCCAGACTCCAGGATCACACCCTGGGCTGAAGGCAGTGCTAAGCTGCTGAGCCACCCAGGGATCCCCTACAATACAATTTAAAAGGAATAAATGTATAACCCGACATGTGGGTTCAAAAAATGTCTTTAAATCGTAAGCACTCTTCTATAGGGCAGACACAGCTGAGCAATAACACATGTTCCAGGAGATGATAAATGTTGCGGCATCAAGAGATACGGAACCTTCTGAGGTGGAGGAAGGTAAGCATCTGCTCTTCCTCCCCTGCTCTAATCAGATTGTTCTTGGAATGATGTGCTGTGTTCAGCTCCTCGCGAGACAAGCCAAAGGGATCAAGAGAAACCGGAGCACAAAGAAAAGTGACTAGGATTATTGTATATTTGAAACCATGTGATGAAATAAATCTGGTGGTGGTGGTGGTGGTGGTGGTGGTGGTGGTGCTCTCAACATATACGTACAGAACATTTCAGCTAAGCACTTTCCCATTCCATGCCCACTTTCTCTCTAGGGTGGCAAATGGGTTTCGACTGGTTGCACAAGAAGTTTGGTCAGTTGGTTGTCACTTCCTAGAGCGAAGTGTCAAGGGTGTTAAGTATGCAAACTCAGCCAAGAAATCCATCGGAAGTGACCGCCAGGGGCCAGGGGCCGGAGTGGTGGCACTTATCCGAGGTGCTGGCTCTGCCTCCCTCCTCAGCTACAACCTTTAAGCCCCAGAAATTCAACTCTGGGCCGTGGGCTCACCTTCACCCCAGCCTCATGGTGGCCGCTTCTTAAGAACTCTGGTAAATCCTTCTGGAGAGTAGCCAGCCCAAAATGAGACCATAAAGCCACCTTAACGAGCACCAGTGAGGCCGGAGGCGAATATTAAAAACTGTGCTGCTCTCCTTCACTGCCCTTCAAATGAATTAGAAAAAGCATGTCTGAGCGGGTGCCACATGTAAATTGCCTTTCTGCAGACGGTGGGGTCTGAATTCTAATAAGTTTTCCTGTGAATGTAACCAAAGAGATATGACTTTAAAAGATAAACGATATAACCCCCCGGATAAGATAGGGAGGAGGACAGTCCTTGGGTGGTCCCTATGGTAAAGGCTGCCCCTTCTTTTAGGCATTTTCTTCCCAATCTTTGACTCGTAGGCATCCACAAATTCCAGACGAACCCACCTTGATAAGGCACGAGAAGAAAATACCACAGAATGGTGTTGTGACTGATGGGGTCCCCACAGGAAGTGGGAAGTGGATGTTAAGAAGACTTAAGTCTTTGCTCTCCTTATCACGATTAGGCCTTGTTCAGTGGGGTAGAAAGAGTCAGAAGACCAGATTTGAGTCTTAGTGTTGCCAGATAAGATCTTAGACACATTATTTAATCCTATTAGACACTGAAACACTGAGATATTAATATCATTTATATTATAGAGCTGTTTTAGGGATTAAATGATAGCTCTCTCCCAATTATTTTTCCTTTGCTTTAAAGTAACAGATGATCACTGTTAAACGAAAAACAAAAAATAGGGGCACCTGGGTGGCTCAGTGGTTGAGCATCTGCCTTCAGTTCAGGTCATGATCCCGGACCCCAGGATCCAGTCCCA
Source organism: Nyctereutes procyonoides (assembly GCF_905146905.1). Lineage (NCBI taxonomy): Eukaryota > Metazoa > Chordata > Mammalia > Carnivora > Canidae > Nyctereutes > Nyctereutes procyonoides. The sequence continues at coordinate 26,468,095 of NW_026575134.1, read as the reverse complement.
CATCGGGCTCCCCGCAGGGAGCCTGCTTCTCCCTCTGCCTGTGTCTCTGCCTCTCTCTGTCTCTCATGAATAAATAAATAAAATCTTTAAAATATAAAATAAAATAAAATAAAATAAAATAAAATAAAATAAAATAAAAATAATTAATATAATATATAATATAATATAAAAACAGAGAAAGAAAAATCGTTTCTATATCTGACAAACTAGAAATAATAACCATGGCTATTTCAGTGTAAAATTTTTACCAAAAATGAATAGAAGAATCACATAGTACACACACACACACACACACACACACACACACCACACAGAGTACAATGAACAATAAGCCTTTCTTTTGCCCCAGAATCCTAGAGTAACCAGAACCCAGAGTGACTGAGTAGCAACAAATATCAATAATTTCTCATTTAGCCTTCCAAAATTTTACTATGCAGCTATACATATGATATATACAGTTGTATATTTTATGAGTCATTTAAATGTGTTTTTAAAAAAAATTTTAAAGTTGGCAAATGCACAACAGTGAGGTGCTATTTTTATTGATGAGCCAACTTTTGATAAGACAAAACGGTGGACATTGTTGGGTATGGAATCCCTGTCACATTATCAGCAACCACAGAAGCTTCTTAAGTACTATATGCCCAAACTGATGCCTATTATTATTAGGTGAACCTAGGCCCCAAATCACGAGCTGGTCTTATGTTTAGCTTATTACAAGCTGTGTCATGTGTGGCCTTCTTGTCCTCTCTCCTCTACAATTACATCCTGGTTTGTTCTATAATCTCAGCACTCAGTGGAAGGAGTACATAAAACAAATCTAAATAACAAAGTCAGCAATGTCCACAATAGCCAAACTGTGGAAGGAGCCTCCGTGTCCATCGAAAGATGAATGGATAAAGAAGCTGTGGTCTCTGTATACAATGGAATATTCCTCAGCCATTGGAAATGACAAATACCCACCATTTGCTTCAACGTGGATGGACCTTGAGGGTATGATGCTGAGTGAAATAAGTCAATCGGAGAAGGACAAACATTATAGGGTCTCATTCATTTGGGGAATATAAATAATAGTGAAAGGGAATAGAAGGGAAGGGAGAAGAAACGGGTAGGAAATATCAGAAAGGGAGACAGAACATGAGAGACTCCTAACTCTGGGAAACGAACTAGGGGTGGTAGAAGGGGAGGAGGGCGGGGGGTGGCGGTGACTGGGTGACAGGCACTGAGGGGGGCACTTGACGGGATAAGCACTGGGTGTTATTCTGTATGTTGGAAAATTGAACACCAATAAAAAATAAATTTATTATTAAAATAAATGAATAAATAACAAAGTCAGTCAAATTTCAAATAGATGGGACTGAAACACTCTTGCCTATCCTGTCCTACTGAAAAAAAAAAATGCTGAACTACCAAACTACAACGAACTTAGAAAGGAAACAGCCACATTTATGATTTAGATAACATCCTTTTGCTTCCCACCTATAGCTCTTCTCTTAAAACTCGTGTTCAACCACGTGTCCCTGAAAATGCCTTTTTATTCCTTTCCTCACCTGCGACTTGCTCATCTATGAATGCAGGGGGTAAAGTGATGTCGTGAGCTCCATCTAGAAGTCAATCAGACTGATGACTTAATACTATCTTTTCCAGCTCTGATGCCATGACTGTTGCTGCAACCTACTCAGTCCACAGATAATTTCCTTGAGAGTAGAGTCACATTGTCTGGCTGCCAAATAGAATCAATTAACCAATGAAGTTATAACCATGCACAAGGGACTACTAATTAGGAGGAATACAAAACTAAGTCCAGTGCCATCCCTTGGCACTGACCCTGACACTACACCAAGAATAATAAAGTCTTAGAAATCAAAGACAGAACTGACCATTTCAATCATGTGTGCATTTACCCAACCAAGAAAGTTATCTACACACATTTTCCAGCAATTCAGGAAAATCAGTTTTAAATGGCAAACTGAGGAGCCAGTAAAGTTGAGAAGAGTTGCCTCTTTCATAGGCACGGGCAGCAACAAATCTACGATCTATATAGGCGAGGGCGCTCTTAAAAGTTCCATAATATCTATAAAGTATAGAAAGTATTTGCGTATAATCCTATAAGCGGCTTTTGTCAAATTTTCTCTCAGTAAATTTTTTATTTGTTTATTGTTGCAGCCCTGAAAAGTGTCAACAGTAGGTCAAGTGGTTTTCTTATCTTCAAATAATTGAAAACTTTTTCTATACATTTAACTTTTTCAGACCTGTTTGCCTACAATGTGAACACATTGAACTGAATGAAGCATAAACCACTAATCTTAATTAACTTGACTTCAAATCAATGAATATTTTTAAACTGAATCATATGAATTTTAGTTGTAATGGTTAAGTAATGGGCAAAGATAGGGAGTTTGGAGACATTTGTGGACTCTCATTCTCTGATCCAACACTCCAAAGTCAAACAACAGGAAAGCAACCACTTTCTTGAACAGTAACATAAATATCTGCTTGTTATTCACTTCCTACCTTCAGTCAAGCATTATCTTAAGCCCTCACAACAGCCTTTCAAGATTAAGTATTAATATCTTCATTTTATAGTCAAGCTTGGATAAATCAACTAACTTTGCTCAAGGTTTTGAAGCAAATAAACAGTAGAACACAATTTGAGCCGAGAAGGCAAAGTTCATGATCTTCTCACCCATCTAAAGGGAAAAAGTCTCTATCTTTTGAAAATAGGATGGGAATTTCCCACAACTAATACATACCCCTACCTCTTCTTTTTTCAATGAAAGTGTCAGTAGCAGTCATAGCCATCATCTATGACTTGTGCTAGTGCATGGACCATCTACAAGGAAGTATTTCTGATTTTGCTGGCATCTTCTGGACAGTTGAAATCTTCTGAAAACCCTCAATCTGCTGGGCTTTCCTCACCCAGCATCATCGTTCTTGAAGAAGCCTTGGTCTAAGCGATGGTTCTGAAAGTGTGATCTCCGTCAAGCAGCACCAGCAACACCTGGGAACACACTAGAAATGCAGACCTGCTGCAGACCTGCCAGATCTGAAATTCTGGAGGCGGGGGCCCAGGATCTCGGATATGGGATTCAAGAAGCCCTCTGTGTGATTCTGTGCCACTGTAAGTTTGAGAATCACTGATCTACAGGAACAATCCCCATAGGTCTTCCTGTAAGTCCCCTGGACCCTGAAACATGCTTCTCTAAGATCTACACAGAAATATTAATTATGCCTTTGAATTCAAATAACTAAGAAAGTGCCAAGTCTAAGTGTGTTTGACAGTTCTTTTCCTTAAACATAAAGATTCTCTTTCCATCTAAAGGCCCATGCAGAATGAAGGACCCCTTGTGTTCCCATTGGAGGGCTTAAAGAGCTGAAACTGGAGTCATGGGTGTCTGTGAACACAGGCAATAACACACTCATGTGCACACATAAACACTCAAATACACAAACATGAAGGGAACTCCGCTAAGGAACAAGGCAGGCTTAAAGGTCCAAGGGATCCTTGTGAAGGATCAAGAGCCCCAGGGTAGTGATTCACTTCAGAGACAGAGCTAAGCTGCCTCACTGTGCATCTGCGTGGAACGAAGGACTCTGGATGTCTTCACACCACTGGCTTGCTGCACCATCTCAGGCGGCTAAGTGGCCTCTTATTCTTGGTATCCTCATCCATAAAATGGGATAGTAAACCTTTATTGGGCACTTTCCACACACTGAACATTGTACTAAACGTTTTACAAACATTCCACATTTAATACTTATGATAACACTTTGAGTTGGGTTTATAGCCTCTTTTCACAAGTTCGAAGTTCAAAGAGGTCAGGCCAATCATCTGAGATCACACAGTGATTTAGGCAGGACATAATCCTTGCCTGTGTCTCTAAAGCTTGTGCTGCTAACCATGATTTTCCTCCAAAACTTTTTCTATTTCCATCATTCTCCCATCTGAGGACTCAAGTGTCCCTTCCTCACTCTACCCGAAATGTTGGTGTTTTCAGTTAACATGGATTATTTTTTTTAACATGGATTATTTTTTTAAATTTTTTATTTATTTATGATAGTCACAGAGAGAGAGAGAGAGAGAGAGAGAGAGAGAGAGAGAGGCAGAGACACAGGCAGAGGGAGAAGCAGGCTCCATGCACCGGAAGCCCGATGTAGGATTCAATCCTGGGTCTCCAGGATCGCGCCCTGGGCCAAAGGCAGGCGCCAAACCACTGTGCCACCCAGGGATCCCAACATGGATTATTTTTAATTGCACATAGAGCTGAATAGGCCACACTTTAAAGAATTTCCAAGGATTATTTTAGGCACAGAAAAGAAGTAAGTCTTTTATATGGATGTTGAAGGTAAATTTAAATATACGTAGTACTTATATTTACATCCTTTATGGATTTAATGTCATTTTGCTAGAAATGTCATTTTGATAGAAATACATAGCTTGATTTATTCATAAAATTGCCATATGTGGAATACCCCCAAAGACTCGTCTTAAGTTGAGGAGAAAGTAATAATGTTATTGTTCTCTGATTCAGCCCAAAAGGTTTTCCAAGTTTGTAAGTGTAAATTCCTTGATGGGGTGCTGGGCAGCTCAGTGAGTTGCTCATCCAACTCTTGATTTTGGCTCAGGTCATGATCCCAGCACTGTGGGATCAGGCCCCCATCGGGCTCCACACTCAGGGAGAGTCTGCTTGGGATTCTTTCTCCCTCTCCCTTTCCCTCTGCCCCTCCCCCTGCTCACACTGTCTCTAAAATAAATAAATCTTATAAATAAATAAATAAATAAATAAATAAATGTACATATATATGTATGCATATAAATTCCTTGTAACTAAGAACTACTATAGCTCCCTTATTCTGTATCCTTATTGACAGGATCAATAAATGATTGTTGAATAACCAATGAAGAAAGAAGTGAATACAGAAATTGGGTAATCTGCCCTTTTAATAATATTCTTAAGATGAATTTTTTCAGTAAGATTATTTTCTCATTACTTAAAGCTACTCATTTCTGTATATGAATTTTAATTGGGAAATGTTAGAGTAAAAGAGGTTGCTTTAGTACCTAGTTTTTGAGGCATGCTGCTGTTGTGGCTGAAAAGTCCTGTAACAGTCTGGGGCATCAGTTTGCTGGGACAGGAGGGACGTGGCTTAGAGGACAGAAAGACAAGACAGGGTCTAATTCAACCTCAGGCCAGGTTCCTTCCCACCCTGCTCTGCTCCAAGCAATAAAGAGACTGTCTCCCTACAGGCAGGCATGGAACCAAAAAGGGGTCTAAAGCCATTTAATAAATAAAGCAGGCTCTAAACTCCCTGAAGGTAGGAACAGTGTCCGCCCAGGTATTCCTTCCCAGCAAACAATCAGTCCTAGTCACAAAGCTGACCCGAAATCAAGGAACAACACCTTGACCCACTACTCCTGGAAATGCAAACGTAGGCTCTCAGATCCGGGACAGAGACTAACAACTTAGGGCTAACAAATTAGCTTTATGTTCCCGAGCTGCAGAGTTCCAGGACAGTAGGGGAAGGGCATGGCTGACACCAGACAGGGACAAGGGGATCAAGCTCATCATCACACAGTAACCACCTGTTTGCCGGCACAGTCATTTGCTCCTGCCCTTGCTGCTCGGCATCCCCTCCTCATCCCACAGGTGCTGCCCTCCCACACACTTGAATGTCAACTCTGGAAGTTAGGAGCAGAGCACAAGAGACTCAACGAACGCTCAGCATGCAGAGGGCCCCAGCTGGTCCAGGGCCCGCCCCCACCTACTCAGAACCAACGGCCTTGCTGATGTAGCCGCCCAGCCATACATACAGGTCTTGACCTTTTCACCAGAAATACGGTCAGATGACAGAGCAAGCCCTGCAGCAGTCACGCTTGTTATGATTAGTTTTATTAATTATCGACTGCCAGACAGGATGTTGGGGGAATACAGTTCTCTGGCACATCGACTGTGGTCAATACAAACAAACAGCAGCCCCCCTTCCCTGAGGCCTCCAGGGTGACAATCATTATGCACTTACAGCCTAATTACCCCCTCATCCAATATTTGTGTTCATTATGCAGAAACACTGTTCCCACTCTGCCTTTGGAATCCTCGTGAAATAAAGGAACAAAAGAGCTGAGATCAATTACCCAGAAGTTCCTGCATCAAGTGGAACCCAATATTGATAGTGGCTTCGAGTGGATTATTTGCCGGCCATCTATCACACGTGGTGTATCTGAAAGGCTGATAGGAGAGGCTTGCTGCACGTCAGTCCCAGGGATGAGGGAAAGGGCTGAGGTGGGGGTGGGCAGTCTGCTGTAAGCCACTATCCTCAACCCTGGCTGCGTGGGAGAGGGGGCGAGGGGAGCTCGGAGAACAGAGGACGGAGTGAGGGAGGCCAGAGGGAATAAGGGCAGGATTAATTTCCTGGGCTGCTGACTTCCATGGTCCCAGATGGCACCAGCGTGTTCGGTAATTTTTGTAACGATCTAGACAGTTCTGGTACAAGAGCAGGACTGAACCACTGAAAGGAAACAACCAAAGTGGGGAATCAGAGACCAAGAAAACCTGAAGGCACAAATCAGGATTCGCGACTTATCAATAACTTAGTAAGTGTCCTGCTGTAAAACGTATACATGATGCATTTACAGTACGTGTAAATAACCACAGTAAAAGGTGAAAAGTGATAAGCACCATAAAAAGGAGAAATTGAATCTTGGGGGACCTTGGTGTGAAGAAGAGATCACAGTGCCTCTCTGGGGCAGAGACGAGAGGGAGGCTTTTAGGGGAATTTCATCATTTCAGCTATTTGAATAAGGTTGGAGTTTTCCATGGGAAAAGTCTGGATATTAAACCCAGTTGAAATGATTATGAATTTCAAAAGCCACAAGTGCAAATTTAAAAAATTCAATTTTCTTATATTTTTCTTACCATTGAACTTCGTTTCTGTCTCAAATATCTATTCTTCTACCTGGTAATTGAAATTTTATCTAGTATTTCCAGGTATATTCAGTCTTTTCTAGGTAAATTCAACCAGCATAGGTTTCAGATGGGGTAAGTCAGGATTTTCAGGCCCCTGAATGGCTTGGCCGGGGGAGGACCTTAAGTAGCATCAGGCAGTGGTATGGTGAGATAGTGGCCCCCATGACCACCCTTGGATTTCCATGGCCTTCCATTAACATGTAACTTGTCCCCATGATCTACAGTCTCTGCTGCAACCAGTACTGATGCCCGTAGGCCTGTCATGATCTCCAGGCATCAGGCCCCTGCTGGAGGTCACTCTGCCCCTTCCAGGTCCAGGCTCCTTCAGGGCTGCCGGCCCTCTCATGGCTACCTTCTTGCCCCTGTCCCCATATTAGGCATATTAGGACCTATGAAAAGGTCACTGGTCTCCCCTGGTCCCTCTGCTTCCTAGACACAGCGCACCGTACTTCCCACAAACAGCTGCTATCTCAGATGTTTTGAAACCCTAGGTCTTTGGTCACTTTCCAGGGCCTCATTGAGGGACCCAGCATAGGTCCATTCTGCTCACAAATCTCCTCTCCAAACCTCAGTGGGATTTCTATCAATCCTTGCCCATAACTGAAGACTCAACAGTGGGGAGAAAATAGGGGCTCACTCACTAGAGCCAAAGCAGTGGTCATATTTCTTCTGAGTGAGCCCTCCCACCCCCCAGCAGCAGCCCTTAGCCACCTTCCAGAGATAAGGTAGGTAGTCTTCTTACTTACTTCTCCTGGATTAGCCCCTAACTCTATTATTTAAAAGGTGGACTTCAGGTGGTTTTTTTATGGAAGGAAGGGAAGGAAGAGAAGGAAGGGAAAGAAGGGGAGGGAATGGAAGGAACGGAAGGAACAGAAGGAAGGGAAAGGAAGGAAGGGAAGAAGAAAGAAGAAAGAAAGAAAGAAAGAAAGAAAGAAAGAAAGAAAGAAAGAAAGAAAGGAAAAGAAAGAAAAAGAAAAGAAGAAAGAAAGAAAAGAAAAGAAAAGAAAAGAAAAGAAAAGAAAAGAAAAGAAAGAAAGAAAAGAAAAGAAAAGAAAAGAAAAGAAAAAAGAAAAGGAATGGATGAACGAACAACAAAAACAAAAAGCATGTTCCAGGAACACCCCTCACACACAAACACACACACACGAACACACACACACTGTCCCAGATATGCTGTCTCTGCCCTGGGCCTCAAAAGTCAGTTTTTAAAATCAAAGACCAGCTTTAACCCATTTCCTTCTCCCTACATGAAGCATGAACCCTCTCCAGAGGGCAAGAGAGGAGGGGGACAGGGCATCACAAGGTACTTCTTTGCTTTAAAAAAGTGAGCAGAAGGGGTTAATATTACATCGAAATATGTTATCAATTGTGCAGTAAAAATCAAGCAGTAAAAAAACAACAACAACAAAACTGGTCTGCTATTTGGAAGTTTCTGGGGGTCCGGACCCTGGTTCAACACGCAGGACAGCAGAGCCCTAAACAAAATGTGAGGCTGGGATGGGAGGTGGCCTTGACCGGGCTGAGTTCTGCTCAGAGCTAAGTCTTGAGGTCCCCAGGGAGTCTCCTGAAGACGTTTTTCTCTCTCTTATTCAAACCCGTATCTTCCGTGATTAAATAATCAGCTCATCGGAAACCCTGGGTGCCTTTCCCTTGGGATGCAGTGAAGCAGCTCCAAGGACTGGCTACGAGGCCAATATCATTTTGTTCAGGAGCAGAAAGACCACCGCGTGCTTGAGCTGTGACAGAACAAATATTTGCTAATTTTCTGTTTGGGGATTTTCAGTTTTCCACTTGAGTTGCTGCTGTCGAAATGAGAATTTTCACATTTTGAATACGGCATAATTTATGCGGGAGACATTCGGTAATGACTCCAGATAAAGCCAACTGTAAAATTAGCCAAATATCCTTGGGTCCAAAAACAAATGCTAAAAACAACTGCTAATTGGGCCATTTGGGGTCTTCAGTCCCCCTTTTCAAGGACAGAAGCCCTCAGTAAAATACATCCACAGAGAACTGTAGGCATTTGTCACCCAGAGGGTCTAGGGTTAGAACGCCCGTGTTGTCTTGCTTCCGAACCAGTGCTGAGTGCCAAGGAGGAGACTGGAGTGATGTGGCAACCAAAAATGAGCCAGTGTAATAAACGGACCCACATCCACCCCAAACCATGCTCCCTCAACTCAAACCATCTCCATCCAGGAGATGTCCATCTGTCTGTTCAAAACTGGAAATGTAAGAAATAAAACCTTCCATGGGAACCCCAAATCGCTTGCTGACTTCATTCTGGTTGCACCACAACGCACCACTTTTCCACTGGTAGCTTTAAAAACCGGTTTAATAAGGAGCCCAGAGAAAAATTAGAGAGGGAGACAAACCATGAGACACTCCTGACTCTGGGAAACAAAGGGTTTAGGAAGGGGAGGTGGGTGGGCGGATGGGGTACCTGGGTGACGGGCACTTGACGGGATGAGCACTGGGTGTTATTTCTGTATGTTGGCAAATTGAACACCAATAAAAAATAAATTTATTATTAAAAATAATAATAATAATAAATAAATTTAAAAACTGAAAAAATGCAAAAAAATTTCAATTTAATTTAAAAATAAATAAAAAATAAGGAGCCCAGAGTATAAACCATGCAGGCCCTAATATTCCCTTCCCAGGACCATATTAAAATTTAAGTATGTCTCACTTCTTCGCCAAGGACAGACATGCCCCACAAGCCTGTTTATAATCGAACAGAATTATTACATCAGATATAAAAATTTGCTAAACTGGATGTATTGGACAGAACAACGGATTACGGATTAGATCAGAATTTGAGACTTGAGCTGTTGCAGATTATTCACCTACGTCTCTATACTAACTCAGTTTGACACACAGAAGACACACCAGCCGCCCTGGTGATGGAACGCCCAGTCTGGAACTTGCCTCTCCACCATTAGAGTCATGAAACCAAAAAAAGGGGGATCCCTGGGTGGCTCAGCGGTTTAGCATCTGCCTTTGGCCCAGGGCACGATCCTGGAGTCCCGGGATCAAGTCCCACGTCAGGCTCCCAGCATGGGCCTGCTTCTCCCTCCTCCTGTGTCTCTGCCTCTCTCTCTCTCTCTCTCTATGTCTATCATAAATAAATAAATCTTTAAAAAAAAAAAAGAAACCAAAAAAAGAAACTCTCTGAGGCACCAGTTTTCAGGAATTGAACTACAGTCAGAATAGTACTGTAACCACTGAAAAGAAGAGACACAGGAGGCAAGGATGCCTCCCCGCCCCGTCCTGTTTGGGCCACTTTCAGAACCAGAGAGCTGGAAACAATGGGGCCAGAGGTCTGCACGGAGGTTCCTAATCCTTATTCCTGAATATGGCCACCATGCACCTGCCACTATTTTCAGCTTGCGCCCAAATACTGAGCCATCCTATCCACTCAGCAAACAAACTCAGGGATTCTCTTCCTCCTTCAATGGGTTTTATGAGATACCCCATGTGGTCAGAGGTGTGCGTGCAGAATGTGGCACTGGAAGGAATTACTTATGGCCTCCGGCCCTGCTTCAGTCGGCCCTGGACCCCATGCCTCCCCTGAAGGGACCGCTGCTGGTGCTTCTCAGTGATGACCTGGCTTATCCAACAGCATCGAAGTCGTGCCAGACACTTGGTCACATGTGCCATGTGCCAGGGCCAAGGCTTACAAGGCCCTCTGTTGGGAAACTGCTCCTGAAAGGGAGGATGCCATCAGCCTGCATGCCCCCCCACAGCGCCGTACCCCGATTCTCCCAGAAGTTCTTGCTGTAAACCCCACTGGCTTCCCTTCTCACCAGAACCTCCCAAACCGTGGGGTCTGCTGGGACACTGGCCCAAGGGGCAGGCCTGCCTGCACTGCAGCCCAGACCTCTACAGACCCTTCCCGCTGCAGGTGCCGCCCAAGTCAAGGCCTTCATGTCACCGACGACAAGGACTGCAGTGACACACCTGGGTGTGCAAAGTTGCCTTCAGAACCCAAAGAGTTTTGTGCTGCTATGTATCAAGCACTATACAGAAAAGTTAAACAGCTGACACTACTACTTTATGGCCCGCCACGTGTTTGCAGGTGGACTTCCAAGTGTTTCACAGGGCTCACCTCATTCGCGTCTCTGCATTCCTCTTCGGAGGGGGCTACTGCTATTGTCCCCATTTTAAGATTTTTTTAAAAGATTTTATTTATTTATTCATGAGAGACATGCACAGAGATAGAGAGACAGAGAGAAAGAGGCAGAGACACAGGCAGAGGGAGAAGCAGGCCCCATGCAGGGAGCCCGACGTGGTATTGTCCCCATTTTAGAGATGAGAAAACAGAGGCAGATAATGTGAATTATCTGATTTCACAGAGTCCATAAGTGTCAGAATCCAAACACAAGGTCCATGTTTGTTAACCATTATACCATGTTCCTCTAAAACATGCATGAAAAATGAATTTTGACAGTAAGGTATCCAGACTCCAGGAGTCTTCTGGAAATCAGAAGTTTTAGTCATCTATTTTTTTTAAGATTTTTATTTATTTATTCATGAGAGACAGAGAGAGAGAGAGGCAGAGACCCAGACAGAGGGAGAAGCAGGCTCCATGCAGGGAGCCCGACATGGGACTCGATCCCGGGACCCCAGGATCACACCCTGGGCTGAAGGCAGTGCTAAACCGCTGAGCCACCCGGGCTGCCCAGTTTTAGTCATTTAAAGAAAATGTATCTTTTGCTATCTTTTCTCACCTTGCCATGAGTCAGGCTCGATTTTATTCCTTGTTCCTCTAGACTTGGAACATATGCACATTTCTAAAAGTGGCGAGGAGCCATAAGAGTGCTCCGGGACGACAGTGACCAGCTCAGGCTGAGGAGCTTGGGAAGAAATACTGTGGATTTGAAACCAGAAGAGTTAAGGTCCAATCTTGACTCTGAGTAGGTCTGGTTTTCTCATAAAACCTCAGACCGCAGGGGCTGCTCCTTCCACAAAAGTCTGTACGATACACGTAAATCTGACATTGTCTAGCTAGTCCCACTCACAGCTCTCTAGGCTCCTACCCCTGAGAAGGGCTGTAAGGAGAAATGCAAACCACATCAAGTATTCCAGGATGTGCCCACACCACAGCAGGAACAAACAGTGCAAACACAGGGGGAGCTGCTTAAGCTTTAACTTCCTAAAGTGCACAGATGAGTCTATTAAATATTTTATATAGTGTTGGGAAAGTGGGTTATCTTTTGGGGAAATAAATACATCAGCGATAGATCGAAAGCTAACTCTTAAAAAAAAACCACAGGGGTTCAAACTCAAATGTTTGCAAGGGGTATAACTTTTCACATAGACCTATGATATTAGCCTCATATAAAATAAAAAGTAGGTGCTAAAATGTGTATATTGCACTTGAGCATATTAACAGCCGACTTTCACCGTCACCATGCCTTTTAAATTTTTTTTTTTAATTTTTTTTTTAAATTTATTTATTTATGATAGTCACACAGAGAGAGAGAAAGAGAGAGGCAGAGACACAGGCAGAGGGAGAAGCAGGCTCCATGCACTGGGAGCCCGATGTGGGATTCGATCCCGGGTCTCCAGGATCGCGCCCTGGGCCAAAGGCAGGCGCCAAACCGCTGCGCCACCCAGGGATCCCCATGCCTTTTAAAGTAATGCATAGTCCCAACAAAAACACCGTAAGCAAATGTCTCGTGATCTCTAAAATGAAGGATAAGGGCAGTAGAATAACATATAGATCATCTAAATATCCACGTATTTATTCATATTTATGCATGTGTACCATGTGTACACACACACACACAACCTCGGGGTAGGAAAGGCTTAAGAGAAATGAAAATGTAAAAAAGGATGCATTAACAAGCTTGACTCTCAAAACATTTAAACTTTCTAAACACAGAAGACTATAAACCGAATCAAATGATAAGACACAAAGGAGAAATATTTATGGTACATGTAGAAAACCAAGGATCACTTGGGTCAATATCCAAAATAATACATAAATAGCTTCAAAAACCAATAACTAAGGCCTCCCGGGTGGCTCAGCGGTTTAGCGCTGCCTTCGGCCCAGGGCCTGATCCTGGAGACTCAGGATCGAGTCCCGCGTCGGGCTCCCTGCATGGAGCCTGCTTCTCCCTCTGCCTGTGTCTCTGCCTCTCTCTCTCTCTCTCTCTGTGTGTGTGTGTCTCTCATGAATAAATAAATAAAATCTTAAAAAAAAAAATAAAATGCAAACAAATCAGGAAGAAAAAAATACACAAGCATTATTAACAAGTTACTTGAAGAAATGAAAACAGTATTAAAAAGATACACAAGGGATCCCTGGGTGGCGCAGCGGTTTGGCGCCTGCCTTTGGCCCAGGGCGCGATCCTGGAGACCCGGGATCGAATCCCACGTCGGGCTCCCGGTGCATGGAGCCTGCTTCTCCCTCTGCCTGTGTCTCTGCCTCTCTCTCTCTCTCTCTGTGTGTGACTATCATAAATAAATAAAAAAAATAAAAATAAAAAAAAAAGATACACAAATCTCCAGAGAATGAGGCCTGATGGAAAAAAAAAATCCCCAAATTTTACATACCGTATGATTCCATGTATATAACAGTCTTAAAACAACAAAATTATGGAAATGGAGAACGGATTAGTGGTTGCCAGGGTCTAAACTCGGAGTAGGCGGGATAGAATGGAGAGCGATTATAAAAAGGTGACAGAAAGGACCCTTGAGGTGACGGAACAGTTCTGTACTTTGGCTGAATTAATGGCAATATCCTTGTTTTGTGAAACTGTACTGTGGTCTTGCAAGAGGTTAACACTGGGGGACACTGGACAGAAGGCACGTGAATAGCTACTCTATTATTTCTTACAACTGCATGGGAATCTGCAACAGTCTCAAAATTAAAGTGTAATTTAAAACACACAACACACAATCCCACTGTACTGAGGGATGCATAAATTAAAACTATAGCGGGAGAGCATTTTTAACCCAAACAGATGGCATAAATTATAAAGGTAACAAGTGTTAGAGGAAGAAAAGGAAGCATTTACTATAATACTCTTCTGGCAGTGACATAAATCGGTATGGCATTTTGGGGAGTACAGTTTAGCGACATCTATTTTAAAAATTAAATAAACATACACTTGGACACAACTGTGCCATTTCTTGGTATCTAGTCAGGAAAGCAGGATGGGAGGGAAGGAGACGGGAGTGGGCGGTGAGGGGAGGCAGCGAAGGAAGAGGGAAGGACGGCCACACAGTGTAACAGGTGGAACCTACCAAGACAGTCACTGCAGCATTAAAAATAGCAACTACTCATCTAAGACTCATGTAGCTGGTATGACTCTAAGCACCCTAAAATATTAACTTATTTTGCACCCCAAAAAAGGGCTCGTTTTTCCCTATCAAGAAACTGAAGCCTGGTGATACGTAACTTGCCCAAAGTAACTCAGCCAGTAACTCAGCTGGATCTACGGTCTCTGTTCTTAACAGCTACACAGGCCCATAATGGCAAAATATTGGAGAAAGTCTAAACATTCACCAATCGGGGTATAGTTAAACTACAGAACATGTGAACCATGAAGTATAAGGATTTTAAATGCGTTAAATGAAATGAAAATTTGTAAAATAAAATAATAAAGTAGAATACGTTTGTAGGGGGGAATTTCACAAAATAAAATATGTTCCTCAAACACACACAACAAAATAGGAAAAAAAATATCTTAAAGTCATGTAACAAAATGATAATAATAGTTGCCTTAGTTGTGGGGGGGAGGCTGAGGTTTCCAATCATATAAAAAGTAACTCATTTTATTGGTATGGTTTACTTTTTTTTTTTTAACCAAAAAGTAAAACATAAGTTACCAGTTTACTTTAAAATGTTTAAAGTAAGTCCATTTGGGTGACTTGCTTCAAACAGGCTGGAGGATTTCCCCTAAGATCTTTAATAAATACCCAGATTCAAACTTATATCACCAAAAGTGCTTTCATGGACCTTGCCACATACAGTCAATCACGCAGTCTTTCACGTGCACTCCAAACAGCTCCAGCCTCGGCCACACACGACCATGTTCCAGGAATCACGGCATCCATAGTCCAGGAGTGTAGCATCCTAGGCTCCGGATGCTTTCAAGAAAGAGTCAGGGGCCCCTGGATGGTTCAGCGGTTGAGCATCTGTCTTTGGCTCAGGTCGTGACCCCAGGGTCCTGGGATCGAGTCCTGCGTCGGGCTCCCTGCATGGAGCCTGCTTCTCCCTCTGCCTGTGTCTCTGCCTCTCTCTTCTATATCTGTGTGTCTCTCATGAATAAATAGAATCTTTAAACAAACAAACAAAACAAAAAAAGAAAAAGGACCTTGTATTGTCTTGAGGCATTATTATAATATTCATGACATATTCATGAGGCACTTTAAAAAAAGGTGAAGAAAAAAATAAAAATAAAAAAAAGTGAAGAGCCAAGACCCTATTTCGCCACAAATACAAAAAAGCCTGACTAAGAGAAAGTGAGGACAACTGTAAAGAGAGCACATCTGAGTCGTCCAGCTGAAAGAGAAATCTCACATTCCTATGTTCAACTGGATTTTCACACTGATTATTTTTTAAGCAAAATAAACTGCAGGACACAGCTTACTGTAGGGTCTTCTTTCAACACAGCTCTGTTGCAGGGTTTTCTTTCAGAACTTTATATATCAACTTGTAAAGAAAAAATATAATAAAAAAAATACACGTGGGATCCCTGGGTGGCGCAGCAGTTTGGCGCCTGCCTTTGGCCCAGGGCGCGATCCTGGAGACCCAGGATCGAATCCCACGTCGGGCTCCCGGTGCATGGAGCCTGCTTCTCCCTCTGCCTATGTCTCTGCCTCTCTCTCTCTCTCTCCCTGTGTGACTGTCATAAATAAATAAAGAAATTTAAAAAAAAAATACACGTAAAGATGTAAGGGTAGCTCCAGTTCACTCTTTGCATGTCAGTATTGTATTAATCATCTTTAAAGGTTTTTCTATTCTTGTTTTTTTTCTTTGAATTTTAACCTTTTTATTTCAATTCCGATTTGTTAACATGCAGTGTTAGATTAGTCTCAGGTGTACAATATAATGATTCAATCTTCTTTGAATTCGTACAACTTTGTAAAGTAGTATTTTTATCTTAATTTTACCAAGGGTTTGAACTCATTAGAGCCTAGTTATTAACTGAGAATGAGAAAACCAGGGCACCAGGGTGGCTCAGTCAGGTAAGTGTCTGCCTTCAGTTCAAGTCATGATCCCAGGGTCCTGGGATCGAGCCCCGGGTCAGGCTCCCTGCTCAGCGGGGAATCCTCTTCTCCCTCTCCCAACCCTCTTGCCTGTCCTCTCTCTGTCAAATAAATAAATAAATAAATTCTTTATATATAAAAAAAAAGAACAATAAAACCAGTCTATTTAGTACTCATCTTTTAGGCACTGTGCTGTATGTTTTATGAAGTATTTGTAGTAGGCATAAATTGTACTTCATAATAGTAGGGTGAGAAATGTCCCCTTTATGTCTCTTAATTTAGTTAAATATGGTTCACTGGAGGAAAATTCAATTTCCATTGGGGAAGACGGAGTGCTGCAGGAATCCTTTATCTTCCTAGCATCACGTAAGAATCTGAAGTTCTTACACTGGACAGACTATGAAAAGGGCCTGTGGTCTTCAACCCATCGTAGCCGCGGCCAGCATGCTATCCATGCTTATACTGTTCCTGTAAGCGGGTGATGTTTGTGCTCTTGCTTCAAACTTGAACACAGAAGTCATTGCCAAAGCCAAGAAGCTGAGAGCCATGATGCCAACCTCCTTAAGTCCATCACAAGGCTCCTTGGATGCACACACCTATTGCCCCTGGGTCATGCAAGGATGCACAGTGTCACTTCCCACCCATCCCTCCCACTGGATCTGTCTCTGTGTCCTTTCCCAAGTTTCAGAAGAAGTTCCCCAAACCAACCTTAATTTGTGTTTCTCCCTTTCGTATCTGCTGTTACCGCTGACTCTTGACTTCTGATGGAGGAGACAGTGTCTCCCATAACATACTGAAGAGTCAGCTCTGGCTGCATTTGTAGGTCCACAAGGAAAAACCACCCAGATGTTTGTTGTTGGCCTAACTTGTCCAGCATCAAACTTTGAGTGAAGCCCTAAGTCCACGCTTCAAAGGGCTTGAGACTTCATCCAGCACAGCCTTCTCCTCAAAGCATGAACAATTTTATAACATGCCTGACCCATAATATCCTCGGCCTCCTCTAGAAGGAGATTTTTAAATAAAGCTCAATAATAAGTCAGTTTTATGGGGGCTCCCTTCCTGCACTCAGAATGTAGAAAATTTAGCTCTAATTCTTGGACATGAGAACCTCACTGTATGTCTTCGTCATGTTCCTAGAAAGTGACATGCCTGCCTATCAGCTGTTTAGTGACTTGTTAACAAATTTTAAAAAGGAAAAGCAAAAAAAAAAAAAAATAGGGCATTTAGGTAAAGGAAGGTCAAGTGGAAAGAAGACTTCAGCACAAAAAAAAATCCTTTTTTTTTTAATCAAACCATTTTATTGTGGGGCTTCAGGGTAAAGGTGGGAGGGGAGGAGGGCAGGAAGCTTCGACGTCCTCGGCCCAGCCGGAACCTGGCTGGCCCAGCGCCACAGTCCCCGAAAAGAGCACAAAAAAATTCTGAGTCAAAAGGACTCCATCATTTTTTTTTCTTTATAACAGGCACATTCTTCTTAGTAAATCCGCCAAATGAGAATGAAAGCAGATGCTCCCAATGGCTGGTGCTCGCTCACAGGCTTGCTCTCTATCACTCTTCTAAGGTCTCAGAAATTATATCCAAAGATGTCTCTCTGCCTTGGTATATTTTAGTAGAAGCAGCGGTCACATTTTCATGATTCGGGGGGCACGTCAGAGAGCGGATGATATCACGCTATGTATAAATTACCCTAGATGTGTATGAGCACAAGCAAAAAATAAAGAAGGAACCATTCCCTGAGGGGTGCTGAGTTCCAGCATCACGTCCATTCTTCAACTAGAGGTCAGGGGCCACAGAACTGTCCCAATGGGGCCGGTGGAGCAGATTCTAAATTACAGCTATATAATTACGGTTGTAACTTATTTTAGTCTTCTACTGTGGAAAATATTAAAAGTTGCTTGATACGCTGGGGGTAATTGTAAGTCAATTTAACCGTGTTAAATTAAGCGACATTATAAACATGCTATGAGAATTACTTACAGAGATTTCCTGGAAACATTTTTTATAGTACAAAGAATCCGTGTTTGGTATGAATAATCCCATTGCATCATATTGTAGGCTTTGCTGTTTCTTCTATCGGAATTGCACGACGTGGTGCTCACTGGCGCAACTGAATGGAGTGAAGGAAACAGGGTGTCTAAGACTCATAACCAGGGGGAAGAGGAGGAGTCAAGGAACAAGTCTATGTGTCTGAAAGCTTAAAATTCAAAGGATCCATGAGTTTCCTCCTCTAAGGTCAACTACCAAAGGCATCAGCTTGTAGGGGATGCTTTTATTACTAGTACTTAATGCTGTTCTTAGGAAAAGAAATCAGCTTCCCCCATGCTTTCTAGTGTCCCCCAAAGGAAAGGACACTGGTCCTTCTCTTTGTAAAAAATTTATATTTTAAATGTGTGTGTATATGTGTGTGTGTCTATATATATGTGTGTGTATGTATATATATGTGTATGTATATATATACACACATATACACAGACTATATATATTCATTTCATTTTAGTAAAAACATAAATTATATTTCCCCTCCTACAAGCAAGATCTTCCACATCAGAATTAGGATTTTGCAGTGCCTTAGAAATAGTAGCCATCACCACCCGGGGAAAAGAGAAAAAAGAAAAAAAATTAAAAGCAGAGCTAGGATGCGTTACCATGACTTTTTTTTTTTTCAACTATGTAAATGCTTCGAGAACACAGGGAGGAGTTAGGCGTATGCCCTCCGAAGCTTCACCGTCCAGGGAGGGAGGCAGACCCACAAGCAGGTCAGTACGCGTGGCGGAGTAAGCGCACCTGCCTCGTGGAAACCCGCAGCTCCTGGGAACAGGTTGCTCAGCTAAGGGCTCTATCGTAGGATGGAAATGACAACTCATGATGCACAACGGATTGCAGACGACTCACCAGCTCCTTCCTGTCCATCGAAAAAGCATTTTCTCTTCCCTAAGCACCCGCCTGGCGTCCCATGTGGACAGAAAGAAGAGCTTTGGTTGGAAGCTGCCAGGAAGCAGCCCAGGAGTGTGTGTGTGTGGGGGGTCCAGGAGAGTCATCGCTATGCCATTCCAAAGACAGGAAACAACAGACCCATTCCCTCTAATGGAGAGTCCGCGTATAGTTAATGATGGTTTATTAGCTTCCAGCTTATGATACACGAGAGCTATTTGGGTGTGTAACTCACCTTACCGGGCCAGAGCCAACCCCATAAACCTCAGCATGCTTTTTCCCCACCTTTTTGACTAAATAGAAGTTACTGTACAGTTAGAGCCTCGTTATATATGGTGTTAATAAATGTGCCACCCCAACTGCCCGCTCTCTTAAGTGCCTCTGCTAACCTGGACACATTATGTGAGATTTATGCTGCTGCATAAAGTCTAGGGGGAATGCGGGGAGATGGCGCTGGAGCTACAGCCAGAGCGGTTTCTCTTAAACATCTCAGACACGCGGGAGGGGAGCTGTCCAAAGGCACTTGAAAAGGAACGAGAAAGAAAAAAAGATAAAATAATGAAACACAAAGACTTTGAGGAAATCTTGGCAGTTATGCCAACGTGGCGGATTCTAAATTAGGCCTTGGTTGTAGAAATCACTACTTGCAACTTAATGAAAAAGAAAAAAAAAATCTCTCGTGAAAGCCAACACGTTATGCCCTTTGGCCAACTCTTTATCTAACCTATTTAGAGATTCCAGTTCATGAACTGAAGCCTGGTACTAGGTTGCTTAATAAATATCTGTTGTATGAATGAGTAACAAACCTGTAAACCCCCTGAAGTCTGTGATCACTACACTCTCTTGCAACCAGAACGGGGGCTAGTACCTGGCAAGTATGTGAGAATTATTTATTTCATAAATGGATGATATAAACATCAATATGTCTTACTGTTCACTAGTCTTATGCAGACTCCAATCAGCCCTGAATCTGATTCTAAAAGGTGACAAATATGGGCAGCCCAGGTGGCTCGGCAGTTTAATGCCGCCTTTGGCCCAGGGTATGATCCTGGAGACCTGGGTTCGAGTCCCATGTCGGGCTCCCTGCATAGAGCCTGCTTCTCCCTCTGCCTGTGTCTCTCTCTGTCTCTCTCTCTTTCTCATGAATAAATAAAATCTTTTAAAAAAATAAAAAATAAATAAATAAAAGGTGACAAATGATATTTTATTGACATTTCCCAAGAGATCAAGGTAAAAATAAGTGAATTGATTTATAAGCACTAAAAGTTATAAATCTTTATAATTTATATATGATTATATGTATCAATAAATAACAAATCAGTAAAAAAGAGAGAAACAGAACCCTAGGATTCAACAATGTAAATAAACAAGATGGCAGCAGGCAAAGTTAAGAGTGAGATGGCCATGTAGGGTCACAGGATGAGCTCACATGTAGGGTCACAGGATTTCTGATAAATACAAGTACAGCAAAACCTCCAAGGCCTAGGCTTGAAAATTGCCCAACATTCCTTCTGCAATTTTATTGTTTCAAAGAAGTCACCAGGACAGCCCAGATTCAAGAGGTAGAAAGAATAGACTCACCTCCTGGTAGGAGGAAATGCAAATAATCGGTAGCTAATTTTATTATGCATTTATTATGCATTGCGGATTATTTATTATACATTTTAATTTTTAAAAATCCCACAAGCTTTAAACACAGCTAAAAGTAGTAATTTTAGTAAATAATTATTACAATTTCTTAAACACTTTACATAATACATCGTATTTCATTCTTACCCAGTGAAATAGGTAAAGGGTTGGCAAATTATGGCCTGTGGACCAAATCCAGCCTATTGCTTCCACCTGTTTTTATTATAGCCCATAAGCTAAGAATGTTTTTTTACATTTTTAAATGGTTGGGCAGAGGGAATTCAAAAGAAAAATAAGACTTCATAACACATGAAAATTATATAACATGCAAATTCTAATGTCCATAAATAAAGCTTATATGGAACACAGTCATGCCCACCTATTTACTGTCACCTATGCCCGCTTGCATACTACAGGAGAACTGAATAGTTTTCAACACAGACCTGCAAAGTCTAAAATTTGTACTATCTCTCCCTTTACAGAAGATTTGCTGACCTCTGAAGTAGACACTAGTACCATCTCCTTGATAATCATTGGGAAGCCAAAGTTTTAAAAACCAAAGTAACTCAGAGATAGGGTTTAAATGCAGCTCTGCATAACTCCAAAACTCCCACTGTACTCTCAGCACGACGACAATAACCACCGTTTGCTGAGTATATACCCGTGTCATGATCCTAATCCTTACGACAGCCCTGGAAGAGGCTGTGATTATCCCCAGCATATAAATAAAGAGCAGAGAGACAAGCTGTAGCATAATTTGACCTATTCTCTATGACCAGTGAATGGCGAGCTAAAACGCAGAAGCAGGC
This sequence comes from Nyctereutes procyonoides, assembly GCF_905146905.1. Taxonomy (NCBI): domain Eukaryota; kingdom Metazoa; phylum Chordata; class Mammalia; order Carnivora; family Canidae; genus Nyctereutes; species Nyctereutes procyonoides. The sequence continues at coordinate 26,446,542 of NW_026575134.1, read as the reverse complement.
ATCTCGTGCATCAAAGCCCGAGCTCCTAGGAAAAGGTACCTTTTAATGGAGAAATATGACAGATGCCACCTTCACCAAGTTGTCAAACTTAATATAACCAACAGCAGGGCAAACAGACCTTGTAAGCCTTCAGATGTCAGACACAGAGGAGCTAACGTCACCCGTGGAATGCTCCAGTCAAAACTGTTTGGCCACAATTAGCTTATAAGAAAACAATTGGACACATTGGGCCGACAACCAGCTTTGGCTTGGCTCCTCGAGAAGTCCTAATCATGAAAGAAAATAAAAAACCAGAGAATGGTTCTCAATGAAAATTAAAAAAATTAAATAGCCACGATGAGCAAATGCTATGGATGACTCTTGACCGAACGGAGGATTAGAGGAAAAATATAAATGAGTAAATCAAGACAAGTGAAGAAATCTGAACATGGGTTGTGCATTAGAAATAATACTGCATCTCGGGTACATTTCTGAGTGTGATCGCTGGGTTGCGATTATGTAGGAGAACGTGTCTGTCCTTAGGATACCGTTGCTGAAGCATTTATTGACAAAGTGTCATGATGTCTAGAACTTACTCTCAAATGGTTCAGCATGCACACACACACACACACACACACACACCAAGTGTGTGTAGTATATGCACACACTATGGAGAGAAGGAGAGAGAGAGATGGAGGGGGGAGGAAGGAGGAAGGAAGGAAGGAAGGAAGGAAGGAAGGAAGGAAGGAAGGAAGGAAGGAAGGAAGGAAGGAAGGAAGGGTAGGAGAGGAAGAGAAGGAGGAAGGCAAAGCAGAGAACGATTACAAGTGAGTCTTGGTGAGTCTAGGTCAAGGGTGTAGGAATGTACTATCCTTACAGATTTTGTGTCCACAGTTTTGTTCTTACCACTGTACCACTTAGGCTTTCAAACACATGAAGAAAACCCCTAGTCTGCTCTCCACACTGTTCTCCTACCCCCCTCTGCTCTCAAACACAAACACAGATTTTGTGTGATTCTGAAGCTTGATGGGATGTATCTCTAAAAATCTGGAGTCCAGGCAGTTGTAAAGGGACTTCGCTCATGCCTTACAAGAAACTTTGACACTTTGAAGAGGTTAGAGTTTCCATTCAACTTGTCACACTGTGCTAGTTTAAAACCTTTAAGTACACCGACCCCTTTTTCCACAAGCAATTTCCCCAAGGCATCTGTGTTTGGAACACAAACAGACAGGCTGTTATAAGTGCCCATTAGTCTTCAAACCTGAAATGCCCCCCAAAATGAGTTACAGTGAAAAACACGTACTACTTCAAATGAAAAATAGCAAAAATACATCAAGAGTTCAAAAGGCAGGAGTTGAACAAGATGATCCCATTTCATGCTACATTAATACGTCACTCTAATTTTATATAGGAATGAGCCTTCATACTTCCCATCCAGAATTCTGAAATATGTAGGTATCCAAGCAAGTAAATCTATTTCATAAATGGGGGGGGGGAGTAAGGGGATGGGTTATGCCTACAGTTTTGGAAACTGTCCAGAGTTTTTAGGCCAATGATAAGGGAGAGAGAACGAAAGGAAAGAAGGGAAGGAGAGAGGGAGGGATGCTGTCCCATTCTAGCATAAGCAGGATTATATCTGAAACTGCATTTGTTCTCCTGAAGAGAATACATGGCTGGTCAAGAGCATGGGGCTAGAGTCAGACTGCCCGGGGTTTACATCTTAGGTCTGTCACTTACCAGGCATGGAGCTCTTGGTCCTAGATAGGACTTAATCTGTCTCTATGCCAGTTTCTCCATCATAAAATGGGAATAGCAATATTACCTGCTCCTAAAGTTACCCGGAGAATCAGACTGAGATAATTCATGGCAAGCGCTTAGAACAGTGCCTAACACATAGCAATAAATTTTGAGCTATTATTATTGCAATCATTTCAGATTGAGTATGAGGAAATTGCAAATCATCGCAGGACTGAGTGTCAAAATTAGCATCATTTCATATAGCCATCAACTTGTCTCACCAACAATTTTTAAGAGGAAATGGCTTTCTGGGTCTCTTATTACTACTTTCCTTCTTCAAATGGCTAATCTTTATCTGACCGATTTATTCCACACTAAATCCCACAAAATGAACTACACTATGATAATCCGAATTCCATGGATCTCTTCAGTCTGTACCTGCAAACTAAGGCCTCATTTTCTTTTAATGACCAATTTCTTGAGTGCCAGCCCCCTAACTTCATTGGTAAACATTTATTTGTTGATGTTGTTGCTTTCTGCCTCCAGCTATAGTGCCTCACAGTTCTCTTGGTGAACCATGCCTCGATGACTGCCACCCTGGGCAGGTGGGGTGGCCTTGTTGGAGAACACCAGTATGTGACCCCATTCAGACCAGCACCAGGCCCAAGGCTTTTGTAACAACTGCTGATGAAAATAAGGGGTTAAAATGAAAACCTAGAGGGCAGCCCCAGTGGCCCAGTGGTTTAGCACCATCTTTGGCCCAGGGCATGATCCTAGAGACCCGAGATGGAGTCCCACGTCGGGCTCCCTGCATGGAGCCTGCTTCTCCCTCTGCCTGTGTCTCTGCTTCTCTCTCTCTCTCTCTCTCTCTCTCTCTCTCTCTCTCTCATGAATAAATAAAATAAAATAAAATAAAAATAAAATAAAGTAATAAAATAAAATGAAATGAAAACCTAGGATTGCTGGCAGCCACCTTTCCATCACAAAAGAGTCAAACTAAGACCTTTGAGTAGAAAGCCAATACAGAGGAAAGCCAGGTTGGGTACATAGAGAGATACCAAGTGGGAATGATCTAATTTGAGCCTCTGGATCCAGCCATGGCTGAACCTACAAGAGCTAGCTCAGAATATTTCTAGTAAGAGAGTTAATAGATGTCCTTTTCACTTTAATTGGTTTGGTTTGGGTTGAGTTTTACTGTGTTCACACTGAAAGCATTGCAAATAATACCGCCTCTCATCTTTGGAATGCCAGAGACTTTCTGGACGTCATGCAGATGGGATAAAGAGGGGCTTCCTTCTAAACTCTGCCCAGGTTAGTCATGAGGCCTTGATAAAGCTCTGCGAATATTTAGGGACTTCCAAAAATGTGATCATTTTTGATTAGGACCATTCTGGTCCTACTTGTCCTAACTACAGAATTTCAAAGTCAGCCCAGTTGTCCGGACCCAAACCATATGATAAAATATCATTCTGTCCTCTTCTGTTACCAACCTGACCCCCTCCTCAAAGCAAACATTCTTCCCTCCAGACCAGTTACAAAACAGAACTTGTTATACATCTCAGTGGATAGAAAGAGACGCCAGAGAAAGATGGCCATGAATGGAGACTATTATTTAGCCTCTTAGAAGAGCCCCAGGACCCAGCCTTGCTCATCTTTCTACTGCAGGAACTACCATTTTTTGGTCTGATTACCATATGCCAAGACTATGTGCCACCCAACTTTCCCATGAAGTTCAGCCTTAAAATGGATTCGCCCACTACTAGGTTTCTAGAAACATGGCTCTCTAGGGAAGAAAGCACAGAGAATTCAACTTAAGTATCACAACAAAAAGGACTCGGTTAAACATGACTCAGTCACATGTTGCCATTCAAGGCAAACCTACACCAGTATTTAAATCACTGAGGCTTTCACACAAGCATGAAAATCAGTTATTCCTCCATTGATTTCTCTTGTTATCTACTGAAAAACTCAGGATGTAACTTTTAATAATAATTATCATCACTGGCTACACCACCATGGATCAAGAGCCTTGATGTTCTTCCGTTTGATAAACTGAATGAAACAGTGGAGCATATTGATGTTTCTGCCCAACATCAATTTTTCTAGCTATTGAATTTCATCCTTTGCCTATTTTCCCATTTCTCCCAATTATTAAGGTCATTTTCTATTTCAATCCTGTTTCCAAGGCATTAGCCAACACATCCAACTTGCAGTCAATGGGATATTTAATAAGCACACTCGTTCCACTATCCAAAACATTAATGAAATTTCTTAGTACCACAGGACAACTCCTCTCAAGTACGTCTTCTCTTCCTACTTTCAACTCACAATGACCTGTTGACAAATACTTTCAACTTGAGCCACTTGTGTACTTAACAGTGAAATGAGCTAAACTCTATTTTTGCAGGTTCTTGATGAAAATGACATGTGGAACAGGCTTTTAAAAGCCTCTTGAGGCATAATAAAGGGTTGAAACACATCCATTTGTCCTTACCTGACAAAATAAAGAATAGCAGCCCTAACAGGTAGTAAACCTAATCTTTCAGATTTTTTCTATTATTTCTAAGGTCCTTGGATATTTAGGTGTTTCCTGAATCAAAACTCCCAATCTGTTGGAGGTAGTATGAGTTTGGGGCCAAACATACCCGGGACTAAATCCCACCTCTGCCACTCTGTGGGACTTTGGGAAAAAAAGAAAAGGCGGGGGGGAGGTAAAAGAAAACTTTTTCTTTTTTTGCCCCTGAGCCTGTTTTCTCATCTGTAAAATGGACATGACTCTTAAATCTTAACTTTGCTTCAAGGACTAGCAACATGCCTTGGTTAAAGTAGAAGTTCAATAAAAAGCTGGCCTTCTTCCTTCTTTGTCCCATTTGAAAGGTTGTGTCTGTATTATAAAATCTCACCATAATCAAGATAACTTCCGTAATTGCATAATAAATGCATGTGAAGCATGACTATTCCAGTGGATTTCATACATATAGACCCTTTCTAATTTCTTATATCCTGGAGTTTGGTAGGGGGAAGCACAGTTGTTTCAAGCATGGTCCTAGAGTCAATCGGGGTAGCCTGACTATGTCACTTGTTAATCAAGGGCCTCAGAAAATTTTCTTAAACTCTCAAAGTCTGCTTTTCCTTCCAAAAAAGATGATAATAATACCTGGCCTGTAGCTTTCTTTTAAGGTTTAGACTAGATTTTACTCACAGCAGCATTCAACAAATGGATGCTGTAACGTGGTGAGGTAACTCTTGTTGGAATCTTACTCGTGTGGGATGAATTCGGATGTATCTGCCCGAGTTCCTTCCACTTCCCAACTTCTCTCTGATTAAATAGTACACTTCATGCAAATATGGACCAGGCCTGTTTAATTCAATGCTATAGATCCCGCTCCTAGAACAGTGCCTGTCACATAGGAAACAATAAGAAATTACTGATTAAATAATGGATGAAGGGATGAATGTATACCTCTGAGTTCATGCCAACAAAGTCTGAATACCTCAATATTCAGTAACTCAGCAACACTGAGGATCAATGGCTCCAACCTACTCTAGTAGCGACGCCATCACAAGACTCCTTAATTTGGGCTTTTCAATTTTCTAAATTACATCATAATTCAGCACAAAAAGATTTCAGGCAACACAGTACTTACAGTTAACAACATGGTATTGTGCACTTGAAATTTCTGTAGATCTCATGTAAAGCTTTCTTACCTTAAAAAAGGCGAGATCCCAAGGGAACTTTCTAGATGTGATAGATATGCTCATTAACTTTAATGTGGAGATAGGCACATGTGTAGGCACGTGTCCAAACTCATCAAATTATATACATTAAACATGCATTTTTTGTAGGTCAATTTTACCTCAAAAAGTCTGTAAAAAATAGGACTTTGGGGTTACATCTCTAAATCTAAACAGCGTGATTTACACTCTGAAAACTTGTGAATTCTCTCATCCCCCCCAAAAAGGTTTATTTTTAAAATATAAGTACACACAAGTGTAAAGTGATTTCATGATGGTCTAATAGAGAATGACTGAGTGTCCCTGGGTGATCCAAGAGCACACATAAATATACTCTCTCCTACACACATACCATATGTCTTTAAGTGTCATATTTTATCCCAAGGATATAATCAGATGCCACATTATTTTCATCACATTATTTTTCATAATCAAAAAATGAGGGTGATCTAAATATACATAAATATATAAGTAACCAAATCAGCTTATCATAATTATAACATTCTATATAGTAATTAAAAACTGTATTATCTTAAAATACCAAGATACATGAAAATATTTTCAAAATATACTGTTAAATGCAAGAAGGTGGTTACAACTTACAATTTCTAGTTATTTTCACTAAAATGATAATAAACTGATTTTTTTTAAGATTTTATTTATTTAATCATGAAAGACACACAGAGAGAGGGGGGCAGAGGCACAGGCAGAGGGAGAAGCAGGCTCCACGCAGGGAGCCCGCCGTGGGACTCGATCCCAGATCTCCAGGATCACACCCTGGGCCGAAGGAGGCGCTAAACCACTGAGCCACCCAGGCTGCCCAATAAACTGATTTTTAAATCAAATACCCAGTGAGGCAAAGACAATAGGATAACACAAAGAATTGTAGAAGATGAAAAGTACATGAACATATGGTACCTTCCTGGTACCCCAAATGAATCTAAATTTAAGCTGGCCGTGGGAAGCCCTAGAAGTGGATGACGCCTAGTACAAAACCCCAGGATTGCTCAAGAATAAGAATCATCGCTTAACTCTGAAAGAGGAGGTGCCTATAGTTCAGAAAGCAAAATTGTTTGAATATCCTTACGACAAAGCATTTTTTTTAATTTTTATTTATTTATGATAGTCACACACAGAGAGAGAGAGAGAGAGGCAGAGACACAGGCAGAGGGAGAAGCAGGCTCCATGCACTGGGAGCCCGAGGTGGGATTCGATCCCGGGTCTCCAGGATCACGCCCTGGGCCAAAGGCAGGCGCTAAACCTCTGCGCCACCCAGGGATCCCGACGACAAAGCATTTAAAATCCAAAACCCGCTATCATTCTTGTAGAAAAACTAGGGATTTACTTTCTGGAGAGACTGATTCAAAAAGCCTCTGGACTTGGGGTCAGTTGACACAAGTGAGGTTAGAGTACCATCCTGAAAATGTAGATTAAGTGAAACCTGGATACCGAATCGTGAAGGCCCTGGCCCCCTTTCCCACTCACTTCTAAAAATGCTAAACTCTCAAGTTCTTTTCAGCCTCATCTATGGCTTCACTCAGCTTTAGTTTCTTTGAATTTCTTTTGCTCGACAAATTTCAGGTTTAAACAAAATCTCAGAGGGAACGTTCAACCTGCTAAAGAAAATAAGTGTTTTAATCATTTAACGGCACCTTTACAAACAACTCTTGCAGTATTCGTAAAGGTTTATAGCTTTGTTAGTGCTGATTCTTCAGAAGGCCTATCTGGAAATATTATATATTAATTTTTTTAAAGTTCTTCACTTAAGCTGCAAAATGGCTTATCCTAGAATACAGTCCACAGTTTACACTTTGCACTGAGCCTCATTTTTCCTTTTCCAGTGTGTTTGCATTAACGTAATTGTATTTGGGACGCCTACCTCAGTGTTTCTCAATCAAGGAATGGTGAGGAAGGACCCAGCCCATCAATATGCCAACTGTCTCCCCAATCGCCAACCAACATGTGAATCAGAAACCCAAACAGGTGGGGGCACCTGGGGGGTTCAGTGGTTAAGTGTCTGCCTTTGGCTCAGGTCATGATCCCAGGGTCCCAGGCTCGAGTCCTGCATTGGGCTCCCTGCTTCTCCCTCTGCCTGTCTCTCTGCATCTCTCATGAATAAATAAATTTTTAAAAAAAAATAAACTCAAACAGGTCTTTTTAAATTATACATATAGAACCCTGCCTCCAAAACCTCTGTAGATCCTTAAATTATCTCCTAGTAGAAAAATCACCACACTACCTTAAAGAATGTCATGGACATGCCAGTGGCTCGGAACATAAAATAAGGTAAAAACTATTTCACTACACCGTACAGATACCCGATGAACTGAACAATTCTATAAAATCTGAGGAAACATGACTTCTAAGGCCCGTTTCCCTTTGACAATTTGTTGAATTCTTTAGTGGAATTAGTGCCTGTTCCATTCTGTGGGAATTGGCACATGACCCTGGTTAGACAGATCACCCCTCTGGCCTGGTGGGCAGGCATGAGACTCACCAACTGAAGCACTTCCCTGGGATATTCTTCAACGGGAAGCTGGCATGTAAGTGCCCTTTTCACATTGGTCATGAAAGTAACTATATGAAGACAAAGCTTCCAGAGGGCACATCCTGCGATCTAGGGGTAAGCCAGGTTAAGAAAATAAAGCTGGTACACAGAGAAAATTGGAGATTGAGGAAGATAAGAAAGCATTCTGGGGGGATTTGGGTTTCTGATTATAGGCAAGCCTACAAATTCCCCCTTTTTTCCCCTTAAATAGTTTTGAATTGGTTTGAGTTGGAATTTTGCTACTTCCGTGCAAGAAGGTCTTGCCAATTCCTATTGTTTTAAACTGTAAACTCTGGGAGGGTCAAAGCCAGGCTTCAGAGACACCATAGATAGAACATACTGTCTGGATGGTGGTGGTCATAGTGACAATGGTGAGGATAATGACAATAATAAACAGACTCGGTCCCTTGACCACTGACCATATGCCAGGCAAGCAGTATAATGTTTTATACTTTTTACCCAGGATGGCCGACCTAGAAGGTCACGGAGTCAGGATCTGAGCCAAGCACCCTGACTTCAGAGCCCACGCTCTAAAGCACCACAGCATTTTTGCACACCGGGACTCATCTGTTAACCGGGTTGTTAACAACACATCCTCTAAACTAAAGCCGAGACCAAAATTACCTCAACTTTGAGAATGTTTGACCTTTAGAACATTCCAATTGCTTTGACATTTCAGATCTTAGTGAAAGGAGCCCCACTTCCACTACTGAGATTTACATGTGATAAATATTTCTTGGAAAACACCCTGAGGAAACAGCTCCGTCTGTAAGTAAATGGAACATGATAAATGCTGACAGTCTAGTGGGAAGCGCCTTACAAAGGCTGAAAACCCTGAACTGTTTCTGCTTGACTTGTGGTTTGACCTAGAGCCAGTCACTCCACCCGTGACCTCTCTGGGCTCTGTTTACTTCTCATTTAATAAGTGGTCATTTCACGGTCCCTGCAGAACAGGAGGAGGGCATTTTTAAGGCAAATTATGGCAATGCATAATATTCTCCAAGTTTCTTACAAGATATGAGCTAGATCTGAATTTAAGGGAATTTTGTAACCTCACTGCCATAATAATGAGCTAAAATCTTCCAAGGGTTTATCATGTGTCATCACTCCACAATGTGTATGCATTAGCTCATTCAAGCCTCATGACAGCCTTACACAAGACTTGGAGGGGTCAAATTATTTGTGGAGATTTACGTAGTGTGGTGATTTATTTTATGTGTCAACGTGGCGTGGCTATGGTGCCCAAATGTTTAGTCAAACAGCAGTCTAGAGGTTGCTATGAAACTATTATTTAGATGAAGGTAACGTTTCAATCAATAGACTTTGAGTCAATGACCCAAATGACCCGCCATACTGTGGGAGGCCTCTTCTAATTAGTTAAAGATCCCAAGAGAGACACTAAGATCCCCTGAGGTTGCCTCCAGACCATCCCGAGACCCAAGCTGCAATACTGACTCTTCTGGGGTCTCCAGCCTCTGGGCCTGCCCAGTGGAATCCAGACTTGCCAGGCCCCACATTCACGTAGGCTAGTTCCTTAAAATCTCTCTCTCCGGGTCTTAGTCTCTCACGCATATGTATACACATGAACATCCTCCCGGTCCTGTTTCTCTGGAAAACCCCAACTAATACACAGATACGCACAGCAACTGAAAGAGTTTGGAGTTCAACTAAAACAGCCTTGCTATAGAGCCTGCACCAAGCTTTCTTTAACTCACAAGATTTCCTTGAGCCATTCTCATACTTGATGGGGCCATGACCGTAGGGTCTCTGAAAACTGGCAGCACCACTGGCTTAAAAAATAAATTAAAAATAAAAGATAAAAAATAAAAAATAAAAAATGAATAAAAAATGAATAAATAAAAAATAAATAAATAAAAAACAAAAAATAAATAAAAAATAAAAAATAAAAAATGAATAAAAAATAAATAAAAAATAAAAATAAAAAAAACGAGAGGTGTTCTGTTACTTTCTTGTAAGGGATTTCTTTCGCCCATAGTCTAAATTTAATTAAGCTCAACCAGGTGTCTTTGGATCCTTCCCCCCCAACCTATGTGACTTGTTGTCAATCAGTGTTCAATTTTACTGTCTAGAGCTGTTCAGTTTGTCATATACCCTCTTCCTCACTCAGGGAGACTGGAGGGAAGACTGCTCTAGCGTTTCAAGGCCACTCTGGGATTCCCTTGTGGGCACATGTCTCCCGCCACGAGAGGAGTAGAGCTAATAGAAAGTAGACTAGCAAAGTAGACACAGCAGCTTCTGAAGTCAGGCAGATGTGAGCTCATTTCCTGCCTTTCCTCACTTTACAACCTTGAACCTCACTTCTCCTCCCTGCAAAATGGGGACAGCTATACCTGTTCCCAAGCGGTGTTTTAAAAGCCAAGGATTACACAGGACAAAAGTACAGAGAAGGTATTTAAGAAGCCACAGCCCTTGTACTGGGAGTACTTCCACCGTAGAATTTAAAGCCTAATGTCTGTTTCTGAAGCTCACTTATAATCAGACAACTGTTGTTGTTTGGCCATATTTCACTGACATCGCTGCGATCTGGGGTGAAGGCTAAGTCTACAATTATTCCATCTCCTATCTGACTTGGCAGCGTGTCACGCAGAATGCTTTAAAAACCCTAGGCCTCCTTTAGAGACCACACGAAAAGAAGGTTAAGGGTGGAATCAGAAAATCAATTTAGATCCCGTCTAGGCAGCCTTTTGCTATAACGTTCCTTGAACAACATAATGGCTCTGTGGAGCTGATGACAGAGGGCAATGCAAGGAACAGCCCCGTTTTGATGCAAGCCTGTCTGTCGCATCGTAGCCGGCATTCCAAGGACAGCAGTTTCCTTCGCACTAGGGGCCATCCTGGGGGAAATGGTGCCAATCAGCCCAGCCCTGCCATGCCCTGCACATCTATGAGCCGAGCCCTGAGCTAGGCAGATGGCCTTCTGTCTTTCTGTAATTCTGCAAATTGAGTTTGTTTGTTTGTTTTTCTCACTATACAATAAATTCATAGTCCTTATAAAAATGTCTGGAAAAAATTAAAAAGTAGACAAAAGAAAAAAAATTTGTAGTCCCGGTAATCAAAGACAACTATTATCAACATTTCAGTGAGTTCTTTTCAGTTTTATTAATTGTATTAGTGAAGCTGTGATTATAGATGCCATTATTTATCCCATCACGTTTTACCCTAAAACAGGAGTGGGAAAACTACAGCCTGAACCCACTGCCTGTTCTCCTAAATAGAACTTCACTACGATAGGGCCATGCCTACCCATTTCCCAGTGTCTACGTCTGCTCCTGCAGTACAATGGCAAAAGCTGAGTAGTCAAAACAGAGACCGGATGGTCTGGAACGCCTTAAATACTCTCGAATCTTTGCAAAACAAGTGTATTAACCGCAGCCCTAGATGAACGGTCACTGAAGGTGCTTACCGCGAGGTGCAGTGGGTTCCTAGCCTCACCCCATTTTCCGTGTGCCCACATCCTAACCATCCATCAAGCCCCAACACAACTGCTATAGCCTCGGGGAAGCTGCTGCCTCTACTACCCAGTGGAAGTCAGCTCTTCCTCTTGGACAGCCCCACAGATCTTGATCCCTATTTCTCCTAATATCTTCTCCGTTTCCTACCATTTGTACACATGTGTATTTTTATAAAGTATATTTTCTCATCTATTAGACTATATTTCCACGTCGCTGAGCTCAGTGTCTAGCAACTGAACATATAACTCAGTGTACATTTGCTGAACAGAAGTTTTAAGAGATGGTCCCCATCCTTCAAGCATGCACAGCCTCGTTGGGGGAAATACCACCAACCACATGAAAACTACTAAGAACGGTTTGAGGGCACCTGGTGGCTCAGTTAGTTAAGCATCCAACTCTTGGTTTCATCCAACTCTTGGTTTCGGCTCAGGTCATGATCTCAGGGTATGAGATTGAGCCTGACAAAGAGTTGGACACTGGAAATTCTCTCCCTCTCCCTCCCCCTCTGCTCCTTTCCCCACTCACACCCTCTCTCTCTCTCAACAATAAAATAAATAAAATATATGTTTTTTAAAAAAAAGAATAGTTTTGATACAAGAATTGTCCAGAGAAGTAGCTGTGGTTTGCGCTGGTATAATCAGGGAGGGCTTCTTCAAAGAGGCAACAATGAATTGATCCTTAAAGGGTGATTTTGAACTGCAGAGAGAAAAAACAGGTGGAAGGCAAGAATAAAGACAGGAGGAAGGGAAGCGTACAGCTTTGTCTAACAGTGGAGAAAGATCTCTACAGGGTACAGCGTAAGTTCAATAGAGAGAGGAAAGCAGTAAAGAGAGACTGCATATGGCCAGAAAATGTATGACCCTGAAAAGCAACCATATAATCACTAAGCAGGAGCCTGAGCTCAGTTCCCAAAACAGCGATGACCAACCTGTATGTGCCTTAGTTGATAACTTGTTTATGATTCTACAGCGGAACATCATCAGTTCCCTTCTGCAGCACTGTGTCTTAATGAGCATCATTTGTAAGACATCTGAACGAGCCCGGTCCCCAGCTTAGAAGCGATGGGAAGGTAAATACGAATCGCTCGCCCGGTGGTCTCCCGTAGGACTCGGGACATAATCTTCCTGGCGTAAACCATGCCCTGCTGCAGTTGTTTCTGTTTACGTGTTCATATTCCTTGCTAGGCACGAACTTCGCCAGGATACCTTAGTCACGGATTGTTTAATTATAAGAAGAAAAAAAAAACACTCTAAAAATTTGTTTTTAAAAAAAAAAAAGCTTGGACAGCCCGGGTGACTCAGCGGTTTAGCGCCTGCCTTCAGTCCAGGGCGTGATCCTGAAGACCCAGAATGGAGTCCCACGTCGGGCTCCCTGCGTGGAGCCTGCTTCTCCCTCTGCCTGTGTCTGTGACTGTCTCTTTCTCTCTCTCTCTCTCTCTCTCTCTCTCTCTCTCTCTCTCTGTCTCTCATGAATAAATAAATAAAATATTTAAAAAATAAATTAATTAATTAATAAAAAATAAAAAAGCAAAGCGTAAGAGCAACTTATATTCAGCTGCAGTTGTATCTGCTGGGCCACGACTTGGGGAGGACAGACAGTGGTCACCACAAGTGGGAAGTCTTCAGCCTCCCTTCTGTGTTGTCCTATCCACCTGCCCCTGGACCTTCAGCCCTCTGACCCCTCAGGAGCTCATCTCCACCTCCGAGGCGAACCATATTCTTGGGCTCCCCAGAATTCAAGTTTTCCCAGCTTTACTATCTCTAAACCTCATAAAATGTTTCACTTCCAGTGTGACATGTGATACAGCTTACTCGGGGGGAAAAGCGCAGCACCCAGACTTAATAGGAATGCTATCACTATGCTAGAGAGAAGTTCTGGACACCACAGTGGGGCACAGCACATGGAACGGTACAGGAAAAGTGATTCCAAAGAGGTGGACTCTGAACATAACATTTTAAGAACATCCTAATGGTTGATTTTACTTATGCTTTCCTGTGTGCTACAAATAAGAAAATTCAAAAGTATAACCTATGAGAAGACACTATAACTAAAAAAAACCTAAAGAAGTTCTTTCAATACGCAGAAAATAAGATTGGTAAATGATGAAAAGGCATGATGCCATAGTATAAGTGGCAGGTTTTTGTCTTTCTGAGCGGCAGGCTTACAAGTGACTTTCATTTAATGAAGCGCTGCTTCCCTTTGACTCCTGGTTGGAAGGTTTGGGGTTGCCAGGTCTTCAAGCCACAACTCTAAAGGATGTAGAAGCATGGGCCCAATTCTGTCTGGCGGTGCCAACCTCTGTGATTTGCTTTCAGATTCCCAGGAGAGCAAGCACACTTGCCCCAGCTTCCAGCTTCCAGCCCAAATGAATCAACTGGAAGGAAGAGGAATAGAAGGAGCATAGATTCGGTGGAGGAAAACTTAGGAGAATATCATGGAGACACAGGACGCCCCAAAAAAGGGGAAAGAAGTGGGTCTGGACCAGAAGCAAATGAGGCACACATCTCTATCCCAAAGTGATGGAGAGAGAACATACCAGAACCAGCCTCTTCTTTTCCTTGGTATTATTATTATTTTAGGGGGTTTTGTTTGGTTGGTTGGTTTTGTTTTTTGGTAGAGTGTTAGTAGCTCTTAACAGACCACATCTGGATTTTTTCACAGACTCAGTCTCAACTAATTCTTTGGGTTTGGCTTGAAATGAGTTTAAACAGATATTATTTGGTGACTCTCTATACCATTGCCTCACCTGTACGAAACAGGAGGGAGAGCATGGAAACTATCTTGCTCTGAATTTTTTGCTGGCACAATCCCACTAGGATTCGGCCCAGAAGAGACCCTCATGTGAGATCCAGAGGGAGAAGAGAAGGGGGAGCCAGTACCACGACAGCAGGTGCAGGCAGGTCTGCAGGGGTTGATGGATGGCAGACACGGGATGTGCTGGAGGCTTCCGAAATCTTCCTGAGGGTCACCCAGCCAGCTGAGATAACTAACAGCAGCTGACCTGCCATTTTTGCACCTTGGGGATTTCTGGAAGCTTGGAGTGGCCATGCTGATGGCCTTTCAGTGGCCAGTAATCCTTTAATCCTCTGTATTCCATGCTTTCTTATTCAAAATACCTAAGGTGGCTTCTATTGTCTTGACTGAATCCTGATTGGTACCTTTTTTAAGGGGCGGTTCTCAAACTTTAACAGACACAAAAATGACTTGTAGGACAGTGTAAAAATTCAGATTCCGCAGTGCTGGATTGAGCCTGGAAAGCTGTATTTTTAGCAAGTATTCCAGAGGACTCTGATGCAGGTGGCCCAGGTCCTCACTAGGAAGTACTGCTTTATATATAGGTGAAGACCCCTGAGCCCTATAAACTCAACCCCTTTTATTGGAGAATATTCCGATTCCCAAATCAGCACCCTCTGCAACCCAGTGGCCAAAACAAAGTTTATTCCTATCTGGGAGTGTCCTCATCATATTCTTAAAGTTTTTTACTCACCAAAAACATGTTATGTCTGAGCACCTCATCTATGAGGTGCAATAGAATCTAAAGATGAAGGGGGCAGGGTCAGACCTGGGATCAAGTCCTGACTCTCCATTGATTGGTATATGACATTAGGCAGGTCACTCCACCTATGCGAGCTTCAGTGCAATCTGTGAACAGCCGCCTCGCGGAGCTGATCATCACCCACATAACAGGACCGGCTACGTCTACCTTTCCCACCTACATTGTGAAATCCATAAAGACGGGAATTATATCTAATACACTTACTGCTGTATCAACATTCGGCCTTTGTTCAATAAATAATTCTTGAGCACTTAAGATATGTCAGGCTGTGCACCAGCTCCAACTGAGGATCCAGGGCCTGACCCAATGTGGAGAACAGGCCACGCTTACAGCATTTTGCTCAACAGCATCATCAGCTAAGATCAGTGACTCACTTTTAAAAACCTATTGTAAATGGCAGGTACATCAGCAACTTGTAAAGGGCAAACAATGTGATAAAATAATATTTCATATAAATAGCAGCAGTTTATTATGTCAATAGGACAAAGTGATGGGAAGGAAGTAGTCCTGACACTTAGGCTAACCTATAGGCTCAACAGCAGCCCTACAGCAGATCGGCTCTTGGGACAAGACCAACAGAAAACGATCGCTGCCACTCACTGGGAGGGAGGTTTTCTAATTTGGAGGTTTAATTTCTCATTCTCTATCTTGTGGAATGCTTCCCCAATCAGGCTTCCGGGACCTGGGGGGTACATCCCGCACCCCCATGAATCTGGAAGGAAGCAGCAGTTCACAACCCTTGTGCTTGCCACCGAATGGCTGCTGCACTCCTGGCGCCCAGTCGCACCTACAGCCCACGATGCACGAAGGCAGAAGTCACCCCGTGCACTGAAGGGAACGCTGACGGCATCCAGCGGCCGGCATGGGTGAGCACACGCCACTGCTGGCGCCAAGGAGCCTGCACTTGCATCTTCCCGCACCGCAAGTGACCAGGCCAGACGCTGGGGGACATCAGGCATCACTCATCGCCCGCATGAGGCCTCGGAGGCGGGCACCTGCCACGTGCTTTCCCCCCACCCAAGGGCTCAGCTTTTCATGTCACTCACAGAGCAACCTTTTCACGTTTACAAACAGCTAATAGCAGCCAGGGCTTGCCAAGAGACAGGCGCCACACAGCACCCAGCACGCAGGATGAGAGCGACTCTTGGTGGCACCCTTAGGACCCGGCACAGTCCTCACCCCCCTCCACGGAGGACCCGGGAGCTGAGCCAGGCGCCCGGCAGCTGCAGCCCTGGCTCTGAGCCCGGGGCCCGAGCCCCACCACCCCGCTGTACCCCCTAATCTCTACCTGGAGCCCGAGCCCCCCACCACCCCGCTGAACCTCCTAATCTCTATCCGGAGCCTGAGCCCCCCACCACCCGCTGCACCCCCTAATCTCTACCTGGAGCCCGAGCCCCCCACCACCCACTGCACCTTCTAATCTCTACCTGGAGCCCAAGCCCCCCACCACCCTGCTGCACCTCCTAATTTCTATCCGGAATCTGAGCCCCTCACCACCCTGCTGCACCTCCTAATCTCTCTCCAGAGCCTGACCCCCAACCACCCCGGTGCACCTCCTAATCTCTACCTGGAGCCCGAGCCCCCCACCACCCGCTGCACCTCCTAATCTTTATCTGGGAAAAAGCAAGTACAACACTGAGTGAGGGCGGTTGCTGGGAACTCTTCCTGTAAGGTCCAGAGAGGGGTGTCCCAGCCCTGGGTCCCCAAAAGCCCTGACCTGGGACTGAGCTCTGCGGCACAGGGTGGAAGCGCCCCAGGCCCAGGGAACCCAGGGGTGTGGGGCCTGCACCCCTAACACTGCATTTCCAGAAACAGGCCGGGCACACTTAGCCCACCCCGGCGGGAACCTCCGAGGCAGAGGAAGGTGAGAGGTGAGACCAAACCCAGAGGGGCTGCCAGGCCGGCCTGGGGGGACCCACCTCCGTGTTGGGGCATCTGTGCAGGCCCCTGCTTCCCCTCTGCAAGCACTGGAGGGGTGAGCCCGGGAACTTCCTGGCAGAGAAGGGGGGAAGCAGGTCCAGGGCCCTAGAAGGTCCGGGTCAGGCTCCCCTCGGCCCCTCGCGTGCATGGAAGCTAGAGGTGCGAGAAGAGAGAGCAGGGTGGGGAGAGCCGGAAAGCACCTGCTCTGCTGGGAGGAGCAGCCACCGCATGCGTGTGCACACACCGTTTGCCATTTACGCCTGATAAACACGCAACACGCTCACAATTACGAATACTGATCGGGAGGTAGGAGCTTTGTGGTCCGTTGTACCTGATTACAACAATGAGCTGTGTCACGTCTGGGCCTCCACAGTTTGTTGCCCATGAGACATGAGCACGTCTGTTCACAATTAAATCTTGTGGTAGAGTGCCCGTCCCCATCCCTAGTTTTCACTCACATTTTTCAGATAATCCATATAACGTCTGTACTAATAAAAGAACAAATCTTGCTGTAAGGAAGCATATTGTCCCGTGAACGGAACCCCGGCCTCCAATACTAATTGCGAGCCATTTGTCAGCGTGTCAGGCACAGTACTACGCAGACTGCATAGATTATCTCACGTTAACCTCGGCGAGTTCACCATGTAAGTCCTATTATTGTGTGTGCGGGCCTCATGAAGAAAATGAGGCTTGCCCTCGGAATAGGTTATTTTTCTGCTGCCTTTGTGACAGTAAAGGGTCTTGCTGTCACCCACCCACACACACACACACACACATGCATACACAGGTTCAGTGTACCTTCAGGAGCTGACAAACAATTTTTAAAATACCCAGGCCTCCTGTCATGAGATCAAGACCTACATAAACTGCACAGGCGCTCCTCTGGGATCATCAATCATCGCTGGACTCTGATGTCAACCTCGTGTGAACAAGCTGAATGAGCTGAGTGGGGCGGCGTGCCGGACGCAGAGGGACGGTCCACTTCAAGGTCTCAGGAAGCAGCTAGGGGCAAAGGACTGGAGGTCCGTCCACCCACCAATGCAGGCAGATCTTAAGAGCATAACATGGATTTTAAAAAGGAGGCAGGGGGAAAAAAATTAAAAATTAAAAAATTTAAAAAATTAAAAAATTAAAAAATAAAAAGTAGGCGGGAAAATATGTGACATCATGTGATTTACATAATCTAAAAGTACATGCATGTGAGACAGCAATGTATATTTTGGAAGACGTACACACACACACACACACACACACACAAAAGAAGGACAAATTAAACAATCAGAACAGTTGCTATAGTGAAGGGAGAGGAAGGACAGACAGGAGGGTAGAGGAGGCAGCTATCACATCAGGGGAGATGAAAGTAAATAGCAGGGGTCTTGCAAGGAGTAATACAGATCATGTACCATTAACTGAGACACGTCATTATTCAATCCATGGAAACTGAGGTCTAAGAAAGAAAGCAGAAGAAGGAAAAAAAAAAAAGCAGAACAAATGCCTTCCATCCAAAGAAGAGCCAAACAATAAAAATGATCCTGATAAAGAGACCGTGTGGGAAGAGTAGGGGTTGATCCAGTCGGAATCAGCTGCATCCCCAAAACAATACAATCTGGACTGGACTTCTGGAGAATAAAGGACGTCCGTAGTGCAGTCTTGACAAAAACAAGGGCACCGCCGTCGGCAATGCAAAATTACTCTTATTGAGCAATGGTCCCGGCCCCGTAATATTTTCCCAGGGATAAAGCGACAGCTCGGTAATGGATTGAAGACACACGGCCATTAATACACCCACTGTACTAATCCATTTCTTAAATTAACACTGTATAAAATTAAATGTCACACAAACAAGATATAGTTGTTCATTAAATATAGTCGAAGAGAGGGACAAGGTAGTGATCTCTGAAGCTAATGGGCACCCTTAATCAGGCCCGGCGTCCTGGGAATCTCTGCAGCCCTGACCAGTGCAAATGGGGGAAAACCGTGTCATGTCCCAGCCAGATTTTTTTTTATAGAAAAGGTTAGATCATGGCGTGAGAGGAGTCTTTGCTCCCTCTCCGTTTTCCAAAATCACATGTTTGTTCATCCCTGGATGAGTCACTAGCTGTCTTAAACTGCAGAGATGACACAATAAAGTGAGAACAGAGAGAGAGAGAGGGAGGCTGCTCCCTGCATGGCTCAGCCAACACGGGAGAGAACGCGTTCCCTTTGGGGGGGACACCGAGGCCGGCCTCCCCTGTAGGGCGGGCACCCCCTTGGCTGTTTGCAGCCCCGGCTCAGAACCGGGAACCTCAAATGCAGCTTCCCAGGAAGGACGCTCGACCTGTGCACCGCGATACCAGCCTGCCAGCGAGTAAGGCAGGTGCAGGGAAGTTGGGAAATCAGAGAACAACTGAAAATAAAGGGGGGGGGGGGACATGCAATTGTCTGCGGGAAGCAGGACCTTATGACCCTAAGGGAGTTATCACTTATGTGAGGACCTCCCAGCACCAGGCCTGCGGTGAGTTCCCTGCCCTGAAGCCTCCCCTGAACCTGAGGGCAACGACCCCCAGGGACACCCCAGGATCCCTGCAGCCGAGAAGGTGGGGCAAGAGCCGGGGAGCCCAGGAACATGCCCTGGGACCCACCGGGGACACGTGCTGGAGTGACTTAGGCCCCGGCCGCAGAGGGCCGGTCAGCCTGGGCCCAGCAGGATGCTGCGCTGCCTCCCCAGCTTCCGAGTTGGCGACTATTTAGGTGTCATCTAATCCAACTCCTCATTGTATAAGGAGGCAACAGGCCAAGGACGCAAGCCAGCGTGCCTACTACCTCCCAATTCTTTAATAGCAAAACCAGGACCCAAGTCTGGGCTTCGGGCCTTCCAGGCAGTGCCCCCGATGGGGTGACCCTGGTCCCAGGCCATGACCTGAGTCTCTCCTGAAGGAAGTGCATCGAGCAGGTCTGTGCAGCCTGTGTGCTGAGGAGGAGACACCCTGATGCTGGTTCCCCGCTCCGGGCTCCCCGCCCTACCAAGGCCCAAGGATCACGCAGCATTGAACAATCCCGGCTGCTTCCCTCCAGTAGAGCCAAGGAAAGGAAATGCAGGCATAACACGCCTCCTCTGAGCCGACTGGGGGTAGCACTACCTCCAGAACATCCTCCATCCTGGTCTCCTTCCAAAAGGACTCGGATCAATGGATGGATTTGGAGAGCCCTGAACCCCTGTGCTGTCCCCTGCTAGCCACTTAGTTGGACACCAGGGTCACAAACACAAATGCCTGAGGCATGTGACACAAATGAGTGATGGGGACTGGGTGTGAGACAGGAAGGGGTGGTACAAGCTGTGCCTGACTGGCACCCGGAAGGGTGAGCTGTTACTCAGTTCTTGTCCACTGTTCCCACAGGGACACGGAAGCCCTTGTTGCCAGTTTCACTACCATCCAAAGACGCGTTGTAAACATGCAATTTGTGTGAACGTTTCCAATTTTTCAAATATATTATCAAGCTAAACATGCCTCATGGGTTTCCAACTGTTGAACCGGGGTCATTGTATTCTGAGCTCTCACACCTGCTAAAAGCCCTCTCAGATGCTTCTCCCAAAATTGCATTTGTTTCTAAATGTCCACCCTAGAGTAGACACTTCTGGAAAACTGAGTTCTTTCATAACTCCAAATCTCTAGTCCAGTGATCAGTACTTAAAGGAAAGGGATTGATCTTTCCTGAAAGATGAAGCTATACGTGTTCATTAAACCAGTCGGCAAGTATTCCTTGGGCGCCTTTCATCAAAGCCAGGAACTGTGTTAGCTGCTGGAACTACGGCAGTGAAAACTCTGACATATTCTGAAACACCCCAGGTCTACTGGAACCAGGAGAGGCTCCCCAGTCTTTACAGCACTTACTTGTACACTATCATTCAGCATTCGGGATCATCCACAGCTCTGGGGGACAAAACACTGCTGTACCCGAGTTGACTGAAAGTAGAGATATTGGTCAACACTCTTTTAGTTCACAGTAGCAACAGGAATCTTACTATATCTACAAGCAAGAAAGAGAGAGGAGAAGGAAGGAGGGAAGGAAGGAAGGGGGAGGGAGGAAGGAAGGAAAGAAGAAAAGAGGGAAGGAAGGAGGGAAGGAAGGAAGGAAAGAGAGAAGGAAGAAAAGAAGGAAGGAAGGAAGGAAGGAGGGAAGGGAGGAAGGGAGGGAGGGAGGGAGGGAGGGAGGGAAGGAGGGAAGGAAGGAAGGAAGGAAGGAAGGAAGGAAGGAAGGAAGGAAAGGAGGAAGAAGGAAGGAAGGAAGGAAGGAAGGAAGGAAGGAAGGAAGGAGGGAGGGAGGGAGGGAGGGAGGGAGGGAGGGAAGGAAGGAAGGAAGGAAGGAAGGAAGGAGAGGAAGGAGAGGAGGAGGGAAGGGAAGGAAGGAAGGAAGGAAGGAAGGAAGGAAGGAAGGAAGGAAGGAGGAAGAGGGAGGAAGGAAGGAAGGAAAGAAGAAAAGAGGGAAGGAAGGAGGGAAGGAAGGAAGGAAGAAGGAAGGAGGAAGGAAGGAAGGAAGGAAGGAAGGAAGGAAGGAAGGAAGGAAGGAAGAGAAGGAAGGAAGGAAGGGAGGAAGGAAGGAAGGAAGGAAGGAAGGAAGGAAGGAAGGAAGGAAGGAAAGAGAGAAGGAAGGAAGAAAGGATGGAAGGAATGAAGGAAGGAAGGAAGAAAGGATGGAAGGAATGAAGGAAGGAAGGAAGGAAGAAAGGATGGAAGGAATGAAGGAAGGAAGGAAGGAGAAGAATGAAGGAAGGAAGGAAGGATGGAAGGAATGAAGGAAGGAAGGAAGGAAGGAAGGAAGGAAGGAGGGAGGGAGGGAGGGAGGGAAGGAAGGAAGGAAGGAAGGAAGGAAGGAAGGAAGGAAGGGAGAGGGAGGAAAGGATGGAAGGAATGAAGGAAGGAAGGAAGGGAGGGAGGAAGGAGAGAAGGAAGGAAGGAAGGAAGGAAGGAAGGAAGGAAGGAAGGAAGGAGGAGGGCAAGAAGGAAGGAAAGAGAGAAGGAAGGAAGGAAGGAAGGAAAAGGGGAAGGTGAGGGGAGGGGAGGAGAGGACTGATTTACTCATAAAACCAAAAACTCTGGAGATCAGACTTGTGACTTCAGGTACAGCAGGACCCACGGACTCGAGCACTGTCAAGGGCATCAATTCTTAGGCTCCAGCTCTGAATACAAACATTAGCATCACTGGTCACACAAGACCCACACTGTGCACCTGAGTGGTATCGGGGGACCAGGGACACCCTTCTCCAGCCCCACTGCTGGAAGCCTCCAGGGAGGAGCCTCAGTGACCTAGACTGGCCGCATGATTCATCCATGAACAAGACTCACAGGGGAGAAGGAAAGTGAAACACAAAAACTGCATAAGCCCCCCAAGTTAATAATAAAGCAGCAGCCATCAGAGCAGCATGATATTGTCTTTCTATCTTGAGGAAATGAATCTGGACCAGGAACTTTTCGGTCAAGTCAAAATACTCTGTGTTAAGTCGGCAGAAAGGAAATATATTCAAGAAGGAAAATATATTCATTTTTTTTCTTGGATGTAACGATTATGTCTGATTCCAATATAGTATCAGGTTTTACACTTAGTTTCTACCTTAGAATCTCAAGGATTATTTTTTTAAAAGGGGGGAATCTTACTTTTTAGAATGGTGTGGGTGTTCAGGGGTCAATTAAGTTCAGGAAACTTTGGGTTATACAAAGTTAAATATATTTTTAACTGAAGAATACCTCGGAGATAGAACTAGGCTAATGTGTATCAAGAGTAGTGACCTAGGGGCCCCTGGCTAGCTCAAGGGATAGAGCTCCAGGCTCCTGATCTCGGGGTCTTGAGTTCAAGCCCCATGTTGGGTGTGGAGCATATTAAAAAAAAAAAAGTAATGATTTAGCATCTTTCACTCCCAAATTAACTCAGCCATGGAACCCGAACCCAAGATTCCTAATAGGCCTGCTTCTATGGAAGGTGGACTAGAGCCCTCCCCTCCATGGTGAGATGAAGATGACCAGTTTTCTCTTCACTTGAAACCTACTACCCAGTGTTATGAAAACAGCATAGATTTTCACATCAGCACCGTCTCTGAATATCAATTTGCTACCTTTTTTTCTAGATCAAATGACTTACACCTCTCTGACCTCAGTGTCTATATAAAGTGAGGTGATACGACTTGTCAAAGGATCTAGGATGACACCCAGCTCACACACCACACTAGCGGCCGCAAGTTCCATTTGGTTTGGAATTGTCCTAGGCCGGATATACACCTCTACCTACTGTAGCAAGGGATGGTAATCCTGCAATAAGCACGTGCCTCTGCTTCTTGGTATTAATGCAAGTCTTACCAGAAGAGTCCAGGAGCACAGGTTCAGATGAAGGTTAGAGGAGAAAAAAAGCCAAATACCTTTGGATGAATTCAAAAAGGATGAACTAGTAAAGAAGAGCATCTGAGTCTAGCATAACATGGTAAGTCCAAGTTCAGGAGTTGGACTCGGAGTCCTGTTTGGATGACCTGATGTCTTTGTGCAAGTTAAGAAAACCTGCTGAAGCCTCGGTTTTCTGGTGTATGAAACAAGGATAATTATACTAATTCAGATGGTTGTTGTCAACATACTGAACATGAAGTGCTTCCTTCCTGAGCCTGGTATGTAATAAACACTTGGTAACGCTATCGGCCAAGGCCAGCTCTGTTCAGCTACTTTAATAATCAACCCTCAAAGCTGCAGTGACTGGAAACAATTACAATTTAGTTCTTTATCCCACTGCATGTCTGTATTATGCAAGCAGGGGAGTTTTGCTCACCAATGTCAGCCTGGACCTCTTAGACTGAGAGAACAGACACCAACTCAAATGTTGCCAGTTTTCCAGAGGGTCTCAGGCTGGCAGTTAAATATCTGGCCTGGAAGTGACACATGACGCTTCAGCTCACAGCTCCATGACCAGGACTGATCACACTGCCTCAGGGGGGCCAGGAAGTGCAATCCTCCCTGGTGTCCTGAAGGAGAAGAAATGCAAATGTGTGCTGAGAAGCGTTACTGCCCACCACAAGCACGGTAGCGCTTATGATCCAGAGCTCGCCCAGGTAGGCACATCATTAGTATTCAATGATTGCCTTGAAATGATCAACAGACTGGAAGAATCGAGATTTTGCATTCAGTCAGCAGAATCATCAGGATATCTACAAAGAGGTCCACTCTAAAGATAACTGTGCAAAGGCAGTACACCACAGCAGTGAGCCCACATGGAAGGGCAGGATCGGCTCAGGCTGCAGTTCAGCAACTAAAATAGGTAGAGCAAGACCTACCAGGTCTGTTTAGTGGTCTTTTCCTTGGTCAAATGACTTATGCCTCTCTGGACCTCAGTTTCTTCATCTATATAAAATGAGGTATTATAGTTTATACCATAATGTACATCAAAAACCCTAGGACAATCCCCTGTTTGCAGAACACGCTTGCTAATGCTAATTTCACTTCCTTTTTTTTTAATACTAAATTTATTTTTTATTGTTGTTCAATTTGCCAACATACAGAATAACACCCAGTGCTCATCCCATCAAGTGCCCCCCTCAGTGCCCACCACCCAGTCACCCCCACCCCCAGCCCTCCTCCCCTTCCACCACCCCTAGTTCATTTCTGAGAGTTAGGAGTCTTCCATGTTCTGTCTCCCTGAGATTTCCTACCCATTTCTTCTCCCTTCCCCTCTATTCCCTTTCACTATTATTTATATTCCCCAAATGAATGAGACCATATAATGTTTGTCCTTCTCCAATTGACTTATTTCACACTTCCTTTTAAATTGACCTGGTCAACATAAACTTCCACCAATGTGGCAAAGTCCTGAACAAAATCTGCACAAAACTCAAATGACACCTTCTCTGATTCCAAAGATCTCCTTTTCTTGATAACAGCATATTTAGACAACTTTTAAAAAAAATGATATATGTAACTCACAGGGAACCTTCTACTAAATTATTCACCCTATTTGTTTATAAACAGCACAACCAGTCAACCATGAAGTTTAAATTGAGAAATCAATTTCCCTGCAAAATATTTCAGGTTATATGCAGTTGTTGCAGAGACTTGATGGCTGCAATGATGAATTATTTTTATGACATCACTCACAAGCAGAAAACACTGCTGCAATCCTGAGTTACAAGGAGGATGGGGAGATACATAGAAATTGACTTGTTCCTCTTAGGAAAGGCTCCCAAAATTCTTCCACCTTCCATAGTCATCATCCCCAAGGCTAATAGGTCAGGCAAGTAAGAATTGCTAATGTGATCAAAGATTTAAAATTACACTTGATTCAAGCTCAGATTCTTACTAATCTAATAAGCATTTTTAGAAATTTACCTGTCAAATTCATCTTCACAGAAGTCATAACTCAAAAATCAGCTGAAAAATAATAAACTGTAGGTTTTCCACATATTTTAGCAGATACTATAGGTTCTCTGTCCAACGTCTACCCTCCTCTCTCTCTTTCTAACAAAATATTTTCCAGCTTCTACCCGGCCCATAAGCTTCAAAGGAGCAAGACAAGGAGAAGCTGACTCCCCATCCCCAGCTCCGAGTTGTAGATAATCCTCTGTAGTCTGCTTAACCTGCTTCACCATACTGGGTGTAGGAGTGAGCATGTAACAAAATTCTGGTCAAGACATGAGATGTCCATTAAAGGTTTTCTAGATGAGGTAATCTCATTGAGGGAGGAAAAAAAGGAAGAAAGGAAGGAAAGGTCGGTCCCTCTTCTTCTTCTTCTCACTGATGTTGCCAAGTGTAGATCTAACACGTGGACCTGCTGCAGTCACCTTACTTCTAGCATCTGAATGAGGACACTAAGGATGGAAGAGAAGAGAGATGAAAAGAGTCAAATTCCTTGAGACGTCCTTGAAAAACTAATCAACCAACTCTGCAATCTGACCTACTTCCAGATACCTGATGTGGCATTAATGTTTCCTAAATGTTTATGCCAATTTGAGTTGCATGTCCTGATCACCATAGGACAAAGCATCCTAATACAAAGGCCTTAAAGAGAATAACAAAAGCCTGGTGGACGCTACTGTGAACACCTACTGCCCACTGTCCCTGTACACCCTGCTAACATTATTCTCCAATCTATGTGATGTAGCCCAGCTGCAGATACACAGCCATGTGCAGGCAATGTATATGGATGTCTACTCTTGGGGCTTACGAGGAAGTTATTATTTGTCTTATAAAAATACATTTGAAAAGGAAAGATGGTTCTTGGTGCCCTTTGTCTTTTGCTTTTTTCTGCTTCTTACTGCCTGGTATGTGGATTACGTGCTCATAGGTTGAGGAATCAACATGCTAAGGGTGATAGAGCAGGAAACCAGAAGGACTGTGCATTTTTGATGCCTTCCTTGACCAGCTCTGCTCTTCCTAAAAGACTTCTCTCCAGACTTTCTTGACAAAGGAAGAAAAGAAACCCTTATTTGAAAAAGCCCCTATAGTTAAGTTTCCCTTATAATGCAACCACAATTTAAAAAAAAAAGATAGTTATTTGTCAGCAAATAATAAACATTGGGAGAAGTATGAGTGAGTGGATAAATGTGCAGGCTCTAGAAATAGACTACCTGGGTTTCAAAGCTGGCTCTGCCTTTTGTAAGCAGTAGGATTTTAGACAAGTTATTTAAGTTCTCTAGGCCTTGGTTTCCTCATTGGTAAAACTAGGAAAATAATAAAAATAAGTTTACTCCAAAGGATTATTATGAGAATTTTGTAAGATGATGCATGTGAAAAAAAAATGAGCCTAGAACTCAACATATTACTTCATTCAATTTTTTTTAATATTTTATTTATTTATTCATGAGACACACAGAGAGAGAGGCAGAGACACAGGCAGAGGGAGAAGCAGGCTCCCTGTGGAGAGCCTGATGTAGGACTCGATCCCAGGACTCCAGGATCAGGCCCTGGGCTGAAGGTCGACATTCAACCACTGAGCCACCCAAGTGCCCTGAGAAATATTGAACATATCACCAGGTATCAAACCCTGTTCGAGGTACTAAGACCTAACAGTGGACAAAACAGACAAAAAGCCCCCCTCCTGTGGAGTGTGCATCTTCTTGAGGGAAAATAGATAATGAACAACATAAGGCAAATGCACAACATGTTAGAGGTTAAAAGCTATTAAAAATAAGTTAGGGAGATGAAATGGGGAGGAGTTGAGTGTGGACTGTCGTAAGGTTACATAGAATGGATGAGGAAAGCCTCACCTTTACATCACCTTTATAAGGAGGCATCCTTATGAAGAGCTGAAGTAGATAAGGGAGTCATGTGAATCCCCAGGATGAAGGCGTTTTAGGCAAAGTGAAAAGCTAGTGCAAAGACCCGAAGCAAGAACACTGGTGGGTTCTAAAAACATCAAGGAACACAATATGGCTGCAGCAGAGATTTTAACAATTAGCTTTTAACAATTCCACTCTCAGAAGCTAGTCTAGTGGATTTAAATTTCAAACAACCTTCCTAGACCACGAGGATATGAAGTGAAACAGAAAAATGAAAACAGAAAAATGCTTTTATGACAATTTCCCCACTTCCATTTCTCTCCACCGACTACAGACTGTCTCTGTCATACCAAATGATTGGCTCTATCTTAGTCTGCTCAGGCTGCCGTAACAAAATGCCATAAACTGAGTAACTTCAACAACAGACATTTATTTCTCAGAGTCCTAGAGGCCTTAAAGTCCAGGATCAAGGTGTCAGCTAGTTCTATTTCTGTTGAGGTTTCTCTTCCTTGCTTGCAGATGGCTGCCTTCTCCCCATGTCCTCACATGGCCTCCCCTCAGGGTGTGTACGTAGAGAAAGAGATCTCTCATTCAAACTCTTCTTACATCATCAATCATATTGGAGTGGTCTTATAATCTCACTTAACCTTGATTTTCTTCTAAAAGTCCTATCTCCGATTGAACCAAAATAATCAGTTATTTAGAGACATATAGATCCAACCCAAAGTTAATTGCCAAAAAAATCCTCCAAACACCTGAGTTTTAGAAATTAGGGAGATTTTTCTGGAGAACATCTGGCCATGCTGAAGAAGAGGAGTAGTGCTAGCCAGCACTGGAGAGTCAGCCCTGAGCCCAGGCTTGTGGCCACGTGGGAAAAGTATTATCCCTTCCCAAGCAATATGACTCCCTCGATAGATCTCAGGAGAGAAGTGCTCATTGTTGCTCATCCCAAGGAAGACATTGCCTTAATGTCTTATTCCAACAACATAAGAGGAGCTTTAACTGGTAGGAAATAGTTCATACCAATAAGCTACATTTTTTTAATTTTTTTTTATTTATTTGAGAGAGAGAGAGAGCATGAGCAGGAGCAGGGGAAAAGGGAGAAGTAGACTCCCCGCTGAGCAGGGAGTCCGATGTGGGGCTTGATCTCAGGACCCTGGGATCATGACCTGAGCTAAAGGTAGATGCTTAACCGACTGAACCACCAAGCACCCCTAAGCTACCATTTTAATACAACTTCCATTGACCAATATTTTGAGAGAGACTGTGGTGTAATAGTTAAGAATGTGGAATGAAACTGCTTGGGTTGAAATCCCAGATCCACCACTAACTAGTTGACAAGTTATGTCACCTATCTGGGTCTTCATTTCCAGTTACTAGAGTATCGATCGAATAACACATCTGGCTCATGGAGGTGTCATGAGGATTAAGTGGAGTTAATAAATATAAAGCATTTAGTAGAGTGCCTGCTATACAGTACCTGCTCAGATAATGTTAACTGGCAGTAATGATTTATTAGGGTAAGCCATTATTTTTTATGTATAGAGTCATCCATATGTGTTGGTCTGCTGCTATAGGGCCAAACCTGTTGGGGGTTATTTCTGTCACACCATACAGTATGCAGAATAATGCAACTCCCCCATCTTAAGATATCTAGGCCCTCATTCTCAGAGCCTGTGAATATGTCATCTTACATTGCAAAAGAACTTTGCAATCAGGGGATTATCCTGGATTATCCAGGTGAGTCCAATCTAATCACATGAGCCCTAAAAAGAGCCATATAAAATAGTGATTAAAGGTACAGGCTCTAGATGCTTTCTGAAAACCTGGGTTCAAACCTCAAGTGTCCATGGGCTCCTCTCTCTCTCTCTCTCTCTCTCTCTCTCTCTCTCTCTCTCTCTCCATTTTTCCATTTGAAGATAATAATGATACCAACCTCATGGGGTAATTTTATGAGGGCTCAATGAGTTACAATACGCAAAATCCTTGGAACAGCATTCGGCTCAGTATAAGGACTATGTAAATGTTAGCTAAATAAAACAATGTTATTTGAGTACTTACAAAAAAAACTAGGTAAAATATATTCGTACTTATATTTCCTATAAATCTTCAGAATCAAAATAAATTAATACATTATATTTCAACTACAAATCAACTAATTTAAGTGGTATCAATTTTATGTGTCAGATAATGTATTTTTTAACACATGACACCAATGTTCATGATAGCTGATCAAACTGCTCCACAGCTGATTCTTTTGAATCTGGTTGCTTTGTTTTTTGTTATTTTTTTTAACATGATATATAACACAAGGTCATTCCTTTTTCCAATGTTTTTCCTTATTCAAAAATCACTGCACAAACTGCCATATCATTTGGCCTTCCTTTGGAGCAAACGCATCACATGTATGATGTCCACCTCTGGGCTTGATCATTTTAACTTGAAATGTTTTTAAAATACTTGATGCCTCACAAATGCAAATGAGAATCCTGAAAGGGTTAAACAGATGGTCTAGAATTTGCCTGTCTGTTCTTTTTGGATTATTGCATACAATTAAATAATTCTGTAAAAGAATCCGTGCACCTCTGAGAATGCATCTTTATCCCTCAGTTTGAGAAACACTGTTCTACCCCAGAGTCTGCCTGCTACACCCCTTTCTTGGTCTGTATGCAGTTTGTCTCTCTTCCCACAAAGCCCTGCTCACTCGGCCTCTCTGCTCTAGATCTTCTCCCACCTACTCAAACCCAAGAAGGGTTGATGATGTGATCTGTCAAGGTTAAGGGCATTTGATAGACTCCTCACTTATATCCAGGGTCTGTCCCTCTTAGAATTTATTTGGTGTGTGTGTAAATTTTCTTATTTTCATTCACAACATTTAGGAAGTTAGCTGGGCTAAAGACTGCTCTCTAGTCTTACCTAGGTCACCACCACCCTTTAAGAAGACCTTAGTTGGATGGCCCACCCCTCTTCTGCTCTGG
Source organism: Nyctereutes procyonoides (assembly GCF_905146905.1). Taxonomy (NCBI): domain Eukaryota; kingdom Metazoa; phylum Chordata; class Mammalia; order Carnivora; family Canidae; genus Nyctereutes; species Nyctereutes procyonoides. The sequence goes on along the minus strand of NW_026575134.1, from coordinate 26,416,391 downwards.
GTAGTGAGGTAAAATTCTTCCGTCTTCAATATGATCTTCCTTTAAAGATCATTCCCAGGATCACTCCCCACTCCCACTATTAAGGCCGGGGAGGGCCCAGGAAAGTGTACCCCTAGCCAAGACAAAGGAAACCTCCTTCTACTCCAGCATCAGGAGAACACCACATGGAGGGTGAAGCAAAAGCTTCAAAGATGACTGTAAGGAATGTGCATTTACTCAGCTTTATCCTTTGATGGGGACTGCTCTAGAGCAAGACTAAGACAGGACAAGATTCAGGTGTCCAAGACATTTGAGCCCTGCTCCACTCCCATATGTGTATTATTTTAGAAACTCCAGAAACAGAGAAAATATACCTTTCATAAAGCTGCCCTTTGAGCTTCAGTTCCCCTTCAGCTTTTCAATGGAGGGCTTCTTTTCCACGTGGGCTATATATGCATCAGACACAGACGATCCTGGGCTTGTCCGTGGGGCCTCCCCACACACCAACAGCCTGAGGGTAAGACAAGGACTGAGGTCACTCACTGACCCTGCAGCTGGGGCAGCTCAAATACAAAATCAGGTCTTGCCCCCAGAGTGGAGCTGCTACAGCATCTAGTGGGAAACAAAAGCACAGAATTGACGAATGGAACGGAGAGGTGGCCCATCCCACCCTTCCTTTCTATAAGCTCATTCCCTCTCTGCAATAAGAGTAACAGTTCACGTGCATTGACCACTTAACTCTGTACCAGGCATTGCTCTCAGCCTTTCATATTTACCCTACAAGGTGTGTGGTTTTATGACCCCCATCTACCAGGGGGTGAGAGGAATTCAGCACAGAGAAGTTAAGTAACATAGCCAAGACCTCGTGTGTAGTAAGCGAAGAAGCCAGGCTGAGAACCCAGGCCTTGTGGTTCCCACCACACCAGGGGGCTGCTGCTGCTTAAAGCAACATGCATTCCAAGGTCTGGCCCTTGAATGTCACACGAGGCCTGTTTCACCCTGGGCAGGGAGTGGCAAAGTCATAGTGACAAAAAGACAAAATGAAGAGAACAAGACATGGTTGGGGAGGGGATACTGGGCTGGTCATCTTTCTGAAGCACAGTGGTGCTTTCAGAGGAAAGATCCCCCTGCCCCAGGTTTGAATTCCTGTCATGCTAATAAACGGGCCATCGAAGCAGGTGGCTGCCCTCCCCTCGCTGCCGCCATGGGAGTTATTTAGGCTAATCCTCTCCCTTGTAGCCCGCCTGGACAAGGATGGAAATCCCAGGCATCAGCTATTAAGAGAGACAGGGGAAGCACAGAAACCAATTTACGAGGTTTCACCTGGCCAGCTCCCTCCATCTGAGCCCTATTAGCTGGGATACTGTACCCCCACTATTAGCAGGCCGGGAGAGCCAGGTAGCGGCTGTGTGTGTGAACGCAGGCGCACGCGGCCTTCAGTGCTGCTGACGTTCTAGCACAGAAGCCAGGAAGGTAGACACCAGCCAGATGATCCTTTCAGGTTTCACGAAGCATCCGAGCAACCAAGTCGGTGACTATTCCAAGGGAATTCTCCGGGGTGCTGGCGTGGGGGAAGTTCCCCGCAGCTCTGCGCTTCCTCGCTGTTCTTGGTGTGAGGCTTTGAACCTCTCCAAGCTTCCGTATCTTCAACCTCAAAATAGGCGAAGCTGTGTACTTTGTGTGGGAGCTGTGAGGATCGATGAGGCATGGATATCATGGTCTTGGCACAGTGGCTGTCACAGTCAAAGGCTCTCAATAGCAACAAAAATAAGAACAGTGATAATCGTACTGGCTGTCGTCAGAAGTTGTATTTTTCTGACTCCCTGCTTCCTATATGGCCTGATTCAATTTTAAGATTGAAGCTTCAAAGGAACCATAATTCAGAAGCACATGAATCACTTCCTGTGACCCTTCCCCCTCACACTCAGGGCTAACTTTCCTTTCCTCTGCCTGTCTCCTTTAACCCCTTCCTAGATGACAGTGGTCCAGGCCATGAACGAAAAACTGGGACAGTGATGTGTCCTTTCCATGAATTCAAGAACATCCTCTTTTCTCCCCATATTTCTGTCCTTCTGGGATGTCATCTCTCAAACCTCTCATTTCCCTGTCCTCTTCATTGCCTTCAGCCCAGCATAACAGAAAAGTACAACCTGTTTATATCAGAATGAGAGCTCCTATACTTGCCCAAGGATTCCCATTTATGACCATGATGATGAACCCAAAAGCCCCTGAAATGGAAAAGTTTTCTGGAACTGAATCAGGGTTGTTCTACTAGTCATTTCAAGATCTCAAGAGAAAGGATCAGAAAAAAACATGAGATTCAGAGCTAATGTCAAGCAGGAATGGCAGAGTCAGAGAGGCATAGGAAGCTTCAGCAAAGAAAAAATATTGCTAAAAAATATGCCACGACCACTGACTTCATTAAACACAGAAAGGTCCAGTAAATGTGAATATAGTGGATTAAGAGTTTTGGCTTGAGCCAATCTGACCTAGTATAGCACTGGTACATTCTAGCAGTATGACCTAGCACGAGATATTTAACTTTCCTGAGCTTTCATCTCCTCGTTTGTCAAATATAGATAATAATATTTATTTTATGAGGATTAAAGATGATTTGTCTAGAAGTGCTTAGCACATGACTTGACACATAATAGGAGCTCAGTTAGAAGTCTTATTTAGCCAAAGTACTAAGCTTGCAGCTTTCAAGTTTCATAAGATGCTCCAACTTTCTCTTCTGCATTTTTCATAAATATAAATGTTAAATCTTTATCTAATAACTAGAACATGTGACAACTGTGCTGGCAAAAAGTGACAAAGGATTAAACTTATCTAGAATAGTCCTAAGGAAATCCAGGGTGAAAAATAGATGGTTCTGGAAGATGTATTCAGTTCACTGAAATATATAGAAGCCTGAAGAACCAGAAGAATCCTCTGCCGCAGGATATTTCCAAACATATGCTGGAGGACCACTTATTCAGGTGGAAATATCCAGCAGAGAGTTGGATAAACTGATCCAACATGCAGAAGACAAACGCCTTAGCTTGCATTTTGGAGCCATCTACAAATATCTATCCAAGGATAGGCCACCCAGATAAGTACACAGAGTTAGACAAAAAGACAGAAAATCAAACACTAAATGCTAACATTGAAGGTCCATTGAAAAAGACAGAAGGAAAATGTTTCTATGAAAGGATTAAGGACTGCTCCGTACTCATTGGCCGGGGTCATTAGATAATCCATTCATTCACTCATTCAACAAATATTTATATTGTGCTTGTACTGTGCTTTATATTATGCTAGGTGGGGAACGGTGATGAACAAGACAACCCAGACTCTACCTGCATAGAGCTTACTACCCAGGAAATAATTTAAATATATACAGAAGTTAAACAAGTCCACTGAGAGAACTTTCAAGGAATCAGTGGGGATAGAAACCTGATTTAAAAGCCTAAAAGAAAACGAAGACAAAGTAAACTCTCTCAATAAGAGATACAAGATAAAAAGAGAGAGGATGCAGGGTCAATGTTTTGGAAAGACTTCAAGCATCACATGGAGATGGAGGGAGTTCCAAATTTGAGATTCAATTATTCTCTCATCAATTCCTGGGCTTCTCAAAATCCAAATAATAGCACGAGGTATATCTTTGCTGACTATGATGGAAGCAGCTGCCTGAGCAGATGACTGTCCTTTTGTGTCTTCAGAGACCATGGGCCCAGGTGCTCTCCCCATAATCCCTGCACAGCAGATGTTCTCTTCTGCAGTGTGAGGATATCTGCATTCACCTAAGTACATACAGCGGGCCCTTTAATTAATGCTCAATATGCTTCACACATTAGTAAATGCCACTATGTCCCCTTTGGAACTCTAAGGCCTCTGGTAGACTTGTATCTCCCTCAAGATCCTACTTGTTTCTCTTATAGTCAAAAGATGCAAATCACACACTCTTAACTTTACCACAAAATCATGGTAAGCCCTATCTCCAAACATCTTTTACTCTTCAACCTCTCATTTGTTGACAGGCTTAACTCTAAGGAGTTAAACCATCAAATTCATGGTTCTTGGTCTTACTGTCTCCATGACTTTCATGATCAAAGATACTAAGATTTTTAATAGCACACTCAGAGGGATTAAAATGTAAATGCCAGCTTTTAAGAGATATCTTTTCAAAAATGAAATAAAAATGTATTACCACTACTCTATTTGGTTGGCTATCCTTAGGCTTTCCATTGTGATTTGACTTAAATAGTTGTTTACACTAATTGATTTCATGTACATACACTCCTCAGGTAAGGTCTTCTCATGACAGTACCTAGGCAGCTCAGCTCTGACCAGACATTAAGCTATACTTCCTCTATCTTACTTGCCAAAATATACTCTACTCTATAACCCTTCATCTCAATAATCCATCTCTCAGATATCATTGTACCATATATTTCTTCAATTAATGGTTCACTTGCAGAAGTCTGCTCAAACGCCAGTCTGCCATGATGCACAGGTTCAATAGTCAGCTAAACTCTGCTGCAAGCAAAGAATATTTAAGAATTCAGAGCTAGGGAAGAATTTTTCCAAAACACAAAAGATAGTTCATTGTATGTATTTTGGTTGAAAGGCAGAGATAAATGACTCGGAAAATTTATCTTCCCTCAAAAATAATGGCATGTACAGCTACAGGTACAACCACTAAAGCATCTAGAGGAATCCATTTAATTAGTCAAAGGCGGCTGACTGTACATCTTAGTTTTCCCAGGACAATGTCAGTTTATGCCTATTGTCCAAGCATCTCAGTGTTCCAATGACAGCATCCCTGTCGTTCTTAAACATGTCCTAACTCTGAACAGTGAATGATTTGGTGATCACAAAGAACATCACAAATCTTCCAACCAGCTAAACGCCTAAAGTTTTTTCCAACGTTTAGCCAGCTTTAAAATTATGTAACTATTGTTGCACAGAAACCATTGTACAATACATGAGTAATGGAAGCAGGCACCTTTCAAAAAGAAATGTGAAAATTTCAAGTACAATAGTGCATCACGGACAAACAAGCATAAAGAAGTCAACTATCATTTGATGCTAAGACGGGAAGCAATATAAATAAGGCTGAAAGAAGTATTCAGAGCTTTAGGTCCACACTGTCAAAGTAAATCAAGGCTGCAAAGATTTTATGAGACTCTGAAGAACACATCAAGGTCATGAGGAAAACCCTAGTGTTTTTTTTAATTATTACTATTGATTTTAATTTTTCAGAAGTCCTGCGATTACCAGAGGCGCCAGATCAGATACCATAAATGAGTTGAAACAAATGTGTCTGGCTTTAACCACTTTGTAGGTTCTGATCTGCCTAAACCACAGTCTAACACTTATACTTACACCCCTCATTGAACAGATATTCCATTAACCCACATGCAAACCAGAGTGGGAAGTGCTGAATCCTGGCATTCGGTTAAATCTTGAGGCTGTTTGAATTGTCGTTTTTGTGCATTTGAATTTATGGTTATCTACTTTTATTGTCTTATTAGCATCCTTTCTGTTACACCTCAGTCTCTGCTCATGCTTGCAGCACTGAAGCTGCAAGGACAAATAACCCACGTACTTTCTCACTCTTTACTTCATCCTTCCAAGTATTCACAGAACTGTGCATAGGACTTGCTGTATCCTTTCTCTACCATCTATCCAGCATCTTCTGGATATTGCCCTAATCCAGAATCCCTACTATTTCTCATTATCTTTTGTTTACAACCTTCTAAATGATTTTTGAGACAGTGGGATTCTGTTTTTAGCCAAGCCAATTCTATTCAAATCTGCAAGTAAAATTTCATGAGAGGCTGTATCAAATGCTTTATTAATCTCAAAATATACATTCTAGACTCGTCATTAATTTCATGCCCTTCTTTATTTACTAGCAAACTTATTTTTTCCAAGTCAGTTTTTTTAATATATATGTAAAATTTTTCCTCTTCTCTTTTAACCTCCCTGCTATGTTTTCTGCTGGTAATAGATTATGTCACTTGGTATAACCACGGAGCTATGCTCTCCTTTTCTATTTAAAGAATTCAAATGAAAGTGACCAGAATGGTGTGGAAATATTCTTGAGGGCATCTGAAGAAAATAGAAACACTTGGCCTGCCTGAAAAATGTTTAAATAAAGACATAATATCCGCCTGCAGATATATGAAGGATTGTCAAAATGTAGCATTAAGGAGCAGAAACAAAACCAAAAGATAAAAATTATAGTGGCAGCATGTGCCTCGTCAGAATTCATTCATTATTTCAGCAAACAGTTGCTAAGAGCCTTCTATGTATAAAGCACTATTTTGGACCTGTGAGGATGCAAAGCAGAATTAATTAAAGTCCCTATTCTTGAGTCCTTTACAACCTATTATGGTCACATAAAGCATGAAATAAATACAACTGTCCAACTCTGAAATGGACTGACCCATGGAGCAGGGAACAGGTGGTCAATAGAGTGATACAGGTAAAACCTGAATAACCACCTGTCAGATATATTATAGAAAAGATTCCTGTATTGGGTATTTATATATTTATTCTCTGCTTTGTTTCAGAAAGGACTTACAATCCAGATTTTTCTTGCTCCTAAGAAATACGTTCTATGCATAACAAAGCTATTAGTTTTGAATCTTGCTTTATAAGTAAGCCAGCATCTCTTCCAGAATCTTTTTGCCATTAAGGACCTAGGCAAAGAGGCAGAAGTAGAAAATATAAAGAAGTCCTTGCCAGACAGAAAGAAGAAAAAAGCAGCTCTATTGGCCCTATGGAATATGGAAAGACATCTAGAGGGAAAGTGAAAAGGTCATATGCACAGGTCTTCATATTGTCCTCATTAGACTATAACCATAGAAAGAGGGTAGAAGCATCACAGTTCTTGTGGGAAATCCTTAGCACTAGAGGGATGAAGGCAGGATTCACCAGTTCAGCCCAGGGGAAGACTAAGTCTCTAGGAGAAACCCCAACCACATCAAACATGCTGCAAGATATAGTTCTTGAAAGACAGATATGCTAGGTATATGAGTTTAAGGAAATACCCTTGGGTTTCACACCTAAGTATAACATGCACATGTGATCCAGAAATAGCCAGGTATCCCACTGAGGAAACACAGTGGTGCTGAACAGGCAGGCAAATTCAAAGGCCTGGGGTTGGAAGACAATCCATAGTGCACAGGGTTATTATAATTGGAGGCAGATGGCCACAACCATAGACTCCATTTGCATGTACCACCATCACGTTTCAAAGGCCAGACAATATCAGTGGGAGACCAAGACAACCAACACATCCATGGGATGACTAATAGATATCAGAATACCCTTTCCTCTAGCACCGAAGAGTAACACAAACCTCCTTTTAGTTCCTAGACACCAACTCAGAGAAGCTGAGAAAGGAAATCTAAAAGAGTAATTGTCTTCAACAAAATCAGAAATCCAAAAGGGACAGTTGAAACTGGAAGAGACTGAAATACCATCAATAATTGATAAATTTCAGAATTCCCCCTCTCTTTCCACACAGTATCTTCTTCCCTTATGCTCTGCTTCTCTTTCCAAACCTCAATGAAAGCTTCCCTTTAAGACATTCTTGTAGTTTTTTGTTGAAATCAGAGACCACAGACCCCTGTTTCATGTATATGAGCTGGATGTTACTGGGTACCATATGTAATCATCACCATTAAAGGGATATTTACTCAATATATATTACAGCTACATAGATTTCTCCAATCAGGTACATTAGAACAAACTACCAAATCTCATCACCTAGACTCGATAAAGGCATATGAAAGACTACTACCAAAATATATCATAAATGGCTGGTATTTCATTTCTTGAGGAAGAAAAGGAAGAGAAAAAATTTTCTAATCTCTCTCAATTTATCATCTAGTGTTCCAAATATAATATAAAATGTACTAGCAGAGCTGTTAAGAAAGCAAGGCTGTCACATCCATGAGGGCTAGAGGCAAGGGCAAAGAATTACTGTGGGTAAATGAGGCCTGGATCAAGAACCCTGGAACTCAGGGTAGGATGAAATTAAAGCCCTGTAATGGTAGCTCCTTCTCAATTTACCACATACACATTGATTTCTAATTCCTCTGGATTCTCTCAGCTTTCTCTAAATATCAAAGTCACCGAGAAACATGACAATGGTCACAATGGGGTACAAAAAAATTTCTCCCCCTTTATCTTTAACAGGGTGGGGAACTGGTTATAAAGGTTAGTTTGATTTGTAACAGAAGATCATGGTATTTTTACTATAATGGGTTAAGTGTTAAGTAAGGCAGGAGGTTTCATGTGCCTTTGAGTCCAGCCAGCACACACATAGTCAATCCTGGTCATGTTCCTTTTCTTACACTTGTTATTGAAAGGCTCTTAAGTCTCTGAAGAGCTGTATCAAATACCAAACAAAACCCTGAAAGATGGCAAAATTGAAAGGGGGACACTGAAAGAAGTCAGTCAATGCCTGAAGCCCAAAGTCTTTGTCTGCACAGTTGCTTCTTTTCATCATCTCTCAGATCATAAGTTGTTTAAGGGCTGTGAAAGGTGTCAGAAAGACAGCCTGCTTCTAAAGTTAGGCAAAGTCTGGGATGTGAATGCATGAGAATTCTATCAGATTGCTTACTCTCACCCAAACCCCTTTAGGGGAGTCTTTAAAAAAAACACATTTGAAGACCTAATACAAAATCATTCACATAGATCTAAAGAATGTCTAAAAGATGTCTTCTCTCTAGGTGAAAAATGAAAATGCAATTTCAGGAGAAACTTCTCATTTTTTTTCTTTCTTCTCCAATCTGTCAGGGAAGAATTAAAGTGAAGGCCTTATTTTTTACTGCTGAACCTCTGCTTAAAGAAGACTTGATAAATACAATTCTTGTTTTTCCACTATCAGGGAACAGAAAAAGAGGAAGGAATAAATTTAAATTGCATAAAATGGTGAACTCATTATTGTTTGGCATGGAAATTTATTATTTTTCATTAAAATTGCAGCTAAGACTTATTTTAGGATATGATAACTCTGGTCCATAGGATTCAATGAGAAACAAAATAAAAAATGAATCTTTGTCAAATGTTAATAGACTTTGGCATACTTCATGCCATGGGAGTTAAGCAATCTGCTGAACCAAGAGTGACTTAGAAAAAGGCTTTCAAAAAGTTTTCATAAGTGACATTACTTCCAGTGTGCCTCATCACCAATTTTACCCTCAAGAGCACCACTCTACCTATATCTACCAAGGGGGAGGGAGACATAATCTGAGAAAACCCTTACTGAACTAGAAGCAATCTTTACTCTTTATCGTGGAAAGCTGTGTTACTACTTTCTAATTTCTCAGTAGGTCATAACAAGATCACCTGGGATCCTAAGAACCTTCAAAATTTTTCAATTTGCATACTAAATAGGAGGAAGAATGAATTTTGTTCCCGAATAATATTTTAATTCAATTGGCTGATATGAAAAAAGAAAGAAAAACCTTTGTGCCATTCAAATCAATAAAAGTTGAGGAAGGAATTAAGAGAAAGATGTCAGACCTGAAAGTTTCTAAATTCTTGGACTTAATTAATATCAGCTTTCTTTATATCAGAGTTCAATATGATTTTTTATTCAATGAATTTGTATTCACTCAATAATATCTAATTGGAAGAGATTTCTGCTTCCATCTTTGATGGAGTAACAGGGAGCAGATTTATATTCCTGCATTAAACAATTTAAAAACACAGAAGAAATATATGAAACAAAGGTTTTCACACATTGAACAACAGGCAAGATGGCCAGTGATCCCTTCAAAAGAAAATAAATAAAGTGAGGCCAACTGTATTAGTCAGTTTGGGCTGCCATAACAAAATACCATAGATTAAGTAGCTTAAAAAAAAGAAATTTATTTCTCAAGCTCTGGAGCTAGAAGTCAAAGATCAAGGTGCCAGCATAGTTGAGTACTGGCTGGAGCCATTTTGTGGCTCTCAGCCAGCCATCTTCTTGCTATGTTCTCACCTGACACAAGTAGAGAAAAAGAGGGAGGGAGGGGGAAGGGAGGAGGGAGGGAACATGTGAGTCAGAGCATGAGAGCGGTCTGGTCTCTTTCTCTACTGTTACAAGAACACTAATCCCATCATGAGAGCCCCACCTTCATAACCACATCTAAACCTAATTACCTAACAAAGGCCCTATCTTCAAATACTGTCATATTAGAGGTTAGAGCTTCAACATACAGTCTTTGGGGGGACACAAACATTCAGTCCATGGGATCGACCATTGCCCAAGTTTGCTGAATGGCATTAGTAAAGCCTGGAATACTGTCCTACTTGAAGATACAGAGTTCTAAAGTTCTACTATAGCTAAAATTTACAGGGAAGATAATTAGGAAAAACATATGCTACATAAACAGAACTCCAGAGATCTGCAAAGGGTACCTAATAACTTTTATCTAAGTAATAATAAGTAACTGCATGTAAAGAAACTATGCAGTGCTTGGGAAGAATCAGCCCAACGATCAGAGAGATAGTTTTTGGAGTTTATAAAGGGCCAAGAATAGTTTATGTTCCAAATTTAACACACACGGAGTATCAAGTAGGATCCTCAGAAAAGCATTACCTCAAAATCTGGCCAAATTGGGTATAGAGGAACTGCCTACCAACCTAAAAGGAACTCTCAAATGGATCAACTGTTTCCAAGTAACGTCACTGTTGCATTCTGTAACAAAACTCCCAAAATACTTACAAAAAAGCTCCATCACCCTACAAAAATAAATTCACAATGTCTGGCATCCAATCAAAAATTAGCAGGCATGCAACAAAGCAGGAAATACATAAATCCATAAGGAGAAAAATCAGTCAATACAAATAGACCCGGAAATAGCATCAATGACAGAATTAGTAAACAACAGCAAAGCAGCTATTATAAATACACTTCATATGTTTGAGAAGCTGGAGCAAAATGAGCAGGAAAAAGCAAGATATAAGACATATTTTTTAAAAAATCAAAACTTTTAGAAATGAAAAATTCAGCAACTTAAATGACATATTCACCTCATAGGAGTAAGAGCATTTTTACAATGAAGAATGATTAGCAATCATGAAGACATAGCAATTAAGACTATATGAAATGACACACAGGAGGGAAAGACTAAAAGTAGATAAATATATACGTATTTATGTTTATTTACTAAATAATGCACTAAAATGCACATAATTGCCCTTCAGAAGGAATAAAGAAACAGGTAAAACAGAAGGGAAAAAAATGTAAAATAATAGCTGAAAGTAATCACAATATAGCAAAATTATAAACTCACAGATCTAAGAAGTTCAATGAACCTCAAGCACAAGAAGTATGAAGAAAATTACACGAATACCTATCATAATCAAATTTAAAATCCATTTAAAGAGAAGATCTTAAAAGCAGTTAGAGAATAAAGAGGAATAGAGGAACAAAGCCTAGAGTTACAGAAGACTTCTTATCAGAAACAATGCAAACCAGAAGACAATGGAGAAACATCTTCAAAGTACTGAATGAAAAAGAAAACTAGCATATTTTCCAAAAATTAAGACAAAACGAAGATTTCCTTTAGACATACAAATGCTGAAAGAATTCATTACAGACCATCACTATAAGAAACATTAAAGGAAACCCTTTAGATACTGATACTAAATAGAAATCTGAATCTATACCAAGAATGAACAAAACCAGAAATACTGAATATGTGGGAAAATATATGGCTTTTTTTTTCTTATTTTGTAAAATTAATTGAAATGTGGATAGATGATCCACACTGTATCAGTTAATTGCTGAGTAATAAATTACTCTAAAATTGAATGGTTTGGAACAATTATTAGTGATTTCTATTGTGTATGTGTCAGTTAGATCATACTACTGTTCTAAGCCATGTTTGCTGATCTTGGTGAGCTCACTCATGCATTTGGTTAGTCAGTTTACAACTGAATAACCTAGGATTGCCTCAGAACAGATGACTTAGCTTTGCTCTATGAGGTCCCTCCAGCAGACCAACCTTGGCTTATTCTCATGATAATGCAGAGGTTAAGACTGAGTTATACCAATCGTGCAAAAAGGCAAGAGAAATGTACACTTTTCAGCCTCTGTTTATGTTACATTTACTAATATCTCATTGTCTAAAACAAGTCACACGGCTAATCTCAAAGTGGGAAAGGATTGCAAAATTTTAAAACCTGAAAGGTAAAACTATGAATACAGGAAAGCCATTAATTAGGAACATTAAACCAATCAATCTACTATGCACATCTACTTTGGTGACAATGAATTAACCTACCTATCTAGATCACTGAAGAAAATTCATATACTAAATAATCTATATAAAGGTAGCCTTAGAATTTACTCCACTTAGGTATTTCTTAAACCTCTTCTTCATTATGAGTGATAGTCACAAAACTATGGTTGGCAGAGAATTAAAGATACAGGAAGAAAGGAGAATGGGTGTACAGAGAAAGAAAAAGGAATGAAGGACAAGAAGCTATGCTTACAGCAAATTAAATCTGGGATATTTTAGAGTATCGAGAAATACAACAAGCCAGGCAGATAGGGAAGCAATGACCAAAGGGGAAGAGGGAGGCAAGAAAAGAGATGCAAGACATTATAATCAAGAACCACTTGACAATGAAACCAAAATTTTCTGGCCAAAAGGGTTTTTTTTTTTTTTATGGGTTCACAACCTGAACCAATACGTAGAAGTATTAAGTAAATGTACTAAGGAGAATTCCAGACTGACATCTATGAGATAGATAATAATATTTCAGAAAGAATCAAGTTTTATACTAATAAAATAGGGTATGGCCCTTCTACTAGTCACCAGTTTTCAGAAGAGATAAGTACACAAAGAAAAGGAAAGGGGGAAAGGGTCTCCAATCTACCCTTGGAATATAATCGAATGTTTCTATGAGGTAGTAATGAGTTTGGTTCCTTCTACAACTCACTTAATGATAGAGGCCTAATAGTACAGCACTTCTGCCCAAGTAATGTAACAAGGAACTCTGTTGTTGACCTTTAATGAAAAATATATTTAATTGCATTAAATGCAATTATACTGTAGTTATGCTTGAGTGATATAGACAATGATATCCATTTTTATGTTTAACACAATGAATTTAATTCACTAGTGTACTATTTCATACAAATTGTAATTGTCGACTTAAAGTATTTTTTTCAAAATCAAATTTTATTTGAGATGCTAAGCTTTTTATGTTAAATGATGGTTTGCATGAAGAAAATACCATTCATCTTCTTCTAAATTTAAATCACTTGCACTAGTATTGAATATAGGAATTCCAAGAGAAAGAGAGAAAAGGAGAGTGTAAGAAAGAAAGCAACCAAGGAAAGAGGAAATGAAGATTAGAAGGGAGGGAGGTTGCAGAAAAGATACAAGGTATATTCTCCTTTGGAGTGTGTGTACATATTTTTTGAAGGGTACGGAAACTATTAATATTAAATCTAGGAGACAGAAATGAAAGCATTCAAACAAAAACTGGGTAATCAAGTCTAGTCTAGTATCTTGTACTAGTCTATTCCAGTATCTTGAGTCCGAGTCAAAACATAAAGTACAAAGAAGTCATTCTCCAATGATACAGCTGACCAACACCATCAACTATTGGTCATCAACTTATTTTCACATACAACCTATACCTACATATAGAGATTACTTTTAAAAAGAATAATAGTAATATTTAAATATGTCTTCATTTTAAAAACCATATTCTTCAAGAGAAGCAATATGGTTTACTGCAGGAATCGGCAAATTCAACCCACTACCTCTTTTTGTAAAGTTTTAGCGGAACACAGCTACATCCATTCATTTATGTATTATCAATAAATGCTTTTGCACTACAATGGCAGAGTTACGTAGCTGCAATAGAGACTATATGGTCCATAAAGCCTAAAATATTTACCATTTGTTTCTTTACACTTATCCCTAAGGGAAGTTTATCCACCCCTGGTTCGGTGGAGTATAGCTTTAAAGTTAAACAAACCTGGATTCTAATCTTTATCTTGTTACCTGTGTCTCTGAGCTCAGTTTATTCATCTTCTTTAAGGAGGGTTGGTGGGAAAGACAGAAATAAAAATATGTACCTTGTAACCGTTGAAGGGATGATGGGAAAAGTACCTGACACACAGAAAGTGAGAAACACTAGCAAACACATTTATGAAAGGAGATAAATAACAAAAGAAACAGCTAAAAGAGAAAAAAGTTTGTTTCTGGACAATGTAAATTGGAAGTTTACCAGAAAGCTATCTTGTATTATTTATGCATAAGGCTATTGGACTTATAACTATATCTTTGATTAAAAATTATTTTATTTATTTTTTTATAAATTTATCTTTTATTGGTGTTCAATTTGACAAAAAATATTTTATTTAAAAGAGCATTTGTAGATTCAAAGATTTTTAAGTATGGTATTTATGTAGGAACCAACAAACAGCATCGGAACAACACACACGGAGACTTTATATATGATAAAGGTGTCACTGTAGGTAGAAATGATGACTTTTAATAGAATTAAGAATGTAGTCTTAACTGCATAAAACTTTTTAAAAAGAAAAATGAAATCACTCTTTATCTTACACTGTATAAGAAGATGGAATCCAAATGGAGCAATTTCCTAAATATGAAAACAAAACTAAAAAGCTCAGAGAAAAAAATTTTAAATACCTTTGTAACTTAAGGCTTTAAAAAGACCTCTGAAGACAACCCAAACTGATGGCTTTGACCACAAATGAAGTCATTTACAGTCATTTTCAAAAATGAAAATCAAGACGATGGATTTTTTTTCTATATAATGACAAAAACTGATAAAACTTAGTAACTGAAATATATAAGGAATTACTGCAAACCAACAAGAATAAAAGACAATAAAACCAGGTTTTAAAATAAATAAAATGTATTAATAGGTCATTCATATAAGGAAATTTCCAAATTACTAACACATGTACAAAGAGATTCTCCTACCTACTAGTAATGAGGAAAAAAATGCAACCTAAAACAAGCCTTGTCTATTTTATAACCATTAAAATATAAAAAATTAAAAAGGTTGATAATACTAAGTGTTAGTATGGCAGAGGAGGAAAAGGACAGTCCTACATTGCTGGTGGAAATATAAACTGCTACAGTCATTCTGGAAAGCAGTCTCACAATGCCTGATGAAAATAAATATGCATAAATCCTATGACCTATTCCTGGGTATGTAGTCCCATAAATTCTAGCACAGATTAACACGGGGGACATACAAGAATATGCATTACAGCAGTGTTTATAAAAGCAGAGACATGAAGGCAATCTGGGCACCTCCATTACTAGAGAAATGAATAAAAAATGTTGGAAGTAGATTAAGAAATACTATGCAGCAGGGAGAAAAGTAATATTCACTTTTTAAAATAAAATCTCTGGTACAACATTATGTAAATTTGAAAAATATGCTTACAAAAGAAAACATGTCACATATAAATTATTGTACATATAAAAAGACCACAGTGTAAGGACCTCTTGGGGAAGAGAACTGGAATGACTATCATCTGCAAAGGGGAAAAGTATTAAATGTCAAATGAGAGAAGAAGCTGGCACAGATGGAAGAAATTAGTAATAAAAAAAGGCAGATAATGACATTGAATGTGGGCAGAAAATGAGCAGGTAATGCACAAAGATTTACCAATGGTCAATCTGAGTAATAAGGTTCCCCTTAGCTCCTTACATATGTGATCCAGTAGGATGAAAAGCGGGGAAAGAAAGATTTTGGAATATAGTCTGTGCCTGGAAGATGTTTTTTCAGTTTTGCCCATTCTAGAACTTCATATAAATTGAATGACATAGTTTATACTCTTGAGTCTTCCTTCTTTCACCCAGCATAGTATTTTTGAGGTGCATCCATGCTGTTCCATACATCAGTAGTTTGTCCCCTTTTTATCATGAGAAGTATTTTATGACATAGATATAGATATAGATAGATATAGATATAGATATATCATAAATGTGTTTATCCTTTTTTCTGTTAGGGGACATTTTGGTTGCTTCCAGTTTGGGGCTTTAAGGCATAAAGCTACCATTAACATGATTGAACAGTCTTTGTGTATATAGACATATGCTTTTATTTCATTTTACACACTTCTAGGTATCTAAAAATGGAATTGATGGATCATAGGGTACGTGTTGTTTGACTTCACAAGAAATATCCAGATTGATTCACAAAGCTGATTGTACCATTTTACAGTCCCATTTAGGAATGTGTGACAGTTCTTTGCTCCAAAATCTTAACAACATTCATTTTATTCTTTTTCATTTTAGCCATTCAATGAGTATTCAAGAGTAGTATCTCATTTTTAAGTTGAATTTCTCTCATAACTCATTTGCATTTTCCAGATGATGCTACTTTTTCGTGTACTTAATGACCATTGGTAAATCTTTGTGCATTACCTGCTCATTTTCTGCCCACATGTAATGTCATTATCTGCCTTTTTTTATTACTAATTTCTACAATGTGTTTACATATTATGAGCACAGTCTGTCAGATATATGTATTGTAAATAAATTATCCAATCTATAAATTGCCTATTAATTTTGATGAGAAGAGTCTTAAATTTTACTAAAATCATTTTGTCATTCTCTTTTTCCTTTAATGGTTCTTCCTATTTAAGAAATCTGTGCCAACCCCAAGGTCATAAAATATTCTCCTGTATTTTCTTCTACAAGATTTGTAATTTTACCTCTTACACTTAAGTTGATGATCCATCTAGGATTAAATACTGTGTGTGGAGGGTGGTATGGGATGAAGAACACCTACTTCTTATAGCCAGTTATTCTGGCACCACTTGTAAAGATCTTTCTTGTT
This sequence comes from Nyctereutes procyonoides, assembly GCF_905146905.1. Classification (NCBI taxonomy): domain Eukaryota; kingdom Metazoa; phylum Chordata; class Mammalia; order Carnivora; family Canidae; genus Nyctereutes; species Nyctereutes procyonoides. The sequence goes on along the minus strand of NW_026575134.1, from coordinate 26,399,576 downwards.
CAATTGTTTTGGCAACTTGATTGAAAAATCAATTGATTATATATATAAGCATGGATCTATTTTTACTTCTCTAGTCTGATCTATTTTCATTTCAGTAACCCATATGTTCTTGATTAGTGCAACTTTATAGTAAAGTCTCTAAACTAGAAAGTGAACACCTTATTTTTAATAATTAGTTTGCCAATGTCTAACCAAAAAAAAGCCCGCTGTAATTTATATCAGTTTGGGGAGGGTTTACATCATAACAATAGTGAGGTTTTCAATCTATGAATATAGTGTCACCATTTATTAAATTCATTTCTTTCAGCACTGTTATAGTTTTCAGCGTAAAGATCTTTAACATTATTAAATTTTTCCTTAAATAAATTTTATGTTTTTAATTTTCAATGGTATTTTTTTCATTTTCCAATTGTTCATGATAGCATATAGAAATATGATTAGTGTATATACAAATGGAATCCTGACAACTTGTTCGATTCACTTACAGAATTTATGAGAGAGAAGACACACTTATTTGTTCTTTATAATGAGGATGGGAGTTGAGAGATGTTATCTGTAGGTAATTTTGGTAAATGGCTTCTGTGAGGTTGAGAAACTTCCCTTTAATTCCTAATTTGCTGAAAGTCTTTATTATGAATGGATTTAAATGTTGTCAAACGATTTCTCTACATTTATTAAAACGATCATATGATTTATCCCCATTATTCTATTAATGTGGTGAATTGCACCAATTGATTTTCAAATGTTAAGCCAATCTTGATGGCGGGGATAAATCCAAGTATTACGTATTATGCTTTTTATGTGTTGCAGGATTTGATTTGTTAATGTATGGCTAAGAGTTTTTGCATCTATGATGTATGAAGGATATTGGACTACAACACTATTTTCTTGCAATATTGTTGTTTGGCTTGGGTATCAGTGCTACACTACTCTCATATAATGAGTTTATACAAAATGGATACTATTTGTTCTTTAAATATTTGTAGAGCTGTATAGACTGGAAATTTTCTTCGTAGGAAGATTTTTAATTAAAAATTTTAATAAATTGGGCTACTCAGATTTTCTACTTCTTCTGTCAATTTTGGTTATTTACAATTTCAAGAAATTGTGTACTTCCTTACAATGTTTAATGTATTAGCATAAAGTCATTCATGATATTCTTCTGTTATTCTTAATTATTTGTATGCTACTTAGTGATGATCCCTTATTATTCACAATATTTGTAATGTATGATTTTGCTCCAGTTTCCTTTATCAGTCTAGCCACAGGTTTGTCAACTTTTCAAAGCATCAATTTGTATCTTCAATTTTCTCCATTAATTGTTTTCTATTTCATCAATATTTACTCTTATCCTTATTACTTAGCTCCTTATAATATTTTTATTTGATTTTTAGTTTTTTAAGGAGAAAGTTTATACAATTGATTTAAAACTTTTCCCCTTCCTACTATAAACATTGGGAGCTATAAAACCCTTTAGGAATTATATTAGATGGCCACAAACTTTGATACACTGTGTTTTAATTTTCATTCCATTAAAAACATTTTCTAATTTTCCTTGTGATTGTTTCCTTGATCCATGAGTTATTTAAAAGTGTGGGGTTTTTTTGCTTGCAAATATCTGGAGCCTTTCCAGATACTTTCTCTCATTAATTTTCAAGTTCGTTTGGTTGTGATTAGCTAACATACTCTGCATTTTTAATAATTTTAAATTTATTTAAACTTGTATTATGCCTCAGTATATTATCTTTCTTGATTAATGCTCCATAGGAGCTTGAATATACTGTTTATTCTGCAACTGTCAGGTATAATGTTCTATAAATACCAATTAGGTTGAATCGGTCTATAGGACTGTTCAAATCCTCTACATCCTTACTATATCACTTACTGAGAGAAGAATATTAAATCTACATCTATAATTGTGGAATTGCTTATCCTTTCCTTTCTATCAGTTTGGCTTCATGTATTTTGAAACACTGTTATTAGGTCCATATACATTTCGGAATGCTCTATCTTAATAAATTAACCACTTTATCATTATAGAATATTCCTCTTGATCTTTTATACTTCTTATCTTGAGAAATATTTTATATAATATTAACACAGACACTCCAGGCTTCCTATTATTAGAACTAGCACAGTATAACTTTCTTTCATTCTTTAAATTTAACCTATCTGTAATCTTTATATTTAATGTGTACTTCTTCTGTATAACACATATTTGGGTTTTGCTTTTTTTTATCTAGTGTGAGAATCTCTGTTTTTTAGTTGAAATGTTTCCTTGATATTTAAAATGGTTATTTACATCATTGATTTTAAGTCTAATATCATGGGGATTTTTTTTGTCCTGATGTTCCTAATTTCCTTGTTCCTAATTCCTCTTATCTTTCCTTCTCTGGTTTTCTCTTTATTAATTAAGAAATATTTAGCAACCTACCATCTTGGAATGTTTTATTAGCTATAACATTGTTTTGTAGTGGTTTCTCTAGGGTTTAAAATATATGCCTTTGTTATATCACATTCCACCTTCAGGTAACATCACACAGCTTTAGTTAACATTATACCACTTCTCTTACAACTTTACAAAGTTCTGCTTTCAACCCTCTCATTCTTCTGTTATTCTTATGTTTTACTTCTTCACATATTATAAGTGTGTAAGTACCTTTTTATCATTTTTCTTTTCTTTTTTTATGGTTTTATTTATTTCTACATAAGAGACACACAGAGAGAGAGAGAGGCAGAGACACAGACAGAGGGAGAATCAGGCTCCACGCAGGGAGCCCAACGTAGGACTCAATCCCGGGTCTCCAGGATCACACCCTGAGCTGAAGGCAGCGCTAAACCATTGAACCACCCAGGCTGCCCCATTTTTTCTTTTACAGTCAAGTATCATTTAAATAAATTTTAAAATAAGGGGAAAACATTTATCCACTTACTTACTACTTTCATTACTCTTTTTTCCTTGATATAGATCCAATTTCCATCTACTATCATATACCTTCAACATGAAGAACTTTAACATCTCATGTAGTGTAGCTCTGTGGGGATAAATTCCTTTGACTTTTGTTTTTCAAAAAATGGTCATTAATAGCTCTCATTAGCCATAATTTCTGAAGAATATTTTCACTCTATATAAAATCCTACATTGTTTCTCCTTTCAGTTTCTTCTTTCAGTACTTTAATGTTGCCATTTCATTATCTTCTGGCTTGTATTTTTTTCTAATGGATAGAATCATTCTTATTATTATTTCCCTATATATAATTTGCTAGTTTTATCTGGCTGCTTTTAATATTTTCTCTTTATCAAATTTTTTAAGCAGTTTGAACTTAATATGCTTAGATATGGTTTCACCTGAGTGCATCTTTCTGGTCTTTTTTTATATTCATAAACATATGCTCTATATTTTTTTATCAAATTTGGAATTTTTTTCAGCCCTAATATCTTCAAAGGTTTTCTTTCTGCCACCAAATCTCTTCTTCCACTTCTGTTTTAACTCCAAATTACACAAACATAGGACCACTTACATATGGTCAGGTATAGTCTGACAAGTCACTGAAGCTCTACTCATTTGTTTTCAGCTATTCTTATTTTGGCTTCAGTTTATATAGTTTATTTTCCCTTTTCTACTAATTTAATAATATTTTGTTCGGCAGTGAATAATATGCTATTAATGTTATCTGGTATTTTTTTCAGATATTATGTTTTTCATCTATACATCCCATTAGGATCCCTTCACATCTTCCATTTCTCTCATGTAATTATTTTCCCTAATTATAGGTATATATATTTTCCTTTATATCCTTGAACATATTTTTTCAAGATTTATTTATTTGAGAGAGAAAGAGAGAGCATGCACATGGTGGGAAGGGCAGAGGGACCTGGAGAATCCCACAAAGCCTCACCACTAAGCATGGAGCCCGATGTGGGGCATGCAGTGCTGCATCCCACGACCCTGATATCATAACCAAGTAGAAAGCAAGAGTCAGAGGCCTAACTGAGCCACCCAGGCACTCCTATATCCTTGAACATATTTATAATAAGTATTTTAAAGTCCTTATCTGATCATTCTATCATATCTATAATTTAGGGACAGGTTTCTGCTAAATGATTATTCTTTTAGTTATAGGACACATTTTTCTGCTTTTTCACATCTCTCATATATTTTAGCTGTATTATAGACATAATGGATATTACACTGTTATGTGACTGGCTTTTCTTGTCTTCTTTAATAGGATATTGTTTTTTTGTTCTGAAGGCAGTACATTTACTTGTAGCATTTAATCCCTTTAAGGCTTGCTTTTGTGATATATCAGAGTGATTCCAGAATATCATTTAGTCCAGGACTAAGTCAGTCCGGCTTCTGGAGCATGACCTTTCTAGGTTCTCTACTGGACATGGAGGGCATTCAACAAGGTCCTTCTGCTCTGACTGGACGGAACACGAATTGTACAAGCTTAGGTCAACATACAAATCTCCAGTATTTCTTTCTCCAGTGGTTGTTCCTTGCTGAGCCATATGGAATTTTACTCTGTACATGCACAGATTAGTATTTCACCAAAGAATTAAGTGTACCTTTATGCAGATTTCTGATCTTCCTTCCCTATATAATTCTTGTCCCCCTAGACCTCTTCAACCCCACAAATTCCAATTTCTTCCTTAGCCCCAAACTCTGAACTTTGAATACTCCACTTAGTGATAACACCAGGCTCTATCTGGGCTCTTCCTTCCTGCACTACAGTCTGGAGAAGGGTTCTAGGCAAAAATTCACTGTCTTGTGGTAACACAAATGTCTCATTTATGGCATGGCTACCATATTTTGTCATTTAGATGAAATTTCCTAGACCAGCCTCACACAACTCATTTGCTTTTTCTGTGCTGTTGTAAAAGCTCTAGCCAGATGTTCTTCATCAAATACTGTCTTGTAAGCACTTTATAATGTAGAAAAGGCCATTTTGTCTTTTTTGCATTTAGAGTTCTCACTATACTCTTTAGATAGCAGTTGGTTTGGGGATAAGAAGATGAGCTGGAGACAAGCCTTCCAGTAGGTAATTAATCACTTGTAATCAGCACTTATAGACATTCACAGAAGGTGAGAGAGTCAAGTGGAGAAAGAAGTGACTTCACCATCTTTGTAGGGTTATTACAAATCCTGCTAAGGTTACACTCATTAAAATTGCTATTAACTTTTCTTCCCCCATCAGGATAGTTAATTAATTCTTCCTCATATTTTAAGATGAAAGCAATTAAGGAGAAAAAAAAATAAGAGTTAACATGTCCGTACATAGGGCAAACTGGTTCCTTTAGGAAGTTGTTTCTAGAAAAGCTTCAAAAAAAGACATATGAAAACAGAATTGTGATTATTCTGAGCTCCAGTTTAAAAGGCAGAAGTCAATAAACAATGGATATTTTATATATCCACCTCACCAATTTGGCCTGAATTTCTCTACTGTTTTATTTTCCTTACTACTGTTTTTCACTTTTTAAATCTTAAAGCCTATATAATTCAAGGTAGACTTTTTAAGAAAAAGAACACAGAATTATAAATACAAAATTGGTAGGACCTTCCCAGGACCCAGTAAGGGGCCTGTGAGATGATAAACCTACTCTTGTTGAGATCTTCTTTAGCAAACTGCATTTATTTTCAATCTTTTTCAATGTCTACAATGACATTTGTACTCCATTATACCTTTAGTGGTTCTATATTATCTATAATTAGTTTATCCTTCATACTTCCCATACTCTTCTGTAACATTTATGTAACCCAGGTGAATGCTTAATCTTTGAGAGTAAAATAGCCAATATTTTTTAAGCATTTACAATGTGCTGGATAATCTTCTAACTTATTCCTGTATATTAACTCATTTAATACTGTTAACACTTTATGAAGTAGATACCATACTATATTTTCCACATCTTATAGATATGAACATTGAAGCATAGGGAAGCACACAGCTCACTGAAATGGCAAAGCTGGCCTCCAAACCCAGATCCAGGCTCCAGAACCTGGGCTGTTAAACATTATGTTCTTCCCTTTGATTTGTGGGTGTGGAGTGTTGAAAAGACACATAAGATTTTGAGCAGTATACTAGGCCCCAAGGTATCAGGAATGTCTGAACCCAAGAATACCTAGTCAAATGCTGATTAGTAGATGCTGCACATTAAGAGCCCATGGGATCAAGAATGAGACTCCAGAGGACAAATCTGAGTATATTACATCTTTCTCTAACCAGGTAATACCTCGCCCTACTGTTATTATCAGATATGAGTTGGTATGGTGATGGGAAAAGGATGAACTAGAATGGACAGTGAAAAATTCAATGAGAAATTGCTTTGCATAAGCTATTGTGAATATTTACCTTTTTGAACTTCACTTGAGATGTCCTTTTGTCTACTTCTGGGACCCAGAATGATACCTCCTTCCAGGATCTGTATATGATGTCAAAAGTTTTTCTTTAAGCAAACTAAGTAGATCTCTGTCTTTATGACATTATCCTAGTGACTCCAGTAAGGCCAGGACAACTGATAAGTATAAGAAACAGTCTTCAGGGACACCTGGGGGGCTCAGTGATTGAGGGTCTGCCTTCAGCTCAGGGCATGATCCTGGGGTCCTGGGATGGAATCCTGCATCGGGCTCCCCTCGAGGAGCTTGCTTCTCCCTCTGCCTGTGTCTCTGCCTCTCTCTTTGTGTCTCTCATGACTAAACAAATAAAATCTTTTTTAAAAAAATGGTCTTCAGTATCAATAAAGTAAACAGATGCATATGACCAGAGCCTCTCTTCCTAATGTACTTAAATATCAAATATTACTAACGGTAATTATATGATGGACACTATCTACAAAGTAAATGTCTACACACAATCTTCAAGATTCAGATACAATCAGTCTGAGGTGAGACCCTGATGATTATCTTTTTTAAAGCTTTTCTGTCATTTGACATCCTGCCTGAGTGGAGAAATGTCTTAGGGGAGAAAGGGAAGTTCAATAGTGTGGGAAGTCTTGGGGGCAAGGGAGAGAAGTGCAGAAAAATTCTCAGTCTAGTGAGGGAGGTGGGATGCAGATGACTCTTTGGTAGGAGAATTCAAGCTTAGACTGGAAAGAGGAGAAAGGATAAGGAGCCAAGAGGAAACAGGGTAAAGAAAACAGCACATTTGAGAGCCCTTAGGGCTGAAATAAGAATACCCAGCAGAAGCTAATTACATCTGGTGCTTTGATCCAAGGGCATGAGGGAGGCTGGAGGTGGCCAAAGGAGGCCCCTAGTGGGCAAGCTCAACAGAAGAGCATTGCACACTCATGCCTCAGCCCACTTAAAAAGAACTCCCCTGCCTTTCCATGATTCTGACCATAAGAGTGAGCAAGTTATACCAGACTCGTGCTGGGGAATTTCCCCCTCAGGCTACTACCTATAGCCTCAGAGGTTCCTCAGAAAAATGAGGTCGGCCCAACTAACACGCTGTGCCTCCTGGCCTTAGTGAAAGCTCACCTGCCTTTCCCCAGAAGATTCCAGCAACGTCATGAAGGGAAAAAAATAATCCCACTTAACACAGAGTTGTTCAAAATAATTTCTGTAAACTCATCCTATTTCTGCATTTACTTGATTTAAACTCCTTATATCATAATCATGTCCATATGGGAAGCCATTTTACAGGCAGAAATAGTCATTTTAAAATTAATTTTTAATTACACAAAGAATACATGAAAATGTTTTCTATATAATTAAAACATTAGACATAAATTTTCTTTAACTTCTTTGCCTATCTGAATTCTTTCCTCAGATGTAAACACTGTTAACCAATTTGCTGGGTGTTTTTCCAGACACTTCTTATATGTATCCACAGAAAATATGCACCATTATTTTGTGGGTGTTTCTCTTAAAAATATACATGAATAGGGGCACCTGTGCGGTTCTGTCAGTTAAGCGTCTGGCTCTTGGTTTCAGTTCATGCCATGATCTTGGGGTCTGGGCTGGAGCCCCATGGCATCCGGTGCCATGCTCAGTGGGGAGTCTGTGTGGATTGTCTCTCCCTCTCTCCCTCTGCCCTTCCTCTTTCTCTCAAATGATAAATAAATAAATCTTTAAATACACGAATAACATCATATTGGACTGCCATTTTTCTGATACAATTTCTTGGAGATTGAGCAATGCTTTATGCAAAATAAATACCCAGTAAAATAAATAATGAATAAATGGATGATAATTTCAAAGACTAATGATTTTAGGCCCCTCAGTGAAGGAGACTTAAGTGTAGATCTTAGCTTTACTTTTTACTCATACTTTGGGCAAATTTTAACTTCTTTAAAGCTATTTCTTTACCTTTAAAATGGAGTGAGTAGATTTATATCACAGGATTATTGTAGTAAAGCACCCGGAACAGTGTCTGCCCTAGAATAAAAGCTAGTTGACTTTATTTCTGCCTCATCGCCATTCACTTGTAATGCTTGTTACACACTGCATTCCTCTCCTATTCAGACAGGTGGGTGGGGGTCTAGGAGCAGTATCTTCCAAATGCCTCCTGAAAATGTCCACTGAGATGTCCCGATCAGTGTGTTCAAAATCATGATCCATCTTCAACAGGCTTCCCTTCCTAAAAAAAAAAAAAAAAAAATCTACTGAGTCACATGGTCTCATCTTTGCACCTTGGTAACTCCACATGCTGGCCTCCTCCATCCATCTCTGCAGTTCAGATCTTCACTGTTGCTTTCTTGGATCAAAGTCCTAACCCTATGATGAATCTCTCAGTCTCCAACATCTTACATACTTACTCCAAATCTTCGTTAGCCCTAATTACCAATAACTCTATCACCCAGGATAAGAGTCAGCATCCTGAGCCTGGAAATCAGGGTTTTCCACCAACTGGCCCCATGTGGTGTTTCCAAATCTGTATCTCCTTTCCCATATACCGCTATCTCAACCTCTTTCTGTTGTTTCCTGTGCTTTCTACTCTTTATATCTTTCCTCATGCTGCTCCCACTATCTCAAATACTCATACCCTCCTATATTTTATTACATTAAGACAAAATACTATAGATAGAGTGAATTTGAAAAGTTTAAAGCCAAACATACCTCAGTTCAAATCCTCGAATCCTCAGTTCCAACCCCAATTAGGTATATGACATATCTTTTTAATTAATGTCTCTCTTTTTCACTTATTAAACAGAGATAATAATTGAAGCTACTTCACAGAATTAAGATAATGTAGATAACAATTAAGCAAACAACACCTGCCAGGCAATCATCAGTTGTCACTATGCATATTATTTCAGCTCCACTTCAAACACTATTGCTTCCATAAGTTCCTCCCTGATCCTGCAAGATACTTCTGAAAAGCAACAGTATTTCATTTGCACTCCTTTTAAGATATTTAAAACTTTATACTTTACTGTATAGTTTACACTTCCTTTGATTACAATTTTTTTAACCCAAAACTGCAATGGGTTTTCCAAAGAATTTTTGTGTCTATGACAGCAGTATAAGAAAGTTTCAGAGAAGTAGTTTAGATATAGGAAATAGATGTTTCTAAAATATTTTGATCTATTACAGGGAATACGGTACAGACTATTTGAAATCAGAGGTATATTTTAAAAACTCAGAACATGAGGCCACTGTGTACATATGAATTCCAACTTCCTTAGTGATAGGGACTGGTTTCCTTTTTGAGCTCATCTACACCTCTCAACACAACATTCACAAAATTCGTATGAATGAAGCCCTGTTTGTAGTAAAAGAGTGAAATAAACAACAAAACACCTTAAATAAAATATTCTTTCCAATGCTAATTGTGTCTCTTCAATCCTCTACTTAATCAGAAAATAACATTACATTAGATAATGTTCACAAATTAGCCAGATGGAAAGGTTTATCTGCCTGGATTGGAGGAGAAATTAATTTTTACAAAGCTCCTCTGGTGACATAAATGATAATTTTGGTGGTCTCAATGACTCTTTTTAAAAAAAAAAAAAGATTTATTTATTCATGAGAGACACAGAGAGAGACAGAGACACAGGCAGAGGGAGAAGCAGGCTCCCTGTGGGGAGCCCGATGCAGGACTGGATCCCAGGACCCAGGGATCATGACCTGAGCCAAAGGCAGATACTCAACCACTGAGCCACCCAAATGCCCTCCCCACCTTTGTTTTTTTTTTTTTTTTTGAAAGACTTTATCCCAGTGGCTCTTTATATTAATGATGATTTTAAATAGAGCATCAAAATCCCTAACTATGGGGGACAGCATTTTAAAGGAATGATTTGGTAAAACCTTCCATCTTAAGCCTTCTAAAATAACCAGACTTTCTTTATTTGACCAAGCAACACATTAGTACACCCAGGTTTGTTTCTTTCTTTTTTTAAGACAATTAGTCAGGGATGCCTGGGTGGCTCAGTGGTTGAGTGTCTGCCTTCAGCCCAGGGCATGATCCTGGGGTCCCGGGATCGAGTCCCACGTCGGGCTCCCTGCATGGAGTCTACTTCACTCTCTGCCTGTGTCTCTGCCTCTCTCTGTGTCTCCCATAAATAAATAAATTAAATCTTTGAAAACAGAAAATTAGTCAAAAGCCATAACAGAATTTTAAACATTACCTTGGCTCTCTCTTTACTCATTGTACTTCCTTTTCATGAGCACTGAATAGAAAGCAATGCTCAGAATGTTCTGCTACAGATAGATGTATCTTGTAACATTTCCCTTTTTGGAAGCTGGAATCATAGAACAAGCATGTCCCTTGGAACAGGAAAAAAAGCAGCAATAAATATTTGTGTGATAGCTTAACAACTGCTGAACGATGTGTGTGCCATGAGCTAATCAGAAGAATCCTTAGCAGTCAATATAAGCAGTAAATGTGTATAATTTATATATACACACATATGTAATCTGTGTGTGCATGTCTGACTTCAGTATGCTCGCCTACACTGCTGTATAATATTCTCTACATTTATTATTACATAATTCATATCATAAAATTCAACAATGAATTATGTAAGCAAAGCCTATAAACTACTAGACGTTTTATTGAAGAAATGCTTTAAAAAGTGAATCCTGAGAAAAGGGGTAGTCACCTTTAAAAAGTTGGAACTATGTTTCAACAGAGCATTCACAGGTAAAGAAGTGTTGGTAAGTACTTTTATTTTTTTAGGTCCTACCTTTCATGGGTAAGAAGCTGAGCAGAAACCGCAGGTCAAATATAAAAAAAAGATTCTATTGAGTAAAACCACCACCACCACCACCACCACAGTAAAGCTGCCATGCTAGGAAGTGTAGTGCATGAGAAATTATAGTCATTCCACTCCAACCATATGACCTCACTCATATGTGGAATTTAAGAAAGGAAACAGATGAACATATGGGAAGGGTGGAAGAAAAAAAAAAGAGAAAGGGAAACGAGCCATAAGAGACTCTTAACAATAGAGAATAAACTGAGGGCTGATGGAGGGAGGTGGGTGGGGATGGGCTAGATGGGTGATGGGGATTAAGGAGGGCACGTCTTTGATGAGCACTGGGTGCTATATGTAAGTGATGAGTTGCTGAACTCTATTCCAGAAACCAATATTCTACTGTATGTTAACCAAGTAAAATTTAAATTAAAAAAAAATTGTTCCACTCCATTTCTGACCCACAAAACAGTGATTACAGTAGAAGACAAAACTAGTTAGGACAACTCTCAAGATTCAAATTTTAAAAGATAACGATACTTTTGGCAAAGTCCCTTCTCTAGGACAGTCACAAATGGCAAAAGAAAAGTCAAAGGGTACTTTAATTCCAGGAACGGCAGAGCTTTGGTATAGATAGACCCAGTGGTTAGATAAAGAAAGAATCACAGTTTAATATTTAAAGCGGAAATTGTACATATTAAGTGTTCATAACATGGAAGATTAGTGTAAAAAGTGCTAAATTGTACTTAAGTTCTTATAGTTTGATGAATATTACTAAAAATTGTGTATAAATGTTTCATGTGTTAGAGATGAGTTCATTGTTGTATTTTCATACAAAAAGTGTAATTTCTGAGCTAAGAATAACTAGAAAATTACCTAATCTAATCCTCTCATTTTACAAATGATAAAAAAAAATAGATTTCCTGAATATTTAAATGTCTTATCCAACGTCACCCAGTTGGAGACAGGGTTGGAACCAATGCTTGCCTCTTACGTTTTAGTAGCACACTATTTAGCATTGAATGGTTTTGTGTACAGGCTTAGGCCCCAATCATTAGATATGTGATTTTGAGTAAGCCTCAGTTTCCTTAAAAAAAGGGTGATAACTATTTGCTTCATAACATCACAGTAATCTTCATAAAAGTGAGATATATGTTCTACACAGATACTTAAAGTAACTGGTATATAATAAGCATTCAACAAGTATTATTATATTAGTTATTAGTATTGTGTTGAAATCTAAAATTCCGTCAAGCCTAAACAGGATATCTACCATTTCGACCAGCGTCTCTCAACCCAGCTTAATATAGGAATATCCTAGGAGCTTCCTTAGAAACACAGGTCTTACCCCATATATAATTTATCAGAAATTCTAGGGAAGTATCCTGGAATTATACTTTTTAATAAATTCTCTCAGAGAATTTTGATGCCGTAGAGCTGATAGTGGCTCACAGATCAGCATTTGGGAACCACTGGCAAGATTACAGGGATGTGATCCAGGAACATGTTTCTTTCCAAAGAGATCTATCCAAATGGATATCCAAGTGGAAAGCCCAGTGGTCTAGAAAGAAGTAAGAATTAAAAATAGCCCCATAAACCAAAATAAATAGTGACTGTCATAGCTATCATCAAAACAGCATAGGGAAATATCCAGAAATTCTGCAATGTTCAATTTCGTGCCGCAAACATCATAAGGATCTTCAAATAGCTCTGTAGTTAGTTTCCTAAATCCTGTCAACATCAAGGAGACACTCATCTCAGGGTCTTGGGACCCCAGGGATGTGACATTAATCATTATTTGGTTCTTGTCTTGATCATAGAAGACATTCTTCCCGATATCAAAAAAAGACATCCTGAAGCAGAACAGGGAGATCCTGGCTTCCAAGTTCTCAGGCACCAAAAATCCATAAATTGGCAATTAACAGTTTAAAAACACAGAAGCAATACAAGCAATATTGCTAAATTCTAATTGAAGTAGAACATCTGTTCATGAAGAACTGAATTTGGAAGATACATTAAAAGAAACACAGATCTCTGTTATTAGCCGAAAGATGAGTTAATAAGAGTAACTCTGGACAAGGATGAAGCTCAAAAGTGGAGAAGACATGGCTGGCAGAGCATGAACAGAAGCTGCCCAAAAACACCACCTCACCACCCACAACAACCTGATTAGGAGGCCCTAGCAGTCAACCACAACCTTGTAAAAAGGTACATTAGGAACACTAACTTGTAACAAAGTTTACGTATCTCCCTCTAAGGTAGGAGTCCACCCTTCCCAATGATATTTTTGTGATTCTTAATTAAAGTCTGTTTTAAAAGAACTCCAGCATGGGACGCCTGGCTGGCTCAGTGGTTGAGCACCTGCCTTTGGCCCAGAGCATGATCCTAGAGTCCCAGGATTGAGTCCCACATCAGGCTCCCTGCATGGAGCCTGCTTCTCCCTCTGCCTATGTCTCTGTCTCTCTCTCTCTCTCTCTCTCTCTCTCTCTCGAATAAATAAATAAAATCTTAAAAAAAAAAAGAACTCCAGCATGTATTGTCAGGCATGAACCTGAACTAAGAAGATCCAAGAGCTGTCCCCAGTCACTAGACTGATGTGCTAAATGGGCTGATGAAGAAATAAGGACCCTGATGCCCAAATAGAACTATCCCTAACTTACTGAACAGGTCCTCATGTGATACCTTCTCCTAACCTCTTTCAGGCCCATGCCATGAAAATCTGATCATAGGAAATGAAGTTTTTAAACAGAAGGTTATGTTTTACACTAAGACTATTCTAACCATGTGTCAAAATATTTGGAGGCAGGATATGTGAAAGAAGATGATATTGCTGTAGTATTACATACATCCAGCAAAAGGGATAAGCTTTTGGACTAGGGAAGGAAAGGTGGAAATATAAAGATGAAATTAAGAAATACTGAGGTAGAACGAGACAAGGTAGGCTACATTTATCCCCTTCTCCACGTTATGATGAGTGGGGAATTGGAAGAAAAGAAAGGGAAGGACAAGAAGGTCATACAGAGCAATATACAGCATTTTTCTTACCCAAGAAGCATGATTATAGAACATGCTCCTCTACATGTTATGCATGAAGAACAGGTCTACTTGTGCACATCACTTCCTGTACCCAAAGCAAGTACTATGCAAGAGGTGATGTGCAGATACAAACAAGAAAGCCTCATGGGGACAATAAAAAGACACTTGAGCAAGTGACAAGAGACCAAGACCCTATTTCTAATTCTAATATAAATTACTAAAAAAAAAATAAAAAATAAATAAATAAATTACTGGATGACCTTTATAACTCAGACTACAGTTTTCATCATCTACTAAATTAAGTAGTTGAAATAGATCATCTTCGGGATCTGTAACACATGAATACAAATTAAAAACAGTTTAATGAAAGGCTGGTAACCAAAAGCTCAGAGTAGCCAAGAAGGTAATATAAATAATATTAGCCGAGAGAGTTATAGAGACTTTGGCAGACTGGAGGCGGCTTCTAATGAATGCCCCTTAATTCTGACCGATGGGACTATGGGCCCTATATTGTGAAGCTTTCTGATACTTTTGAAAGAAAATCTAAATATAGGTAACCTGAATATACCTATATATAAACTAAATAAGCCAAATTTGTAGTTAAAAACCTTCCACACACAAAAAAAATTCCACACACATACACCTTCTCTGAGGGCAATTCCACTACACATTTCAGGAGAAAACAATACCATTTACACACAAACTCTTCCAGACTATTGGAGAAGATGGAATATTTGTAGCAATAACCATATAATTAAAGCTGACAAAAAATTTAGAAGAAAACTAAAGACCAGTATCTCTCTTGAACACAGATATGAAATTTCTGAACAAAATTTTAGCAAATTGAATCCAGCAACATATAAAAATGAATATATATTATGACCAACTGAGGTTTATCCCAAGAATGTAAGCATTATATAGCATTTTAAATTTAATCATTATAATTTACCATATGAACAATCTAAAAAATAAAACTAGATGATTCGATATATACAGAGAAATCATTTGACAAAATCTAATATCCATTTTTAGAAAAATCTCCACACACTAGAAATTGAATTTTCTCAATCTGATAAAGGGCATCTATTATGATCTACAACCAACTTCACACTTAATATGAAAGATTGGATGTCTTCCTGCTAATAGGAAAAAGATAAGAATGCAGTTCTCACCATTTATATTCATAGAGCTGGAGGTACTAGCCTCTGCATTAACACAGAAAAATAAAGATAACCAGTTTGTAAAACAAGAAGTAAAACTGTCTATTCTACCAAACAGCACAATCATCTACATAGAAAATCCACTGGAACTTATGCCAAAAAAAAAAAAAACAAAAAAACAAAAACAAAAAAACAACTAGTAATTAAGTTCAGCAAGGTTGCAGGATACAGGGCCAGTATACAAAAATAAAAGGTGTTTCTTTCTAACAGACATGAATGATCAGAAATTGAAATGGAAAAAAAAACACTTTAATAACATCAAAAAAAATAAAACATTAGAGATAAATCAAGAAAAGTATATTATGCAAGACCTTTGGCAAAAACAGTGCTGAAATTTTAAAAGACCTAAATAAATGGCAAGATATAAAATGTTCACGGACTAGAAACTCTATTTTTAAAATGTTGGTTCTGTCCAAATTGATCTATAGATGTAATACAATCCCAATCAAGCTCCTGGCATTTCTGGTAGGATTTGACAAGCTGATTCTAAAAGTCACACAGAAATGCTAAGGACTAAGAAAGATCAAAACAGTTTTGTGAAAGAACAAAGTTAAAGGATTTGTGCTACCTGATATAAAGACTTATTATAAATCCATACTAATCCAGACAATATGGTATTTATGTACAGATATAGACAAATATATCTGTGGAACAAGACAGAGTCTAGAAATAAAACCACACATATATAGACAACTGATTTTTTAATGATACATATATTATTCAATGAGACAAAGATAGTCTTTCAATAAATAGTGCTCGAATAACCACACATTAATATGCAAAAAAGTGAACTTCAATACATATCTCACACCATATATAAAGTTCAAATCAAAATGGATTTTAGATCTACACATAAAACCTAAAGCTATGAAGCTTCTAGAATAAAACATGGCAGAAATTCTTTAAGTAAAGACTTAAGAGATAAAAGTGTTATAATTTATCTTTGATAAAGAACAATCTATTAAAAAGTTATTAAATTGGGCTTCATCAAAATCAAAAACTTCTGCTTTTTTGAAAGATGCTATTAAGAAAATGAAAAGACAAGCTACAAACAAGGATAAATTATCTGCAAATAATTTCCTGATGTACTTGTATTCAGAATATATAAATAACACTCAAAATTCAATGATGAGAAAACAATCCAGTTTTTTAAAGGGGCAAAAGAAGATGACAAAGAAGACAAATAGGCACAAGATGTTACACACTATTACTAGACATTAAGAAAATGCAAATTAAAACGACAAAGACACAGCCTTGCACAACTCTTATAATGATTCAGTTGGAAAAACTCTTCCAACCCAAGTTTTGGTGGTGATGTGAAGGAACTTAAACTCTGACACACTGCTTGTAAGGATATAAAATGGTACAACCACTTGAAAAAATACTTTGGTAATTTATTAAAATGTTAAGCATATACCTATGTTATGACCCAGCTATTCCACTCCTAAATTGTTACCTGAAATCATATCCTCACACAAAGACTTCTACACAAATGTTCAGAGCAGATTTATATAGAGTAACCAAAAATTGGCAACAACCCAAATTTCCATCTATGGGTGAATGGATAAAAAAATAATGTCATACATCAAAAACTACTCAACAACAAAAAGGAATAAACTATTAAAACATGCAATAACTGGATGAAAATAACTATGCTAAGTGAAATAAGCTGGACAAAAACAATAGAAATAGTATTATATGTATAGAAAATTACAAAAAAATGCAAATTGATTCATAGTGATAGAAAGCAAATCTGTAATTACCAGGGGATGTGAAAAGGTACAGGGAGGAACATAAGAGAGATTTTGAAAGTATCATCAGGAGATAATAAAAATGAGTATAAACTAGTTGATTGAAAGACAAAAATATAAAAGAAAAAGGCACAAATGAGATATTAATAAAAATGATTTAATTATGATTGGACTAAAATTTTTTCAAAGAAATTATGAAAAATATTCTATTATTCTATCAGATGTGAAAGTGTATAGAAATGGTCTAAAATTGACTCTAAAAGAAATTAAAAACATGTATTTAATGATTATGTTAAAGAAATGAAATCAGTACTTCCATAAATAGACACCGACATACACAGAGATGCTTGGCCTATGAGTATTTAGAGGTAAATGCTGTCAAAATTTAAGAACAGATAACATTGATCTACACAAACCTTTCCAGAGAGTAGAAGAAAAAGGGAAACCCCACTCATTTTATAAGCTTAGTATGTAAAATATCAATATCAAATTCTGATGTCAGTATGAACAGAACAACACAGGTGAGGAGAATAAAAATTCACTTATGCTCTCATACTAAACACTCCTAGCAAACCAAAATAGCAATTTTTTAAGTCATATCCAAGCTTAATTTAACCCAGGAATTCAAGAATGCTAAGCAATAGTAGATCTAACAGCATAATTCAGGATATTAAAAAAACATTAAGGATGAAACGCCACGTCATAGTCTTAATAGCTGCAGCAAGGGAATTTGCCCCCCCAAAAAATCAACATTCACTCATAACTAAGCCACAAAGAAATATGTACTCATCAAATTCTAAAACTCTTCTCAAATTAGAAATAGAAGGTAATGTCCTCTATCTAATAAAGGACACAGAAAATGTCACAATGCTAAAACTTTGAAATGTTTATTTTTTTAAACAGCATCAGGAAGAAACAAGGTTGTCCACTATCACTGCTTCTATTAATCACTGTATTTGATGTCTCTGCCGGTACAACATCAAAAGAAATGCATCTCACTTCAGTTACTGACTCATTTTTCTGCTCAGCTTTATCACAAACCTCTTTCTAAACTATGTTCTCTCTTTCCAATTTTTCTACTCATATTTTTTCTATATGGAAATAAACAAAAACCATCCAAATGAGACCGAGGAAAGGCTATTTATCCAGAGCTTGCTATAACAAAGGAGTCAGCCACCACCATGGGTCTCAGGCAGAGACTCAATGGCAGGAAGAGGAGTGGGAAAGCTTTATGGAAAAAAAGCAAAGGCTTCAAGTATGCCATGAGTGGAGGCTGCTGGCATGAGGAAGGGGCAGGATGTCCTCCTATATGACAGCTAGAGGTGCCTGTCCGGCTTCCTCTAATTGGCCTGAAGTTTAAAACAAACAAATAAATAAAAATTAGGGAAGCTGTCAGTTATTAACCAAGTCCTGGCCATTTGGCACTGCCATAGATATAGTGGCCTGACTTTCTAAAATTCTGAGTTGGAGATAGTAGGTTGACTTCCTGGACTGCTTAGTGTAGACATTGGGTTGGCTTCCTGTGCTGTTTGCTGAAGATGTGGGTCAGAATTCTACTTTTATGTATTTTCTGACCATTATTCATTTATATATCCAGCCCCTCACCTAGAACTCACTCCAAATTCACACCTTTATCGCCATTACTGCCCTGAAACTGCTCTTGTCAGGGCTGCCGGTGATTAATTTTGCTAAAGCCAATGGTCAGTTTTTACTCTCATTTCATCTAATCTATCAGCAACATTTGAAAATTAACCCCTCCCTATTCCTGTGAGCAGTTTCTTCACATGGCTTCCAGAATGGCACACTTGGATTTTTCTTCTATCGTCTATATTTTTCCTTCTATGGTCTGTTTTGTTCACCTCTGTATCCCCAGGGTCCTAGACAATTTAGGCTTATAGGAGGTGCTCAATACATATTTGATTTTTTTAAATTGATTAAGAATCTTAAAAAGCCCCCCAGCTAGTCCTCAACTCGGTGTTTAGAAATGAGAAATCTAAATCCTAGAGGTGTGACCTCTTGTCTTAACTCATACAATAGGTAAATAAAAGAAAGAGAATTATAACCCAGATCCCTGAGTTCAGTTCAATGCTGTTTCCAAATATAAAGGGCCACCTCTGATGCTTTGACTTCAACTTATTCTGATCTTCAAGTCTGATGAGATATATCTTATTAAAGTGGCACCTTATAAAAACTGTGTGAATAACCATGCAAATCATCCTTCATTTTTAGGGAAAAAAAATGCATTATCAACCACAAAAAGATAACATCTGGGTTTCTGAATCTAAGCATTTTATTAATTGGTATTTCCCAGTTGGGAAAAATATACGTCTTAGCCTATCATGTTCATTTAAATTCACCCCTTTAAATATAGGAACCCTCTAAGAGAAGAGATGTCTTCCACATGCATGTTTTCTTAGCACAGAAGTCTGTACCTGGCATATAGGAGGAGCTCTATAACTGCCTGATGAATAACTGAATGATGAATGAATGGATAATGATATCTCAGATTAAAAGCTATTGTGAGAATGAAATTCCCTAATTAGAATTTAAAATTTAACTGTGGAACCAACCGCTTCTGAATTTAGGAAATCAGAATTTGTTAACTGGATCTATTCTCTTGTTCTGATCCCTTAGGCGACTTTTCACAAATCCTTGTCCTGCTCCTGGTTTTTGCTTTTACATTTAAAATACTGGTCTGAATGTGCTTCTCTGGAATCGTAATTCTTTTCAAGCGGTATTTTTCAAGTCCTTGCAAATCCTTAAGTGAAAGGGGACACATTCACCAAGAATTATTATTTTATAATAGTATAGAAGAGAAGGGTTCTTCAAATCAGTTTGCAAAAACAGCCATTTCAGCGGCTTCCTATCTCTGCCCCAGTTTTCTAAATCAGCCAATAATAATTATTCCCTATAAATCAGACCTCCCTCAAGTTTTCTTCTTCTTTACAGTTGCAGCAAGCTGGCTGCTTTTCCCTCATTGCATTTTATGTCTGTGTTTTGTTTGCATAGTCCCCTTTCTTCCTACCACTGTGTCAGAAGATACTAAATTTATGGGTGGAAAAATGTTGGTTTCTAGCAACTCTTAATAAAAAAAGTATCCTAATTACAAAAAGGAGGGGACGAATTAAAAGTCAAAACACTCCTCTCTTTGAAAGGACTGATCTACTTGCAAATTTTGACAAACAACCTGTGAAGTGGCAAATTACCCTGAAGGGAACTCTATTTCCCATTTCCTGGCCACTCAGAGATCTATGTGCAGCAACACTCAATAAGAGAACTCTTCCATATTATGGGAGAGAAGTTATTCTATACGTATGGTTAACATCCAGTAGGGAAAAAAAAAAAAACAAGAATATAGGAAAGCAAGGCGAAGTGCACCTTCTCAAATACTGATCACCTCTCTAGACCTGAACCTTAAGATGCAGCCCTCTAATCTCATATAGAACTCGGGGATCAAAGAAAAAAAACTAGTGACTGATTCCCCAAATGCACTATTTAAGCAGAGGGAATGGTTATATAAACATTTCTCTGAGAGAATAAATATCAATTAAACATCGGGAAACCTGATTTCTGGTCCAATCAATCCTCCCTTTTTTGCATGATCGCTGTATATTGAACATATATTATTGTGTTTATCACTCTGGCTTGACGTATGTTCATCCTCTACCCCAATTAGGCTGAGAACACTTCAGAAGGTCCAAGAATTCATCATTTTGATCACAGAGACAGGTGTAAAAATAGCATGTTACTGATGCATACGTGTTGGGTACATGATTTTAAAGGGACCTTGCCGATGGTGACTCTTTAAAAGACAACCAAGGTAAAGACAAAATTGCTTTGACTTAGTTCTCAATTTCAATCCACTAACTAGAATCACACCCACATGTTGCCTATGTGTCCTCTCCCATTTAAGCTACTTTTGTTGGCTCCACCCAACTGCTAAATCAGAACATGTTAGGAAGATAAATCAATGTGCTATTTTTTAAACTGATTAAAAAAGGAAATTATATTTTGGGTTCCAAAGCCCCCAACATCTAATTATGATATTGTGATGCTTGTTCAACAAAACTAAACAGATTATTTTAAAGTGTTTTTACTGAGCTTCCACAAAACGTGAAAGGATAATCTGAGATTAAAGTGACAGTGTATTAATATCAAACAATTGTTTGAGGTGACGAAAAGAAAATTATAAAGACTCACTAGCAACAGTGCCATTAATAAATGAACAAAGATACGAAACTGGTCAGCAGTAGCTGAATTATTGAGTCCCAGGCCCATCTGCTCCAGGTTTCTGAGTCAAAAAATCAAAATTGCATGAACTGGTGAATATTCAATCTTCACAAACATCAGAGTCAAATTAAGGAAATTACCCAGCACACCAAATGCAGCTCAGCACATCATCAAACCATTAAAACAGCAACTTTATACCAAAAAAGAACCAAACACACCAGGATCTTGTACAAATGGAATAATAATAGCCAGATGGAACAATAAACTCTGATGGTAGGCAGCATGAGCCTTGGCACAGTGACTATATGTCATGTGGAAAATCAATAGGGGGTCATCACAGAATCATCAAAATGAGTCTCAGGAAATTCATCCTGAGCAAAGAGTAGAAGAAAGGCCTTGGATTTTCAGAAGTCAAGATGATCAGATGATACGGGTATAATAGAAACAGTAGGAATACTGAAGTGGGACAGAGCCAGACACTAACAATAAATTTTCCATCTCTTAGGTGTGGCATTAAATTCTTAGTTCTTTTGTTTCTTCAAGAAAATGAGAGTCACAGCACTCATGAGCATCACAGAGTTGCCAGGATGAAATATCAGATCCTAATCCTAATCTTGGACAAGTCGGAGCGCACTCTCCGGGAGATCCAGCCTGTAAGACATCGTTGGCTGTTTGAGAACACGTGAGAATTCCTGAACGGTGTCTGTCACTGTCAGTGACAGCTTTTCATCAGTAGTATTACCCTCATTACAAAACCACCTGGATTCCTGGCTTCCAAGTTGTTCGATGTTCCGGATTTCAAAGTGGCCTCCTGTGACAGAGACCACACTACATGTTCAGATCACTCTTCCTCCTGGACACACAGGGGCAGGTTCCTGAAGCTCACACACGTCTAGCTGGATGTCGCAGGACCGGGTTCGGGCCAAGACCGAGAGGATATGCCACATCCAGTCCTGCCCTTACTGTCGCTTCTGGGAATGGTTTCACATCTTTCAGCGGCTCATTTTCCATCCTGCCACATTAAACTCTCCCCACTCTCTTAGTAATATTTTTTTGCATATTCTATAACTTTCTGGTTATTTTTTAATTATTAACACATAGTCCAATACAGATTAAAATTTCAGCATTCAAAACTTTGCCCACCCCCTTTCCCAACACGAGCAGCTGCAGAGACCGTGGGAAGTGCTGCCCCTCCCAACCCCCCCCCCCCCCGCAGCTTCTCTAGGTAAACACTCGTGTTGGGGTCAAGGAGGTAAGGGTGGGGATGTGGGGTCTTCTCCAATTACGGTCCACCTATAACTTGTGAGGGTGAGTCCCTTGCCTCACTCTGGTTCTTTCACATTTTGTCTGATGTTTGTAACCTCCTCTGATGTTTTGGTCGTCACATCAGCACACAACTTTCTTGACCACAGTATTTATCTTCCCTCTGCCTCTCTCTCCTGTTCAATGCAGCAACTATCACTCTCATAATCTGACCTGTTGGACAAGCCCCCTCTCTCCTCTTTAGGCTAGATGTCTCCTGGCAAGGCCTACTAGCCACCTGGGCAGTCCTCCTCGGCTGCTGGCTCTTCTCTAGCATCTGAATTCTCCTATGGAAAGCCCCATAGGAAGTTAGGTCTGAACCCTCTGAGGGCAAAACAAATGGAATGTAGTACATCAGCCCTAAATTCTTCTCAAACATACCTCATCATAGTCTTCGAAGCCTGTCAATCTATGCTGTATCAATGGTCTCCCACTTCCAGATTCCCACAGCGAAATCGGGTAACAGTCTGTATGTTAGATTCACCGTGTGTTTTGGAACCAGCACCACAGTGGGTCGCCTGAACGGGTATTTCGCCAAGGAACCAGGTGGCTCTTTCTTTCAGCACTCCTGATTCTTATGGGTGATTCTCTTGGAGCTCCTTCACTTGGCTCCTCTGCAGTCCCAGAAGATAGGGTTAAAAGCTTCTTTCTAAAAAACATGACCAACACCACCAGGTCAACCACTTGATGGTTCCAGCCCACACTCTAGTCCTCTTCTCATTCAGATTCCTGAGGGAGTGTAGGAAGATCGATCATTTCTTCCAATTCTCAAAAAACCTTCAGGGAGGTATTTAGCTCAGCGATGGAAAATTTCTTATGGCTCTCCTTAGAAAATGGGGCACTTGAAGCCTTTTGATTTCAGCTTTGACTTTGGTCTGATTCTGCTACAAAAGCAAAAAACTGATTCAAAAATCCCGTTAGCTTAGGGCCTCAATACCAAGTCATACGCAGCATTCTTAAAGCCAAATTTCCAAGAAAAGAACATTTTATCTCAATTATTTTACCATAAATATCTGTTTTCCAAATTTTGAAGAGCTTTATCTGATCTTATGTCGTCTCTCAACTAGACAATGAGCTGTGTAAAGGAGGGGATCATATTTTACCCATTACTATGTCCTTAGAAACTAGCAAATCCTCAACATTCAGTAGCTACTCAATAAGCCCTGAATGAATGATTGAATGAACGAGAGCTCATTTGAGCTCTCTGATTTCTTTATCTCTGCGGTAGCCCAGGTCATCTATGAAAGCAAACCTCATGGCAAGGACGAGGGGCTGATACTTGAAGAGGAAGTGCAAGACCTGAGTGGTAGAGGTCAGGAAATAAGAGGAAGCAAGGCAAAGAAAGATGTGGCACAGCGAGAGGCAGTGTGCTACCGTGACAGCCACTGCTTCATGATGAGCCACCAGGAGACCCTGCACATCTCTCAGCAGCCGTGCTTCTTCAGCAGGCAGGTCTTCTCCAGGAGTTTGGCAAAAAGAAAGTCTACCTTGGAACAGTCACATAAGAGAGGAGAAGAAGGATAAACTATCTCCCGAGCTTTCCCATTCCCCCAATGGAAGTCTACTTCCTGGGAGCTCTGGGATCTGTCATCTGATCCTCTGAAGGTAGTGCAGAAAGTCTGGTTCTATGCTCCGTGGGGTGGCATGCTCTCTGTCTAGCGGGGAAGGGGGCCTCAGTATGGAAACATCTTGGAGGCTCAGGGCTTTTGGTCAGTCTCCCATCTGCATAGGGCGCTTGGCCACAATGCTCGGAGACATGGGAGCTGCAGCACACCCCGGGAGGCAGTCAGCAGCTTCAGAAAAAAAGGAGGCATCAGTAAAAAGCACACAGGTTTATACGTGATGCATTCACTTACTACATTTCCTCCTTTGAATTCACTGAGAAAAAAAAAACAATCAAAATATTTTGTGACTTAGAGGTTTTCAGAACCATACTTCAGTTTGAAGATGGAGGTCTAAATTTGACTTAGTGGTACACCATTTCGTGCTGCCTATAACATGGGGATATATTTACCTTCTTCTGGCAGGAAATTAAGCTTTTCTAGTTGCCCACTCTGATTCTTGGAAGTTCTACTCACTCTGTGCTCAGAAACGGGAATGGAATTGCTTTTGATGAATTAAAGCTGCAATAACCTCTGCCTATTCCTGACCAAGCCAGGGCACACTCTGTCATTCTTTGATTGCTGCAGAGATCTCCAACCTGCCATGTCCTTTGAAGACATCCTCTTGTCCAAGTTTCATTTCTCATTTGAGGGGTGGGAATGCCAGGGGCCTCCTGCACCATAGTTCGGAGGGGAGGCAGCAGAGCGTATAAACCAAACCCAGAGTGGACAAAAGAAAGAGGGCAATACTGAAAACATGTAGAGCCTGGGTGGTTCTCTCATTCATCTTTGGCTGACGGAAGAAGGTCTGCTGCTAAGTGAAGGATGGGCCCGCAGTAATGAAGCTGTCTGCGGCATTGAGAGCTGCTTGGCCATGGCACAGAGTTCAGAATTACTGCAACCGCCTGGGTGTCAGAAGCCATCAATTGTCCCAGACTCACCTGCTGGGCTCAGAGCCATGGACCATGGGGCTAAAACATCATCATTCTCCCAGATGAGACTCACACTTACTTCTTTATCAACAGTGTCCCAACCCTCCTCCCACCAAACATTTCCATTGATCAAGTCCTGTTATTCCTCCAGGTACAAAGTCATGGAACATAGAGTAGCATCATCATTCTTCCTCACCATTCACATCCACCGAGGAGTTATTTCCTTCTCTTACACATGAGTTACTGTCCGACAGCCCAGATATTTGCCTTCTATATGGCCTGCATGCAGAGTGAAGGGTACAGAAAGTCCAGGAAGCTTTATTCTGAGCTAAGCAGTGTCACCATCACTTCCGTCACTTGGTCAAAAAGTCTTTCCCGTATATCCACATCCACAAAATCCTCTCTAGCCATAGACCATACATTGAAAGAGCACCTAGTCTTTGAATTGGAGACCACCTTAGAACTCATCCAACTCCAGTGATCTATGCTTATCAGGGCTCCAGTGTGATGACAATCATCCTGTTTTTGAACTCTTCCAGTGAAGTAAGGTGAAGACAATCCCAAAACTGTGACTTCATTGATGGAAACTGCTAATTGCTATAGATTTTCAAAAATAGTGACCTAGCATCTGCTTCCTTATAACTTTCACCCATTAGGCCGTAAAACATAGGCTGAATTATCCATTAATAAAGCTGGCCCTTCAACAATGCAGGGATTAAGGGCACCAACCCGCCAGGCTGTCAAAAATCCATGTATAATTTTTTACTCCCCTAAAATTTACTACCAATAGCCTATTCTTACTAGAAATCTTACCAATAACAGTCTGAGTCACACATTTTGTATGTTATGTGCATTAAATACTATAATCTTATAATAAAATAGGCTAGAGAAAAGAAATTGTTATTAAGAACATAAGGAAGACAAAAATACATTCACAGTACTGTACTGTTTATTTTAAAAATCCACATTTAAGTGGACCTGCTCAACTCAAGCCCCTGTTGCTCAAGGGTCATCTGTATAACAGGCATTCATACATTAGAGAATACAGCCATCACTTCCCTTATGAGGACACCTCCCCTGTGGTCTAGCCCCAACCCCTTCTCAATTCCCATAAAAATATAGTTTCCATAAACATTTTCTTCTGAATTCTCCAGCATTATCCTTTTTAAATATTATATATGGGACTGTACCCAATATTTCAGCCATGATCTCATTAGTGAGACATCAGTGGGATCTTTGCCTTCATGTACCTCTTCCTTTCAATAACTCTATCCCAAAATCACATTAAATATATAATATACTAAAAGCTCCATCATAATTTGACTCACAATAACCTTATCAACTAAAGCTTTGGCAAGATCTTTAACAAATTCTTTATTTTAAGCTATGCCTTCTCCTAATCTGTAATTCAGTTGATTTTTTTTAACCTAACTATAGTACTTTGTATTTACTCCCAATTAAATTATATTTGGTTTATAATTTTAACTTGTTCCTCTCTCTGTGGATTCTGACTCTCATCCAGCATACTGACTTTCCCTTCTGGCTTCCTATATAACTCCAAAATGTAATCCATGAGTTATATGTTATTCCAGTCATTGATAGAAACATAGAAAGTAGAAGTCTGAACCTAGAAATACATCATAAAGTAATAATTCAAAGCTGACACTAACATTTGAGTATATATTTGATTACTTATGAATCCAGGTAATTCACATTTAGCCATCTTCATTTTAATCCATTTGTTAGTGTCTATGTCTACTATGTGCCAAGAAATACAAACATCATAGAGTCTGTTCCTTAAAAGGTTCATAGTCTACTTGGGGAATAATCACACAGGCAATACAGCAGTTCTCTATGATGGGTGCTATCATAAGAGTGGACTTGGAATTCAAGAGGAGCTCAAAAAAAGAGTACGGGACTATACCTGAGGCTGCTGAGGAAACCTTAAAACAAAATTGAGACTTGTTTTCCTTGCCTCTCCCAAATTTGTCTAAATTAAATCTCAAGAAAGTGAAAAAGTAGAGCTTCCTAACTGCAAGGGTATTTAGGTCTACCCAAGTGCAGGTCCATCTACACAACAAGCTCCTCTCTAGGTTCTCGGTTTCCTATCCTCCAGTTCTGAGGCTTGTCATAGGTCCTGAAGGAGGAGTTGCCTACATGGGATGACGCATACATGACACAATCAGGCATCATTCATGCCAGGCTATCAGTGGCTGTTGAAGGAAGATCATAAAGGTCTATGGGAAGGTCAGGTGGCAGCAAAATGCCATGTGGCAGGTGTGACAGAGTGCTCACTAGCTCTGTCCTCTTTATTCCAGGCCTCTACTCTTTAGTGTCTAGTCTCTACGGGGGAAGGTTTTACTTTTATACATCAAAGTATTCTTACAACCCTTTTTTTTTAAGATTTTATTTACTTATTCATGAGAGACACAGACACAGAGACACAGACTCTCTGAGGGGAGCCCAATGCGGGACTCAATCCCAGGACCCTGGGATCATGATCTGAGCCAAAGGCAGACTCAACCACTGAGCTTCCCAGGTGCCCTCTACAAACCTTTTTTCTAGCCAATGGTCCTTCTGTTTCCCTAAAGACTTAAACTTTTCAAATCCAAATCCAACAACAAACTATTTTTTCTGCTGCTTTTTTGATGTGTCATCACTTACTTAAAGTGATGTTGCAGACAGCCTAGCTGACTCAAGGAGAGCCAACATTGGAAGAAAAAAAGGAAATGTTGGTTAGTATTCCAGAAGTATTATCCTGCCTTGGATGAGTGGGCAATCATCAACAGATGAGGAGAGAAAGAGCTTCTAAACAGAGAGTACAGCATGTGCAGAATGTACAAGAAAACACAGCTTATGGGCGATTTGTGCAATATCTTACTAAAACGCGGATATTTTTTTATCTAGTCCATTTCCCTAATCAAATCATTCAATGACAAGACTGAACAAAGGAAATCAGATTAGTCTAGCTAGACTTTGTTATTTGGAACTCATTGTTTTCAATAATTTCATCGTCCTTTCCAGAGCACTCACAATTCATCTCTAAATACTTTGTTCCTGAATTTGACCGGAGATTGATGTCACATTCATTGATGTGTTCTTTTCAGAACTCACCTTTTTCTCCTTTTTGAAAAACTGGTGATTTAACCATTTTGATCATCCAGCACCTTTTTCATTCCTGGAAACTCTAAAGAAAATAATAATAATAATAATTTGGAAATTTTAACACATTCCTTAGGCACTTACTATGTTGCAGGCACAGTCCTAAATGTTCGCATGTATTAAATTCCAGGTTGGTAATAATGCCTTTCTGCTCTTTCCAACTTGAAGATCATTTCCTTAATGTAGAAAACAGAAGCAAAATAGACATTGAATCACTACCTTCCTTTCATCAGTCAACCATATACCAAGCAGTGACCCCATCCCTTCCTTGTTCTTTTTGCTTTAAATATGGATAAATGAAACCATCTGTTTTCTGTAATAAACATTTCACTAGCTGCACTGATTCTTCATACTTTTCTCAATATTACCCTTGCAAGTTTATTCTACTCTTTGATATCTATTCTTAAAATGCATTCTTAAAATGCATATTTCTGCCTTCCACAAATAAACTCTTTTCCAAAGTCTGAACCTAGATGTCCATTACTAGAAGGAAATGGTTTGATTAATTATGGCACATTCATGACATAAAGTCATTTGCAACCATTAAAAAAAATGAAATAGCTCTCTGTCTTGACATGGGAAAATATCTATGGTATTTTGTTTGATGAGGAAAACAAGTCAGAAAACAAAACATGTTCAATCCTGTTTGAGTTCTTTAAATGATGTACAAGTAACCTCTACTTTTCAAAAGTTTGAGTTATACCACTTGGCTTTTACAATAAACCTAATTAATACCCATTTTTGCTAACCAAAAGGAATCAGAAGAGGATTTTCACTTTTATGGAGAAAGGTGGAAAGTGAAAATAGCAGTCAGTGTCTGTTTTTGCAGCGAACCACTATGGAGGCAGCA
Source organism: Nyctereutes procyonoides (assembly GCF_905146905.1). NCBI lineage: Eukaryota > Metazoa > Chordata > Mammalia > Carnivora > Canidae > Nyctereutes > Nyctereutes procyonoides. The sequence goes on along the minus strand of NW_026575134.1, from coordinate 26,370,355 downwards.
CACACCCTAAGCAGCAAGAATGGCTCCACTCAGGTCCTTCCCAGGGAACTACAACTCAGCCTCTCAGTATCAGACACCAGAGCTTTGAACTGTGTTTATGAGCATCTGTGCTTTATCTTGATTTATTTTGTGCATTCATTAGCAAGATGAATCCTAAAGTATCAGAAAAGCCTCAAAGAGATTATCTTTTGGGGAACACTCAAAAATATTTCCATGTAAATTAATGGCAATTGCTTCTTTGCTTTACATCATTTTGGCTTGCAGAAGGTTTTATAGGAATGCTCTACTTTGGGATAGTGGGAGAAACCTGTATTATTAGGATAGTATTTTATAAACCTTACACCATTAAATTACAAATTTCCTCCTTAAAACACTGACCTCTTGCAGCCTTGAACAATCAAGATGAGGCCATTTGTGAGGTTCCTCCTGCCAGTATAGGAGAAGGTGAGTACTTAAATTTTTTAGTAAAATAATAGGGTTGAAAGCCAGACTTGAGGGATTATTCACCAGAGAGTGTTTCATGAAAGGAAGGCCCAGACAGGATGAGGGAAGGGACAATTCCAATGATACTGGACTAAGGAATTATAAGAGCCAGAGGTCAACTGAACTGCTAGAAAAGAGAGCTCAGACAACTGGGTTCAAGTTTTCATCCAAAAGCTTGAGTCTGAAGAAGAAAAGATGACTTCTAAAAGTCAAAGGGAAACACCAGGTTTAAGGGATTCTTACCATGCTCCCCATTTTGGATTCTGTGAGAGGACCACTATACAGGGGACCTTGAGTCACTCTGTTAGGGTCAACATAATCAAGAGGGAGTAATATAGTGGGAGAGAGGGAAGGAGGAGGGAGAAAGAAACAGGAAGAGGGCCAAGAAGGGTGGGAGGGAATCTAGTTTAAACTCCTTAGGGCAGCCTGGGTGGCTCAGCAGTTTAGCGTCACCTTCAGCCCAGGGCCTGATCGTGGAGACCCGTGATTGAGTCCCGCATCAGGCTTCCTACATAGACCCTGCTTCTCCCTCTGCCTGTGTCTCTGCCTCTCCCTCTCTCTCTGTGTGTCTCTCATGAATAAATAAATAAAATCTTAAAAAAAACAAACAAACAACTCCTGGGTCTCCCATAGTTCTCATGATGCAGGGACACTCCAAATGGAGGCTGGTCTCATGAGCCTGCCATGGGATCTACTATGATAAAGAGTAACATAATTCTACAACCAAGGCTTGCCTCAGGGTCTTGACAGAGGATTTGGCAGAGATGTGGAAGTGTCAATGGCATGTTCCATAGCCAGGAAGACATTGAGCTGGACAAAGCAACTGCTTGGCCTGAAAAGACTAGATCAGGAGTTACATGAGCCACCAATTTTAGAAACCAGGAGGACAAGTGACATTCATTCAAAACCCAGAAAAAGCATTTGAAAGACTATCCATTTCCTGCCTGTGAGGTCAACTAAATCACTTTCCTCCTCTTATCTCATTTTAGGGAGGACTGACAACCTTCTTACCCATCTGTCTCTGGATGGGGTGACCAACCTTCCCGGTTTGCCTGATGTATGTGAGTGGTGAGGGGTTCACACACAAGCAACAAGCAGTGCTCTGGCATGAGGTGGGTTCCTCCAATTCTGACACTACCTACCCAAAGATGGCATCAGATTGCATAGGTGAAGGATTCTGTCTTAGAAGATGGCACCCAACCCAAATAGATACCGGTTGCAAGCCCAAGTTGTTTCCTGTGCTTCTGACCAACTGGCTACAAACTGAAGGTCCAACAACACCCTCCAATTCAGATGCCAATTACAAGTCCAGGCTGTCACCTGTACTTAAGACCTACTAACTATAAATCAGAAGCTCCCAAGACCCCCTCCTCAGGTTCAACGCTTTGCTGGAGTGGCTCACAGAACTCAGAGAAATATTTTACTTACTACATTACTGATTTATTATAAAAAGACAGAGCTAAGAGCAGCCAGATGAAAGAGATGCATAAGGCAAGGTATGGGGAAAAGGTGCAGAGCTTCTGCTTGGCTTCTTGAAACACGCCACATTTCCAGCATTTCCCGTGTTCACCAACCAGGACGCTCTCTGAACTTTGTCCTTTGGGTTTTTATGGAGGCTTCTAATGAAAGAGTCTCTAATGGAGAATCACAAATGATTTAAATCATTGGCCACTGGCAACAGTTTCAGCCTCCAGTCCCTCTCCTCTCACCAGAGGTATTGAAAATGCCAACACTCTAATCAAGTGGCTGGTTCCCCTGAAAACCAGCCCCCCTTGGCAGGTAACCTAAGGGCTTTCCAAAAGTCATTCATTACCATAACAAAAGATACTCAATCGCTCTTAAGGCAGAAAATTCCAAAGGTTTTCGTAGCTCTGTGCCAAGAACTGGTCAAAGACCAAATACACATTTCTTATTATAAATCACAATATCATACCCACATATCCAGAAACTCCGCAGTCCTGGGAAAACTGAAATGATTGATTACCCTGCTATATAAGTAACTATATGTTCATGTATATGTATGGAGAACAGGTCTGCAACAATACAAACTAAAATGTTAGCTGCATTGCCTCTCTGTAGAGCATATGTTGGGGTGCAGAAGCTGAAGAGAAATTTATACAGTAATATATATTCCTTTTGTGACAAATTAAATCCAAACACAGAGATGCCCATGAAGTCACACTACCAGTACTTTCTTTTTCAAAGGAATAATATGTAACCTCAATGCTGGCGTTTTCTCTTTTCTAGACTCCCCTGTTGCTCTTAACCATCTTTTATCTGGACTATTTGAAATATATCCCCCTCCTACAACCCAAGATGAATACCTGACTTCGATCACCTTTTGCTTTCATCACTATTAGAAATACTGTTGTTAATTTTCCTCGTTGTCCTTCACTTCTACTTCCATTCTCTTGACTAGAAAGAAGTCTAAAATTAGACTTATTCCCTTCATTGTTTTATATTTCCAGAGATGAAATCCCCAACAGGACAAGTCAAGGATTCACCAGATATTAGTGAAGCCATGTTAATGGCAAACATGTTGAACATGTTGAAAGAAACCACAAATAAAAATGTGAAAATTCTAAAATTCCTTATGGCCTAAAAGAACACTTCTGAAATCACAAGCAAGGCTCAAACTTGAGGAAAAAAATTATTAAAAAATACTAATATGTTCTATAATAATGGGAATATAGAACTGTTCTCAAGAAATCTAGATTCTAGTCTCAGATATGCTGTTTAATGTCTATGTGACCTCAGACAAACTGCTTAACTTCTCTGGAATTCATATTCTTCATCTAGAAAATACAGACCTTCATATTTCTGAAATATTCAGAGTATCATTGTTAAAAATCTCATGAGATCACTTTGGAAATGATATTTTCACATAAGACATTATTAGTATCATGTTACTGAGTATATGCCTTCCTCCTTTCCTTAAGCCATCAAATACTCAATAATAAGTTCTAATATTCTAATGAATAAATTCTTTTGGGTCTATAAGGTGACTGCTTTTCCCCAAGGGATCATCATTATGACATTATAAACTTCAATCTAGAAAAACAAATCCTGTTCTTCAATATAATCTATGTTGCCAGGAGTTATGAGCTCAATGTTTGTGTCCCTCCAAAATTCAAATGTTGAAACCCTACCCCTCAATGTGATATAGTATTTAGAGGCAGGACCTCTATGAGGTAATAAGGATTAGATAAAGTCAGGAAGGTGGAACCCTCATGAATGGGATTAATGTCCTTATAAAAGCCACTAGAAAACTTGTTTCCCCTATGTACTTTCCACCATGGGAGGAGACAAGAAGCTGATCCTAGACTTTCAGCCTCTGTGAAAAAATACATTTCTGTTGTTTATAAGCCATCCAGGCTGGGTGTTTTGTTACAGCAGCCCGGATGTACTAAGACACAAGGGGTACATATCCTATAGCCTTTCTTCTCTTCCAAAGCTGTGACCTAGCTAGGACTAAGAATGCTGAATCCACCCAAGGTCTTTAGTTTTCCAGCCAAAGCCTTGCCATATATATATATATATATATATATATATATATATATATAATATATACAGCCCAGTGTTTTCTAGTGAAAGCTTACCACCAAATGGATCAGAACCAAAGGTTGTGAACTTGTTGAGTTTGACCACTCTCTGTAGGTCTTTCTGACTTCAACAACTATATTCAAACAACCTAGCCCCCCCCCTTCTTTTCTCCCATCTTCCTTCCCTCCCTCCTACATTCATGCAGATAAACACCATCAAGGATAATTCTGGCTTAGTGCTCTTTTAGGAAGCATAAGGAGAAAAAAAAACACTGAGAAAGCAGCCAGATCCCAACATTAGACTTCAGGGGATTTAGCATCATTCATAGAAAGTCATAGCGTTCCCTGAAAAAAAACCTGGAAAACTCTTGAACACTTAGCTTTCCTTAAAGTTCAGGGCTGAATTCATAACCAGGCCACATCACGAACCTGTTAGCATCTACCTGGATCACAGGCTCACTTCTTACAAAGTATCTAGGAGGCAGACAAGGGTTCACTTTCCAAACACAAGCCAACAATAAGATAATATAGCTACAACAAGGAATTAAACCAGTAGATTTAGAAATAACGTGTTTACCAACTTAGAGATGATTATGTCAAATCATAAGAGTAATTACCACATCCAGGGATTAACCACACCCACGGGTTTACATGCCCTATCTTCAATCCCCCTTTGTTTCGTAATGTTTTATGACACATGATCTAACCCCAAGGTGCAAATGAGATAACAGCTACACGCTAAACATCATAATTAAAGATAATAATAATAATAGCTAGTATTTATTGACCAGTCCCCATGTGCCACTACTGGGGGGCAGGGGGTAGCTAGCAAGAAGCTAGCCATATGTAAGTTGAGAGCAGCTCCTCATCAAAAGCCAACCACGTAAAAGTACACTATAAAAACTGTATCAATTAAATTTCTCAACAATCCTGTAAGAGGAATTATGATTATATAAATCAAACAGAGGTTAGATAATCCACCCTCAATTGGTTATTATTCCTCATTTTCTGGAGAAGCAAAATAAGGTTTGTACAAGTAATTTGCTCAGGATTTATTCATTAAGTGAGTAGCAAAACAGAATTTCACAGCCAGGTTGTGGGGACTTTGAACCACAACACTCTCAGATTTTGTAAAATGGGGCATGGCATAAGAAGGGGTAGCAAGTCTTCCATTTTTAAGCAGTCATGAAATCAAGACCAAAACTGGACATGCCCAAGGATGTCCATAACCCCACATGCTGTCAACTCATGTTGATCAGCAATAGCACTGACAAGATGAGCAAAGGAAAAGACTCATATTATTTATATAATAGTATTATGCCATACAATACATAATTTGATTAAATGATCTATAGGATATGATTATCTAGCACATACCAACTATTACACATTATATGTCAGTATGGAAACTCAGCCAAGGAGTGTGGTATGCAAGGCTCACAGATGGCTATCTCAGGCCCCTCTGTCTTCAGCCAGAAGACAGACCAAATAGAACTGGAAGTTAGGCTTTCATCTTTTCCATGATTACCGAGCAACAAAAGTGTCACATAAGTATGATAAGCCAATTTGAGTGAACTCGTATTATATATGTGGCTTAAATGTGCTTAATTTAAGTGAGAGATACAAACACAATAAATGTGCTAATCAACCACTTCCCAGGACTGACGTTTGGCTAAAGACTAAACAAACATGAATAAAATAGCCAAACACACATAAAACTGCAAACACTGTAGTCATGGCAGAGACACAACAACTTCCTAGCATCTGGGCCAGCACCAGGGGGTTGGGCTTTACCAAGTTTGGAGGGGAAATAGCGCATCCCTTTGGAGAACTCCTCTACCTTGCTCATCAGTATTGCTTTCAACCAGCTTCCGCAAACTTCTTTTTAGTCAACATTTTAACAGCTCTTTCTTCAACATTTCATCATTAATTAGAAAGAGTTGTGAGAGAAGAACTTGGTAAACTTATTAACTTTTTCCTGCTTTGACATTTCAATTCATTGGATAATTTTTTAAGTGGTAATGTGATTCCCGACAAAAGCAGCACAGGTGAGCAAATGAAAACAACTCTGAATGGCCCGTGATTTGCATGGAAGAAGGAGTTTCTGTAGTGGGGAAGGAGCAGAGAGTGGGGAAGCTGAGGCCATCTGGAATCAAATACACCAAACCACAGGCTTATATTGAGTCGTAATACCAGAGGGGGAGTTGGAACAAGATAGTATTTCCTCAGTTCCTCCATCAACCAAGAAGATACGAACAGACTAAGATGATAAACCTAATACAGAAATAGCATCCCTTTCCCAGACTGGCCCAGCCTGCTCACCTAGCGTCAGCAACTACCACCACCCTATGTTACAGGTACCATAAAAATGTCCCGATCTGTCATACTCTCTCACCTCCATTTCCTCACATGGGCTGTTAACTCCCTGGATACCTTTATCCACATTTTTATCCAGAAAATTCTAACTCACCTTTTGACCCCAGGCTCAACTACTATTTCCTCTATTCCAAAAGTCTCTTATTTTTTTTTAAGATTTTATTTATTTACTCATGAGTGACACAGAGAGAGAGAGAGAGAGAGAGAGAGAGAGAGAAGCAGAGACACAGGCAGAGGAAGAAGCAGAGAGAGAGAGAGAGAAGCAGAGACACAGGCAGAGGAAGAAGCAGGCTCCATGCAGGGAGCCCGATGTGGGACTTGATCCCGGGACTCCAGGACCAAGCCCTGGGCCGAAGGCAGCCGCTCAACCACTAAGCCATCCAGGGATCCCCCCAAAAGTCTCTTCTGCGCTTTCATCGGTCCTTGTACCTACATCTCTTCTAGCATTCACCATACAACACTACATAGGATTGCAGGCCTCTGGATTCAGATGGCACACAGATGGCACATACACACAATCAAGGATAATTTTATCTGAATGTTTGGCTTAAAACCACATACAGAAAGGCATTGAAAAAGCGGCCAAATCCTTATCCAAGACTTCTGGGAATTTCACATCATTCACAGAAACTGTGCATTCCACAAAGAGAAGAGAACTGACATTTGTTCATCTGTTAAATGTGTTCAAGTACGAAGACAAAGCCTCATTCATCTTGTACACTCAGCACTAGACCTGGCACTTTGTATACTCAAGGTGTTCAACGAGTATAGACCGGATGAACTTTTGGAGATGAAGTTAAAGGTCATGATGTTCCTCTGATCTATGCTCTGATAGTCTTCCCTAAAAAGCTGATGTTGAAGCAAATTGATTGTTGACATGCCTTGGGTCATTGTTGAATAACTGGAAATACTTTGCTAAAGTTTTATAAGGTAGGACAGAACACCACTGAGAAATCACATGCCATTTCCCAGAAGCAAACTGATACTCACTGAGCAGTGAACTTTTTAGACTCACTTTTGTAGAGATAAGACTCTTTAGTTCTTAAAAGAAAGTAATTGTTCTCATGACTTTTTTTTAATAGAATTTGATCTATTAAAGCTGAACAAGAGCTGTTGGCTTTGGAATGAGTAGATATATGTAATTCCCAGCAATGTCATTATATCGTCCCTTAAAGTGGATGACCAAGAGACAGAGCTTGAGTTATTATGCAGGCAGCAGGAAATAGTGAAAGTGATAGATTTCTTCATCTTCAGTGATAATAATAATGATGATGATCATGTCCTGGATTCCATCCCACAGAATGGCAAATGGATTTCTAGGGTCCTCTCTAAAGAATTTGAGGTTGAAGCAGAAAAGTGAAATATGATGCTATCTGAATGATAGTTGGAGAAATATTACTTAGGACAAAAGCATTAGTAAAAAGACCAATTTCCAAGGCCCTTGTTTTTCTCTTGCAAGTTGATCCTGCTCTTTGGTGGCAGGAAATCTTTGAGTTATTTATGAGAATTCATGCTTTCCTATCTCCAGGCTTTAAGTTACTCCATGGTCACCCCCTGCCTACCTTCACTTGCGAATAAAGAGAAGGAAATTAGCTCTGTGCTTGGACTCCATGAACACGTCCACAAAAAAGGAACAGCTCGGTTTGGTTACTGTCCTTTTCCTTCAGACAATAGACTCATGTGGTTTCTAAACAGTTAACTATGACTTGAGTAATGCTATATACTAAAATTTTTAAGTGTTTTTCCAAAAAAGATACTATAGTGCTGTCTTCCTTTTGTTGCCAAACACTGACTGTCTTCTCTACAGTGTACCCTTATTCACAACTTTCTCCCCAGAGCAGTGAAAAGAAGACCCATCAGGACTTGAATTAGATGTCAGAAATCCCCAGTTGTAGTCAAGTCGTACTAACCAGCTAGTAAATCCTTTAAAATATCACTTTCAAGTCTCATGGAGCCATTGTTTAATTTGATCTTCCCAACAGCCTTAAGAGCCAGGATGACTACAACTGCCGTTTAAGGGATGAAGAAATGTCAGCTGCAAGAGGTTATGTATGTGGGGAAAGGCTTAAAACTCTGGGATTTGTAATGTCACTGGGGTGAGCAAGAATCATTGTCTACCTTAGGGGGCAGAGGTCTGTGATCACCCTGTACTAGCCTAGTGTCCCTTTTTCTTTGCTCCCCAAGGTACTTTAATCACTACTATATATTTCCGTTCTTTCATATCAAGCTCCAGCTTTACAATTTTAGATGGTCCAATCCTATTTTTTTTTTCTTTTTGCCATCCTTACCTTTGTTATGTAGGCCTATGTATGGGTGCTAGATATGGGGCAAGGACTGATTTTTAAAGCCAAGAACCCAGATGGAAGCTTTCAAATGTTAATTGACCCACAGATATGAACCTTCAGGAATCACCAAATGAGAACATCAAGAGAAACACTTTCAGAACAGGAACAGAGATTGGATTTGCCAAGGTCTTGTTAGAACTGTGTGTTAGGAGACGAGGGCCGTTATGGGGATCAGACAGACGGAACTGCAAGGAAATGTCTCAATACACAAAGAAGGTCTGACCTATCGTTTACATTCGGAATGCCAACAAGTACCAGGAATTTTGCCTAAGATTCTGGAAGTCATAGTTGGCCTCTAAGCGTTCCACACTGTCTCCAAAAGCCCGAGAAGGTCAGGTCACAGGGGAAGGGGACTGGTGTCAAAGCTCAGCCACAGAGAGCGATGCAGGCACAGCTGGTACTTGACTCTGCCCTTCAGACTCCGGCCTTCTTTCCGCGCCCTCATTTTGTGTCTTAGCCCCTCTCCATCTCTGTTTCCACGTCTGCTGCATGACAGGTTGCAATAGATGCTAAGATCGCTACCGCTTCAAATTCTGTGATTTATTTTCCTTCTAGAAGCTTCTCAGCCTAGCACAGACCTTTCCCTTTTCACTGCAAACAGGAACATTCCTTTCTCCCACCACACTCTCACTCCCTTCCAACCCACAACAAAGGATTAAAAGCAAACCGAATTTTCCTACTCAGGGCTTAATGACAGCCTAAAACTTGAAAGTCTCAGTGAGAAATCCCATGTACTGGTTTTATCGTGGACAAAAGATCATTACGTCTGTTTACCTGGGGCCGGATGAGCCTCTCGTTAAAGTTTAATTGCCAAGGAGTCAGACAACTACTTCTATATGTTGAATGCCTGAGCTAACGTGGTATTTCTTTTGCCACCATTCAAACTCAACATATTTTCCACCCTTCTCTTTCCCTTTTCAATGCCACTGGTGACTCATCACACACTGTTTGAAAAACCCATGTATTTCCCAAGCAAGGCCAGGGAGCTGGCTGGAGACTCCTGGTCACCAGTGGGTCAAGCACGTGTTGCTTCAGAGAATCACTAATGGCATCAGGAAAAAGAGAAAAGAATACGTAATAACTTGGCCATCGATTTCGGTTAAAAGAAAAGACAAGTCCAAAAAAAAAAAAAAGTCAAACCAGGGTAACTGGGCACTAGAAGTGGATCACAAGTAAACAGGAATTGTAAGAAACATCTGTAGCAGGGACAGTTGTTTTTGTTTGTTTGTTTTTGTTTTGTTTTAAGATTTTCTTTATTTATTCATGGAGACACACAGAGAGAGAGAGAGGCAGAGACACAGGCAGAGGGAGAAGCAGGCTCCGTGCAGGGAGCCCGATGTGGGACTCGATCCCCAGGATCAAGGACCCCAGGATCACGCCCTGAGCTAAAGGCAGGTGCTCAACCACTGAGCCCCCCAGGCATCCCAGGGAGAGTTTATATGGACCTATAGGAGAGGCACTTCTACTGTACCCAGGACAGGTGACAGTTTTGAGGGAGAGGTGAGGGCTAAGCCATTATTCCTGATCCACGGCCTTGCTGGTCTGCACCCTGCCACGGGCTCAGACCAGCTGGGAGACTAACATAACCCAACCCGAACCCTCTTCCCAATTGCTTTACTCCTCCTATAAAGCGAATGTCCTGTAAGCGCTGCTGCGACACTATTGGGGATCCCAGTGCCTTCGTCCTCCTGTTCTCCACAACACTTATGTCTGGGTCCCTTTGCCATTCTGGGGCCCTCAGCTCCCACCACAGAAGTTTCCAACCCACTCACATCAGTCACAATTTGCATTTGCTGATTTGAGTTTTTAGTCAGAATCCTACCCTCCTCGATTCCAAAATACAGTCTGGAAAAAAAAATCCTAATTAATAAAACTGAATGGCCAAGAAATATGTTCTGGTAATTAATGATGTTCCTGAGATAAGTATCAATAGGAACAAAACTGCCTCATGGTTCCTTTCTAAGATGCTCATTAATTTAGAGCAGAAGCAGGGGCCTGGGGGGATGTAAAAATACCCACAGAAGCTGGCAAGAGGAATGCCTGCCCAGGAGCAGGCACAGCAGCCACGGAGATGCACCTCTTGGTTCTCCCTTCGAGTGAGAACCTGCTGTGTGGAGGGCAGTTGGCTGTCGGACAGTCCCAGCTGCAGGCCTTTGGAATCCACCACAGCATCTGGGCCAAGGCCACATCTCCTCGGGGTTCTAGAACCTGGCAATTTCTGCCCAGTATGGGACTCCTCTAACAATTAATCACTTGGTAGATGAGACTTTCTCAGACTTCCACTGAAGTCTGAGGCTCTTCCCACACGATCCCCCTTCTTTTCCCCTCACCATGCGCAGATGTCAGATTCACATCATGGTCCGGGACTCACTCTGCCTACTGTTAGTCTCTCTCCTCCTTTATCTTTTGTGGGCCACCAAAAAATTCCTTTGCATTTTTAATTTTATTCCTGCATCTGCCTCTTGTAGGCCCCAAACTGACATACAAGGAGATGGTGACCCTCATCAGCGAGGAGGGAGCCAGAAAGACTGCAAGAGGACTGACTCATTTACCATTTTACCCTCAGTGTCCAGTAGAATGAACAGGACATCCATGGGCCACAGTCTGCAGAGGAAAATAATGAACAAAGGACACGCTGGCACCCCCGGAGACAAGGGTCCCCATCTGGTCCCAGTGAGCAAGCCACCCAGGTCACCACCTCGTATGTATAGGGACCCTAAGGCCTCTCCAGATCCACCAGTTACTTCAAGGCATGAAAAATTGTTAGATATTTTCCCATGATACCCAGGGGCCATAGGAAAGCTACTGTAAGTTTCAGACTCTCTCTGTCTAGATGCACTGTGTCACTGCTCATTGTCTTCTACTTACCCCGGATATCTGAGCGTGGAGCTTTCTATAAGATTTGCTCCCACTCTAGGCTTTATATACTTTAAAAAAAAATCAATCAATAAAATAAAAATTCATGTGTTATTCCCATCTGCTTTCAAATTCCCAAATCTATCCGATATTCAGATAGGCGACTTCTTGTTTTTATTTAGGTTTCAGCTCAAACAGGTCCTTCTAGAGAAAGGTCTCCCACGGATGTCTAACCTGTCGTACCCCTCCCCCCATTACCCTCTTTTGTCTCTTCCTAGACTTAGCACCACCTGAAATTTTGTTAATTGTGTGTTTATTTACTCTTTTTTTTTTCTTGATGACCACAGCTTTGTAGTACAACCTGAAATCTGGCGTGTTTATTTACTCTTTATTTCTTGCTCTAGAAAGCACACGTCAGAAGAGCCAAGACGTTGACTGTCTTATTCTCTCCTATGCCCTTAAATCTTAAAATATGCCAGGCATACATTTAAATGAGTGACAAGAAAGTCAAAAACTGAATAATTAGACATTTTACCATCTCATTTGGGAAATCTGAGACCCAGCTCAGAGAGCTATACATTTCTCTGAGCAACCTTCTTGTCCTTCATTCACTATTACATTTGGCTAAGAAAAAAGTCCATGTGTAAACAACCGCTCCACTTTCACCCCAGAGGAAACTGCTTTTGGTGATAATCTGAACCAGTAGTCTAAAAACTTCTTGGTCACTTATCTTTATCAGTAATCAATTTTTAAACAATCCCATTATGTTTCATTATTTATAAGTTAAATGTGCATAACCGCAGTGCTAATGTATTATGTGCATTTTAAAACATAAAAATCAAAATGTAAACAGAGGAGACAAATAGAAATTCTACTATTTTCTTTCTCACCCACCCCTACCCCACCAAGTTTGGGTCATCTTGCGTGCCTCCTACAATATGTATGGCGTATTTTGAAGATCACTAAGCAAAGCAATTTTTATCTGGAGATAAGAGGTTTTGAGGTGTTAGAAGTGAGAGAGGGGCTAAGGACAAGGAGGGAACACAGGAGCATTCTTTGGGACGTTGGAACTGTTTTATATCCCGTTTTGTGGCAGCAGTAACAAGAATCTACTCAAGTGTTAAACCCCATCAATCTGTATATACCAAAACAATGGATATATTGGATATAAATTTTTTATAAAGGCTTAAGAAAACAAACAACAAAAAGGGTCTAGTATGGAGTTAGACATTAAGCATTTATTTTTTCTGACAAGTGAAAAATCCTGTAAAAACACACATGTCCATCCTTGCTCTGTATTTCCCTTCAGAGATCAGCATTACATGAAAGAGAAAGAAATAATATACCTGTATAGACACGTCATTGATCCTTGAGCCCTACAGCCAACTGTGGCACATGGCTACAACATGGCCCACTCCATCCACATGCTCCTTTGCAGCCCCTCATCAAGAGCTGGGGTTCCTCTGCCCTGGAATCTGGCCTAACCTTAATGATTCACTTATAACTGATAACATACATGAACCTATAGGCTAAGTCAGAAAAGGCCATACAGCCTTTGCCCATGTCTCTTAGGGCATTTTCTCTCAAAATCTAGCCTTTATAGTGAGGAAGGCCCGGGACACACAGACTGGCTTTCTATCGAGTTTATAGTCCCAATTGAGGCTAACCTTGAGTCATCCCATCCTGTAATGGTTACTTTTGTTTGTCAACCTGACTAGGTCACAGGGTGCCCAGATATCCAGTTAAACATTATTTCTGGGTATTTCCAGAATAAATTAGCATTTGAACTTGTGTACTGAGTAAAGCAAGTGGTCCTCCCCAATGTGGGTGGGTGGTTGTCATCCAACCCACTGAAAAACTGAACAGAAGGGTAGAGGATGGTTGAAATCACTCTCTGCCTGTTTGAGCTGAGACACCGATCACCTCCTACCTTTAGCATTCCTGGTTTTCAAGCTTTCAGATACTCAGACCAGGATCTATACCACGGGGTCCCAGCTCTCAGACCTTCAAACTGCACCACTGACTTTCCTGGGTCTCCATCTTGCAGATGACAGATTATGGGACTTCACAGTTTCCATAATCACATGAGCCAATCTAATTTCATTCAGTAGATAGACAGACAGGGGTACCTGGGTGGCTCATTTTGTTGAGCATCGGCCTTCAACTCAGGTAGTGATATCAGGGTCCTGGGATCAAGCCCCATGTAGTCAGGCAACCTGCTCAGTGGGGGGTCTGCTTCTCCCTCTCCCTCTGCCCCTTCCCCCTGCTTGTGTACTCTCTCTCTCTTTCAAATGAATAAATAAAATCTTTCCTTAAAAAAAAGATACAAAGATAAAATATCTTTCTATCTACCTACCTACTGACCTACCTTCCCTATTGGTTTTGTCTTTTTTGCACACCTTAACCAATGTACACCCCAAGCAGGAAGTCCTAAGAGTTCCGGCCTCCAGGTATTTAGTAACCCCCAGATATGTGAGTGTTCCCAGTTAAGGCCCCAAGTACTGTGGAACCAAAGCAAGCCAGATCCATTATATCTGTCTGAATTCCTGACCCAAAGATCCCATAAGCATTATAAAATGGTTATTATAGTATGCTACTAAATTTTGGGATGGTTTGATAGATAGTACCTGTGCCCAGTCCATTACCAATTCTGCCCTTTTTCCTTAGCAATAAAACACTGATTTTGTTTGGAGAGCTCTGTTAAAAATACTAACTCTCCCAGCTTTCTTTATACCAAAGTATGGCCAAGTAAGTACAATTATGGCCAATGAGAAGATAAGATGAAATTGCTAGTTAGAGTTTCTAAAAATAAAAATAATAAAATACTTTTAGTAGATAGATGAGATGGCTGGTGTCTTTGGCATTTTACTTTTTTTTCTTTTTTATCTTTTTAACTTTCCTCATTCTCCCTGCCTAGCATGCAGTTTTGATACCTGGAAGAAGGAAGAACAGGAACCACCTTGCCACCAGGAGGGTGAAAACCACAGTCTAGAAATGATGGTACAAAATGCTATCCTGATTTCATGATGATTTTGTAGAGCCATTACACCAGACTGAACTTCCCACCTAAAACCTCTTGTTATATACAAGAAATAAACTCCTCCATGAGAAAGCAACCTTTAATCAGTGTTTTTTTGTTATATGCAGGCAAATACACTAGGTACCAAAAAAAAAAAAAAAGATACAGGAAGTAACAGAACCTAAAATTATGCTTTGTTGAATGTGGCTGAGAAGGACTGGCTTCAAGGGGGGCTCAGCAGGGCCCAATACTTGGCATAACATTCTACTATCCTTATCTTGACATTTTTAATAAACTGATATTTTAACTTACATTTTGTAAGTGAAGTCTGATGGGACAATGGAGCACACATATAAGCAGAGGAGATACACAGTACGTGGATCTGTTGTTTCTTGCCACCTATTTGCATAGAATGCTCACAAAACCCCAGGAGCAGAGGACTCCACAGAGCCACAATGCATGGAAGTTCAAGGAGACATACAAGACGCTGCAGATAAAGGTGTTACAGCTAAGACTGCACAAGCAGGTTGAGAGGGAGGCACTCACAGCCCCCAAAGGCTGCTCTTTATATTTAAATCAGAATTTAAACGCAGAAAAGTGGCATTTGCATTCTGAGAAAAATGAATGACCAAGGAACCTTCTCATATCTTCCTCACACATGTTACTTCTCTATTAACAGCTAATCAGTTATGCTCAAAGTGATGACATAGAATGTTATGGATTAAACTGTGCCAACACCACTCATCCAATTTATATGTTGAAGCCCTAACCTTCAATGTGACTGTATACAGAATTAGGGTTTTTAGGAGGTAATTACAGTTAAATGAGGACATAAAGGTAGAGCCCTAATCTGATAGAACTGTGGCTTTATAAAAAAGAGAGAGAGAAAGAGAGAGACCTCTCTCTCTTTGCCATGTGAGGATACAGCGGGAAGGCAACCATCTAAAAGCCAAAGAAAGAGCCTTCGCCCAAAACCCAACCATTTCAGATTTCCCAGCCTCCAAATGGGAGCAAATAAATGTCTGCCAAGCCACCAATCTATGGTATTTTGTTATGGCAGCCCAAGCCGACTAATATATAGAATGAAAAGGAAATATAGGGCAAGCCATAGCTCCTTTTCCTTTTAGTCCTTCCATCATTATCAGTGAGGAAAAGGAACAGAGCATTGGTATAATTTGGATGTACTGAGAAGTGCAAGTAAAACAGCTGAGTTACTACTGCTCTGCATTTCCAAAGCTGTGGTAAGAAGAAAATATATGTGTACGTGAACAGGCAATGAAATAGAAATGTGCAATTTCAGTAATTCTAGGTAACAAATTAAATGCTCTTCTACTTGCATTTAAAACTGCCGTTGCATAAGACAAAAACTGTGGGAGAAAAGAAAAGCCTTTGTGGTTTAGTAGTTTGACAGCACCTTTGCCCAGCCGAGGAGACGCTTAACACATCTTTGGGAAGTAAGGACCCAGATTTCACTGAATAAGCAAACTGATGATCCGTTTCCACTCAAAGGCAAACCAGTGGTTTAGACGTCTGCCGGCTACCCCTCAGGATGCATACCAGTTGTCATCCAAGTCATAAGTTCTATGGGAAATGCTAGAATGTGGGATATTGGTTCAGTTTTCCTCGAACGTGGAGAGCTGGACAGGGAGGAGGTGCTGCTGCTTTATTTGAAAGAGAGAATCCCAGCGCCAAATGAAGGAAAGGAGAAGCAAGAGGGAAGCTCAGGAAGCAGGACAAGGTGCTCGATCACCATGGTGACGACTGCTGTGTGCGAAGCCACAGACCTACAGCTGGTATCCAGGCTGCTATATGTCTCAGCAATGGGCACTACCCCAGTCCACTGGAAAGGGAAGGAGAAGGAATGTATGTGCCTGTATCTCCGCTGCCTCCTGTTTCTTAGTGAACAAAACTCATCCCTTGTAAAGCTAATTCCCCCATATTTCCAGGACATATCATATGACCCCATCAGCTGCCACCCAAGAAGTCATGTCCCACATTTCAAGTCAATACATGAGTGTCAGGAGGAGCCAGAGACTCTTGGCATGTGGCTGGTTGGTCCTGGAAGTTGCTGGGGTTGAGCTGGCATCTGAGAATGTGGGAGGGGGGAACAGGCCATCAACACCCAAGATGCGGCCAACAAAATGAATGTGTGTCACATTCAGCAACATTCTGAAAGACAGATGCAATGAGTCTCAAGGTCGTAAAACCACAGAGAAAGAAGAAAGGAAAAACCAACTTGTTCAGGAAAAGACTCTCTGGCAGCTGATCTTAATTTAAATTAGGTGGGGACTCCACAAAATCTTGCAGTTGAAATATCCAGGCTCTTCAATAACCCCAAAATTGATAAAAAAAAAAAAAGGAGGGGGGGCCAGCCATGAAGCTGCAGGCCTTCCGCAGGCACCTTTCCTTAGTTCTCTGCAAGGGAGAGAAGGCTAACCTGCTGGCGGTGAGATTAAGAGGTTGTCCTGCTACAAAAGCCTACTGTTAGGAATTGCCTCAGACTGAAGCCATTAAGCTAAGAGGAAGGATGGCAGCCAGGACACAAAGAGCAACAGGCAAAGGGAAAAGAATCCCTGCTTGTCATTGAATTTATTCATTGTGGGAACTCAAAGACCTGGCAAATACTTTGGGTCCGTGAGTTGAATGTTATAATTAAATGAGACTTCAGGGGTGTTGATCAATATCTGAAAGGAAGGGGATCTGTGTGGATGTTGCTTAACTAAGGGTAGACTGTGGCAAACGCCAGTTGTTTCCCACACACTCTTTGCTTCCCGTTCTTCCTTAACTAGAGAACCCTATTTAGGATGGAGTAGCAACGGGCCAGATTCCATGACCTATTGAGGTGACCTGTGCCACTCTCCTGGCCCCTGGGATACTACGTTTTTAAAAGGAAGACAGAGTCATTTGAATTGTTTCTGTTGCTTTTGCTTTTTGTGTTCCTTTTTCCCTATCCCCTCTTTCTTGTCTGGAATGTCAATGTGATGCTTAGAAGTCAAAGAGCGATCTTGTAACCTTGAGAATCAAAACCACACCACGGACAAAGCAGAGTAAAGAGAAAATAAAGGGTCTGTATCCTTGACAACTTCATGGAATTACTGAATTTTTTAAAATTTTACTTTATTTGAATTCAATTAACTAACACGTAATGTATTACTAGTTTCAGAGGTAGAGGTCAGTGATTCATCAGCCTTATAGAACACCCAGTGCTCATGGCATCACATGCCCTCCTCAATGCCCATCAGCCAGTGACCCCATCACCCACCCCCGTCAACCAGTGACCCCATCACCCACCCCCTCTACCCTCCAGCAACCCTCAGTGTGTTTCCTATCGTTAAGAGTCTCTTGGGGCACCTGGGTGGCTCAGTTGGTTAAGCATCTGCCTTCAGCTCAGGTAATGACCCTGGGGTCCTGGGATGGAGTCCCCCCCCAATTGGGTTCCCTGTTCAGCATAGAGTCAGCATCTCCCTCTTCTCCCTGCTTGTGCTCTCTCTATCTCTGTCTCTCTCTCAAATAAATAAATAAAATCTTTTTATAAAAAGAGTATCTTAAACAAAGAGAGGTTTGTCTCCCTCTCTGATTTCGTCTTATTTTTTCCTCTCTTCCCCCCCATGATCCCATTTTATTTCTTAAATTCCACATAGGAATGACATAATATGATACTTGTCTTTCTCTGATTGACTTATTTCGCTTAACATAATACCCTCTAGTTCCATCCATATCATTGCACATGGCAAGATTTGGCAAGATTTTTTTTTTGATGGCTGAGTAGTGGAATTATTGAATTGATTAAGGTATTTTTGATAAGAAGGGGTAATAAACCCCTA
This sequence comes from Nyctereutes procyonoides, assembly GCF_905146905.1. Classification (NCBI taxonomy): domain Eukaryota; kingdom Metazoa; phylum Chordata; class Mammalia; order Carnivora; family Canidae; genus Nyctereutes; species Nyctereutes procyonoides. The sequence goes on along the minus strand of NW_026575134.1, from coordinate 26,351,910 downwards.
TGTGATTAAACTACCATTGTTTAAGGTTGTAATGACATATAGTCAAAAGCAAACCCTAATTAGTGCAAACCCCAAAATGGAAAGGCATAATGAACAAGCTTTTAACCAACAGCTAAAAGCAACCATTCAGTGCTGAGGTGTAGTAAAGCTAGAAATAGGGGCTTAAGAATTTCTTACCAATGCTTCAGAATAATCAGAAGCCTCCAAACTGGTAATTAGATGGGTTTTCTCCCCTTGCCAAGTTGACACTTCGTGCCCTTCAGTGCCTGAAGCCGGCATCATGTCCACATTTGTATGCCGGAGCCCCCTGACGGCCAAAAGCACCTTGCAACATTAATACGGCACATTTCATACAAACCTATTATCCCTGTTGCATGTGGGGTTTGGCTAAAAAACAACAACAACAACATAAACTATGAGAGAGATTAATATTTGAGTATTGCCAACATCCTTTATTAACGATGTAATCTCAACGACTCCTAACTTCCTAATTTCCTAACCCCTAACTTCCTCATCAAAAAGTTGGCTTTCTGGGTCTCTCTTTTATTAATTTAACCAAACTTCATTAATCACTTCTCTGTGCCAGGCACTAGGTACATAAAGAAAAAGCAGATACAGAGCCTGCCTTGAGGAGTTGGCCCAGTTACTAACAACCCTGAATGGATAATAGATCAAAAAGACCCAAGGGACTAGGCCAATGACAAGAAGTCAACATCAGGTAAGATATCCATACAAGAAGCCCAAGAGCAGAGGCTGCTAGAGATTTCCATCTTAAAGCCACATACTCTCTGGTCCCGCTCCCATAATTCAAGATTGGCACAGAATTTATCCAACTGCCACATGATCAGCTGAGAAGGAAACACCATTTTTGAGATGCGATGAAAATGGTAAGATAATTTTCCAATTCCCCACTGCTAGACATTTACTCCAGAACTGACTGTCCAACACAGTTCAGGAAGATTGGGAGTGGGGTCCAAGGAGGGAAGGATGTATAATGAACAACTTGGGAACAAGGAAAACAGTGGTCCCTTCTATTCCAACCCACAGATCTGTGATGCAGGCTAGCCTGGCTAGGGGATGTCTTTTATGTGAGCTGTTTTCCCAAACTACGGCATGAATGCTATTTAATAAGCAAGGAAGAAGAAAAAAAAAAAAAAACAAGGAAGAGTCCACCATTCTGATTGGCCCACGTATGCCACTTTTCCCCCAAACACAGCATCTGAATCCTAAACGATCACAACTACTGGTCAACTACCAAACATACCTAGTTGTAAAAGAGGGCATGTGGTCATTCCACTCAAGCCTCTTCAGTCCTCGGATTGTGGGAATGAGAAAAGACCATTAGAACTAAGCTGCTGTCCTCTGGACACTGACAGCGGTGGATCATGACTTCTCTCCACAGCTGAGTCCTTACTTGGGCAGCAGTGATTGAGCCTGGCCATCTTGAGGCCCCAAAGTGAGGAAACCAAGGTCCTGACACAGTGTGGTCCCTAATGCACACGTGGTGCTGGTAACCATCTAAAAGGATTACTTAAAAAGCAGTTTTTTCTTCTTCCTGATTGCCTTGAAGGAAAAAAGAACCTATTTTTGTGCATTGTTTACCAATCATGCCATACAAACGTTTATTTTTAGTACATTTTATTTTTTCATAAAATTGCTAATGCCACAGCTTTGCATTAAAATAAATAAATAATAAAATAAAAAGACCGTGAAAAAAATAAATAAATAAAAGGATTACTTAGTGACCAGATTTCAGAAGGGCACTACTATCCTGTCCTTCCAAAAGATGATTCGTGTCCTTTCAATAATATAAATTACTCAGGTTTTCCACTCTAAACTAGTCCAAGTGGATGACAATGAAAGTCAAAACATTTACCAGATGAGAGACGGTGATGAGTCACTGTCGTTGGTCATATGGCCTAGACAATCAAAAACCCGGACTAGTCCCATTAGAATCATTTCAGGATGAGAATATGAGAAATGTCTGGATAAGTATGTGTCAACAAGTGTCTTATTTCCTAGATAGTGGCTCCATTGTCTTACATGCAAAAAAGTAGACGGAGGAGGTAAGAATCAATATTCCTATTTTGGCCATATTCTTGATGTACTTATTAGACATTGAGTGGAAGCTTCGGAACAGCTGCTAGAATATAAATCTAAAAGCTCCCTCCCAGGATGCCCAGGTGACTCAGCCTTCGGCTCAGGTCATGATCCTGCGGAACAATTCCTGCAGCCCTTGTTCCTTTAACTTTAATCAGTTCATCTTCTACATCAATAAACGGACTACCTCAATCCTGTAGTTATTCTCTAACCATATGCAGCTTCATTTTTCTTCAAATCTCTCCAGCACTTGGTCAACAGCCCTCCTGCACCACTCGTCCTACTCTGCATTATAGTACAGCCACTTACACTCTTGTCTCATCCCATTAACTAGATTACGAGAGGCTCGAGAAGAGAGAAGTCTCACGTTCAACTTTTTAGTCCTCCTCTTCCACTCCCTGTAAGGAGGGGTGGCTCTACTGTGTTCCCAGAATTGGTCTTTGAGAAGCTTGAGGTCTCTAAACGTCAGAAGATCTGTTGAAGGAACAGGTTTTGTAAAATAGAGAGGAGGCTCATTAAGGAGTTCCAGCTTTCTAAAGCCACTTGTCTGTTCACTGCCACAGCTACTATTTATTGAACACTTTCTCCTCACAAGGCTCTGTAAGTGAAGTATCACTAATCCTTTCAGGAATACTGCAAACTGAAGAGTAACATCTCCATTTTATTGATGTCAAAATTAAAGCTCAGAGAGCTTATGGGACTTGCCACCAGCCACTAAATTATCAAACTGCAGCTACCCCAGGTCTGTCTCATTGCAAAGCTCATCTTCTTCTCACATCTTCACACCGACTGCGTCTACCACAGGCTGCCAGGAAAAAAAAGCACCTCTGCGCTAAGGGCCGACTTAGGTACAACCTATATAGGGCCCCCCTTCCTAGGAGGGCTCATATTTGGTTTCCTGCTCCACTGTTACTGTTTTGAAATTCTTAAATAATTTGAAAACCTAAGGCCTTGCATTTCTGTCTGTGCTGGGCCCCACAAACTGCGTAGCTGGTCCTGTCTGTGCTTCTACATGAAACACTTTGATGTACTACACTAATGCTGTCACACAACTCAGTTTCTGTTTCACAAATGTGGGGGCTGCTATATATGTAGACAAAGTGGGTGAATTGTTTGGGTTTTTCTAGTTAAAATTCTACACTCTCCACCATACATTTTTCTTCAAAAACACTGCCCAAAGACACTTATTCCCTTTGGTTAACAAAAGACTCTCCCACCAAGTTTTTTCATCCCATGATCTCACTTGACTCACCTTGAATACCCTTTTTAGTTCTCTCCCCCTAGCACAAATAGTTTCTAAAAACACTCTTTTAATTCCCCTTAATGCTGCTACAAGGACATCCTTTAATAAAAACTCCAAATCTATACTTGTGAGGAGATAAATTATTGGGTGATTATTCACAACACAAAGGATTACTCACCATGGACTCCTTTAAATGTACACTGAGAGCTCATTCCTTGTTTACGAGCCATTAACCACTTGAGCTTGATGGTGCAGAGAAACAAGCTGGAGGATTGGCTACTCCAAGGCTGAACACAGGGAGGTGTGGGGCCTAAGTCGCTGATGTGGGACAGTTGATGGCAGGGAAGTAGGCTGGAGGGAAGACATCAGCGGGGAGGCGGGGAGACCCACCACATCTACACGACATACAACAGGTGCATGTGGGGCCCAATTAAAGATGAATGCTAAGGCTCAAACTAGATGTAGGAGTAGCATGTCATTCCCAAAAGGAAATATTTAGAATATTTAGTGAATCATATAGTGATTTGAAAAGCCTGACTGACTAAACAATGGAATCTTCCTGAGATAACTACAATATGAACAACCAGGTCTCTATACATCTCCACCTCAATGTTCTTGCTCAGGCAGCTTTCATCATCCTCTGATGACAGGTGGGTAGGTGCATCCCAATGATGGGAGAAACTCCAGGTTCTAGGGCAACAGCTTTTGCCTTCAGTGTACTCCGGGCAGCTTTTGAGGCTGGCCCTTGATTCAAAAGTGTATGAGAAATCTTGGCCCAGGGCCGTTAGTTTTGAATGACGCATGGCATGGTATCGTTCTCCCAACTCCAGTGTCGTGATACAGGGCACATGAGGTTCAGTACCTACCCAGTCATCTGCACTAAGGAAAGGATGGCTTAGAATAAGAAGGCCCCCAGTACGCATACAAAAACCCAACTAGAACACTTCCTACCTCCAAAACCAAGGTAAGAGAGAACAAAGATATCACTCACATGTTACAAATTCTATCATACACACTTAAAATCGTCCATGGGTTTCCCATTAAACAGAGGAAAATCCATCTTCCTCACCATGTCTTACCTGGCCTAGAGGAAAATCCATCTTCCTCACCATGTCTTACCTGGCCTAGCCTCCCAGCCTTACCTCTTCCCACTCTCTCTCTCTTTCACATACATTCTAACTCTACATACTACCACCATTCTTCTTGCTATTTCTTGAGTAAATCGTACTTATACCCACCATGTGGCATTTACACTTGATCTAGCTTCCAGATCCCCTCAGACCCCAGACTTTCCATGACTGACTACTACTTCTTGCCATTTGGAGCTCAAATCAAATTCATCACTTATTTATTGATACATTTTATGTCTGTCTCTCCCTCTAAAATCTAAGCTCCATGAGAACAAGAAACTTGACTATCTTGTTTGCAGCTAAATTTCTACTTCCTAGAATAGTGTCCTGACACATCAGATGCAATTTATAAATATTTGTTGAATGAATAAACACATGAGTATAGGATCAATATTCAGTTACAACCTGAAGCCTAAGTACTAGAAACTGGTGTACAAAGCAGAGTGTGGCACTGATAAAGCTGAGCTGGGATGGGATGGGATGAAGAGAAAAGGATACAGAGGACAAAGGAGAAATATACCTCTTGCAAGAACAAGATGAAGGAATCTCTGATCACCCAGTAGACCACAAGGAAATCTCAGACTTCAAATGTTTATTCCCTGGAGTCTAGCATTTGGTTGGTACACACTGCAGAGCCCTATGCTGCAGTTAGAAGCAATGGACTAGGTGCTCAGATTGCCACATGGATGGCTATTACAACAAAACACAGACTGGAAAAATAAGCCAGGAACAGGATGATATATCATACAACACCATTTCTATAAATTAATAATACAAAAATATAAAAGAAGAAAGCACATTTTACAAGATCATGTACAAAAGTATGTATATACATTAAAAACATAAGCATGGTTGTCTGTGGGGAGGGAAAGAAATGAGAGTGGTGAAAAGAGAAGAGAGGAAATGAAGAAATTAAATAAAAATGACAGAGGCCTTATGTAGATCAGTGACAATGATGTTCCATGAAGTAAGGAACATGCTTAATGCAACCCTCTGCAGTTGAAGTACAAAAGAAACCAAAATGTGATTTTCTGATTCAGATCACTTTATATAGAATGCTGAAATTCAGGCAGAGGAGTTTGAACTTGTCAAAATACTTGAGTATCTCCAAACTTGTACTGATTGAAAGCTCCTTGAGATTTCTCTAGAGTCTAAATATGAAGATAGATTAAATATTAAAGCTACTGACTTTGAGGGTGGGAAAAGGGGGACCCAAGAAGGCATTCAGTGGATAAAGGTCATGGCCTATCCCCATATATAATCCTAATAAGCCACAGAAAAGAGAATGGGAACGAGACGGGTATCAACAATTGGAAGCTCCATGACAGTCAATAGGGACTCATTTCAGCCATGATGGAGGCCATAGAGATGAAAGAAAGTAAGATGTATTAAAAGCCTGCCAATTGACAGGTGCAGATCTGGTATTCAATATACAACATTCTCTCACTTTTTCATTCATTCAACCAATATTTATTGAACACATGTTAGTTGTCAGGTGTTTTCCAAGTCACCAGGAATATAGAAGTGAATAGTCTCATTCATTTTCATGGCTACATAGAGACATAATAAACAACCATCAAGTTAATGCAATAAGAAAAAAAACAAAACAGAGATGGTGGCTATGTAAAGAATTTAAACTAGGTGACGTGAGAGAAGGTGACTAGATGGTTTCTTAAGTTTGGGTGGCCACAGAGACACAATGATCAAATACTAGTTTCTGGCATTTGTTGAGGCTCATATTTCAGCTCTGTCTCAGGTGGGTGACCTTGGGCAAGTCACTGAACCCTCCATGCCTGGGTTTCTGCATTTGTAAAAGGGGAGTAATAATTGAGCCCACCTCATAAGGTTGATGTGAGGACCAAATGAGTCAACACACTTACAATGCCAAAGAGTGGCTCTGGGTACTTGATAAATACTTGGTAGATGTAATACCAAGGATGATGGTGATGTAACGTTGGTGGTGGTGGCGGCGAATAAAGTTGAGATATGTCTGACAAGACAGCGGCAGGCAAAAACTGGGAGCACGAACACTGAGGCAGAGGGAAAAGCAGTTACAAAGTCCTTGATACACTGGAAGAAGTTCAGCACGCTGCCAGAAGAAAGAAAAGAGAGACAGTAGAGTATTCAGATCATGATGGACAACGGAAGAGGGGTACGTAACAATGTCAGAAAGGCAGGGAGTGGCAGATTAGAGAAGATTAGGGAAGATTAGGGAAGTGGCAGATTATCAGGGTGAGGGGGTAAGCTTTTTTCCTGAACCCTATGAGAAACTGGGGAGTGCTAAGAAAGTAATATGATTCTTATAATAACCTTGTGAGGAGCAAATACTGTCTCCATTTCGCTCAGCGTGGTTCCGAAAATTAACCAATGCCACAGAGCTATTAACTGGTGCACCAGAAATGTGAACCCCGGTTTATCAGTCTTTCCTCTTGCCCAGGATCATACTTTATACCAAGAGGATCCCTGAGTAGTTCCCCTCCTGCCACGATTGGCTTCCCATTAATGGAAGCAACACTCTGCAAACATTTGGCTAAAATCAGCATGGTAGGCACTTCGCTTTCTGTGCTCTGCTCTCTCTGAGTGTCTACAGAGGATACCCAGGCTCAGCGGGCCAGGCGTTCATGCATATGAATTGCTTAACACTTCAAACTGGCCTCTCTGAGATGCCAGGCTTCACATCACATGTGCCTTAATACCACTGGTGCTTACAAACTGCCACCCGGCTCTTGGGGTCTGGCAGTCTTCCCTTTCTAATTGGCATGTTTGATTACTTGAGAGAAAATTGCTCCACTTCTGTTTTCTCCAGCCAACTCCAAGTGGGAGGAGAGGGAGAAAAGGGACAAGAAACAGAGAGAAGGCCAGAAAATGTTACCATAGTGATTAAGTGAGCCTGTCCTTAGTTCCCACGCTAAACCAGGCATTCAAAAGAATATATTGTTCTTGTTTTGTTTTATTTATTTATTTTTCCGCTTTAGCACTGTGAATAACTGTTATCAGAGACTCCAAGGCAAAGCCTGAGGACTGGTAGCCGCTCTTGAGATTTCACTGTGCGGCGGTACTCTTCGACTCTTTCCGTTTGTCAGTAGATCTGCAAGCCCATTTCAACTTTTCAGCAATAAATGACTACAATTAAATTCATAAGACAGTTATTAATAATAATTGCAAGCATTTTGATGTGCCAGGCACTGTGCTAAAAGCTTCCCATGCATTATCTCATTTAATACAGCATCCTACAAGGTGCAAGGAAATGGAAAGAGCTGAGAGTATATAGATGGGGCCCGGAAGGGTCTCCCTGGGAACAGACTTCAAAAAGCATATGCTGCAGCACTCATAGCACCGAGAAACTCTGCTTTCCTCTTCCTATGTTAGGTCCCATGGGGAGGACTCATAGGAGCATTTGAATCTTCCCCTTCAGGGAATCTCAATCATAAAGATATAGAATCTTAAAGCTAAGAGAGATCTAACTGTAGAGTAATGGAGAAATGACAAATACAGGGCCATCCTCCACACCTCTCTCTACGCAATCCTCACCAGTCAATCCCAAGCCTCTACCTGGCATCGGAACTCTTCTCAATACAGCCTAGTGGTCAACCATGACCATTAGGTCAGTGATTCATTTCCCAGCAAACAGTTATCTAATATCTACTATGGTCTAGGCACTAGGAATACAGAGATGAAGAGGTCACTGGCTCCTGAATTCCTTCCAGATTACATTTTTACTAAGAATTTCTCTGTGGTTCTCCTCACACACCACTTTCTGCTGCAGTTACATCTTACTTGACAAGTATTTTTTACCCAGAAACAGTTTCATGAGTTACTCGTTATTTTTTTCTTGATAAAGCCCTGGATGGGGATCCCTGGGTGGCGCAAAGGTTTGGCGCCTGCCTTTGGCCCGGGGCGCGATCCTGGAGACCTGGGATCGAATCCCACATCGGGCTCCCGGTGCATGGAGCCTGCTTCTCCCTCTGCCTGTGTCTCTGCCTCTCTCTCTCTCTGTGACTACCATAAATAATAATAATAATAAAAAAAGAAATTAAAAAAAAAAAAGCCCTGGATGATCAAGTCCACATCACAGAGTGAAACCATGACCTGATTGGGCATTCTACTATAATTTATCCCAAAGGCTCTCTGTTTTGGCTGGGAATCCACATAATGCCTCCAACTGTGGAGAGAGTAAACTACCTTGTTTCACTGATGGTGTGGCTACTCCTATGACTGCTTTAGCAAACAAACTGTTAGCAAACGCAATATGAACAGCGGCTTAGATGTCTTGTCTATTTTGCTTCACCCTACAGTGCTCCTATGATGTGTCATGAAGGGAACCTGCCCAGGAGAGCTGCTAGTCCAAGGAGAATGAAGAAACATGTGGAACCAACCTGAACCCAACTCACAACTTGGAGCCAAGCCAAGCCAATTCCCAGCTGAACACAGCAGAGATACAGCCACCCTGCAGACCCGTGAACATTAAAAAAAACAGAATGTTTATTTTTATAAGCCACTCAGATTTTGAGATCATTGTACAGTCAAAACTAAACAATACATAACTCTCATTTCCTTGGAACTTTATATTCCTTTCACTTCCATTTTTAGGCAGGGACTATTCTTTTCCACTGGGCACCAAGAAACAAAGTCTCACCTCCTTGTAAGAGCTATTCTGTGTAAGACTACACCATCGGTTTACAACAAAACTAGTCTAGGATGTGATACTGGTCTGTCCATGAGGTGCGCTCACTGGCTAGGAATACATGCATTCTCCACTATGAATAATTCAAATCAAAAGATTAAATTGCGTGTCACAAAGTTTAAGGTCAGGCAGTCAACAATCAACTTATTTTACCAATCAGAGTTTAATCAGGCAAAGAATAATCACTATAGGTATTTAGAGTAGGAAGCGCATTACTACAAATAAAGCCCTGCAGAACAATTGGGAGGCTTCAGGAACAAAGGGCAGGAAGGCTGCTTTCAGGAAATTCTGAAGTGCAGAGACCCCTAGCAGTTGTGTACTACCTACAACACCGAAGGAGGCGGCTCTTAAGGGGACACTTGAAAATCATGGGCAAAACATCACCCGTGCCACTTCCGATGCCCAAACACCTGCCCACCAGAGGAAAAGCAGCTTCTCTTTCACTTTCCAAATCTCACATGAGGGTCTCTCATGGCTAGAATCTAACCAGAATCCTGCAGACGAAGGAGTCCAGGCTCCAGGCTTATTCCCTCTAACACAGGAGAGAACCCGGAAGCGTGAGGATGAGATCTCACATATTCACCAAACCGTTGCTCTTGTTCAGACATAATATCAAGATCGAGAGACTCCCCCTCAGATAGAACACATACAACCCCTACCTTCATGGAGCACACAGTCCAGGGGAAATTCCACTCAAAGCCACTCAAATCTGGTAAATATCAAAGATAATTACAACATGATGTGGTAGACACCAAGCATTAAGGAACAGAGAGGGCATGATTCCTACCCATCTAAGGAGATGGACAGAGGGAAATGTAGAAAATTTCTCAGTTTCACTCACTTCCACTTGGAAAAACACTGCTCATCAAACATACAGAAATCACTGTGTAGAGCCCTAAGGACGAGGATGAAGGATGGACAACTAAATGGAGTTCTAGTGTATGTGAGGTCTGTTACCACAAAAGTCATTAGAATTAGCTGCCCTTAACCCAAAATTTATTCTTGGGAGCAGCTTCAAAGTGTCAATTCATATTCTTTGAAAGTATGAGCTTCCAAAAAAAAAAAAAAAGAAAGAAAAGAAAGAAAGTATGAGCTTCCTGCGCTATATTTTAAGAGTCTGGGAAGGAGCTAACATCAGTTTAAAGATAGCTGCTTTCTCAGGGCAACCTGGGTGTTCCATGCTAACCCACTATGTGGCTACTTTAAATTAAACTTTTTTGATGAAGGGTTTGTCCTCATTTCTTTTTTCACCAGTTACTTTTCAGTCCTAAAGCCGTGACACCTTCAAGAAGTCCTGAGGTGTTATATGTTACTAAAAGCACTTCCAAAATGGACCGTAGGTGGGTAGGCAATTAATTGGAAACTATACAAAATACTGTGCTTTAAGAAAACCCCTGCCATTTCTACCTCTGTGATCTCCCTAAGAAACAGGATCCTTATGTTTTAAGTTTTAAAAAGCAGATATTAGAAAGCCACAGAAGTCCAGTTTCATTTAACATCTTCTTTTTCAACCAACCCTCCAGAAACACAGAAGACACCCTTACCGAAATGGAAGACAGAAGGATGTGTGCATACAGACGTCATTTAAAATGTCCATGCTTGCTTCAAACCAAGTTACTTGAACTCTCACACGAACAAAGAACGTCCACGTTACTATTTACTAGGACAAAAATTCAACTCAGATTATTTTAAGAGAGGAAATCTCAGGTCTCCTGTTAGATAGGAACCCAGAGACATCTTGCTTCGGGCATGCCTGGGCCCGGGGCTCACACAGTGCTAGCAGGAATGCACCTTCCACCTCGGCTTCCTTCTGTGTTGGTTTATTATTGAGTAGGCTCTTCTAAGCAAAGGCAAGCCAGCCACTCCAGGCTTTCATTCCACCACAATTACCTATGTCAGGCAAGGAGAGTGCTTCTCTCCTGAAACCTCCAGGGAAAAGTCCTGGAGCTGGTGCCCCTGTGACTCACTTGGGTTCCTACTCTGACTGAACAGCCACAGGTCATTTGTGCCCACCTGGGTCAGCCTCATGAGAACCACCCAGAGGGGGGACACACATACATACACCACAAAAGACACCTGCTACAGTTCTTAAAAATGATTAGTAGTCAGTCTCTACTCCATAGGGGATTATGTCCCAGGTACTGTCCTACTTAGTCCTCATAATCACCCTGTGAAGTAGATTCTTTAATTGTCTCCATTTTAAAGATGAGGAAACCAAGACGCTGGACCCACTGGCAAGGTCTCCCCTCCTTTTAGGCTGCCATTGCTCCTTCCACATCTAGATCATGTCCATTTTCAGCAAAGGAACAGTAACACCCCAGTAAGAACTCCATCTGACGACCTGGCTCTCCCGGGCTGATGTTCACGTTAGCCCCCCTGGAGCTGGGCGATGCAACATGTTGCCCCCTTGTTAATGGAAGTCCTGGCATCAGCACACACAATATTGGAAATGGGAATGGTGAGTAGTTGGTCCTGAGATCCCACAGTGTATGATTTTGCTTCCCTGAAAGGTAAGCCCTTTGTTTCAATCATCCTGCAGAGTCTGCTTTCTGATTTCTTTTTTCCTTTTGAAAATCAGACATTTGAACTGGGTAGAAGAAAACAGAAAAAAAGAGAAACACAGAAGAGTCAATGATTTAAATGTTGCCTGAAACGGAACACAACCAAGTCAACTCCGTAAGTAGTTCTCAAAGGCACTCAGACTTGCAGGCAGGCCTAACGGAAAAGCAGTCGAGCACAATAGGTGCAGACAGAGATTTATGCACACGAAATTAGGAGTGGGGGTACTTACTTCATAAAATATCTTCTCATGACAGAAAATGAACTACCTGCATTCTTTGTGCAACATTTTAAAAGTTATTTGATTGACAGGAATGATTTGAGCATATCTGCTCAGAAATCTGCCTACTCTATAATAGAAGACACAAAAACTCAATAAAAGTGAGAGAAGACTACACGAAATCACTTAGTGAATGGCATGTGGAAATGCCATGTACAAAATCTTCAGGTTGATTCAAGACCTAAATGTAAAAAATAATAATAATCCATGATAACAATGAGAGAAATCATGGGTGGATAAACTATGCCCCTGAAGTTGAAAACTTTTTTAAGACAAAAAAAGCCTTTTGGAGGAATTAAGATGATAAAACAGTAGGGGAGACCCTAAGCTTGCCACATCCATTGAACACACCCGGATAAATATCAGATCATTCTCAACACCCAAGAAATCGACCTGAAGCCTGAGAGCACAACCTACACACCTTCAGGTAGGGAAATGACATCCGGGAAGGTGGAGCCTCCAAGAGTTGATTTGGGGGAGAAAAGGCTGTAGGTGCTGCAAAGGAGAGGGAGCCCTAATCACAGAGGAATGGGAGGGAAGGAGAAATGGGGAGAAAGAGTCAAAGCGCACAGAGGGTAATACACAGGGAAAACTCTTCCCCAAAAGCAGAGTGGGAAAAGGAGAGTGCTTGCGTTGCCCAGCAAAGTTAGAGTGCACAAAAACCTGACTGCTGCCAAGGTCTTTTTTTGTGCTTCCAAGCCTTGGAGCACAAAAGTCTGAAGCGCTGGAGGTCCCTGTCATTGCCCGGGTCCCACCTGGCAGGCTGTGCGGTGCTCTGGTAGGGAAGGAGGGCAGAGACCCAGGGGAGGGCAGCGCGGCCTGAGGATTCGCTGGGTCACATGGGGAGAAGCTATGCATTTGGGATTGGGGGCACCACCTCTCCCACCTCTCAGGGGACAAAAGACCCTGGAGGAGGTAAAATGTGCTCCCCTAATCACCCAATCCTACTCCTGAAACCAATATCACACTGTATGTTAGCTAGCTAAAATTTAAATAAAAATTTGGGGCAGCCTGTGTGGCTCAGAGGTTTGGCGCATGCCTTTGGCCCAGGGCATGATCCTGGAGTCCCGGGATCGAGTTCCACGTCGGGCTCCCTGCCTGGAGCCTGCTTCTCCCTCTGCCTGTGTCTCTGCCTCTCTCTCTCTCTCTCTCTCTCTCAAGAATAAATAAATTAAAACTTATAAATAAAATAAATAAATAAATAAATAAATAATAAATAAATAAATAAATGAATGAATGAAAATTTGGAAGAAAAATGGTTATCTGACTAGATTGAAATTTAAAACTGCTGCACAACGAAACACAAACACCATTTGCAGGTACAAAATAAACTGGGAGAAAATATTTACAACATCCATTACAGACAAGAGGTTAATGCCTCAGCTACCCGAATGAGTCCTAGAAATCAATACAAACAATTCAATAGAAAAATGAGCAAAAATACAAACAGATAACTCACAGAAGAGAAACTATGAACAGTTAATAAGAATACAAACAGATGTTTAATCTTAATGGTGATCAGGGAAATGCAAATTCAAACAATGATGAAATACTTCCCTTTACCTATTAGTTGGGCAAAAGGTATTAAAATGTGCCAACACTAAGGAGTCATGAGGATGAGGGGAAATGGAACCCTTACACGTTGCACATGCAAGTGTGAGTTTGCACAGCACCCTCGGAGAGCAGTTCAGCAGTGCTGATTAGAATTTTAAACGCTCATATCCACATCGAAAAAAGATGTATATAAAAACATTACCTCTTTTTTCGATGTGGATAAGAAATATGTGGGAAATATCAGAAAGGGAGACAGAACATGAGAGACTCCGAACTCTGGGAAATGAACTAGGGGTGGTGGAAGGGGAGGAGGGCGGGGAGTTGGGGTGACTGGGTGGCGGGCACTGAGGGGGCACTTGACGGGATGAGCACTGGGTGTTATTCTGTATGCTGGTAAATTGAACACCAATAAAAATAAATTTATTTAAAAAAATAAAACAGTGAAATAAAAAAAAACATTTATTACAGCACTGCAGTCATACAAACTATTGGAGACTATCTAATCATCCATAAGAAAGTGGTTAATTAAGCTATGCCATATCCAAATTACGAAATTGCATGCAGTTTTTAAAAATAAAGATGATCCACAAGGAGTGACACAGAACCAGCGCCACAATACATTTTGAAAAAGAAAAGCAAGTTGTGGAGTGCGTGCCTCCTCATACCGTTCATCACACGCACGTGTGCACGCACCGTTGTGGTATGTATTTAGTAAGAGTGCACAGGTCATTATTGATTGTGATGATACAGATAGAGATGTTGTTTGAATACAGATGTAGCTAGGTGGGCCTGGAATGATACATATCAGAGCACGAGAATACGCGTGAAGAAAACGGGGGCAGTGGACAGACAATTTCTGCCTTGTCTGTTAAGGTATTCAGTGTTATTCATCTCTTACTTATGAAATTGTAAAACTCATATGGCTATTTTATTCAACTCTTACTTATGAAACTTCTAATTAATATTACTTTTCTCCAGGTGGTTAAAAAAAAATCCCATGCACGCTATTCAATTCTGCAAATATTTTTTCACTCCTGTAAGTATCATGCAACATGCAGACCCAAAGACAAAAAACACACAAAGTGTCTCAATCTTGCTCGTTTATTTATTCCATCATTTTTTTTAATTCATCCAGTAACAATATTACTGACCCTTACTACGAGCCAGGCCAAGACACAACGGTGTTGACACAGGAAACAAGCAGGAGTGAGGGGGTGCGGGGCCCCACTCTCATGAAGCTTCCATTGTAGTCGAGGAGAAGCTAATAAATAAATAATTACCTAAAGGAACAGGTGGTGATAAATTATAAGAAAAATAAAGAAGATAAAAAAAAATAAAGAAAAATAAAGACAGAGGAACAAGAGTCCATTCTTTGTAATGAACAGAACTATTTATCCACTCAGCTTTTGGGAGCAGTTTTCAACAGTTCCATGATAATCTCCCTCCAAAGGGAATTTTAGAAGGAGGACGCCAGGGATGAACTGTAACCCCTCGCTGCAGGTGCTCTTGGGGCCAGAATTAATATTCAACCTCCCCCTCCTCCAGGCTCCGTGGAATCCCCCTCAACTATCACCTCAGCAGGTCTTGGTGACTTGCCAACAATGGGATTTCCAAGTCAAAGGAGAAATCACTGTATGATTCTGCTAACTATTGTCAAGATCCCCTCTGTTCTGCTTGGACCACACTGAGTTCCCGGCAGCAGGAAATGAAAGCCCCTGCCTCCCTGTAGCTTTTGCAAGAGTCTCTGGTCAATACTGGTTCTCTGTCTACTGGTTTTATTTATTTATTTTTTGTTTGTTTTTCGTTTGTTTTTTATTTAATAAATTTATTTTTATTGGTGTTCAATTTGCCAACATACAGAATAACACCCAGTGCTCATCCCGTCAAGTGCCCCCCTCAGTGCCCGCCACCCAGTCACCCCCACCCCACGCCCTCCTCCCCTTCCACCACCCTTAGTTCATTTCCCAGAGTTAGGAGTCTCTCATGTTCTATCTCCGTTTCTGATATTTCCCACTCATTTTTTCTCTTTTCCCCTTCATGTCTACTGGTTTTAATCTGCTGTGTCTCTTGTGGGTGCAATTGAGCATCTTTTATATGGTGAAAAGCCATTTGCATTTCTTTTCCTATGATCTTTTTGTTCACATCTTTATCCCACTTTCTATAGGGCTGTGGGCCTTGTTTTTCTCCATTTTTAGAAGCTCTTTTTATATTAGAGACATTAATCCTTTATGATAAAAGTCACAAATAACTTTTTAAAAAGTGACATTTTCATGGAGACATGAAGAATCGGAGTGACTGTGGCAGGCAGCTGTGTGAGCTGAGCAGATACAGCGAGGTGGAGGGGGATGCCTACGTGTCCACGGAGAGGTTTATGGGGCTGAGGCAGAGTCCTCACTAGAATGAATAGGTTATGGATCATGTACAACGTTGTAGGCAACTGAGAACTGATTTTGAGATTCAAGAAAGCAACTGAGACTGGAGATATAAATTTGGGAATTGCCAACATAGAGATGATGTCTAAAGCCTGGAGCTTCAATTACCTGGAGCGAGGAGAGGTAGAAAACACATAACTCTGTCGTCACAAACGTACATAGAAACATATCTTATGTGATGAGTGACACCTGCGCTGCATCTGTAATCTAAATCACAAATTCTGCTTCCGCCCACGACCCTAGAGAGCGGTGAACCCGTACGCCAAGCTACACTTATGTAACGAGTCTAGCAACCGCGTGGAAGATTCACCGGGTTTTATCACAATTACTCCTTTTGAAAGGAAAATGAGAAAAATAAGGAGGTCACCAGAAGAGAGGGCTGTCTAGAGCACTGTTGTCGAGACATTACAGTATCTTCAGCACTTCAAGAAGGAGAGTCATTTAGATCCTTCCCAGAAACCAGGGCAGAGGGGGAGAAAATCTGCAAAGCACCGTGTGGCCTAGGAACCTCTGCACGTTTGATCGCCAGCCACCTCCTCTTCGTCTCTAAGTGTCTGGAACATCTGTTCTTACCGCTGAGATGTGAGGTGTCCGGTGTGGAAGTCTGATCGGGGGGTGGGAGACACCTGCCAGCAGAGAGACGGAGCCAGGATGCCGGAGTCCTGGAACCAGCTTCCCTGACATCTGGAGCTGGTAACTAACCCTCTCCCAAGTGGACGGTTGTTTACATCCGTCTAATGGTCAGGAGGCTATCTCGGGGCAAAGCACGGTGCATCTCCAACAAGCACCGTGAATACTACACAACATCCTTGGACACAGCATTCCGGGGTAACGACGGGGCTTTCGCTCGAGCATTAAAACACAGGCATGGGGGGGAAGGTCAGGGCACGTGGAGCAGAAGTGACCCGCACCAGGGAGTCAGGAGCCCGGATTCTGCTTCAGCTCTGCCTGGGCTCGGCCCGTGGGACATCCTCTACTAGCTGGTGCCCACACCAAGGGGGGCAGTGAGCTCCGCCTCTCCACTCACAGTCACAGAAAGCAAGGCTCGCCCTGCCTGGGTTCTCTCTGGGAAGTCAACATCTTGCCAAAAACACGTTTTCTGGTCCATTCTCTGCCACGAAATTAAAAAGAAAGAAAGAGAGAGAGAGAGAGAGAGAGAGAGAGAGAGAGAAAGAAAGAAAGAAAGAAAGAAAGAAAGAAAGAAAGAAAGAAAGAAAGAAAACACCCCACTGTCCCTGCAAAAGTCTCCTGCAGCGCCGATGACTGGGAAGCTGCATCTGTTGTCTTCCTTAGCCGTCAGCAGCTCAGTGCCTGCAGGTCCAAGTGTGCATGGGCAGGACACGCACGGGGGGGTACAGGGGTCACTGGCTCACCTGAGTCCCCCCGCCAGCACAGGTAGGAGGGATGGAGCTTATCACCAAACCCCAACAATGTTCAGGCGTGAAAAACTAAACATTTCTGACAAAATGCAGGTATTTTACCTGGAAGGACTGCTATGAACACACTATTAGCACATACCCCCCAGTGCCAGAGAGTCTCAGAGAAGAGAGCACCCCCACACCCCCCCGGGGGGGGAAACAGGACCACAGAAGAAGGGACACGCACCTGCCAGGTTAGGTGTACTGGGTAGATGAGAATGATCTGGAACAAGAATTTAAAGGCAGACCTGGGATGCCAACTCCGCTGGCGGAGCTGTGCTGCTAGAAAACATGTAGCTTGAAAATCACACCCTGCTCAACATTTTCTCCAGAAAGATTTCCCCCTCTGGGAATTTGCACGATCTGTGTGTGGCCTGGGGCCCCCCTCCTCCATCGTTCAGGGGCCGCGTCACGCTCCACATCGCCGCACCTGTAGCACAGCAGTGCTGACCACCTATGTATCCTCCACTGGGAAAGTAATAATAACTTCACATGGCTTAGGGCTTTCCACATGGCCTTCCATGGTCTCCTCCTCCTCGGGAACAGGTGTGTCAAAGGAATTAAGCATTTAAATTTCACAAAAGCCTGATGAGGTGGGCATTACTATCCCCATTCCACAGATAAGAAAAGTGAGGCCCAGAGAGGTTAAGTAACTTGCTCTAAGTCACACAGCTAATAAGGCAGGGGACACAGTTTAGACCCAACACAAATCACAATTGTGATTTGTGAACATTCTTCTTAAGTACTCTGTAGGGCTTCACCTCCTTCACTACCTCTCAGAATGAAGTTCCATGAAGGCACGATCAGAGAAGAGCAAAAAAAAAAAAAAAGAGAGAGAGAGAGAGAGAGAGAGAAGAGCAAAGGATACTTTCTTAAGGGGCGCCCGGGGGGCTCAAGGGTTGAACGTCTGCCTTCGGCTCAGGTCATGACCCTGGGTCCTGGGATCCAGTCTCGCGTGTGGTTCCCCGCAGGGAGCCTGCTTCTCCCTCTGCCTGGGTCTCTGCCTCTCTCTCTCTTTCTCTGTCTCTCATGAATAAATAAATTTTAAAAATATTTTTTAAAAAAATAATACTTTCTTAAATACTATGCCAGGCTGCCAATCCAGGGCCAGGGAGATGCCAAGCATGCCAAGATGCAAGGCATTTAACCCCCAGAACGAAATAAGTAAATAACCCTTGTTCCCCCTCATAGATTTGCTCAAAGAGCTTCTGCAACTGCAGAGGGAATCACAGCAGCCAGGGGCACCCACGTGCAGAGCAGACGCCCTAACGTGCGGGGAGGACCACACTGTGCAGAGGAGGGACTGTGAGGAGAGCTCCCCGAGCCCATCGGCTTCTTGCGGCGGCTGCAGCGAATGACTACACACAAGCTGGGTGGCTTAAAACTACAGAGTCCGATGGGCTGGAGATCTGAAGCCGAGGTGTCCCCCCACCTCTGGAGGCCCCAGAGGAGCATCTGTCTGTACTTCCCGTCCTGCAGCCACATCCCTCCCATCTCTGGCCCTCTGGTGCCTGTGCCGCCTCCTCCTTTGATGTCTGCCTCCCCCTCCCCACGCCTCTTCCAATAATATCTGGATGGCAGTTAGGACCTACCTGATAATCCCGGATGGTCTCCTTAAAATTATCAACTTAGTCACCCTTGCCAAGATCCTCTTCCCAAATAAGGTAAAATCCACAGGTTCCAGGGGCCTGAAATGGGGATCTCTGGGAGGAGGGATAGGAGGGTGGAGCCTTTGGGGGCCTACCACCCCGCAACAATGTTGTCGCTGTTACAGATGGACGCCACTGGAAGAAGCTCTACAGATCACACCTGTACAAAAATAAAATAGTCATCGTGTATTCGTGTATCATATGTCAGGCCCTGTGTTAAGCACTTCTGGCATGTTACCTCATTTCATCTTCAAAATAATCCTATGGTTCTAGGTCAAAGTTTGCTAGACAAAATTGCTCAGTGCCAGGACCCTATAAAGAACCTTTTCCTGCCACTGGGATAGTCCACCCTCCCAGAGCCCATATTTCACCAAACTTTCCATCTTCATGAATAAGATGCTCTGTTACATGGGTTTAAAGATTTGCACACTCACAGCAAGCACCCCGGCGCTTTGCTGGCAAAGGCCCAGACGGTGCACTTCAGGGAGGCCATCCTTCTGAACAGACTGAAGCTTTGAGGCACAGGCTGCTGCACCGTGTAAGCAGCCCTCCAAGAATGCTTCAGGGAGCTACACATGATGCCAATTTGCAGCTTCTCAAATGTGCTGCTGATCTCTGGTTGCCTTTGAGCAGGAGAAATGGCAGCTTTTTGTCTGTGTTCAAAAGCCAGTCTACCCTGACCTTTCTTATAATCAAGTCTGCTGTGGACTTTATGAAAAGTGTGTGCAGGGGAAGGCTCTGACAAAATGCAGAAGGCAAATCCCGAGGCTGGTGGCAGCCAGTTTGGGGAAATATCAGGAGCGATACGCCAGCCCAAAGGCACCCACCAGACAGCAGTTAAGACCTTTGACAAGCCCGACTCCAAACAAAGTGGAAGAGGGACGGGAAATGGCATCTTCTATTGAGGGGAAAAGGAGCTAAGTGGAGTAGCAGATGGAACATGGCCTTACACTAATCCAGGTTCCATAATTAAATTCCGGAAGCACGCCAGCAAAGGAAGACGGCTTTCAAAAATAGCAGGTGCCTCCTAGAGATTTGTGCCAGAGAGGCTTTTGTAAGCCATCGGGCTGGTAGCCTAGGGGATGGAAACGCTGGTGAGGCTAAGTACCCAGCTAGCTCAGCAGAGGGGACCAGAATGAGCTGGTGCTGCTCCTATACCCACCGGGGAAGTGCGGCCTCCTCATTAAATTTAATTGCCTCTGGGGTCCTTCAGCTGTGCACGGACTTTGGCGAGGAGGAGGCAGGCCCCAATATGGAGCAGTCCTGGCAGCAAAAATAACTGCCCACCTGCCCGCATCGATATACCTCCCAGCTGTTGGGCATCTCAAAGCTGCAGCAGGGAAAGGACTTCAGAGACAACGCCCAGTAATATGGTCCGGCCGATCCTTCAGCATTGTGCAGGACGGCAGGACGCCCCACTGGTGCTAGAGCTGGGCCGTGGCGTCAGAGAGACCTCAGCGGCTGTCCAGGTCTGTATTAGTGCGTGATCTTAGGGAACTTACTAGGCCTCCCTAAGCTCTGAGGGTTTTTTTCTCTCTGTGAATAGAGATCATAATACTTCAGGGCAATGGAGTAATGAGTATCTGCACTTAGTTCATGGTGCATGGAAAAAGTATTCAATAAATGTTAGAGTCTTTAAAATAATAACTGAATGGACAAAATAATGTATGTGGCTACCAAGAGCGAACACTGAAGGCCGGGCAGCCCCGGTGGCTCAGTGGTTTAGTTCCCGGGGTCCTGGGATCGAGTCCCACGTCGGGCCCCCTGCATGGAGCCTGCTTCTCCCTCTGCCTGTGTCTCTGCCTCTCTCTCTCTCTCTCTCTCTGTGTGTGTGTGTGTGTGTGTGTGTCTCATGAATAAATAAAATAAAATCTTTTAAAAAAAAAGAAACAAAAACACTGAAGGCCATCATACATAGAAACTCACAACAAGGGAAGAAGAGTCTGCAGAGCTCAGGGATGTTCTTATGGCTTTTATTTTGTAGCCTCAAATTTGAGGGATGCTTATGCCTTTCATCGGGTCCCAGCAAGGAAGGAGTGTACACAGAGAGCATGTAAGTGCCACACCGGGCCGGCTGGGACTCTCAGGCAGGAACTCTGCAGCAGGACAACGCACATGGCCCACCCTGCTCCCCGCCGGGTGCAGGACTGCATTAGGCACAGCTGGGCACCACCAGCTGTGCTCCAGGAAATGAGCCCCTTCCCGGCTGCTTCCTCTCTTTACAGGGTTTTCAAGGAAGCAGCCTTCCAAGTGCAGAAAAACAGTGCGAGCTTGGACACTGCTGCTAAGGCAAGCTGCACAACAATGCTGGCGACCCCAGCTGAAGGCACCCAGAGCGCTTGTGTGACGTAGAGGCACGGCCGCTCCCTCCAGTGGAAGGGGCACCACCCCTCCCAGTCACCTCATTTCTAGGCAACCCTGTGAGAACCATCCAGTGGACAATCCTGCCTGTGTCCCCGCAGTCCTTCTTCAAGGTAATTAAACACGGATTTGTCAAACACCTACTTTCCTCCATGTAGAGACGCAGCCGATCATCCCAGTTGAAAGTTCGTTGAGCTGTGGAACCCAACAGTCCCAGATTCAAACCACAGCTTCGCCGTGAATTAGCTATGTGATCTTGGGCAAGTCAGAGGGCCTCTCTGCACCCCAGCTTCCATGTCTGTAAAAGGGGGGTGAAAACTGTACCTAGAACCATAGGATTATTTTGAAGATGAAACATGGATAGAACTGGAGGCTCTTATGCTGAGTGAAATAAGTCAATCGGAGGACAAATATTATATGTTCTCATTCATTTGGGGAATATAAATAATAGTGAAAGGGGATATAAGGGAAGGGAGAAGAAATGTGTGGGAAATATCAGAAAGGGAGAGAGAATATAAAGACTCCTAACTCTGGAAAACGAACTAGGGGTGGTGGAAGGGGAGGTGGGCAGGGAGTGGGGGTGAATGGGTGACGGGCACTGAGGGGGGCACTTGACGGGATGAGCACTGGGTGTTATTCTGTATGTTGGCAAATTGAACACCAATAAAAAATAAATTTATTATTAAAAAAATAAAAAAATAAATCGTTAAAAAAAAAAAAAAGAAACGAGGTAACATGCAAGAAGTGCTTAACGCAGGGCCTGACATATGACACACAAATACACGATGACTAAACGGAGCTATGTGGAGTTTAAAGAGTGCTAGGCCAGGTCTCTTCAACTCAATTTGATACTTACAGCACTACAACATTACCTATGTTAAAAATACATATGTATTTCATCATCATTTCCTTCCAAACCACAGAACATTTGCAGTTGAATCTGAAGATAAAAGATCCAACTCAACCTTTTCCATCCACCTCAAAACCTTGGCCAGAGTTTATGAGTGCAGTTTTGGAGACTTCCCATTGTGTGATTACTGTAATTTCTCTGGTTCCTCTTCTATTTTTCCACCTTATGGCATTCCATCCTATATTCCCTTACCATAGTTCCGGTCTTCCTGTTTTCCTAGTACCTCTCACGTAAGCTATTTCTGGAAATGCCGGTTATTCGGTTATTCAATCTTCTAACAAATACTGACCTATTCAACTCTTAGAGATCTATATCATTTTAAGCCTGGAATATAATAATGAGCAAAATAGAAAGGTCTCTGCCCCTAAAAAAAAAAGTCTATAATCTAGAAAGGGAAGCAGGAGCTTACCATTAGTAAAACCACAGTAATAGTAGCTCAAAGCAGGTGCAAATAACCTGGTCTTGAGTGAGTGGACAAGGCTGATGGAGGAAACCTTCCAAGAGGAAGTGGCATTTGAGCAAGATAAAAAGAGTGGTCAGGGATGACCCGAGGGAAAGAAGAGAGGAAAGAGTTCTGAGCAAAGACAATCCTACTATAGTTCTTGACATTCATTTCAGGCCCAACTCAGGTTACAACAGCCTAGCAAGAACTATTTATCACGAATCTTCCCTACCCTCTAGAAAACCTTGAAATGTTAGAGCTGGTATCGTGTTGAAATGTCTGCACCTAGCAAACACTAATGCCTCTCCCATACAACCTCAATTCACTCAGAGAAAGAGAAAGGAAAATGGGTTGCATTCAGAAAAGCTCCAGGGCTCTCTGGGAGCCGTGGGGGATACTTGTTGATCAGATTGCCAGAGAAAACCAACAGAAATGCAGAGCCCCCTCCTTTCCTTTCTCCCTTTCAAGACAGGAACCCCAAACTGACTTCAAACCCAAACAGAGAATGACCCAGTTGAAAAGGTCATGCTATTTCTTTTCCTGTCAAAAAAATGGACTTTCTCAGTTTCCACTATGGATGAAAATGTAATATTTCTGTTTGCAATTTCAATTTCACAGCTGACTGGCATCTGCAGGGACAGAGAATTCTAATAAAATCGCAGAAGCATTTAATACAATGACTGGCAGATGGGGAAAGGGTTTGTAGCAACTCCATTTTTCTGATTATGTTAACAAAACGTGGCATGTGCTTTTCTAATGCACTGACCCTGTTTCATTTACAATTTAAATCTGATGACTAAAAAACAGTGATTAGGACTTTGGGGGTGGGGGGACGATGTGGTTTAATGGTTTAATAATATATAGATCCCCCCCCCTTCCCAATCAGACAAATTAGCATTCCCGGTTCTGCACTTAATAAAGTTACACAGGGCAATTTCAAAAAATTGTCTGAGTGCAACATTGCGTCAATAAATTATTTATGCACACTTGATTTGGAAATTAAGCAACAATGGAATATTCTTTAACCATAATAGAAAGCCCTGTAAATAGAAAGTAGGCCCAGTGGGGCATTATAAAACTAAAAGCCATTACTGATAGAACAGGATGAGGATAGTGATTCACAATTGCAGGGAAAGCTACCACTGGGCTGGAGAAGAAGAAACACGTTGGCACCTTCTCACTTAGAGCACGGCCAGCCTGTCAACACTTTCTACATGGTCGCCGTGACGGAAAGGCTGACGATAATCATAAAGCCCGTCCTGAAGGCAATTTGCTTACAGTCTTGAAATATGACTGGCTAAGTTTCTTGGGCCTAAGTTTCAACATTTATAAAATTAAAAAGTAGTAGACTGGTTCCCAAGGGCTGGTCCTTGGACAGGAAGCCAATTGGCTGTATGAGTATCGCATGCAGGGTTTTGGTTCCAACAGAGTCCCAGGATTACTGGGCTCCAACTACCAAAGAGTTTGACTCAGTGGGGCTGGGGTAAAGCCCAGGAATAGACTTTCCTAAGCTCCCAAGAGACCAGGTTTGGGAACCATTGGCTTAGATTTACCTTCAGGTCTAAAATGTGAAGGTCCAAACGAACAATGAAAAACCCAAGGTACAGACTCACATTTTACTAAAAATGGAATTCTACAGAAGTCTATTTCTAAGTAACTGACTTTATAGGTCTAGCTAGATGTTCTAAGACCAAGTGTGATATCGGGCATTTGTCAAGGTCACTTTACCTAAAGGTGGGTTTGGTAAGCTCTTTCTTTGTCTTGAGACCCAACTGTCAGCTCCATGCAGCCTGCACGAACCACTGGTAGGCTGCACTGAACAGAAAGGAGAAACTGAATTAAAAGTCAAGAACAAGGACAGAGAGCAGTTCACATGGAGCAAAGCATGCTTTTCTCATGGCCAGGACAACGACTGGAAGCCTCGGCAGACTCTGAGTATTACAAAAGGTGCTTTGAGGAAAATAGTACTTTGTCCTACACCAGAACAGAGGCTTCTCCTATGGATGCTGAAGCAACTCATACCAGGTGGTCCTCAAATTGTGCTTTGTCACGTATTTTTTAGTCTTTAAGAATTATAAAATGCGCATGGAGCCTGCTTCTCCCTCTGCCTGTGTCTCTGCCTCTCTCTCTGCATCTCTATGAATGAATAAATAAAAATCTTTAAAAATAATATTTTAAAAAAAGAATTATAAAATGCAATATTCTCAGAGATAAGAAATAACATCTTAAGCTGCATAATGTATCATCTAAACTCCTCACCTTGATAACCAGGTCAGAGGAGGACTCTAAAAGAATGAGTGTCAGGATAAGAGAAAGGGAGAAAGAGGGAGAGGGAGAGAGGTGGCAAGGGCAGGCAACCATGGAGGGCTGAGCAGCAAGACAGATACCAAGTTCCATCTCACAATATTTCCAAAGAACAGCTCTGCCATCCATAAAATAAGAACAATGTCATGCTGTGCCTTCCCACCTCTCGGAAGGCTTGCAAGGTTGCAGCTGATGTTGTCATGATGTGTCCCAGGACGATGAGGAAATTAGCCACATTGATCCACTGTGATCACCTCTCGCCTAGCGCACTCTGGATGCCAAGTTTAGCCAATGATTGGCGGGAGAGAGCACTTAAAGAATGTCATTTCTGTCATTTTGTTACCTGACCTGCTGCCAGTTGAGTCGTCCCAGACTATTTCCAGTCTCATTAGTTGCCATGGATGCATCTCTTTATCTAAATGACGTTTCAGTCAACATCTGCCCTGTCAAACAACCTGGAGAGAGGAGCGTGAGTTCTCCAAGGAGAGCTCTGGAAACATCCCAGCTGTTTCATCATCAACATCAACGTTATTATTATTATTATTATTATTATTATTATTTCATCAGGTAGTTTCCAGCTCATCAGAAGCCTACGTTTCTTGTTAAATAAAGATTCACATATTAAAAATCATTGAGTAATTTAAATTGGACCTCAGAAAAAAATCCCAACTTGACACCTCTAACTTACGCACATAAATGCAGAGTGTGGGTATATGGCCATCCTTCGAAACAATGGATACAGACATGTCTCACTAATTCATGAGCTGAGTACCTTCCTGCTGATGCCAGAGTGCACTATACCTATTATGCCACCACTTTAGGTCTCTGGCCTTATGGGAGACTGTATTATTTCGGTTACACAGGTGAGGAAATGGGGGCTCAGAGTGGTGAAGTATGACGGAAACTACCACCTCCATAAGCCTTTAATATGAGCCAGGCCCATTCTCGGAGCACTACATTCATCAACGCGTTTGACCCTCACAACCACCTCCGAGCTGGGTTTAATGCTACAGATGAACACACTGAGACAGAGCGAGTTAGACAGCGTTGCTGTTTCATGCAGCTCGTCAGCGCAAGAACCAAGAAGTGCAACCTGGCCTGAGTCTGTGCGCTTAACCACTGCTCTGCTTCACTGACACATGGCCTGAGGTCATGGAGAGAACAGTTCATGAAAATGGATTCTAACTCAGCCAGATTCCAGGTAAGGCGTCAAAACTGTATGTTTCCACATATTTTACCAGAAGGCACTTGCTTTCAACTCAGATCAGAAGATAAACTCTTCCGCAGCATCGACTTGGACCCAAGGAATCATCTAATCTAAGCATTTAAATCATGGATGCTTATTAAGCACCTGACAACTGATTTAAGGCGTTACATTCAGTCCTTCCCAAGCTGTACATTTAAGAAGAGACGTGCATTATAAAATCCCAGTCCCCCACACCTGGGGGTTTCCAGGAAGGTGTGCTTCGGACTTACATGATGGACCAAAGTTAGCTAGCAGGAGGACAGGGGAATGGAAGGGAAGGAAAGGCCAAACAAGAGCAGGAAGGAAATAATGAGAAAGAAGATGAAGACCATTTTGTGGAGTTCTATGTTCCAGGAACTCTGCTGGACAGTCCACATGCTACTGCACTGCACCCTCGAAACAACCTATAAGGAGCATAATCCTATCTGCGGGATTACTTTCCTAGCATTCCACACAAATCAAAATAAAACTGGTGTCTATCTGTCTGTCTACCTTCAAGACCAAGCTGCCTCCTTACCCTCACGCTGCCACCTCCAAGCAAGTCGATTTTAATTCCGCAGAGGTCAAAACGGCACTTGCTCTCTCTCGCCTCCATTTCCCCAACTATAAAATAGGGATAACATGTTTTTTGTTTTTTTTTTTTCTCCTCAGAGTTCTTCTAAAGGTTAAATGAGATGGTATTTGTCGAGCACTTGGAAACGTGCATGGGCACACAGTCAACGCCCGGGTATCAGTGCCGCTCATGGAGGGCGTAATAGCGAGGAAGAGAGGGTTCAGGTGCTGTGCTAGGTGCAGAGTGAAGAAGTTGCACCAACCTGAACAAACATACATCAGACCAGCACAACCTACAACCCCCCCTCGAGCATCCCAAGACCAGCAGGAGACATCCTGGGGCAGCGCTTCTCACACTGTATCATGCATGTGAATCACCAGGGGATCCTGTTAAAATACAGGTTCTGATTCAGTAGGTCTGGGGGAGGGCCTGAGAGTCCACATCTCTAACAAACTCCTGGGTGGCACTCTGGCCCAGGGACGACACTTGGAATAGCCAGGACCTAAAGAATTTCTTTCCCATTTCCTAGTCTCTAAATTTTCCCTCTCAAGTGCCCGAGATAATGAAAACAAGCCAGAGAACATAAATCATCTTCAACAACCAAATGTCAAATAAATTAAAGTCTCAAGCACTGAGACCATAAAAGCTATTGAAAGCAGCTTCCCGGGGCTCCTGGGACCAGAAATCCTTTTTCCTGGCGGCCAGCTAATCACCGAGAGGAGAGAACGCCTCCATTTTCTCCTCCTTCCTCCTAAATCAAAAGGAGAAATGATAAATCTGTTGTGTGGCTCCAGGTCCAATTTGAAGGCTAAATCTCTGCATTCTACTTAAACTCCTGGATTTACCCAGAGAAGAGGGAGGACTGGTTTACTTAGGTTGGCTGCAATATTTGTAGTCTTCCGCCTCTTCTCATGTTCCTCCCGAGCAACTCCCTCTAGCTGATCTTTCTCCACCAGCAACTTTCCCGTCTAATTTGCACCATTATGAAGACAGATGCTACAAAGTTCATCTGTTATTAAGTGACCACAGGAAACGGCAGGGATTCTGATAAGTAATTGAAGCTATGTCACGTTAACAGCCAACCAGATCTTCACTCGTGCCCTTCAGGATCCTAGGGTAGCATCAATTAAGACAAATTAAGACAAAGACACTTGGGTTGGAAGAAATATTATTTCTTCCAAGAAATATTATTGGCCCCATGGCGTGATTCAGGCCACAAGAGTGAAGAAATATCTCAAGTCTAACTCTGAGAAAAGCTTTCACAAATATTTTATGAGCTCTAAAATTACAATAACTCACCAAGCAGCTCTTCCTCCTTCTACCTTTTCCCCCAGCACCACACCAAGACCAGCTACATGCAAACGAGGGAGGTGGAAGGAGCTAGCATGTGCAGGGTGCTCCTTTCCCTCTGCCTAGGCAGCCACGGGTCCCACCTTGTCTTGGTCCTGTTAGGATTTTATGATCCTCGCCCATCCCACTGCAACGAAGACAGTCTATACCAGAAACCTCAAGGCGGTACTTTGCACACAACTCACCTCGTTTGCAGGGCCTGCTCCCGTCTCCTTCAAGGCACAGGGGAAGGGGCATTGGTTAAGTCATCCTCAACCCTGCAATCAGATTTCCTGGGCTCCGACACTTACTATCAGTGTGATCTTGGATGAATCGTAGCTTCTCTTAGCCTGATTACTTATTCATGAACCGTAGTTCATAAAAGCACCGACCTCTAAGGTTGCTGTGACAATGAAATAAGATAATGTGTGCAAACTGTGAGCACAATGCCTGGCACGTGTAACAGCTATCACTATTCTGCCTTGCAGAGCCCCAGAGTTATAAATGAAAGAGGAAACAAAACTTGTAAGTTTTTGTCCCCTGTAGTTATACCGCTGGTTCCACTTAATATTAATTCCCCGGATAATTGATATAATTCAACACCCGGAGATAACTGTCTCTTCACTCCCTGGAACTCAGCATTTTGATCTATAAAATGAGTGGGTTGTATTAAATTGCATAAATAGGCCTTCTCAGGTCCACTGGAGCTGTCTAGATATCACTGAGCAATGCTTCAGGGATGCAAAACCCTCGACGACCCTCTCTTTTAGGCTGGGGTGGGGGCTGAGGCCCCAGTAGAGCTGCACAAGCAGTGACTCCCTCCAGTTATCCTACCTGGCATTGTCTTGCATCCTTCCATTCCTTCGTCTGACAAGAAGGTTACTACCACACATTGAACACTAACTGAGGTGCCATGGTGGCCAGGATGCTTGGAAGGGTGAGATACGATGCCCTAGAACCAAGAGACTCGCAGGTCAGTCACAGAATCAAGTCAGGGAACCCAGGAGTGCAAAGACTAGGGGTGCCGGGCAATGCAAATATTTGTTTTGCTACCAGTGCCGTAAAAAATGATGGTGGTGTCCTTCAGGATATCTCAGAAACCCCAAGACTTAAGTAAAAGAGAACAACCACTACAGCTTCTGTGACCAGAGCTGCTTCTTTTTCTTTTTTTAATTTGTTTTTATTTTTTAAATTTATTTTTTTATTGGTGTTCAATTTGTCAACATATAGAATAACACCCAGTCAGAGCTGCTTCTACTATTGCCCGTGCTTAAATGTCTGCTCTGGACCAAGCCTAGACCACCTACACTGAACCCCCTACAAGGATCTCCTCAGTCAGGTTTGTTTTGTTATTTTCAGTGAGCTACAGACATCAATCTTCTTCAACTGACCCACTCTAGCTTCTTTTAGCCTAAGAGACTATAATTAATCCACTAACCCCTCCTGATTACAGATGTCTAGACCACAGACAAGATCTTGATCTAATGCAGCTAATTCATAGACTTGGCCAGTTAGATTCTCTAGGCTTTCAGAGGTTACAAAGCAGAATTACCTGGTGACTTTTCAAACATACGTGTACCAGGCTGTGTCACAGACCAGTGAAATCGGGATGGTGGGGAGAGGAACTAGATAGATATATTTTTTGCAAAGCTCTCCTGTTGATGCTAATATAAAGCCAAGGATGAACACCATGGCTGCAGTGCAACGGCTCTCAAAGTGTGGTCCCAAAGTAGTAGCATCGGCATCTCTTGGAAACTTGATAGAGATCCAGACACTCGGGTCCCACTTCGGGCCTACGGGATCAGAACTCTGGTGGCCGTGCCCACTAATCTTCATTTGAACAATCCCCCAGATGATTCTGATGCTCAGTAGTCTTAGCATCACAGTTCTAACACCGTGGGTGATCAAGGTGTGATCCACCAACAGGCAGCATTGGCATCACCTAGAAACTTGCCAGAAACACAGTATTTTGTCCCAACCTACAGTTCATAAATCAGGATCAGCATTTTAACAATATCTCAAAATGACTGGCAGGCACATTAAGGTTTGAGGAATACAGGAGAACACTTTAAGGAGTTTCTATGGAAGAAGTTAAAAAAAGCCAAAATGGAAAGTAATGATTCTCAACTGGGGAGGTGTGCTCTACCTAAAGGGAATTTGTAAGAGCAAACTAAGGGATTTTCTCGGCCTATTCTTACAGACACCACCCAGGGAAGAATTGCTGCTACCGGCGAGAATATGTTGTATTTGTCAGTGTAGGAGATGAAAACCAGGCTTATAAAGCATAAAATGAGACAGGCCGGTGGGGAAAGTATGATGGGCATGGCAAGACGAAGACATGGAAAAGGAGAGGAAGATAGAGAGAAGTGACTGTTCTCTGGAGCTGCCTTGGTGGATCCAAGTTGGATCCAACTTCCCGTTGTGGGTCTAGTTCAGCAGCATCCTCATAATCAACATTTTTCTTGAGATGATCTGCAAGGGTCTCCATCCCTGTGGCTATAATCACTCATCTTGTGTGGTGACATCCCAAGAAGGTTCACTGACTGGTGGGGAGGGGAAGACAGAGGGAAGACGCTGACCTCACCGAGCCACGACCCCCCTCCAGGTCCCTGCTGTGAAGGAGGAATCGGACAGCAATCACACTCGCCTTCCAGACATCCACTCTGTGCCCCAAACCAAATAAATACCTGGGAGAAGGAAAGATCAAAAGCAAGTGTTGGCCAGATGGTGGAAAACGCACACATTTTCATTCCAGACAGGAATTCAGGAAAGGCTTCAGCAGCCAGGCTCCTGTGTGCCCACACACGTCACTTCACCTGGCAATACACCTGCCCTACCTACACCTCATGCTCTGCTAAGGTCAGATGAGGTAGATTGGGGTCATGAGGGGGAAGGACACAAAAACAAAAGAAAGCCATCTAAATGGAAAAAAGCCACCTAAAATCCTTTCCTCAACACCCAAGAAAAGGATTTGCCAAAATAATGTAAAAGGATGTACTTGATAAGAAAGCAGACCCTCCTCGCCTTTCATGAAAACACGAAAACAAGGAGCTAAGTACATGACTCATACTGTCTAGCAGAGAATATCCCTCAACAAAAGGGCAGGATACAAAATATTGGTAAGAGAGATCCCCATGAGCAGCGTATCCACACGGTTGTAACGCGTGGCAGTGGACCAGTACGATCCATGTTCTCAAACCACGGAATAGAAAATTATCAAATGGAGAAGGCTGCCGGGATCCATTCAGCTTCAGCGAAGAGCTCAGGAAGCTCTATGGGAAGCCTTATGTTCCCCAGAATGGCCAGCTGTCAGCCAGTCTTCCATGCGAACCTGTTCTGCAGGGGGCTCACATCTACAGGACTTGGGTCCTCGCAAGTTCTCCAGAGACAAGTGGATGTTGTTCCTTTTTCTCGCGCACCCAAGAAATCACGGTGGGAAGAGGATATTACAATATGGATAACCTTGAGTGTGCTCTGAATTACCTTTAAGTACACGATTTACAACTTTGGAACTTTATTTAAAATAATATACTTTAGGCAGCCCGGGTGGCTCAGCGGTTTAGCACCTGCCTTCAGCCCAGGGCATGATCCTGGGGACCCGAGATCGAGTCCCACACCCGGCTCCCCTCATGGAGCCTGCTTCTCCCTCTGCCTGTGTCTCTGCCTCTCTCTCTCTCTCTGTGTCTCCCATGAATACATCAGTAAAATCTAAAAATATATTTTTATATATATATATATATATATATATATATATATATACTTTTTAGGGACACCTGGGTGGAACAGTTGGTTAAGCATCTGTCTTTGGCACAGGTCATGATCCCAGGTCCTGGGATGGAGCCCTGCATTGGGCTCCCTGCTCAATGTGGAGTCTGCTTCTCCCTCTCCCACTGCCCCTCCCCTCACTCATTTTCTCTCTCTCTCTCCTTCTCTCTCATCTCTCATATAAATACAATCTTTTTAAAAAAATAAAGTAATATACTTTTCATTCAGTCATTCAACAAATATTTATGGAGCATTACACTTGTACCTGAAACCATGCACGGGCTGAACGAAGGTGAACAGTTCTCTGTTCTTTTATTAATTAATTAATTAATTAATTATTATTTATTTATTTATTTATTTATTTATTTATTATAGAGAGAGAGAGAGGCAGAGACACAGGCAGAGGGAGAAGCAGGCCCCATGCCAGGAGCCCGATGTGGGACTCGATCCCGGGACTTCAGGATCGCACCTTGGGCCAAAGGCAGGCACCAAACCACACAGCCACCTAGGGATCCCCAGTTCTCTCTTCTGTATGAGGACAACCATGCAAGCAATTGGGGGGAAAGGGGAGACTAAGGAATAACACGTGTAATATAATCTCCTTTCAGAAAAAAATACATGCACCAAAACATCGACATATATGTACATATTAAAACGCACCAAGAAACGCTCTGATAAGGTATCGTATTGATCAGAGGTGAGCAAACATTTGTTGCAGAGGTTAGCCTGTGACTATTTTCAGCCTTGTGGGCCAGACACTTGCCACACCAACTACTCAACTGTAGCTACAGAGGGAAGGCAGTCACAGAGCTTTCACACTTAAATAAGCATGTCTACGTTCCAATAGCTTTATTTACAAAAGTAGGTGGCAGGCCAGATTTGGCCCTCCCTCGGGTTGCTGTTTGCTAACCCGCGCTTCAAATTATTAAAAGTAGGTTTCTTCAGAGGAGACTTCAGGTAGAGATGGAGGATTTAAAAGAGAACTTTTGGGCAGCCTGGGTGGCTCAGTGGTTGAGCGTCTGCCTTCAGCCCAGGGTGTGACCCCAGGGTCCCAGGATCGAGTCCTGCATTGGGCTCCCTGCATGGAGCCTGCTTTTCCCTCTGCCTGTGTCTCTGCCTCTCTCTCTCTCTGTCTGTGTCTCTCATGAATAAATAAATAAAATCTTAAAAAAAATAAAAGAAAACTTTTACTCTTACCCCATATACTTCCTTTTTGTTTAAATATTTCGTCCACCACTGAATGTTCAGCTCTTTGCACAGTGCCTGGCACATGGTAGTCACAAATAATGAGTTGTTTAGTCAATCAATAAGTGGGTGAGTTCCACTTTTTAAGAATTTTAATTTATAAACATGCATTAAGTATAATAAATATAGTCATTAAGGAAATACAGGACATTCTGGAGGTACCAGCCCTAGATTCAGAGTGTCAAGAACTTGGGCAGCCCAGGTGGCTCAGTGGTTTAGCACCGCCTTCAGCCCAGGACGTGATCCTGGGGTCCCGGGATCGAGTCCTGCGTCGGGCTCTCTGCATGGAGCCTGCTTCTCCCTCTGCCTGTGTCTCTGCCTCTCTCTCTCTCTCTCTCTCATGAATAAATAAATAAAATATTTAAAGAAAAAAAAAAAGAGTGTCAAGAACTGATCCCAAGAAACTAGGATCTAAGCTCATTTCAGACCAGCACTGCGTATGGTGATACCCAGATGGGGAACACTGAGGCCTCACGAGTGCACAAACCAACAACCAGCATTTGAGCAAGCAGGCAATCAGTTGAAGTGGGAGCCTTAGAAGTGTCCGGGTGCAAGCTGCGCCCCACCAGGGCAGCTCCTAGGGGCTGCACACCATTCTCCCGGACGCCAAACAAGGCCACAGCGGGACAAACACCGGAAGAAGAGTCCGGCTCCCCCACTGGGTGTAATGCCATCCAGGCTTAATCGTGCAACAAACAAAATGCGGAGACCCTCAGCCTCCCTGCTGGATGGGTTTTGAGAACAGTGAGAAACTACAGTTGAGAGCCCTTCCCCACAAACCTCCATCGCGGACAGTCACTCCTCCATGGCCACCAAAGCATCGGTCACTTCTCTTAAGAGAACAGCCTATGAACCAAGACAAGACAAAGCTGTCGGTCTTTCCCAGGAGCTCCTACCACACACCAAAAGCCCAACAGTTGTCAGTCACACAGTCCATGAGGAGGAGGATTCAATCCTCCCTCTGTCACTTCTAGCTGCCTTCAAAAGAAATGAAACCCAGCCTTGCCATTGAAGTTTATTTTAAAAAGACTGAAATAGATAAATTTACTAAATGACAATAGACCACAATGTTTCAGGTGGACCATACTCTTTGTATTAAACAGATACTAGATTTTAACCAAAATCTGTGCGTTCACATGCAGAAATCCTCCTTGACCCTTTGTAAACTCTCGTTATGTGCTGTAGCTCTGGAAGGAAGGAAAAAAAAAAAAAAACATGCCACGGTCCTTCAGGATTCCTATGTGGATCTTTGGCTCCACTAGCTGGTAGTAATTTAAACATAAATGAGAGCAAAGCGGTGGTGGGTAAAACGTGGCTGGGGCTAGAGAGGCGGCGAGAAGCACGCACCACAGGACCAGACCCCCTCGGGAAGGTGGGATCCACAAGCTCAGGAAAAGCTCTACATACGGGCGGTTACAGACCCCTGGCCCTCGTCACCCGGGAGTTCTACGAAGAGCCCAACACGCTCCAATATTGGGGCAAAGGACCCTTTCCTCTAGGGGAATGTCCCCAGTCTCCCTCTGACCCCAGCTTTTCCCAGTGCCCCCACCCAGATGTTCCGTATGATGTTTTAGCCCTCTTGATGTCATGAAAGAGCTCTAGATCCTCCTGCCACTCATTCACTTGTCTCTTGACATCATATCCCAAGAAGGGCGCTTGGCAATCCACATCTACTCTGAGCCCTCCACTAGCAACTGAACTAATCCACAGCTGACCCCTGAAGGATTTTGGGGCAGCCTTCAGCTGCGTGTGCGAAGAAGACGGTGGGTCACGTGTGTCAAACTCTGAGATGCCCATGTCGACCCTGAGACATGGCGGGAAAGTGGGGACAGAGCAGAGGCAGAGCCAAGGGAGAAATGAGGATAGACACAGCCTATCGGTCTACCGTTCAGAGACCATCTCAGGGAAGAAGACACCCAACACTCAGTTCGAGGTCTTCCATTTTTCTTCAAGTGTTGCTTCCATAGGTACAGAGTAATTCATACAAATTAAGTCCCAGAAATGGTGTGATTCATTCAGGCCCCCTGAAGATCCTTATGACTATCAGGGGTTGTTGTCATGTAAATTAGGGGACACTCTAGTCTCAAAATAATGAATTCTCTCTATGGAGGCTGCTGTTGTTTAACATGCTTGCCTCGAGGACAGAAACAGTGACACTGGTCTCACTGTTCTCTCAGCTGTTACCACAGGACTTAGAATATATACTCTCAGAAAGTTTGATGGATGAATGAATGGATCACATTTGCAGTAACTCCAAGTTAGATGACCCCAGAATAATTTTTAAGCCCAGTCCCATTTGTGAAGGCTTGTTTCAGATCTTAATCATCTACTGCGCTCTCAACACAACCATAGACCATGCATTTCTCATACATCCTTTATAACTATGCATTACTAAACTTCAGACTTAGTACTGACTTTTCGTAGAAAACCTACATCCTGTGTTGCGAGTATTCTCAGGGATTCCCACATCGTATGTCACCTTAGCCTGTCCCCCTGTGGGAGGCATCCAGGGCATGGCACACACATTACATACTGGGGAGAGTCACCCATTTCTGCCGTGTTCCCTTGGGTCCCTGAGCAGGAGAGATATTCCGGCCAGATACGCTATCTCTTAAGACAAAAACCCTGACTGCCTTTCCCTGAGCCCAATCTCCGCCCATCAGCAGGGCTTCCTTGACGTCTCCAGCTCTTTTCCCCTTCTCCAATCACTTGAACTTTAAGAAATATTAGAACTTTCTTACAACCCTATTATGGGCCTTTATGGAGGTAATCCGGTTAAAACGGGGTCATTAGGGTGGTCCCGACTCCCTTTTGACTGGTAACCTTATAAAG
Organism: Nyctereutes procyonoides; assembly: GCF_905146905.1. Taxonomy (NCBI): domain Eukaryota; kingdom Metazoa; phylum Chordata; class Mammalia; order Carnivora; family Canidae; genus Nyctereutes; species Nyctereutes procyonoides. The sequence goes on along the minus strand of NW_026575134.1, from coordinate 26,315,874 downwards.
AAGTAGTGTTTGGAGACAGATATAGGAAGAACACCATGTGAACATGAAGACAGCCACCTACAAGCCAAGGAAAGAAGTCTAGAACAGACCCTTCCCTCACAGCCCTTAGAAGGAACCAACTCTGCCAACAGCTTGGTTTTGACGGAAAATCTCCAGAACTGAGACTGTAAACTTACATTATTTAAGCATCCAGTCTATGGAATTTTGTGTTGGCAGCCCTAGGAAATTCACACATGCCCCCAACTCCCCCTCTTCAGGTCCTGTCTATAGGGCTCATGGGCACATGGACACCACTTATACAGGAGGTAACTACAGGGACTGAGAGGTCAGAGCCAAGAGTCAAAATGCCAGGGCTCAGAGCTTGCTTCTGCTACACACTAGATGTCTGACTTGAATCTCAGCTTTCGCATCTCCAAAAAGAGACTGGCAAAAAGGCAAAATAATACTTCAAACTAGTTCTAAGGATTAAATAAGTAAATCCAGTCCAGTGTCCGACACACAGTAAGAGCTCAATAACTGTCAGTTGTTGGTTTTGGTGGTACCGGTGATTCATGGTAGTTGTGAATGCTATGCAGGTATGTGATACATATTAAAAGGAAAACAGTGTTTTGATCCAAAAAGACCTGGATTCAAATTCCAGTTCCATTTTTTAGTAGCTCTGCGACTTTAGGCGATCACTTTACCTCTCCAAGCCTCAGTAAACTGGAGAGAATCGTGTATCTGTCATCAGGTTGCTGTGTTCACTAAATGAGAAAATTAATAGAAAGCATTTAGCACCGTCCCTGGCTCAGAGCAAAGCCCCAACAAGTGGCCACATTTAAATACAGATGATCTGGGGCCACCTGGGTGTCTCAGTGGCTGAGAGTCTGCTTTTGGCTCAGGGCGTGACCCTGGGGTCCTGGGATCGAGTCTTGCATCGCGCTCCCGGCATGGAGCCTGCTTCTCCCTCTGCCTGTGCCTCTGCCTCCCTCTCTCTGTCTCCCATGAATAAATACATAAAACCTTTAAAAATAAAAATAAATACAGATGATCTGATTCCTCACCTCAGCTCCGTTTCACTTGTTTTTTTTTTTTCAACTACATCCTTTCCCCACTTGGTTTTTTTCAACCACATCCTTTCCCCAAGCCAAAAAAAAAAATACATAATTTTCCAAGACAGAAAGACCGAAAACAGCTAAGCAACAGCTGTTCCTTATCAAGTAACCCTAGTGCGGGCAATAGCATTAAAATGCATTAGTGCCCCGTTCGAGAAGGCAGGCTCAACCCAAGAGGGCAGTTCACTTCCAAGCCCACATGTTCTCCAACCAAAATGCACCACACGTCCCTCACAGGCACTCTGAACAGCATTTCAAGGTCACTTCCTGGGACAGGAAATTGTCCCCTCAGCAGCCACAGAGCTGGCATTTCTTTCCTTTTGCCTGCAAGGCCCCTAAGTCTTGGGAGTGACATCTTTGTGCCTTCAAAGGCTGTGCTGCAGGTGGAAGCTACCGACTGCCGCAAGCCTGGGGCGCGGGTAAGCACACTCTCTAGTCAAATGATTCATAAAACATCCCTGTTTTTTAAACATGAACATAAAGGAACTAAGAAGGTTTCATAAGGAATAAAAAATCATATTCCCTCTTTCAAACCATTTGAAAACCTTGAAAATCTGCTCAAATATTTTGTCGAGGATTCGGAGCATTTGCCGTTATTCTACACATAAAAGCAAATGCTAGCACGCAAACAAATTTAGCAAAAATGTACAAGGAAGGCCGCTTAGCCATTTTTTTCATAGTCTTTGTAACCCTTATATCCTGAAATCATTTCTCTAGCAATAACTAAGCATTCCTAGAAATTATCCTTGAAAATTACTATTATAAATGCTCTCCCCAAAATTTAGGTAGGGTGATTCTCTTTTTACCTGAAGGAAGAGGAAATCAAAGTTTAATGCCTAGTTCATACTCTACATGGCACTAAGTGCCATCCTCACTGTCATTCCATTCCTCTCCCTACCAAGTTTCTAAGTACTTAATTGTCGCTGTGAAATTTGCCTCAGTTTTTATGGATTCAATTTACAAGGAGTACTTGGAGAGCCCCTCAGCAGCACAACAGTCCCCTCCAGAACCTATACCTGAAGAGATTATATGGGGGGGAAATGCTATTTTTTTACTTGAATTTTGTCAGTTAACAAACACTGTAATATTGGTTCTGGAGTAGAATTCAGAGATTCATCCCCTACACACAACATCCAGCGCCCATCACAAGTGCCCTCCCTAATACCCATCACCCATCTAGCCCATCCACCCACCACCCCTGCATCAACCCTCAGGTTGTTAAGTCGCTTACAGCTTGTTTCCCTCTCTCCTATTTTTCTTTCCCCTCTTCCCTATGTTCATCTCTCTGTTTCTTAAATTCCACATGAGTGAAATTATATGGTATTTGTCTTTCTCCGACTTATTTTGCTTGGCGTAATACACTCCAGCTCCCCCCGGGCTGTTGCAAATGGCAAGATCTCATTCTTTTTGGTGGCTGAGTAATATTCCATCATATACATGTACCACACCTTCTTTATCCATTCATCGGTTGATGGACACTTGGGCTCTCTCCACGCTTTGGCCTTTGCGGTAGTGCTTGGCCAAACATCGGTGTGCACGTGCCCCTTTGATTCTGTATTTTTGTATCCTTTGGGTAAATACCTAGTAATACAGTTCCTAGATAATAGGGTAGCTCTATTTTCAACTTTTTGAGGACCCTCCACACTGTTTTCCAGAGTGACTGCACCAGTTTGCATCCCCACCAACAGTGCGAAAGGATCTCCCTTTCTCTGCATCCTCGTTGACATCTGTCATTTATGGACATCTGTTATTTCTTGTGTTGTTAATTTCAGCCCAAAAAATTTTATTTCTTAATATTAATATTAAATTAACATTAAACTGAAGGCATGAGGTTGGGGGACAAGTTCTAATGTGAATTAGGCTATGAGAACACAAATGCACCTGGAGCCAGCCAGTGAGCTCCATGGGAACGAGGGCCATCTCTGGCTCATATTGTGTCGTACCCCAGGCACCAGGTACAGTGCTGACTCAGAGATCTAGAAGGATCTTGTAAACACCTGATAAATACTGAGCCTCAAAATATAAATAAATAAATAAATAAATAAATAAATAAATAAATACTGAAGATCTTTGACATAAGGTGCATTACTTTTTTCAGTTTTGTATCCCACACATACCTAACATGGTGTGTTTTATAACAACCATTTGCCTATCTGGTCACCAATCTTATTAAATGTTTATATTCCATGCTCTGAATTAGGTGGTAGGCTATGCACTATCTCATTTAATATTCACAATAATCTTATTTGGGCAAAAGTGTTACTGCCAATTTATAGAGAGAAAAACAGAACTCTGGTAAACCAGTTGCTCTAAGTCACAGGGCAGTGGGTAGCAAGCATTAAGTCGGGACCTGGGTCTGCCTAACTCCAGGGTTGTGATTTCCTCCACCATATAGTTCCCGTGTCAGGAGCATTCATACACACTACACATGCACAAAGTTTGCACAGTCAACATGGTTCAAGAAATTTAAGTTTTCTTTACTGCAGGTCTTCTCAGAGCCTCTTCCATGCTGATTCAAGTGTACACCTCCAAGAACATATTAAGTGGCTTTCCCCAAGCTGTTCTACAGAATCCTTCATTCATGGAGCATCTCAGGGGACCACTGTTCCATAGGACACTTTTAATAAATAGTGTGCTGTATCACCCTGTATCTTACCAAACACTTGTTGAATTGAAATTATCTGGCCTTAGATCTCAGAAAAGAATACCAGTTAACCTGAAAGAGGGCAGAGCAAGAGGGACATCTTCTGTCTAGCATGCCAGTAAGCCCCCAAATTCCTTACCTTTTCACAGAAATTGAATAACAGGAATTTCATTCTGTGGAAACTATCTAGTGAAAGTCAAGTTACTGTCATAAAAAAAAAGTGAACCCCTGGCTTCCTTGGGCCATTAATATGCTCAGTAGCAGCTAAATCATCAACCTCCAGAAATAGACTAGAATGCAAAGGTAGAGGAGAGGACTGTTTCACTAAAGGTGAATACTTTCTCATTTTTCTCCCTTCTCCTACTCCAAATATATCCCATTTTTGAGATCTCTTGAGATTCCTTATCCTTTTTCTCTCTCTTGGTCAAAAATTTGATATTTAATCAGATCTCCAAGACATCTCCAATAGGAATGATGGCCGTCATATTTAACAGAAGTTGGAGACTGGGGAAAGTCTAATATGACAGTCTTCTAAAATCGACATTCTAGGTTTCTGATCCTAGAAGTGACCTCAATTACTTTCCCATAGCACTTTCGGTCTTATTTTTGTTTCTGTCATTTATTTTTTTTCAGTGTGACACAAGACAAATCTCAAATGAAATCCGTATGTCACTTTGAATGTCTCTCGCTGTTTCCCTTCCTGCCCACCACCATCCACTTTCCTACCACAGAGGCTCTGCCCCAGGATCCACAGCATTTACGGACAGGATCCGCTCACTCACTCACTAAATACCCCCTGGCAAGTCACAGACACTGGTCTGTCGCTGTTTACAATTTAGCTGCTTTCTGTGATCAAAGACTGGGGTGGCACCGGAAGTACCACCAAGACACCTATTTCAGCCCAAGGGGACACAGAAGTGTTCCCAGAATAAGGATATGAAGATCTTAAGCTAAATTTCTTCATTCATTCAACAAATATTACAGAGCATCTACCATTTGCTAGGACTACTCCAGACATTAAATAAGTAAGACACACTGGGGTGCCTGGGGGGCTCAGTGGTGGAGTGGCTGCCTTTGGCCCAGGGCGTGATCCCAGGGTGCTGGGATCGAGTCCCACATCGGGCTCCCTGCGTGGAGGCTGCTACTCCTTCTGCCTGTGTCTCTGCCTCTCTGTGTCTCTCATAAATAAATAAATAAAATCTTAAAAATAATTAATAATAAATAAATAAATAAATAAATAAATAAATAAATAAGACACGTCATGTCTCTTTTCTCACCTCTGAGTAGGTGATATTAATCTGTGACTTAAAAAAAAAAAAGTCAAGGCAAACATGCAGAGATCCAGGGCAGCAGTTTTTCAGCTTGTTTTCCAGCTAGTGCAACGCCTCAAAGTGCGGACAAGTTTGGCCTGTTCCTAAGTAGAAAGAAATGCCTTGCAGATGGTGAGGGAGGAAGGAAGGGACGAGGGAGGGAGCAAGCAAGCAAGCAATGGTGTGGTGACATCATGCAAAGCTTTGTAGGTAGGTCAAAGGAAGGGGTTTGGAGGTTTTGTTAGATTCATCAGGGTTTAGCAGATGCTCTTCAATTGGTGACAACACTAAACCCTGCTATTCAGAGAAAGGATTACAGGAAGGTAAGAGCCCCCCTTCCCTCCAGTGGCTCGCAGCAGTCGTCTACACAGTGGAATTGCGATCTGTCTTCGTTACTAAACCATGATATGCTGCGGTGACACCGGAAGCCTTTTCTCTCTGATTTCTCCACTCTCCCTCCATGTCTAACTCAGCCTTGAGTCAGTGACCTTTTTTTCTCTAATTATAACTTTTTATTAGAAAGGCTATACATGCTTATTATAAAAGAATTAGGAAATAAGAAAAAATAATAACACTTCAGTTTCTAATAACCAAAAATAACACTATAGAAACTTAGAGACTGGTGAATGAATACAGAAGAGGCAAGATAGGGGATTCCCGGGTGGCTCAGCGGTTTAGCGCCGCCTTCAGCCCAGGGCCTGATCCTGGAGACCCGGGATCGAGTCTCACGTCAGGCTCCCTGCATGGAGCCTGCTTCTCCCTCTGCCTGTGTCTCTGCCTCTGCCTCTGTGTGTGTGTGTGTGTGTGTGTGTGTGTGTGTGTGTGTGTATCTATCATGAATAAAATATTTAAAAAAAAAGAAGAGGTAAGATAATCGATATAGATATAAAATGGAATATTACTATCAGCCATCAAAAAGAATGAAATCTTGCCATTTGCAACTATGTGAATGGAGTTAGAGTATATTATGCTAAGTGAAATAAGTCAGAGAAAGACAAATACCATGTGATTTCACTCATACGTGGAATTTAAGAAACAAAACAAATGAACAAAGGGGAAGGGGGGAAATAGAAAAAAGGAAGGGGAACAAACCATAAGAAACTTTTAAGGACAGAGAACAAACTGAGGTTTGGAGGGGAGGTGGGACTAGGTGAGTGATGGGGGTTAAAGAGGGCACTTGAGGTGATGAGCACTGGGTATTGTATATAAGTGATGAATCACTGAATTCTACTCTTGAAACAAGTATTGCACTCTATCTAAAAATTACAAGAATTTAAATATAAATTTTTAAAAGAAACTTGGACGTGTCACTTTTTAGGCATATAGAAAGTTTGATAGATGACAGACCCACCGATAGGAGGTTAATATGCTTGTTAACAAAAATGGAGGCACACGTCACATGTTACCTAATAATCTATACTTTTCACTCTATATATAGCAGATATCTTTCCATGTCAATAAATGTTTACCTTAATAATATTTTTATATGAGATTTGCTCATTTTCTCCCCACCACCCCCAACACACACACACAAACACACACACACACACACAGACCCCTCTCTAGGACCCTGGATGAGCACCTCCTGAAAGAGACTTGCCTCTTTGCTGTGACCCAGTGGGGCACCTTGGAGAATCCCCTTCCTCAGTCTCACCTCTAGCTCCGCATCACCGGGCAAGTTTCTTTCCTTATCTGTGTCGCAGGTCCCGTTCTAAAATTAAATATGAATGTTATTTGTATTATTATGACCAGTACTCCTTCTTAATAATGTAGAAAACTCAGAGTATGGGGATCCCTGGGTGGCACAGTGGTTTGGCGCCTGCCTTTGGCGATCCTGGAGACCTGGGATCGAATCCCACGTTGGGCTCCCGGTACATGGAGCCTGCTTCTCCCTCTGCCTGTGTCTCTGCCTCTCTCTCTCTGTGTGTGTGTGCGTGTGACTATCATAAATAAATTTAAAACAAATTTAAAAAAACAAGAAAAATCAGAGTATGTATCTTCCAATTATAAAGGACATAGTTTTCCTGTTCCATTTGGCCCAATGAACAGGGGTACTCACTAATGGACAGATACAGATTGATTAGAAAATACCACACTAGAACAGTCTAAGCTGAACTGCTCCTGAGCATGATTCTGACATCTTCAGATGCTGGAGTGGGGTACGGGGAGAAGGCAGGGAGTTAGATCTGGGGCCCATTATCTGATCTATAGCAAGCCCTACCCTGCAATTTAAGGATTGTGTATAATATGGAGAAGAAAAGCCAAAAGACTAAACATAATAGCAGAAACCACTGCTGAAATCCCCCAAACACTCAGGGGTTTCACATCTGGACAAATGACCTCATTAGGATTTCACTCAGAGTGGAATAGAAGATGATGTCTCTGATTGCTAAACTAAAACATCTTTAAATTGTCCTTTACCAGCTGCCTGGCATTATCAGAGAATAAGAAAAGGCCTCATCTGAAACAAGGATTTAGGGAGGAAATGGGACAGAACTTCCTAACAGCAAACAGAATACTTCAAGATTATTATATAAGAGCAAAAGGAACGGTGGTGAAGGAGAGACAACCAAAATGAAAATATAATAGGAGCCAGTTCAATAAACTGCTACTTTTATAACAATGGGCTGACTACTGAGCAGCCTTCAGAATCAAAGTTGCATAAATTTATAAATCTTATAAGGTGTTTCAGAGTCTGTGGTTAGCATGGAAAAGACAAATGACAAATCAACGCGTATAATACAATTCTCCCTTTTCTAAAAAGAAAAAGTCTTGAGGGGCACCTGGGTGACATGGTCGGTTGAATGTGTCCGACTCTTGATTTCAGCGCGGGTCATGCTCTCAGGGTCAGCAGATGGAGCCCCACCTGGTATCAGGCTCCCTCCTCACGGAGGAGTCCCCTTGCCTCCCTCCCTGTCTGCCCCTCCCTCTGTTTACACTTGCACACACGCTCATGCTCTGTTTCTCTCTTAAATAAATAAATCTTTTAAAAAAAGAAAAAAGTCTTTATTTACATTTTTGTAATGAGATTTATATCTGGGTAGTAGGATAATAAGCACAGTTTTTTCTTAAATATATTTCTAATGTTTTATTTATGTGCTATAAAAAATGATGGAAATTTAAAAAATTATAGACATCTACATTTTCTTTTTCTGGAGGATTTCAGCTAAGGGCTAGATATTTCCTTCTTCCCTATTCAACTGAGACAGACTCAAACTGCTTTACCAGTAGCTCTTCTATGAGTGTCTTTCATCATTTCTACTTTTAACTTGTTTCTCTCTTTCCTGGCCTTTTCTTGTATTATAATCCAGTCTCTGAATTGGAAGAGGCCTTAGGTTTTATGCATTTCAACCTCCAACTCGGCATCAGGTAACATGCAGATCGGTTAAGAAGCACAAAACCTCAACTCACTGTATAAACCAGGGTTCCGCAAACCACCACCTGAGTGACACATACCACCAGCTGCTTGTTTTCGTAAATAAAGTTTACTGGAACAGACATGTGTGTTTGTGTTGCATCGCCTCTGGCTGCTTTCACACGACAGTGACTGAGCTGGCCTACAAAGCCTAAAGCGTTTACTGTGTGAAGCTCTACAGACAAAGTTTGCCAACTTCTGGTTTAAACAACAACAAATCCAAAGACGGGCAATTCCAGGATTGGTTGATTCCACAGTTCAGTGACGTTATCAAAGATGTGGTTCTTTCTAAACATCCACTGTACTGTCCTCATTGCATCAGCTTTATCCCCAGACCAGCTCACCTCTACAGTGTGGTTCCAGGCATCAGCACATTCTGACCTGGACAGTATCTGACAAAAGAAGATACCGTCCCTTCTGATGGGCTTTATTTTAGGAGTGGGGCAGCTTTTCTCATTGAATCAAACCATATTCTTCCTTATGTTTCATTAGTCAAATTTCATTGACTGCTATCATAAGCTTATGCCAAAACCAGTCACTCAGGAAAAGTGGGACTTCCTGTGGCTTAGACTAATCAGTTTACAAATGAGCTAAAGCTGCAGATGTGCTCTGATACGTAGACTATGTCCTAGGGACTGGGGTTGGCTTTGTGTAACATAATACTCAAATTATAGTCACCTAAAGTGGGGCCCATCGCTCTTTCATGTTATAGGAAATCCAGAAGAAATGCAGGACTGATACAACACCCAACAGTCATTTTTGCATTTCTCTCAGTCTGTACCTGTCTGTCTCAAAATGGTTACAGTAACTCCAGACATCATGTCTATGTTTTATGGAGGAAGAATGAAAAAGTGGGGTTAAAAAAAAAAAAAAGGCCAAATGACCCTACTCCCTTTTTAAGAGCTTTTCTAGAATCCCATATATCAAGTTCCCCTTTTGTCTTGTTGGCCAGAATTAAGTCATGTGATCACTCCATCCACAACAAACCCACAGCTAACATACACAATGGTGAAAACCTGAAAGCTTTTTCTCTAAGATCAGGAATAAAATAAGGATGCCCACTCTCTTCGCTCTTATTTAATACAGTACTAGAAATCCTAGCTAGAGCAATTAGGTAAGACAAAAAAATAAAAGGCATCCAATCAGAAAGAAGTAAAACTGTTATAATTTGCAGGTGATGTGATTTTTGTATAAAGAAAATCCCAAAGACTCAACTAAAAAATTGTTGGATCTACTCAACGATTCCAATTAAGTTGCAGGATATAAAATCAACATACAGAAATCAGGTGCACATCTGTATAATAATTAAACATCTGAAAAAAGAATAAAGAAAGCTATTCACCATAGTATCAAAAGTAGTGAAATAATTTTTTAAAGATTTTTTTTATTTATTCATGAGAGACACAGAGAGAGAGGGGCAGAGACATGGGCAGAGGGAGAAGTGGGCTCCCTATGGGGAGCCCAATGCAGGACTTGATCCCAGAACTCCAGGATCACGCTCTGGGCCGACGGCAGGTGCTAAACCACTGAGCCACCCAGGTGTCCCAACACTGAAATAATTTTAACCAAGGAAGTTAAAAATCTGTACAATGAAATGAAAACTACAGTACTCTGTTGAATGAAATCAAAGAAGACACAAATAAATAGAAAGGCATCCTGTGTTCATGTACCAAAAGGATAAATATTGTTAAAATGTCTGTACTATTCAAAGCCATCAATAGATTCAATGTAATTACTATCAAAATTCCAATGGCATTCACTGAAAATAAAGACATAGGAAAAAAAATACTAAAATTTCTATAGAATCATGAAAGAGTCTGAATAGCCAAAGCAATCCTGAGGGGGGAAAAAAACAAAGCCAGAGGCATCATATTTCCTGGTTTCAAATTATACTACAAAGTCATAGTAATTAAAATAGTAGGATACTGGCACAAAATGGATACACAGACCCCTCAAAAAGAGAACCCAAAATTAAACCTAGACATATATGGTCAAGTAATAGTCCACAAGGGAGCCAAGAACACTCAATGGAGAAACAGCTGTATCATCAACAAATATTGTTGGGAAAACTGGATAAAGACACACAGGAGAACAAAACTGGATCCCTATCTTACAGCACTCACAAAAATGACCTCAAAATGGATCATTTGAGGATCATTTGACCTCAAAATGGATCATTTAAACTCATTGTTTAAAAGAGTTAAACATAAGACCTAATACTCTAAAACTCCTACAAGAAAATATGGGAAAGAAGCACCTCAACATTGGCAATAATTTTCCGCATATGACACCAAAATCACAAACAACAAAAGCAAAATCAACAAATGAAATGACATTAAACTTCTACATGGCAAAATAAACAACTAAAGGAAAGGCAACCTCCAGAATGGGAGGAAGTGTTTCCAAACCATTTATCAGATAAGGGGTTAATACCCAAAATATACAAAGAACTCCTACAACTCAACAACAAAAAACAAACAATCCAACTTAAAAATGGGCAGAGGCACTAAATAGACACTTTTCCAAAAAGACATCCAAGTGGCCAACAGGGACATGAAAAGATGCTCAACATCACTAATCCTCAAATCAAATCAAAACCACAATAAGACATTGTTTCATACCCAGTAGAATGGCTATCATCGAGAAGTTGAGAGAAGAGATAATGAAGATAAAAGGCAACCCTTGTACACTGCTGGTGGGAAGGTAAATTGGTTCAACTTCTATGGAAACTGTATGGAGATTGCTCAAAAAATTAAAAATAGAACTACCAGATGATCCAGCAATTCCACCTCTCAAAATATACCCAAAGAAAATGAAAATAAGACATCGAAGAGATATATGCACTCCATTTACTGTAGCATTTATTCACGGTAGCCAAAATATGGGAACAACCTTAGTGTCCTTCAGTAGATGAATGGATAAAGGTGTCACACACACAGAACTATTATTCAGCCATGAAAAAGAAGGAAATCCTGCCATTCCTGACAACATGGATGAACTTTGAGGGTATTATTCTAAGTAAGAAGTCAAACAAATACTGTATGATATTACTTATATGTGAAATTTTAAAAAGTCAGCTGGCGGGGCATCTGAGTGGGGCAGTCAGTTGTATCCACCTCTTGGTTTTGGCTCGAATTGTGATCTCAGGGTCATGGGATTGAGACCCATGTTGGGCTCCATGCTCAGCCATGAAGTCTGCTTAGGGCTCTCTCTTCCTCTGTCCCTCCCCATCCCCAAAAATAAATAAATAAATATTTTTAAAAATTTAAAAGTCAACTGGTAACAACAGATGATGTTTAGCAGAGGCTGGGGAGGGGAGTGACAGGTGGAACAGGAAAGATGCTGTTTAAGGGTCCAAACTTGCAACTACTAGAAAAATAAACCCTGCAGATATAATGCACATAATAGTGAATACAGACAATATTGTATTATAACCTTCAAGCAAGCTAAGAGACTAGATCTTAATTATTCCCACTGCAAAAAAAGAAATGATAATTATGTGACTTGATATGGATGCTAAGTATTGCAACAGTGGCAATCATATTAAAAGGTATAAATATATCAAATCAACATGCTACATACCTCAAATATACACAATGTCACATGTCAAATACATTTCAATTTTTTAACAGGGGAGGCTGAAAAATACAATTGTTTAGCTGGGCATTTTTACTTCTCAATATCAAATTTCTGTGAGTAGATAAAACCTGATATTGGATAGCAACGCAAAGTCTCTGACAGAGGTGGATCCTTGAACAAAAACAAGGTGTTGATGAAAAGAAAAGAGGAATGAGGATTGAGCAGGTGATCCACAATAATTCCTAGATTATTTACAGCATCCCATGAGAAAAAAACCTATGGCATCTCTGATCATTTTATTTTACCACCTATTCATCTCACATTGCCCAGTCAAGACAAGAAAAAAAAACTATACACAAAGCTCTTGTTTCCCTCTGTTTCGATAGAAAATATCTCAACTGCACTGGAGATTAATGTCCCCGTGTCCTCTGAACATCTTGGTTTAATAATACTGCAAAGGAAAAAGGGAAAAAAAAAAAAAAAACCTTGACCATGTCCTTTCTTTCTGGATCCCTCATTTGGTCCACCTCCTGGGCATACCGTTCCTTAATTAATATTTGGAATGAAAGGTGATACAGAAAACAGCCGTGTCACAAAAACAAACTGAAAATACTTTCTTTATGGCACAGAGTAATTTTTTCCCTGAATTTCTATCCATGCCACTGGAAGTAATGTTTAAAAATCATTTCAATTTCATTCATTCCATCTGACAAGTTAGTGTAGAGATGGTTCTTTAAATATTTAATAATTGCTTGAGACATTTCCCTTTATTATAATTCTATGGTCAGAATCCCTTGGCTCTTTCATCAATCCCAGGGTCTGGAACAAACAGAGGCAGTTAATTTCCAGGCAAACGTTAAGTCATGTGATTTCTATTCCAATTTCCTGAAGGTCAAATGAAGCACTTAGGTGAAGGGGACATTTGCCGTTCCTCTCCTTCCCTTTCACCAGTCATTCTTTTCCTGCCCACCTGACTCCCCCCACCTCCAGCCATGCACACCCTCCCAATCAAATCAAGCCAGGCTTCCCTTAATCATCATCAGGGAGACAAAAAGGTATAGCTTTGGAGCATCAAGCCACAATTTCACACTCCATTTGCACAAGAACTCAGAAGGCCGTTAATGTGCTGTTTGCTTTTTAGCAAGCATCTCGGCAGTCATCACAGAAATGTGTTTTGGCGCGCCTCCCAGGGCATGGGAGCTATTTATGAGCGCTTGTCTTCAAGAGCCTACATGCAACATTAGGATGTCCACTGCCATCTGCAAACTGGACGTGGCCCAGAGACATTTGGGAACAGACCAGGAGAACTTTGATATGCGAGGAAGGTGAAAGTAAATGTCACTTTTCATTTATTTCAACCCTGCTTACCTCTCCACCAATCCATTCCCACTTGCCAGAGACTTGTAGGTTCACCTTTTGCCAACTCTCTTCTAAATCACTTGACGGCATAAAATCTTGTGTTTTAATCTATGGTGATGACCCAAGTCACATCCAGCTCTTCCTTGCTCAACTCATCAATTTGGAATGAAAACAGTCTCCGGCTTTCTCTCCTTCCTCCCATCCAACACCTCCAGATCAGGAAATACCCTTCACTGACATTCACCACATGAAACATTCAAAATAGAAAGAAAAACCCAAGCCAAAGGATCACCCTTGTATCACAATCTGCTCCCCTCATCGCCATAATGCCAACACTTCCTGCCACACTCTTCCTGGGTAGTGAACTCCTGCTGATTCCAAGTCACTATGAGGTAATTTATAAGCAGATGCATATCTAATTATTGAATACCAACTATGTGCCAGGTGCCAAAATAAGGAAAAATTCCTCCTCTCTGGGAGAACTTGCAATCTACCAGAGTCATGGAAACAAATTACACTTACACACACACACACACACACACACACACACACACACACATATCAAACAAAGATACATATATCTCTGTTTTAATGATATAGATGTTAAATGCTAGGATGGTGGTATGCATATGTGAATACATAGGAGCACAGAGAAGGGACACTTCACAAAACCAGAGAAATTAGAAGTTGCTTCCTGGGGAAGAATTTACATCATGAGTTACATCTTGAGTAATACGTAAGACCCCTTTTAGTCAAGTGAAAGTAAGTAATAAGGCAGAGGAAATCATAGGAGCAAAGATGTACGAAATGTAAGGGGAGGGAGAAATTGGCAGTTCTGTACTACAAGACTGAACAAGTGAGGCCAGAAGTGAAATGCGATGAAGCAAGAGAGACAAGGTAGGGCCAGGTCATAGAAGGCCTTGTATACCATGCCAAGGAACACACATTTTATTCCACACAGAGGACCAACTGAAGGGTACTTAGCATGGGAGTGATGGGATGAGATTTATGCTTTGGATAGGTCACTCTGGTACCTGAGCAGAGGAAGAATTTAAGAGGGAAAAGACAGAAGCAGGTGGCAGTTGGGAGGCTGCAGCAGCAGAGCAGAAAGGAGGTTACGAGAGCGGTCATCAAGGAGACAAAGGGAAGGGCTGGATTCAAAAAAATATGTGGGAGGAAAAACTGGCAGGATTTGGTGATTATCTGGATCTATAGAGTAAAAAAAGAGGTAGGAGATTAGGATGACTCCCACATTTGTGACTTCTGCAACTATAAATGTAAATATAGAAAAAGGAGTTGGTGTGAGGAGGAGAATAGAAATTATGTTCTACTTCGTGCTTATTGAGTTTTAAAAGATGTTTATGGGACAAATCAGCGAACATATCCAGATGATAAATGGCTATTGGGTGTGGAACTAGGGGACATGGCCAGGGCAGGAGACACAGGTGTGTGAGTTATTTGCCTAAAGGGGTTATTAAAATCATGAGACAATAGCAAGGCCACTTTATTAAAATGTGTTAAGACAAGGATGGAAGTGGAAGCAATGAGGTAGGGCTGGGAAACACCACTTTTGAAGGCGAAAGCAAGTTAAGAATAGCTCGTAAAACCAGAGAGGAGGGCCAGTCAGAGCTAGAGGACGATGATCAGGGGAATGTGACAGAACAGAAGCCAGGGACGTTGAGAGTTTCAGGAAGAAAAATGGATTTGTGGAAAAACAAAGCAAATTCAACACATACATATACCACTTCTCCTCAAAAAAGCAAAAACAAGGACCATAAAAGAATGGTTTTTTTTTCATTTATAAACACACAAAGACTTATGAGATACCAGTAGATTGGACATTTTGATAAAGTTTTGAAAATTGCTACAGAGATAGGCAAGTATCGTGAACTTTGGAGAAAACTAAAGCACGGTTTACAAAAGCTTTGGGGATGAGAGTCAAAAAATAGAAAAAAAAAACATTTTTGTAGCATACTCAGGTACTGGAGTGCAAGAACATTTGCAGCTCTAGCATGATTGGGCTGAAAACTGAAAGGTAGTTTGTAAGTTTATAGAAGGGTCAAATTGATGCTTCACAGCTGGTGATTGCCCTGCCCCATCCCAACCCAATACAGACTTTAAGTCTCTGGAGAAGGAAAATAAGACATGTTCTAGTCTGAGGGACATCAAGTCTGGGTGAGAGTAAGAGCAAGACATCTCACTGAAAAGAGGATGAATGAGAACTTTGGTATTGAACCAGGAGGCTCCTATTTTCCTCCCCTCCCAGGCTCCCAGAATACCAGCAGTCCTCCTCACCTCTACCCTCTATGTACATAGCATTCACAGTTCAAGCAGGATATAGCAAACTCTTCCTCTGTGGAAAAATAACCTCTACAGGAGAAAAGAATTATACATACTGACAACTGAAGATGCACCAATGAAAATCCCAAGTCATCAACTTATTAACTAACCTTCATTGAGGCTTTGCCATCCACAAGAGCTTCCAACTACTTCCAAATACTTCCCTGTAATTGAAATGTGCAGTTAAAATAAATAAATAAATAAATAAATAAATAAATAAATAAATAATAAATAAGAAAGTAAAAAAAAATAAATGTGCAGTTAATCATCATCATACATTTGAGGAAAACATCTAATGTGAGAAAGAATCCAAATAAAGTGTTTTTTAAGGAGGGGGGATCTTTAAAAGGATATAATATCTTCAGAAGATTAAAAAAAGATACTGCACCTGTGATGAAAGAACAATATGTATCTTTCAAAAGAAAATTAATAAAACAGAAATGGTGACTGAAATGGTATGCATGATATCAGAAATTTTAAGCTGTATTCAACAGATAGGATTATAAAGTGAAATAAAATCTCCCTGAAGTAGAAAAACAAACTAAAATGTAAAAAGCTCTAGTCACAGAGAACTAAGAAAAACACAAGAGAAATTACCAAGGAAATAATGCAAGGAAACTTCTGAAACTGAAAACCATGAGCTTCCAGAACGAGAGAGTCCAAAAGTGCTCAGCACAAAGGATAAGGAATAACCACACTACCAGAAGTCCTAGCCACAGCAATCAGACAAGAAAAAGAAATAAGAGGCATCGGCATTAGTAAAGAAGTTAAAAAGAAGAAAAGAGGAAGAAGAAGTTGTTGTTAAACTATCACTAATTGCATATGACATGATACTATACATAAAAAATCCTAAAGATGCCACAGAAAAACTATTAGAAATAACAAATGAATTCAGTAAAATTGTGGGATATGAAATTAACACCCAGAAATCAGTAGTGTTTCTATACACTAATAACAAACTAGCAGAAAGAGAAATTAAGAAAACAGTATCATTTCAGTTGCACCAAAAAAGTTAAATACCTAGGAATAAACCAAAGAGGTAAGAGACCTGTACTCTAAAAACTATAAAAAAGAGTGATCAAAGAAATTGAAGATGACACAAACAATTGGAAAGATAGTCCATGCTCACAGGCTGGAATAATTAATATTGTTTAAATGACCATACTACTCAAAGCAATCTACAGATTCAATTCCTTTCAAAACACCAACACTGCTTTTCACAAAACTAGAACAAATGATACTAAGATATTTGTGGGACCACAAAAGACTCTGAACAAAGAAATCTTGACAAAGAAGGACAAAGCTGGAGGTATCACAATTCAAGATATAATACAAAGTTACAGTAATCAAAACAGTATGGCATTAGCACCAAAAAAAAAAAGGACACATAGATCACCAGTACAGAAATAAACAGCCCAGAAATAAACCCACATTTATATGATCAATTAATCTGTGACAAAGAAGAAAGAATATACAATGGGGAAAAGACATTCTCTTCAATGGTGTTGGGAAAACTAGACAGCTACATGCAAAAGAATGAAACAGAACCACTTATGCCACACACAAAAATAAATTCAAAATGGATTAAAGACCCAAATGTCAGAACTGAAGCCATAAAAAAATCCCAGAAAATAACACAGGCAGTAATTTCTCTGATATCAGCCATAGGAAAATTTTTCTAGGTATGTCTCCTTAGGCAAGGGAAACAAAGCAAGACAAACTCTTGAGACTACATCAAAATAAAAAGCTTTTGTGCAGAAAAGGAAGCCATCATCAAAACAAAAACACAACCTACTGAATAGGAGAAGATATCTGTGAATGATACATCCAATAAGGGGTTAAAATCAACAGTTTATAAAGAATTCATACAACCCCAAAACCAAAAAAACAACCCAATTAAACACGGGCAGAGTATCTGAGTAGACATTTTTCCAAAGAGGACATATAGGTGGCCAATGACGCATGAAAAGACGACCAGCATCATTAATCACCAGGGAAATGCCAGTCAAAACCACAGTGATGTATCATCTTATACCTGTTAGAATGGCTAAAATCAAAAAGACAAGAAACAACAAGTGTTGGTGAGAGAGGATGTGGAGAAAAAGGGACGCTCGTGCACTGTTGCTAGGAATGTAGATTAGTACAGTAATTGTGGAAGACAGCTGCAAGTTTCTAAAAATAAAAATAAGAATATAAATACCATATGATTCAATAATTCCACTATTTGGGTATTTACCCAAACAAAATGAAATCACTAACTGAAAAAGATACATGTCCCCCCATGTTTACGGCAGCGTTATTTATGGTAGCCAAGATATGGAAGCAGCCCAAGCATCCATCAAAAGAAGGATGTATAAGGAAGATGGGGGAGGGGTGTGTTTGTTCATAAAATGAAATATTGTGCAGCCATAAAAAAGGATGAGATTGTGCCATTTGGGACAACATGGATGGACCTAGAGGCTATTACATACAGGAAGGGAAGTAAGTCAGATTGAGAAAGACATATACTGCATGATTTCAGTCATAAGTGAAATCTAAAAAAAATAAATAAACAAACAAAAAGCAGAATCAGACCCACAAATACAGAGAACAAACTGATGGTTGCCTATAGAGAGGCAGTTAGGGGGTTGGGCAAAACATGTGAAGGCGAGTGGGAGTGGGAGACATGAGCTTCCAGTTATGGAATGAAAAGGTCACAGGAAGAAAAGGTACAGCAGAGGGAATATAGTCGACGATAGCGATGTATCTGGACACATGGCAGCTACACTTGCGGTGGACACAGCATCTTGTATATACTTGCCCAATCACCATGTTGTATGCCTGAAACTGATATAACAATGCATCAACTATACTCAAAAAAAAAAAAGATTAAGCCCACTAAAATATAACATTGTGAAATTTTAGAATATCAGAAAATATCCTACAAAAATCCCAGAGAGAGGTAAAATAGGTCAACTACTTATTCATTTATTCAACAGACATTTATCGAGAGCCTACTACATACACAACTTATTCATAAAATGGCCTGAAACTACAGATCAGAAGGAAATTTGGGAGTGAGCCTCACAGATGTGAAGACATATAAAGGCAGAAAGAATAGCAAGTGCAAAGGCCCTGAGACATAGCATTGCTTGACGTAAAGCATGGAGGCCCCTGTGGTCAGAACACGGTGAGTGAGGAGAGCGGGGAGAGTGAAGTCAGAGAACTAAGCAGAGGCAGATGCAGAAGCAACTGAGGACTTTGGGTTTTACTCTCAGTGGGCTGGGCAGCTACCAGAGCAAAGGAATCGTAAAGCTGATTTACTCCTTAAAAAAAAAATAGGGCAGCGCGAGTGGCTCAGCCTTTGGCCAGGGCACGATCCTGGACACCTGGGATCGAGTCCACGTCGGGCTCCCTGCATGGAGCCTGCTTCTCCCTCTGCCTGTCTCTGCCTCTCTCTGCCTCTCTCTCTCTCTCTCTCTCTCTCTCTCTCATAAATAAATAAATAAATAAATAAATAAATAAATAAATAAATAAATCTTTAAAAAAAAAAAGTCTCCTCTTGCTGCAGTACTGCAAAGAGACTCCAAGGGAAGCACCTGGCAAAGCGGAGGCCTGCTAGGAGTCCACTGGGCGAGCACGTGCAGAGCAGCACGGGACCCCGTTTGCAGCTGGGTTAGATGCAGGGCGTAGAGGAAACGGGCAGCCCACAGCTCACGTGTGCTCTCGGGCCTGGACAGCCGATAGGAAGAATTGCCATTTATGATGACGTGGAAGACCGTAAAGAGCAGATTCTGGATAACATTTTGAGAAATGTTAACGTAGAGATGCCTGTGAGACATCCAGGGGAGATGTCAGGAGGCCTGGAAACCCCCAGGGAGCAAGGACTGGGCTCCCTGCAGCATTTGGAGAGCAGTGTTAGAGTGACGGTGGCTGCTCTCACAGATAGATCTCAAACTCTCAGCGGTTTAATAAAATAGTTTATAGGGGATCCCTGGGTGGCTCAGCGGTTTGGTGCCTGCCTTTGGCCCAGGGCACGATCCTGGAGTCCTGGGATTGAGTTCCGCATCGGGCTCCCGGCATGGAGCCTGCTTCTCCCTCTGCCTGTGTCTGTCTGTCTCTCTCTCTCTCTCTCTCTCTCTCTCTCTCTCTCTCATGTCTATCATGAATAAATAAATAAAATCTTAAAAAAAATAGTTTATGTCTCATGAGTGACACCAAAGCAAATACATATTCCCGACATGGTGGACAGCCCTTCTTGTTCCCCGGGGACCCAGGCCTCCTCCAGCAGTGGCTCACTGTCTCACAGTCCTCTGCCCCGGGTTGGGCTGGGGAAGGCGCCGGATGATCATGTGGGGCCAGTGTCTACGGGCCACACAGGGAAGGACGCAGACCACCCGGGTCACAAGGCCGCAGCCAACCGCAAGCAAAGCTGCGACGGGCCGGTAGGCTGGGTGCTCCAGCGGAGGCCCTGCTCTTAGTCAACGGCTTGCTGGTCTCTGTCATGGGCAACCCTCACCTCCAGAGGACCAAACAGCCATCTCGTTTTCTTCTATGCACTCACAGGTACCTCAGGTTCCACCCGTTCCCTCCATCTAGCTCAGATCCAGACACTCCAAGCCCGTTCAGTCCTCAACCCTGAATCCGGATGTGGCACCTCATAATCCGTCCGTCCATGAGCAAGAGAACGTGCTGACTGCCCTTCTGCGTGTCCTATTCTGGAGGAATGGGGATAAGGTGACCACACTTAAGCCTCCCACTCAAATAAGGGAAGACCAGGAAAAACACTACAGTCACTAAAATCCCGCAGAGGAAGACCCCTTCCCTGGAGGTGAGAAAAGTCTCTGATTATGCTCTGAGTGTGCTCTCTGGGGAGAACAGTCATCATCATTGTCCACGGCAAGATCTGAACCGGGTGCTGTTGAGCTACATACCGTTTTGGGTGGCTATTCCACATTATCAGCCCACTTGCTCCCGGTACCATCTTGAGTCCCCACACACAGTGTTAAAAGCCTGAATAGGGCAGCCCGGGGGGGCTCAGCAGTTTAGTGCCGCCTTCAGCCCAGGGCGTGACCCTGGAGACCCGGGATCGAGTCCCATGTCGGGCTCCCTCCATGGAGCCTGCTTCTCCCTCTGCCTGTGTCTCTGCCTCTCCCTCTCTCTCTCTATCTCTCTCTCTCTCTCTTTCTCATTAATGAATGAAAACTCCTAAAAAAAAAAAAAAAGCCTGAATAATCGCAGGTGCTTTACTCTGGGCGTGCATTTCCACACCAGCACAATTTCCTCATAACTCAGGAGGCCAAATTCCACTTGCCACCTGTCTATACGCCTGTCAGTTACGACACCAAAAGCTCTTCCCTGAATTTCATTCTCAGGATGTTGCTGACCTATGACCCGACTTCCTGACCTCTTTCTGCTCCATCTCTAGTAAACAACAGCTGGGAGAACAGGTTTGGGGAGAGAAGTTACTTTCTTGATCAGATCATAGCTACAAGGCTCAATCATACTGGGTCTGTGTCCCCCAAAACCCTGTTTAACTTTATCCGTGGGCATTCAGGATCTACAAATAGTTGCCTCCTCCACCGAATTGCTGGATTCGTTCAATGTCTTTTACTCCCCTTGTAGACCACGTGGCTCTTTCTGGAGCTCACCTTTGTCGGCTGGTTCCTTGTCCAACACAGCCAATAACAACCAACAGACTTTGTTGGTTCTACTTTGTCTTTCCCCAAAACTACAAGTTCTTTATCAAACAAGTCTGCTTTCCAAGTCATCCCAGAACGTGCTTTAGCTGGATGTTTTCCTCTTAATTACGCAGAAACCAGCATTCCTGCCTGGGACGTCAGCCTCCTTGCTGCGTGCTGCCCAACCGTTACGGGGCGCCACATGTCTTGGGTTTCTTTCTTTTTTTTTTTTTTTTTTTAAGATAGATTTATTTATTTATTTATTTATTTATTTATTTATTTATTTATTTATTCATGAGAGACAGAGAGAGAGAGAGAGGCAGAGACACAGGCAGAGGAGAAGCAGGCTCCATGCCGGGAGCCTGATGCGGGACTCGATCCCGGAACTCCAGGATCACACCCTGGGCCAAAGGCAGGCGCCAAACCGCTGAGCCACCCAGGGATCCCCATGTCTTGGGTTTCTATTGCAGCAGATCCCATTCCAGATACTGACTCCAGTCTCAGGTAAGGTGATGCAAGCTAGTGTAATAGCTAAGCCCCCAAGCCTCAGTGGCTTCATACAAAGTCTGAAGTTTGTTCTTGATTGCTGGGCAGCCTTCACCTGATTATTCGGAGATTCATGCTCCTCACAGTTGCGGCTCTGTCCTTGGAGCCCTGGGCACCCCTCCAGCTGATGGCAGAGGGAGGACTGAAGACCACGTGTGGGACACGTTTGTGGGTCAGGCCTGGAGGTGCTACATGTCGCTCCTCACGCTTCTCAAATGGCTATTGCTAAATGTAAAGAAGGCTAGGAAAGGCAACCCAACTGTGCCCCTTGGATGGAAAGGAGCTGGTTCTAAGAGCAGCCATGTAGTCTCTGACACAGAAATAATCAGCATATAGATGGATATTTAAAACCAGAAGACCCAGGGGATCCCTGGGTGGCTCAGCAGTTTAGCACCTGCCTTTAGCCCAGGGAACGATCCTGGAGTCCCGAGATCGAGTCCCATGTCAGGCTCCCTGCATACAGCCTGCTTCTCCCTCCTCCTGTGTCTCTGCCTCTCTCTCTCTCTCTCTATGTCTACCATAAATAAATAAATAAGTAAAATCTTAAAAAAAAAAAACCAGAAGACCCCATGAGACCATAGGGGAATAAGCATAGATGAAGAAGACCTCTAAGGATGGAACCGTGAGGCAGTCCAGGATGTAAAGGTCAGAAAGGTAAGGAGAAATTTGAAAATGACACCTAAAAAAAAACCAAAGGTAAAAATATAAATAAATAACAAACAAACAAACAAACCAACCAACCAACCAACCAAAGGTGAGTTAGGAGGAAGACAGGCAAGCACAAGCTCCTCCGTGCGAAGTGAAGACATGGTCCAAGGCAAACTGAGATCAACACCTGCAAAACGCCGCTGACTGGTCAAGCTTGTGAGACGAAGAATGAAAACTGAGTGTGGCCTGTAACACCATGAAAGTCATCACCGCACGTGACGGAAGCTTTTGTACTAAGTGGGGAAGGTGAAAGCCTGGATGAGGACAGGTTGGAGATCGTGAGCACAGGTACCTCTTTGAGAGGAGTCTATGGCAGAAGAGAGCACATAAACGGGGCCACTGAATTAGGATGTGTGATCAAGTGAGGTTACGGGGCTTGTTTTGGTAGTTGCTTCCTCAAGCTGCGAACTGTTACCCCATTTCTGAATACGAGTGGGAGTGACGGGGGGAACGTTAGGATGCAGCAGATAGTAGGGGACATTTGCTTGCAGAAGATCCTGGGGTGGCTGAAAGGGGATGAGATCTGAGGCACAGCAGAAGGCGTGCTTACGTAGCTACAGAGAGAGTTTCTAGAAGCAAAAGGGAAGGAAGAGTATGTGTGATACACATGCAGGGACTTCCCGTGTCCAGGCTAGCATGTGAGGGGCCTAGAAGTTATCACTCCTGGGCAGCCGGGGGGGCTCAGCAGCTTAGCACCGCCTTCAGCTCCGGGCGTGACCCTGGGGTCCAGGGATCGAGTCCTGCGTTGGGCTCCCTGCATGGAGCCTGCTGCTCCCTCTGCCTGTGTCTCTGCCTCTCTCTCTGTGTCTCTCATGCATAAATAAGCAAAACCTAAAAAATAAAACAGACTGGGAGATAGTTATAGAACTAGAGCATGCTTCTGCTCCCCTACACCTGACCGTCTTGCCAACAGTGATACGGGAGAGCTGTGTTCTTGGCCCATGGAGTCCAAGGAGGAGTCTCCCAGACACAGGACAGTGAGTAAAATGACAGGAGCTTATTAAGCAGAGATAGAGAGAAAGCTCTCAGAAGTGAGAGGGGTCCTGACAGGGTTGCCCCTGAGGGCTTTTTGGCTGACCTTTTACTGGGAACCTAACCAGGGAGCCCAAGGCCTTGAGATTTCTCTGTTCTGTCTCAAGTGGCACATATGGCTGTTTTGGGGTCTGGTGAATCTCCGGGATTGTCGGGTAACCATCAAAGGGGGATACTCCCTAACACTTTGGAGCCAGGGAGCCTGACCTATTTTTTTTTCTGTTTTTACTGTCTTATCTGTTTCCCTGGGATGAGTAGAAGCCTGACTCTGGACCATTCAGTGTCCCTGGGATTTATGAGAACCCACAGATTTACAGGAGCCCAACTCTGAGCCTTTCCCTTATCTTTCCCTGCCTAGTCCCAATTGCCCTAACTCATTCCTACATCTACAGGGCTCCTGGATAATACATAAATACAAAGGAAAGAATGGCACATCTCAGCTGTTATTTAAGAAGTTTCTAGGGAGGGGCGCCTGGGTGGCTCAGTCGGTTAAGCATCTGCCTTCAGCACCTGTCATAATCTCAGGGTCCTGGGACTGAACCCCCATCAGGCTTCCCGCCCAACAGGGAGCCTGCTGGTCCCCAGCCCCTGCTCATGCTCTCTGTCTCTCAAATAAATAAATAAAAGCTTTTTAAAAGTTTCTAGGGAAACACACAATCAGAGAGACAAAAACAAGGACATGAAAGGACACCGTACCTGTGACACCTTTAGCTACAGCACACAGTGAACGTGGCCTAACTCCTAGCCCATAAACATAAAACCTCACTTGAAGGGCCTATTGGCCTCAGTTCCTTTTACCCACTACACATGCCCTGCTTTCAACAAAACACTACAAAGCCTACTTAAAGACAAAAATATGATTGGAAAAGACAGAGCAAGCAACAGAACCAAACTCAGACACTGCAGAGATTTTGAAATTAACTGACGGAATATGAAACAACAATGGTTAATATGCTATGGGCTTTAATGGGGGGAAAAGCAGAAAACATACAAGAACAGACAGAGAAGGTAAGCAGAGAGATGGAAATTCTAAGGAAAGAATCAAAAGAAAATGCCAGGAATCAAAAACACTGTAACAGAAATGAAGTAAGCCTTTGGCAGGCTTATCAAGAGACCAGACATGGTTAAGGAAAGGATCAGTGAGCGTGAAAAGGTTAACAGAAACTCCTAGAACTGAAATACAGAGAGAAAAAAAGAATGAAAAAGACAGAACAGAATATTCTGGAACTGTGGGGCAACTGCGAAAGGTGTAACATACGCATAATGGAAATACCAGAAGGAGAAGAAAGAAACAGATGCTGAAAGTTTATTCAAAGTATTAGAGAATTAAAACATTCTTTTAATTTCTTCCCTTTTTTTCAGGGAACTAGGAAGCAAGGTCATCACTGGGGGTGGGGAGGCGGGAAAGGAGGTTTAGAAGCATGCGGAGAAAGTAGAGGAGAAAGGGGTGGAAGTGGAGAGAAAGAGAGAGACACAGGTAGTATCTGTCACACATAAACAACCCAGAATCCAGACAGCATCTATGTCCCAGCCACGGACTGGAACTCTCAGAATTCTTGGAAAAAAATATTTACAACCTAAAATTTTGCATCCAGCCAAATCATAAATCCAGCCTGAACAAGGAAAATATCTCCTATGCACTGCTTCTCGGGAACTTTCTAGAATATATGCTCCAGCAAAATGAAGAGTCCAAGAAAAAGAGAAAAAGACAAGATCCAGGAAAAAAAGAGATAGAAAACGGGAGAAAAGATAATTCCTAGAATAATACTGGAGAAAGACTAGGATGACATCTGGGTACTAGGCCTAGGGATGAATCTACTGCAGCAGAAGAACAGAGGTTCTAGGAAGGCTGCTTCCAAGTAAGATTGAGACTGATGTTTGAGCACATGGATAAGAATTTTTATAGTTCTGATTCATAGTTTGGTTAAAAAAAAATTTAACAATAGGTACACAGAAAACCAGGCAAATGAAGGAAACTGTTATCTCTGATAAAAACAAGAAATTATCCTAGAATGGAGATATAATAATTAAAAAATGAATACACACTTAGTTGAACATTGTGGTATTATGACAATAAAGGGTCAGAAAGGATAAGTATGTGGAAAGGAATAGGGTGGAGGAGACTAAATCTCCATCTTCCATAGTAAAAGGTATTAAATAATATTCAAAATGGAGAGATCAAGAAATACTCATACAAGTTTGTTGTTTTAAAATATACATGTAGAAACTGATAAAATAGCTAAAAGTAAAAGTATTCATTTCAATTGAAAGAGCTTGCAGGTAAACAAACTGTTTGCTTGTTTTCAACAGTGACCTTGAATCGTTTGATTTTAATCTTTTTTTTAAGATTTAATGTATTTATTTGACAGAGAAAGAAAGTGAAAGAGCACAAGCAGGGAGAGCGGGAGAGGGCAAGGGAGACTCAGACTCCCGATGAGCTGGAGCCTGATGCAAGGCTCCATCCAGGACCCTGGGGTCACAACCTGAGCCAAAGGCAGACGCTTAACCAACCGAGCCACCCAAGCACCTTTGAATCATCTGATTTTAGAGTTTGTACAGTTTTGATATAAATAGATGATAGATGGTAGAGACAGATAGATGCAGATGGCTATCAAGTGAGTCAGAACTTTTTACTTTATTAATGTAGCAAAGAAGTCAAATAAAATAAAAGACAAATGTTTCCACTGAATTTATCCAAAAGGAATTTACTTGGTGATAACAAGAACATTTCAGAAGCACAGTAGATTAGAAACAAAAATTGAAAGTGAGGAAGGAATAGAAAGTCAGGAGACAGTAACAACAAATCTGTTAAAAATTACTGAAGAAATTGTATTTCTCTAAACACTGGGTGGGCAGGTGCCCCTTCAGAGGCATCCATGTCTTTGGGGTAAATGCCCAGCAGTGCCACTGCCGCTCGGAGGGCAGCTGTTTGTCACTTCTTGAGGACGCTCCGCAGCGCTCTCCAGGGCGCCCGCCAGCCCGTGTTCCCGCCCGCAGAGCAGGGCTCCCCTTCCTCCTCATCCTCTCCTACACCTGCCGCCTCCTGTCCCGTTCATGTCAGCCCATCCTGAAGGTGTGACGTGCTGACCTGGTGTCGATCTGACCCGTTTCCCTGAGGCCGAGGGAGGAGGAGCATCTTTTCCTGGGTCTGTTGGCCATTTGTTGGCCTGGGTCTGTTGGCCATCCTCTTCGGGGAAATGTCTGCGCATGTCTTCTGCCCATTTCTTGACTCGATTATTTGTTTTTTTGGGAGTTAAGTTTGATCCATTCTTTTTCTTTTCTTTTTTGTTAAAAAAAAAGATTTCTTTATGGATTTATGCTAACTGAAATAAGCCAATCAGATAGAGACAATTACCATATGGTTTCACTCAGATGTGGAATTTAAGAAACACAACAGAGGAGCATAGGGGAAGAGAGGGGAAAATAAAATAAGACAACATCAGATAGGGAGACAAACCATAAGAGGCCCTGAACAAACTGAGGGTCACTGGAGGGGACGTGGGTGGGCGGATTGGGTAACTGGGCGATGGGCATTATGGAGGGCACGTGATGTGATGAGCCCTGGGTGTTATATGCTAATATAACTAATAAATTACTGAACTCTACAGCCGAAACTAATGCTATACTATATGTTAACAAATTGAATTTAAATAAAATAAAAATAAAGAAAAGGAGAGAGGGAAGGAAATTGTATTTCTTTGGGTACCTGGGTGGCTCAGTTGGTTAAGCGTCTAATTTGATTTTGGCTCAGGTCAGGATCTGAGGGTCCTGAGACGGAGCCCCACGTTGGGTTCTATGCTGAGTGCGGAGCCTGCTTAAGATTCTCTTTCTCTCTCTGTCTCCCCCTCAGCCCCTTCCACCCACTCGTATGCTCGCTCACTCTCTCTTTCTCAATAAAAAAAATTATTTCTCAAAAAAGAAGTACAGGTATGCCGAGAAGAGCAAAAGTTACAGGACAACACGGAGTCAAGAATGAAAGACCCTAGAGCATATTCACAGACAAAAAAAAGAATCAGTAAAAAAAGAAGAAAAAGATCCAGTGATGAGAGTATGAAGATGCTGGGGGAACATGGCATTTGGGAGTTGTGGGAGGTAATTGCTGGAGTGAGGCCTCAAAGGAGAATGGAGACCAGAAGTTTAGGAGAGGATCCATCCAGTCTTGGCCGCAAGTAGGACATATGGTTCATCCTCTGAGACTGGAGAAAAGGGTGGATACAGAAGGTGCATAAATGGGTTGGGCAGGCTGGGGTGTGCTATGGGATGAACTGTGTCCCCAAAATTTGAATGCTGAAGCCCTAGTCCCCAGGACTGAAGAATGGGACTGGATTGGAGATAGGGTCTTCAGAGAGTTGATTATGTTTCAACTAGCCCTTTAGGGTGAGTCCTGATTCAAACTAGCTGTTGTCCTTAGAAGAAAAGGAAATTTGGACATATAAAAGAACACTGGGGAGACGCATGTCCAGAGGGACAGCCCTGTGAAGAGGCCAGAGGGCAGACTTCTGTAAGCCAAGGAGAGAGGACTCAAAGAAAACCAACTCTGCTAGGCTCCCTGATCTTGGACTTCCAGCCTCCAAAACTGTAATGAAATTCATTTCTGTTGCTCACGCTGGCCAGTCGGTAGTGCTTTGTCATGGCAGCTCTGGCGAGCGATTACGGGGTGGGTTTGGCAAGGCTCCTTAGTGACTTAGAAAATAATGTAACCTACAAGTCAAGGGAGGCAGCAGTGGCAGCTGGCTAAGCTCGAAAAATACTGGTAAACTTTGGAAAAAGTGGCCGTTTAGGATTGTTTGACTTGGGGTATGTCCTCTCTCAAACAGAAATGCACTGGGGACAGATGACACAGTGAATATGAGATTCATACTCCACGTTCATGGTTCTCAACCACGGGCAATTTTGATCCTGCAGGGGGCAAAAAAGTTGGAAACATTTTTGTCCAGACAAAGAAAACATCTTTTGTGGAAGAGATGCTACAGGCATCTCGTGAAGTGGACACTAATGATGCTAAGCGTCCTACAACGCACAGGACAGACCCAACAACCAAGAGTATCCAGCCCGGAGTATCAGCGGCATTGAGGTCACAAAACTCTGCTCTGGATGGTTAAGCACCAGATCCCTGACACAACCACAGGCTCTGATACATGGGTTTGCAATTCATAAAGTCAAACATACCTAGGGAGGAACCACGGAGAAACCTGAACAATTTTCCCCAGAGATTCAAGTTCTAATCGACGACAGCCTCAGCCAGGTCATACTTCTAAAGGGGCAGCACAGTGAAAAGAACAGAGATTTTGGAGTCCAACAGAACTGAGTTCAAATCCCAACCCTGTCACTTCATAGCTCTATGACCTTGAAGATGTTACCGCACATCAGTGAGCCTCACAGAGTTGAAGGGAAATGCCTTGAGCTAACGTGTGGATAAAATAAGATACTATATGTACAACAACGGCCACAGAATAATAATAGCTATCTTTTTTTAATGCTAACTATGCCCCAGGCATTCTTATAAATTCTTTATAAGAATTAACTTACCGAACTCTCACAACAACCTTATGTGGTAGATACTCTTAAACCCATTTTACAGAATAATCTAGAACTGGAGCTGCCCTCTAGAATGAGTCCTCACATAACACATAAAAATAAATATATTTACCCCAAAGATACAGATGCAATGAAACGCCGGGACACCTGCACCCCGATGTTTCTAGCAGCAATGTCCACAATAGCCAAACTGTGGGAGGAGCCTCGGTGTCCATCGAAAGATGATGGATAGAGAAGATGTGGTCTATGTATACAATAGAATATTCCTCAGCCATTAGAAATGACAAATACCTGCCATTTGCTTCGACGTGGATGGACCTGGAGGGTATGATGCTGAGTGAAATAGGTCAATTGGAGGACAAACATTATATGGTCTCATTCATTTGGGGAATATAAAACATAGTGAAAGGGAATAAAGGGGAAAGGAGAAAAAATGAGTGGGAAATATCAGAAAGGGAGACGGAACATGAGAGACTCCTAACTCCGGGAAACAAACTAGGGGTGGTGGAAGGGTGGTTGAAGGGGAGGTGGCCAGGGGGTGGGGGTGACTGGGTGTTGGGCACTGAGGTGGGCACTTGACAGGATGAGCACTGGGTGTTATTCTATATGGTGGCAAATTGAACATCAATAAAAAATAAATTTATAAATATATATGTATATTAAGCATTTATATTACATATTTGAACTCTACCTAGACCACAGACGCAGCTCAGCTCCTACCTTCCCTTCTACAAAAAAAGTCATATAGAACACGTACCAGCTTTCAAAATTAAAACAGATGTCGAAGCGGAAAGTACATTTTCTCTCTTAGCTCTACCCAAAGGGACGACTTCTTTGTGAGATTTATACATAAGATTTATCCTACAATTGCCAATATCACTATTACAGTCATAGGCTACCTTGGGTGCCTACCTGGATAGCTCAGTCAGTTAGGCATCCAACTCTTGGTTTCTACTTGGGTCATGATCTCAAGGTCGTAAGACTGAGCCCCACCACAGGCTCTGCACTCAGCGTGGAGTCTGCTTAGCCTTCTACCTCCTTCTCTGCTCCTCCCCCAACTGCATACTCTTTCTCTCTCTAAAAATTCATCAAGTAATTAATTAAATCTTTTTTAAAAACAGGCTTTCAGAAAGGGGTATCCTAAAAATGTGTTTCTTTGACTTCTCTCCTCAAAGCTTTGAATTCTTACCACTGCTTAGCAAGATCTTTAGAAGGCAGGAGGCTGAAAGGGCAATTCCCCACCCACAAATTGTTCACAATGCCAAGGAAAGCAAAGACTGAGAAAATTCACTCATTTCAGCCAAGGGTGAAAAGTATAATTATAGGGAAGTAGATAAAGTACTTTAAGAGAAAAAAGTAAAAGTATGGAAGGTTCTGAATATAGAGGTGATGGAGATGAGAGACTGGTAGCAGAAAAGAGGTACAAAATGAGGTGAGAAAATGCGGACAAAATCAACAAAAATCTACCCTTTGAAACAGAAACTATCAAAAGTCAACATGTAATAACTGAGACTGGCCATCTGGAAAAAACAATTCTGAGAAATGATCATGGTCCAGCTGCTATACCAGATACTAAAGACAGAGAACAACTGTCTTTTGCCCTCAAGAAGTTTTCAAAAGATGGGGGGGATGTGATGAGGACATCACAATACAATGCAGAATGTGCCATGGTAGAGGCCAGCACAGGATGCTATGCAGCACTTGGGCAGGCACTTCGTCCCAGCCTGGGGGGTCAGGGAGAGGCTCTGGGGGGCCTCCTGGAGGAGTGACCGCTTCCTCCACCTCTTGAAGGATGGGGAAAGTTGGCCAATCACAAGGCCTGAGCAGAAGGGTGTTGTAGTCGGGGTGAACCCTGAAGGATTTCAGCCAGAGGAGCCTCCTAATTAGACCTGCATTTTGGAGCTCACTCTGGCTATGGGATGAAGAACCAATCAGAGGCATAAAACAGGCAGGAGCAAGTGATGGTACTATTGGGGTATCTGAATTAACGGGACAAGGCATCTGAACTAACAGAAAATCAGTGAGGATAAAACATGCATATTTGAGTGGTGTTGAGACATCATAATCGATGAGGCACCCAGGTGGCTCAGTCAGCTGAGTGTCTGCCTTTGGCTCAGGTCATGATCTCAGGCTCCCATGTTGGGCTCCCTGCTCAGTGGGGAGTCTGCTTCTCTCTCCGCCTCTGCCTCTCCCCCCACTCATGTGAGCACTCTCAAATACATAAATTTTTTTTTATTGGAGTTCGATTTGCCAACATATAGCATATCACCCAGTGCTTATCCCATACAGTGCCCCCCTCAGTGCCCATCACCCAGGCACCCCCACCCCCCGCCCACCTCCCCTTCCACCAACCCTAGTTTGTTTCCCAGAGTGAGGAGTCTCTCATGTTCCATCTCCCTTTCTGATATTTCCCACTCACTTTTTCTCCTTTCCCCTTTATTCCCTTTCACTATTTTTTATATTCCCCAAATGAATGAAACCATAAAATGTTTGTCCTTCTCCGATTGACTTATGTCACTCAGCATAATACCCTCCAGTTCCATCCACGTTGAAGCAAATGGTGGGTATTTGTCATTTCTAATGGCTGAGGAATATTCCATTGTATACATAGACCACAGCTTCTTTATCCATCATCTGCCGATGGACACCGAGGCTCCTTCCACAGTGTGGCTGTTGTGGACATTGCTGCTAGAAACATAGGGGTGCAGGTGTCCTGGCGTTTCATTGCATCTGTATCTTTGGGGTAAATCCCCAACAGTGCAATTGCTGGGTCGTAGGGCAGGTCTATTTTTAACTCTTTGAGGAACCTCCACACAGTTTTCCAGAGTGGATACACCAGTTCACATTCCCACCAACAGTGCAGGAGGGTTCCCCTTTCTCCAAATCCTCTCCAACATGTGTTGTTTCCTGTCTTGTTAATTTTATCCATTCTCACTGGGGTGAGGTGGGATCTCATGGTGGTTTTGATTTGTATTTCCCTGATGGCCAGTGATGCGGAGCATGTTCTCATGTGCTTGTTGGCCATGTGTATGTCTTCCTCTGTGAGATTCCTGTTCATGTCTTTTGCCCATTTCCTGATTGGATTATTTGTTTCTTTGCTGTTGAGTTTAATAAGTTCTTTATAGATCTTGGAAACTAGCCCTTGATCTGATAGGTCACTTGCAAATCTCTTCTCCCATCTGTAGGTCGTCTTGTAGTTTTGTTGACTGTCCTTTGCTGCAGAAGCTTTTTATCTTGATGAAGTCCCAATAGTTCATTTTTGCTTTTGTTTCTCTTGCCTTCATGGATGTGTCTAAATACATAAAATCTTAAGAAAAAGAAATCATCAACTCTAAATATCTATTTAAATAAAAATTAAGAGCTAATACTTTTTACTGAGTGGTTTCTATGTGCTGGGCCTTGTTTTGATGCTGAGTATTCATGTGTTTGTCACTCAGAGCAGCCACATGAAGAGAAGATGAGTGCACGGAGGTGCACATGGAATGGAAAACCTGGAACTCAGTCTGAGTATTTGATCTAGAGTCTGCATCCATGACCACTACCCCACACTGTCAGGATTTGAACTAAAAGTGTGTCCAGTGTCTGGATATTGCAACAGCAATGTAACAGGACAGATGGTAGCTACACTTGTGGTCCACATGGCATAATGTATAAAGCTATCAGATCACTAAGTTGTACACCTAAATTGATGTTATACTGTTTGTTAACTGCACTCAAGTTTTTAAAATTTAAAAAAAAAAATGTTTAAAACAGGCCGTGGGATTTGCCCCCTGGTATGAGGAGCATGGAGAAGGGGTAAACGGGCCAAGCAAGAGCCAGGTACTCCATGTCAGAGAACTGTGCAGAAGGGGGAGGTGGAGCCAGGGGATGACAGCGCCCTCAGAGCTCTCTAGGAACTCAGACTTGTGACTCACAAGAGATCCAGTGTTTGGATGCTGCTTCTCAGAGGGATGATAATGTAGCCAGGACTAGAGCCATAAGAACCATCCAGGAGAGGATGCTAGATGTGGACGCTGAAATGAGTGGGCATGTGTCCCCCTCTAGTGCCTCCCGCCCGGCTCGTCTAATGGGGGAGCTAAGCCAGGAAAGGGGGTGGGCACTGCAGCAGCAGCCTCACCCCACCCTTCAGCATTTACGGTCCCTTCTTAGTTCTGTGCACAGAGGAGGAGGGCATGGAATTTAAATCAAGATCGAGACTAGCAGGGACGCCTGTGGGCTCAGCAGTTGAGCATCCCATTGAGCATCTGCCTTCTGCTCTGAGTCGTGGTCCCAGGGTCCTGGAATCGAGTCTGCATGGGGCTCTCTGCATGGAGCCTGCTTCTCCCTCTGCCTGTATCTCTGCCTCTCTGTCTCTCATGAATGAATAAATAAAATCTTTAAAAAGAGAAAAAAAAGATCGAGACTAGCAATTGGGAAAGCACCGTCATTCCTCGTCTAGTTATTTTTAAGCTTTAAGTGACTGGGAAAGTATGGAATCTGCCTACAATACTGTTGAGGGTGTTAAAACAACAGACAATTCAACAGAGCCAAGTGGGAGAGGCAATGATTAGAAGATACTGAACCATCTTATGTTTATACACCGAAGTTTGAAGACTCCTTAATAAACTGGTAACAGTTTCAAAAAATTAAAATAAATAAAATAATAATTTAATAATAATAATAATAATAATAATGTGTCTGGAAACACAGAGGGGAAAGCACACTTGTATCCTGACGCAGCCACAGAGAACTCGTACCCAATGAAGCGTGATCAGTCAGGAGGCCGAGCTCTCTTTCTCTTGAGTCAAATAAAGTGAAACACGTAGGACTGGGACGACAATGCCCAGGAAATATCAGAAGGCTGTCATCAGGGGCAAGGAGACCAACATGTCCTCCATGTCTTATCAACTGTGATAAAGGTGTGGTCAAACTGAGGTGGAGAGATCCCACTAGAGAAGGCCAAATCTGAGACAGCAGAAAAGCCACACCAGAATGGTCCTGATAAGTTGTTTAATAAAAATATGCAATTACAACGGAGAAGATGACAGTGATCCCATTTTTGTTAGACACATATATATGCTAACAGTGGGTTACCTCTGAACTGGCAATGTATTTTTTAAGTTTTCTTCTTTTTGTTTTTTCTTTCTCTAAAATGACTAATGCATTATTTTTTAGCATGTTTTTTAAAAATTTTATTTGCTTATTTGACAGAGAGGTTGAGAGTGCACACAAGTAGGCAGAGCAGCAGGCAGAGGGAGGAGGAGGAGGAGGAGAAGCAGGGTCCTCACTGAGCAGAGAGCTCCACCTGGGGCTCCATCCCAGGACCCTGGGGTCATGACCTCAGGCAGACCCAAAAGCAGACATTTAACCCACTGAGCCACCCAGGTGCCCCTAAAATGATTAATTTTGCAATCCTGTCGTTACACTTGTGGTGAACATGGCTATCTTGCAATAACCTTGCGAAAACCTTGAAACTGGCTGAAGGTGCAGGAAGAGAAGACTGAGGCAGCCAGTGAAGTCATGGGAAAAAAAAATGAAAAATGTCCTGGGAGTGAAGAGCTGACATCAGCAGGGCAGGAAGGAATTAACTGACGAGAGGAGATTCATGAGGGAGGCAGGGTGATGGGCCAGGAGCAGGGGATGAGCAAGGACTCTCTCCACCCAGCCACTGCAGCAAGGAAATCCAGGGAGGGAGAGGGATTTCAAGTATCATCAGAGAGAAGCTCTTGGCTTGGTTTCATTTTTTAGAGCCTCTAATTTTTTTAATGGTAAAAAATACATATAACATTAAATTTATCATCTTAACGAGGCCCCTGGGTGGCTCAGCGTGGAGCATCTGATCCGGCTCAGGGCGTGACCCTGGGGTCCTGGGATCCAGCCCCACATCAGGATCCCTGCAGGAAGCCTGCTTCTCTCTCTGCCTGTGTCTCTGCCTCTCTCTCTCTCATGAATAAATAATACATTAATAAATTTTAAAAAAAGAATCGTCTCTATTTGCACACCCATATTTATGGTAGCAGTATTTACAATAGCCAAAAGTGGAAGCAACCCAAATGCCCAATGACAAGTGAAGGGATAAAGAAAATATGGTATATATGCACAATGCAATATTCAGCCCTAAAAAGGAAGGAATTCCTATTACATGCTATGGTGTGGATGACCGTGCAGTAGCTGTTGCATCTGTAATAAAGGAATGATAATAGAACCCAGCTTTTTTTTTTAAATACGGTCTTAATGCACTAATAACAACTGCACAGGTATTTATATTAGTTCATTTCTCTAGCTCTCTTATATCAACCCTGAACTACTTTGTTTTTAAAGATTTTATTTATTTTATTTATTCATGAGAGACACAGAGAGAGAGAGAGAGGTGAGGGGCAGAGACACAGGCAGAGGGAGAAGAGGGCTCCTCACAGGGAGCCCGACGTGGGACTGGATCCCAGGACCCCGGGGATCATGACCTGGGCTGTTTGAGTGACAGACACTCAACTGCTGAGCCAGCCAGCCGTCCCTAGTTTGTTTTGTTGTTTTTTTTAAGGAAAAAAAAAAAGCTGTGTACTCCCTTTTCATGTTCTGCATGTGCTAGAACAGTATCTAGCCCCTAACAATGCCCCAAAAAGAAGAAATAAATCGAAGAACTTCTGCAGCTAGATCCAAGAGGCTAGCTAACTCTTTGTGAAAATAAAGGAAACTTCATTTTAAGTGAAATCAAGAAACCCCAACGGGGGAGCTCTCATACATTCCCACTTGCTAACAACAAGCAATTTCCTCCTCCTCCCCAACAGGAAGAAGCCTACCTTCCCAAGCCCAGCAGGAGGAAGACTCTTCTTGCCCAGAAACAGTCCAGCCAATGAAAACTCAGCACAACAGCTCCTCACTGCTCCTTTCTTTCCCCTATAAAAGCAAGCCCCTGTGCTCTGTTGTCCAGACTTACCCATGGTTTGCCATAGTTGGCTTGCACCAAATTGCAATTCGTCTGTAACTCCTGATACAACAGTCCCCCCCTTTTCCACAGTTTGGCTTTCTATAGTTTCACAGTTACCCATGATCAACCACAGTCCAAAATATTAATTGGAAAAATCCCAGGACTAAGCAATTCATAAGTTTTAAATTGCACATCGTGCTGTGCAGCACGATGAAATCATGGGCCGTCCTTCCCTGGAGGTGAATCATCCCTTGGTCCAGTGTATCCATACTCTGTATGCCATGGGCCTGTTAGCCACTTAGCAGGCGTCTCAGTCACCAGGCTGACTTGCAGTATCACAATGCTGGAGTTCGTGTAACTCTTATTTTACTTAATAATGACCCCAGAGTGCCAAGGGCAGTGATCCTGCAAAGAGAAGCTGCAAAGTGCTGCACTTAAGTGAGAAGGTGAACGTTCTCAACTTAATAAGAAAGACGGGGGGCGGGGGGAATCATATGCTGAAGTTACTAAGATCTACAGTAACGTGCATTACGGTGTTGTTATAATCGTTCCATTTCATTATTAGTTATTGCGGTTACTCTCTTACGGTGCCTAATTTATAAATTAAAGTTTATCATAGCTAGGTATTTATAGGAAAACCATACCATGTACTGTAGAGTCTAACAGCTCCTGCATCGCATATGCATATACGGAGAGCAGACAACATACGCAGTATAGCCCGTACCATGTCTGCAGCTTCGGGCCTCCGCGGGAGGGGGGGGGGGGCTGCGAACATATCCCCAGCAGATAAGGGGCGGCCACTGTAAACTCATTTTGCTGTAAAATAACTGGCTCTTTTGCTAAAGGTCAACACTTCCCTCTACCAACACAGGTTTATTTATATTCTTCCCCTGGCTAATTTCCCAAGGATGAAAGTTAACTTTGTTAACTCCAGTCTCATCCTCTATAATTCAGCATTTGAACATGCTTGGTGTGTGATGCCTTATTGGGATCTATAACCTATATCATGCACCACGTCTATCCTGATTTACAACAACCCAGGAAAGCAGTTGAAGAACAGAGTTTTTATTACAGACACATTACAAAATCTGGTTGTGCTGCCACATAATGATCTTCTCTGCCTTACGGCCAAAGCTCTAGATAATTACTAAGTCATATGTGAATTCAGTTCTGTCCAACACTTGAGTGAATAGAGTTCATGTTCTAAAGCGGTTAAGGAGAGGAAATTTAAATTCTCTGTGGGGATTATGCTTTGGGAGAGTACCTTGATGGAACAGGATAAGTATCAGGCTCTCAAGTAGAAGAAATCCTATTTTACCACAAGCACCACCTTCCCCTACATTTCAACAAAGCTTTCTTGATGTTTCTAATGGTATTTTCAGGGACAAAATTACTACTCAGGGTTACTGAAAAGAAGTGCAAGGTGGGGGCAGCCCGGGTGGCTCAGCAGTTTAGCGCCGCCTGCAGCCCAGGGCGTGATCCTGGAGACCCAGGATCGAGTCCCACGTCAGGCTCTCTGCATGGAGCCTGTTTCTCCCTCTGCCTGTGTCTCTGCCTCTCTCTCTCTCTCTCTCTCTCTCTCTCTCTGCATTTCTATGAATAAATAATAAAAAAACATCTTTAAAAAAAAAGAAGTGCAAGGTGGACAAAGGACAGAGCTAGAGTAATTGCAATGGAGGAAACATCGTCGCCATCGTAGCATGGGACATCTTTTTGTAACCTAAATTAAGAGGGTCAGCTCTAGGGGAGACACAACAGTCTCATCTTGAGAATAGGAGATCAACAGGTCAAATGATACACCAGCACAAATCCCTGAATGTCACAATATCCCGACAAGCTAGGAACCCCACGCCTGTAATTTTCTCTATTCAAGACACAAATGTGACCCTATTAATCCAGACTGAATTGACAACTTGTAAAATTTTTTTCATTTGGAAGATTAATATTCAGGCAAGCGACTTAATGTCCAACCCTGACTTCAAAAATCTAAGAACTCGCCCCTGGAGGGTTCAAGAACTCTGGGTCTTTGGAGGCAGGAAACACAATGCAGGCTGGTTGGTGACTGGTGAGTCGCCTCGCTACATCATGAATTCTCCACGGTGGCTGATCAAACCGAATTCTCCAGCCACATCCACACCCAGGAACAAAGACCCGCCAACTCAGGAGCTGCCCCACGTGCAAAGGTCGATTCAGTTCTCCGTCTCTCATTTCCCTTATTCTATATAATTTGAACCTCTCATTCATACAAACACTGAATTCCTACCATGTATTGAATGCTCCCCGATTCCTACAAAACAAAAGTGAATGTCATGTTTGTTCAGTCACGCATTCGCCCCGGGTCTTCCTGGCGTGCAGCTGAGATTATGAAGACAAAGTTCATAAACCCATTCAAGTCTCACTCTTATAACACTGAACTCATTAGCTGAGCTCCTTAACTAAAGAAAATAACTAGTCTCGGTCCACACCAATCACACCATCACTGGTACAGCAATATCCATAAATATCAAGAAAATGATACACAGTTAACTTTTAATTATCCACACTAATGAAGGGGAACAGTGGCATGGTTAATCCAAAATAGTTTACAATCCAATAATAATTTCTATTAGGATTTGGAATTCATTATGTGACTCTCTTCCCAGAAGATTTACCTTCTGATTATGTTTTTCATGATGAATATTCAAGTGAGAATCTTTCATTTCTGTCTTAGAGTTTTAAAATTTATAAGCCTCAGCCTCCATCCCAGGCTTGCAGAACTAAAATGTAGTCTTCCCTTAAAGTTTATGATGATCCTGCCATAACTTCATATAATCCCATCCTGAACTTCCCTTGGGTGATGAGTTATTACTAGGTCCCAATGTCACGCTTTCCCAAGAAATAGATGCAGGGGGATTTAGCTCATAATTTCTGACTCTTTCTCTCTCATCTGCCTCAGTCTGTTTGGGCTGCTATCACAAAATGCCTCAGATTGGCTAACAACAAACATTTATTTCTCACGGTTCTGGGAGGTGTCAAGCCCAAGACCAAAGCACCAGCATGGTCACATTTTGATGAGAGCTCTCTTCCAGGTTCATAGTCAAAACCTTCTCACTGTGCCCTCGCATATGGAAGAGGTTAGTGATCTCTACAGGGTCTCTCATATAAAGCATTGACCCCACTCATAAGGGCTCCACCTTAGTAATAACTAAGCATCTCCCAAAGGCCCCACCTTCTAATATATCATCTTCAGGGGTTCGTTTCAACATAACAAATACACAAACATTCAGACCAGAGACTCATCCTCTTATTACTCATCCATGTGTTGGTTCGAACACTGTGGTACCTGTATTTATGAGCTGTTCCTATAATAATACTGCATAACAAACTACCTTGAAGCCCAGTGACTTAAAGGAACAAGCATTTGTTTTTTGCTCATAGATCTTCAAGTTGGCTGAACTAGGGTTAAACCTTTGATTTTGGCTCAACTTTGCTCCATGTGTGTCCCCACTTGCCTTGGACCAGTGGCTCTGGTGGATTATAGGAGCACAAAGAGACAAGCCAAGCCATCCATGCACATTTAAAACCTCTGTTCACATCATGTCTGTTCACATTCCACTGGCTAGGGAAGAAATATTGCCAAGCTCAAAGTCACTGGGGCAAAAAAAAGTACACTTCGCCCAAGAAGGAAAAAAATGAAGGTAAAATTTTTACTGAAAAACACTCCAATCCATCATTTAATATGTATTAGACTCTCCAGCAGGCTCTGGAAATGTGAGGATGAATAAGTCATGATTCCTGTCCTCAAGGAACTCACATTTCAGGGGAAAAAAGTACTAAAAGGATAATGTTAAAACCGCTAAGGAAAGGTACATCCAAAATACTGGGGGGAAGGAGGGACAAATGAGGGAATCTAATGCTTTCTGAGCTGAGGGAATAGGCAAAGGCTGTACAGCTGTCTCTGAAGTGAAACCTGAAGACAAACAGGGGTGTCCAAGGAAAAAGATGAAGCAAGGATGCAGAAGCAAATGGACTCTTCAGGAAATGACGGGTCACACGGTGTGACTAGAACCCAGTGTATGTAAGGTGCCTGGGGTAAAATCAGCCCTATAATCCAAGTTCAGGTTCTGAAAAGTCTTATGGACCATATGGACAAGTGCAGAATTCATCCTGTAGGCAGCTAGGGAAGAGAAGAGCAAGAGGAATCAGTGAGGGCACCAGAGCTTGATTTTCAAGGCATTCAGGGGCAGGGTGGAGGGGACACAGGCAGGCGAGGGACACTGTGGAGGCACAGAGGTCAGATAAGGGGCCGTGGCAGTTGCTGAGGCGGAAGGATCAGAACTTGAACCGGGACAGCACCAGGACCAGGGAAGGAAAGACAGTCGGAATGTAAACACCGAGGATGCGGGACCAGAGGGATCCGATGAGAGGGGAGGAGAAGAGGGGGCCTGGAGCTGCGGTTTCCCAAGCTTACACAGCTAGGTAAAAGGTTCAGTCACTCTTCTTTCCGCTCTCCAAGGCGCTCTGTGCTCCTGCTCCCCCTTTTCCACGTCTCCCCCCGAGACAAGGAACCCTGCCTCTTAGCCTAATTGAAAGTCCTAGGGCATCAGAACAGTGGAGGGGTTGAGGCAAAGGAAGGGCTGTTGGGTGAGAAGAGATTGATATATCCCTTTCCATAATCAGTGGAACACAGGTGAATAGATTAAGCAGGTTCTTTATCGAGTGCCTTTAATCACCTAACTCAAATCAATGCTTCTTTAGAGGAACATCAATTAATTCTCCAAACAAACAGCTAATGCCTGCTGGGTGGACACACTCAAGCTCGCCTGATCAGGTGGGGGATGGCGACGAAAGAAAGGTAACAAACCCAACCCCTGGGTTTGCACGTGCACAGGGGCAGGGAGCAAAACTCTCCTGACTCATCTATTATTTCAGTGTCATCTGAACTGTCGCTGGCGGATGAACCCACAGTTGATACAGCCTTAGTGGCCGTAAGGACATGGATGCTGTAGGACGGCTCTGCTAATTCTCCGCTTTGAGCCCTTCCCATCCACCTTTTCACATCCACTAGGTTGGAAGGAGAAGTAGGGAGGGTCTGAAGTAGCTCCCAGAACTCCAACACCCCCCCGCCCCCCCCTGCCCCCCCGCCCAACAGAGCCTACACGGGAAAGACCAGAAGTGCACCTGTGTTTCAAGTCCGGTCTACCAGCTGTGTGACCTTGGACAAGGGTCCTAACCTCCCAGAGCCACAGTTCTGGGTGTGTCAACAAAAATTAATACCTCCTTCCATGTTTATTGTCATGCCAGGATAAGAGAACCCCAAAGGCCTACGACCCCAGGTGCCCTCGAAAACATTAATATTTTCTCCCATCCAGTTGATTACTTTGCTAAACTGGGGCTGATCTGCTGAAAGGATGGTCAAGGAGAAGCACTTACGAAACCTCCCCAAGCTGAAAGGGCGCGGAAACGCTGGTGCCGATGCCGATTTCCCCTCCTCAGTCTTTCTTCTGCTATTTCCCCTGATGGGAAGAGCCAAGACCAAAATTCTAGAAGGTCAGCCATCCATGCAGAGAGCAAGGCCAAGGGTTAACAGGAGCGTCTTTAAGTGATCCCAGTTGTTGTTCTAAATAACGCTAGCCTTGGTCGGTATCATTAACAAAGGCTATTCCACCCAACTGGTGTGTGTGCCGCTTCAATGGGAGGCAAAGAGGTCAAGACATGAAGGGTGAGACTGTATATCTTTCTTGGGTAACCCGAGGGCAATTTCTAAGAGGTGCTACGAACAAAGGAAACAGGCTCTTGCCACTTCATCCTGCCTCTGCCCTTTCCTCCAGTTCAGAGGTTGTCTCTGCAGCCCATAATACTCCACTACTTTGACAAATAATATGCAAATTCTCTAATTACGTGGCCAATAATTTTACAGGTCTCCCCTGGAGTGGTAAATGACTTCCTAGGTCTCCGCCTTCCTCAATAGGGAGTCTGGGAACCTCAACTTCAGGATTGTCATAGAAACCATTAGTGTCACTAAATTACCCGGCCCTCAGAATTGGCCAAGAAAATGTTTATATTGATCTCACTTGGCCATGTGAGAATAGGAGCACTTTTCCTTTATGATTAACCTTTTCAGAGTCTTCTTAGGCTACTCCTACTTCTCAGCTGATGGAAAGATTGCTGAGAAATCATTAAAACATCCCTAGAACCACATCATCTTTGTGCCATTATTTCTCCTAAATAATCAAGTTACATGTACCTTCAACGGTAAGCCTCTTTTAGAATAATTTGGGGCAAGACTATGTAAACACAGAAACGTAAAATAATGTTCCCTATTCTTTAGGGGAAACCTGTATTTAATAGATGACATTATTATCATTTCTATATCATGCTAAAGTTAACAAAACACTTTTCATACACATTATTTCATTAAAATGTTTACAACTATGAGAGATGGGGATTACCCTTATCCCCGATTTACAAGTAAGGATACTAAGGCAAAAATAAGTAAAACAATTTGTGAAAAGTCTAGCTAATAACCCGGATGAAGGGGTAATTAGTTCTGCTAAGCTAGAGAGGGAATGTGAGAAATCAGGAAGGCCTACAGAGAATGATGAGGTTCTGGGTTTTGAAGGACCACCAACTGTCTGATGGATCAATGACCAATTTATAAAACGTCTCCTATAAGCTGAGCACTGTACTCGAGATTGGGACACACAAATGCAAGGCATAT
The DNA here is from genome assembly GCF_905146905.1 of Nyctereutes procyonoides. Classification (NCBI taxonomy): domain Eukaryota; kingdom Metazoa; phylum Chordata; class Mammalia; order Carnivora; family Canidae; genus Nyctereutes; species Nyctereutes procyonoides. The sequence continues at coordinate 26,273,045 of NW_026575134.1, read as the reverse complement.
GCTATCCCTGGCCTCAAGTGACTTATATCCTAGTTGATAAGGTATGCAAGGGTCATTTCAATTCTACCTGTGACCTGGAGGTAAAGCACAGCTCAGACTTCCAGCAGGCACCGTATGCCTCCACCGCAGTGACAGCAGATTCTTCTCCATCCAGGGATGCCCCGTTAAAAACACATGTCACAGCCAAGGAATGCCCAATAGGTCACTCCAAGTTTACCACCACTGGCCAGCTCTCAAACCCAACCCCAGCATTCTCTGTAGGCAACAACTCTAAATCTATCACCATCAGCCTAGCTCTCAAAGCCACCAACCTGCAAGGAAAGGAACAAAGAGAACAGAAAGATGGGCCCACCCCTGGGTGTCAGGTATCGTCTGCAAGAACTATGTGCCCAGGTGGTCCTGGGCTCCAGGGTTTGCGGGTCCGTCTCTTATTGGTTAAAGAAAAAAAGCAAAAGAGTTCTCTCAGAGATAGTCACCTGCAACCAGTCTTTATGGATCTGGTCAAGGTTATGACCTTGTTCTGGGGAGGACAAGGGAGTCCCTTTAGATGAACTGGTTTTTTGGAGGGAATGATAAACAGAGGCAGTACAGAGCATAGAGTTGAGGGACAAACTGCATTGGTTGGAACCCTAGCTCTGCCACTTAATTGTGTGACCTTGGACAAGTTATTTAATCTCTCTTGATGCAGTTTTCTCATCAGTAAAATGGGAATGATTGAACAATAGCACTTGACCTCACAGAATGCTGTAGGCATTGAAAGCGCTCACTAACGAATGCCAAATTCTTAGAACATTGCCACAAGAAGTGCCATTTAAGTATTAGGTACTTTTGTATGTCACTGCTGAGACTCGATCACCTGCTTCAAAGGCGTGTCATATGTCCAGCTGAGGTTATTACATTTGACTCTTCAGATGATTACTTCTAAATCACAATTCAAGGGATGAAAGCAACTCATTTACATTCCTCAAGCCTACGAAAGCCTGAACATGACAGCTTCCTAGTGGGCATGACAGCTTTTTGGAGTAGTCTCTGGTACTGACTCACAATTTGCTCCCTGAAAACTTCCCTGACTATGTGCAAACACACACACACACACACACACACACACACACACACACAACCATGTATCTGAACCCGAGTTTGGTAAGGGTTCAGATCCCTTACCGTTTACCAACTCTACGATGATAGGCAAATTAGTTAAATGTACAGACCTCAGCATCCTCATCCAAAAATTGGAGCAATAAAGCCTGTCTTAAATGAAATGAGCTCCTATCTATCTACATGTGTCCGGGCCCGTCATGAGGGAGCACTCTACAAATGGCAGCTAAAATACCCACAGAGCATTACTCACCTGGAAAGGGGCCTCACAGAAATGATGCAATTTTTCTTTCCAATGAGGCTATTGATTCCCTTTAAGGAGACTCTCAGCAGGATAAATGACCCTTCATTATTTCCCTGGCAGGCTCCTGGCATTTTGGGGTTCCAAACAAACCTGACTTACCACATCTGTGAATCCCAAAGACCTACAGACGTTGCTTCATAATGGCAGAAAATTATCACATCGATAAAAATTGACCATTGTTCAGATACTGAATTCCTCCAAAGAACATTACCTGGGGCATTCTGGAATGGAGACAGCAGGGCCGATTAGGATCTACCATCTTTACCTAGAGGATCCTTAAGGGCAAAGCCTGCCTGGCACAGTCAGAAAATAAACCATAGAGTAGAAAAGAGCAACTGATTTTCTGCCTCCAGTCATCCCCAACTCTGGTTCTGAAGGGATGCCTTAAAATCCCTATTCAATTATGTCTCTTTCCCCCAAGATACTTCAGGGACTCCCCATTTCCCATAAGCTAAAATCCATCCTTACTTACCGTCCATCTCGTCAGCCTCGTCTCTTACCATTCTTCCCCTACATTCACAACCTACGCTACAATCCCACCAAAGCTCACTGTCAACTCATCATACCCCTCTTAGATTTGAGATATTTTACCAATCGCCATTTTGAGTCCATCATTTTAATGCCAGCCATTTAATGCCTGCGATTTGACAGACCTGGTGATGATTATATTTTCTGCTGACCTTTCAGCCATTGACAAGTCAACAACCCAACCAGAAAAAGATCTTTATGGTGACCAAGTCTTCCATGCTCTGCTCTAGGTCATAACCAATTTCTCATCAATTCTGACATCTCCAGGGGCTTATTAATTAACTTTACCAGACATCGAGTTCTACATGTGAGAATGCTTGCAGTGTCTGAGATCATTCATTCAAATTGTCTTTATACTTCAGCTCAGTTTGAAAACAGCATACCCACCAAGAGCCAAGCATGAGCTGAGAATCCTGGTCAAGATAAAAAGAATGGTCTGGTTGGTTAATTGTGGTACTCTAAGGAAAGAACCCTCTGGCTCTAGGGGGCATGTGTTATCTCCATTTCTTGCCACTTCAGAGAGGCAATGTAGGACAATTTTAATAGGGTAGAGAGACAAACTGCCTGGGTGTGAGTCCTGGCTCTGCCACTTAGGAGGTGTGTGATCTAGGCTTGTCTTTGTGCCTCAGTTTCCTCCCTTCTAAAAGAGATTTAATAACAGGCCCCAACTCAACAGGATGTTGAGAGGATTAAGAGAATCAGTAACCGTAAACACATAGGAGAATAGCACCTGGCACATAATAAACACTATTCAAATGTTTATCAGGCAAAACAAATGAGACATTACGTGGTTATATTGCTGATGGCAGCAAATGCCCCATGGCAGCTGTCAAATGCTGAAATTTCAGAAATTTCTTTTTTTAGGATAACAAAGTAGGTATTAACCCTCTTGCACTGTAGGTGGGAATGCAAGCAGGTGCAGCCACTCTGGAAAACAGTGTGCAGGGTCCTCAAGAAGTTAAAAGTAGAGCTGCCCTATGATCCAGCAATTGCACTGCTGGGGATTTACCCGAAAGATATGATGCAGTGAGACGCCGGGACACCTGCACCCCGATGTTCACAGCAGCAATGTCCACAATAGCCAAACTGTGGAAGGAGCCTCAGTGTCCATTGACAGATGATGGATAGAGAAGATGTGGTCTATGGATACAATGGGATATCAGCCATCAGAAAGGATGAGTATCGACCATTTGCTTCGACGTGGATGGAGCTAGAGGGTTTTATGCTGAGTGACATAAGTCAATCAGAGAAGGACAATCCTATGGTTTCACTCATACATGGAATATAAGAAATAGTGAAAGGGACTATAAGGGAAAAGAGGGGAACTGAGTGGGGAAAATTAGAGAGGGAGACAAACCTTGAGAGATTCCTGACTCTGGGAAACAAACAAAGGGTTGAGGAAGGGGAAGTGGGCGGGGGGTTGGGGTAACTGGGTGACGGGCACTGAGAGCAAATTTCAACCAGGAAATATTACCGCCACCACGGAGCACCTTTGATAACTGGGGCTTAGACACCCCTTTCATCCTAACGACCTACGTGTGTGGGGATCACTAACCCCCAGCAACAGTGAAAAAACACGCAGCAGAGCTACGGCCATATCACAGACAGAGGATTTTGAAACAGCTCCGTGCTAGAACGAGGGAAAGGAGGCTAGTGAAGTGGGCTACTGCAGAGCCTGCTATACTACTAAGTCGGCTCCATCACACGGGGCAGGGCATGTGAAGATACACAAGAAGCCGCGGGGTCCCTCCTGCCCAGGCCTTGCTGGACACAGGACTCTGGGAAGCACAGCTGGCTGTTCACCCACGAGTGACACCAAGAGGAGGAGCATGCACAGGTTTCCTGGCTTGAAACCCACTGTTCCAACACTGGTCGCCCGTGAGAACTCAGGTAACACATTTGCCTTTGAGCCTGTTTTCCCATCAGTCAAATGGAGCCAACCCCCTACTGAGTTGGATTGGCTGACGTCACACCACAGAGCCTTTATGTGGCACCTGATACACGCAGGACACCCCATTCTCTAGCTCTCCTTTTCAGTCCCACATAAGCAATAAATCTTTCCAGAATCTGTGGAAGGAAATTAGATCAGTCATGTGACCCTTACCATCACATGGAAATTATGTCTTCAAATACCCCTCCTATACTCCATGCATCCTCAAGTTTTTCCCAACACATACTAGGAAGGGTTCTTGTTGCGAGTGGCAGACATTGACTTTTAAACACTTGAGAAATCTATTAGAAGGGTCAAGTGGAAGCTCTGAGGTCCAAGCCTTTAAAAAAAATCAACTGGGAGTCAGAAATGCTACACAGTTTGACAACAGCACTTCCTGGCAAGAGTCACACAACAATCACAAGCTGATGCACAGGACACACCTGCCACCACGCTGAACCTTCCAATCTCCCTCCACCCAAAGGTCTGTCACTCAGTGCTCAGTGTCTGTAGACCCCACAGCACCTGGAGCACATGCCCACCCCAGCTGTCCCAGGACATGCATAAAGGAAAAATCTGACCTCCCTCCTTTGCTTCTTCTAAAGACCAGGAGACAGGCGACATCAGGAATAGCCACACCAACAGGGAGTTCCCCAGAAGGGAGACGGAGTTACTAACAGCAAGAGAGGACCAGAAGCTGGATGAGCAAAATGGTGACAAGTCACACACGTTGAGGAAAAGGGGAGATAAGTGGCCGTCATCATTCTCCCCACTTCTGAAACGGGCTCCCCTGTGTCTCCAGCCACTCATTCAACAGATGCATACTATGTATAATTTCCATTCACTGAGGATAATCAAGGGTTCACAAATGACCTCTGCCCTAGAAGAGACAAAAATAAGTGACTGTCACAGTAGGTATTATCACCTGCAGGTAAACACATGTCACAGGCATGTACTTTTTACCTACGGCTGCACAAAAAGTTACGCCTGAATCTTAGTAGCTAAGACGACACACATGGATTATGACCCAGTTTACAGGAGTCAGGAATGGGCACAACATAGCAGGCCCTCGACTTAGTCTCGTCTATGCTGTGGTTAAGGTGCCCAATGGACTATAGTCATCTCGAAGTTCAACTGGTGAAGGACCAGAACCACACACGTGGCAGCGGGCAGGGTTCAGTTCCTTGAGAGCTATTGACCAGAGCCTCAGTTCCTTGCCCTGTGGATTCCCCTACATGGCAGCTGGCTTTCTGGAAGCAAGCAAGACGAACAGGCCACAAGGTCTGCTAACCAGACGAAAGCCCCTGTCCTCGTAACCTGACCGTGGAAATGACGTCTCATCACCTTTGCCATACACTACTGGTCAGCTAAGTCATCATATCAGTCCTACACTCAGGGAGGGGTGTTACGGAAGGAGATGAGGACCAGGCGGGGGTCGCTGGAGGTCATCTTACAAATCTGCCTACCACCACACAAATCACCAATAGAGAAAAAGCTCTTTTCACGGCTTCAATGGAATCTATGGGGTTTACAGAGAAGTGGAGTTTGGGGCCACTGGGTGTCTTGGTTGGAAAATGAGGATGAAGTGGAAAAGTACTGGGGGCATGGGAGCTGCGTTTTGTCACGCACGTCCAGTATCATCTAGGATACGGGAGCAAAGCCAGAACCTGAGACCGGTGGAGGAGGGAGGGAAGCAGAACCCCTTCACCATCTATTATTCGGCCGATACTTCGGTCTTCCTTTAATCCTCGGTTCACATCACAAGCTGGATATTATCATCCCTAGTTTATAGATAAGGGAAGTGATGAGCAATGAGGCTAAAGTCCCGTTCTGAAGTCACGCTGCTAGCGAATAACGCTCTCAATTAACAGACATTAGAATCGGGCAAAAATGTGCCTTAACTAGTCCCCACCGTTTAGGTGCCATGTGACTCTGAGAGTAGCTTCTTTGTATTGTTCCCTGCTGCATCCTGACTGCCAGCAGGCGCTTGGTGTTTCAATGAATTAACTCATCCACCTCAGTTTTACCTGTAAAATGGGCTTAATGATGGCACTACCTCAAAGGTTATTGCAAGATTATATGAATATCCAAACAGCACGTGCCTGGCTCCTGCTGGGGGCTCAAAGGGTGACAGCTTCTATTCAGCTGCTGTCCCTGATTCTGATCGTAACCCCAGAATACAATGTCACCGATACACTATAAACCTCAGCTTCCCAGCACCTGCCTTATCCCGTCTCTCCCTGGTGAAACCCTCATGCCCAAGACCTAATTCCTAATTCTGAGGTCATTAAAACAGACATCATCCGCTCCAGGAAAACTATTCCCCTGCTCATTCTGCATAGACCTCACATCCCGTGCTCCAGGAACACCGGACCCCATCCGTTCCCAAATAGACACTATGGGAACTTCTGCACCAGAACAACTGGCCTCCACCCCTTCCCACATAAGTAATACACGGATCTCACAGCCTCTCTGCTAGGAAAACTGGTCTCTACCTTTTCCTGCATGGGTATCACAGGGTCCACATTCTCTGCTCCAGGATGCCAGACCCCACCTCTTCCCACATGGACAGTATACAGTTCCACATTCCCTACATTAAAAAAAAAAAACTGGGTCCCATCCTTCATGTGTGGACACCACATGGTTCCCATACCCTCTGCTCTATGAAAAACGGACACCATCTTTTCCTACATGGATGCCATATGGTTCCCACAATTGCATCATTGCTGACATTGGTTTCTTGTTAGGTTATACAGAAACAAACCCACCCGAATTCAAGTCCTGGCAAGTCCCTTACCCTCTCTGAGCTTTGGCTGTGATAGCTGCACAATGTAATTCTTAGCAAATGACCCAGTGAAACACAGTGAACACTGAGAGTGTCCTTGGCGGAAGCCAGCACAGAGGGCTGCCCTGCCTCACGGGGTGCCTTGCTTTGGGCTGAACAGGAGCTTAACCTCCAAAATAGCACTGCCATCTTTTTGCTTTTTTTGGCCTTGTTGTTTCTCCATTTGGGAACCGAATTATAGCCTCATAAAACAGCAGGAGTGCCAGGGAAATAGCTTAAATACAGTAACTATTAAAACCTCAAACTGCTGTGCTAATTAAATTGCCTTATTGCAACAAATTTTGTAATACAAGGCACATAAAAATGCCAGTCTCCCTTTTTGGCAAGGGGAAACCACCTCTTCCAGGTCTGCTCGCGTCTGACTCCAAGGCAGACCTCAGCCCAGGGGGAAGGCGCATGCCCGCATCAGCTGGCTAGATTTCCCTCTATTGTGGGGAGGTCTCTTCCTCTCCATCAGCGAAGCATACTTGGGGCTGGTGGAGAACACAGAAAAACAAACAGGAACCACCGAACAATTGCTGACTGGGTCCAAGAATTCAACAGAGAAGCTCAGGGGATGTTGTGCAAGCAGCTGGTCAGTAATGACGGCCCACCTAGTGTCTACCGTGTGAGAAGTCTCCTGAGCAGGAAAAAAGGACACTGGTGTCTAGTCCTTCCATGACACAGAGAGAGAGAGGCCAAATTAAAAGGCTATAAATGGGGAACCCCAGGTGGCGCAGCGGTTTAGCGCCTGCCTTTGGCCCAGGGCGCGATCCTGGAGACCCGGGATCAAATCCCACATCGGGCTCCCGGTACATGGAGCCTGCTTCTCCCTCTGCTTCTCCCTCTGCCTGTGTCTCTGCCTCTCTCTCTCTGTGTGTGTGTGACTATCATAAATAAATAAATAAATAATAATAATAAAAATAAATAAATAAAAGGCTATAAGTGTAAATTTATAGAGCAACAGGGTTAAAACAAGGCTCTGCAGCCAGACCGCCTGATTTGAAACCTGGTCCACCACCTACTAGCTGGGTGACCTTGACCTTGATCTTCAACCTCTCGCAGCCTCATGTGTAAGATAAGGCTACTACTGATAGGTTTGTAAGAGGTTGGGTGAGGATTAAATTAATTAATATAAAGAACTCCTTAACACAGGGCCTAGCACCAGTCTACCTGCTCATAATTTGGGGAGTATTTTATTTATTTATTTATTTATTTATTTATTACTTATTTACTTATTTATTTATTTTTATGAATTTATTTTTTATTGGTGTTCAATTTGCCAACATACAGAATAACACCCAGTGCTCATCCCGTCAAGTGCCCCCCTCAGTGCTCGTCACCCAGTCACCCCCACCCCCCGCCCTCCTCCCCTTCCACCACCCCTAGTTCGTTTCCCAGAGTTAGGAGTCTCTCATGCTCTGTCTCCCTCCCTGATATTTGCCACTCATTTTCTCTCCTTTCCCCCTTTATTCCCTTTCACTATTTTTTATATTCCCCAAATGAATGGGACCATATAATGTATTACTATAATTATTATCACTGAACAGTGTGAAAATACTGATCAGGAGACTGGAGATCTAGTCCTGACTCTACCTCTAATGTGAGGCCCTGTTCTGTGTCTTTAAATTTATTTATTTATAAACTAGGGAAATAGGAAGAGTTGAATTATCTCCAAAATTCCTTCTAGCACTAAAGCATTAGTCAAGTGTAACCTGGCTGGGTTATGCATGACATATTTCACTACAGTATGGGACAGAACAGGGCGTCATGGGGAAGACATTAATTCAAGTCTCTATCGAGCACCTATGGCTGTCAGGCATCGTGCTAGGCACTAAGTATTTGCAGGGTCAAGAAAAATATAGTGGGCTGAGTCCCAAGGATATCAAAACAGAACCCCTGGCTGGTGCACCTGGCTCTCTTCCCTCTGCCTTTCCCTGACTCTCAGAGTGCAGAAGCAGCACGCAGGCAGGGTCCGCAACGGGAAGTAAGAAGCTGCAGGGGAACGCAGCTGGGTCGGAACACTAACAGGGCAGCCACCATCTTCAAATGTACCTGGGGGGCACCTGGGGGGCTCAGTGGTTGAGCCCAGGACGTGACCCTGGGGGGTCACGGGATCGAGTCCCGCATCGGGCTCCCAGCATGGAGCCTGCTTCTCCCTCTGCCTGTGTCTCTGCCTCTCTCTCTCTCTCTCTGTCTCTCATGAATAAATAAAATCTTTTAAAAAATAAAGTAAAATGCACCCAGGACTTTGTTTTTATTCAGTTGTGGTGGGACCAACAGGCCCAATGGTTGCCACTGGAAAGATAGTTTATTACTCATAGTTCACAAGAAGGGACAGGCCGCATCACGGGGGAGTCTCACAGGAAGCACCAGGGTCAGTAAGGATGCAGAGGGGGTGGGAGGAAAGCATGGGCAAGAGGCTTGTTCGGTGTCTTCAGGAAGGAATAGGTGAGGCAGGGTACGCAGGCTCAGCATGTTTGGGATTGGATAGTTTAAATAATGTTGGTGGACCTGGACTACAGAAGTTGGTTCTAGCTGCCTGGTACCTGGTCCTGGAATATTTAGGGCCAGTGCACAGTGTCTCTGACTAGGGGAGTCTCATAAAAGAAGGGGCTGAGGGTAAAGCCTCAGTATGTAGGTTTGCTGATCAAAGGCATGCCCTAGGCAAGTCTTTCATGATCTCTGAGAATTAGCTAATTCTAAGAGGGGAAATCCCTCCCTCTCCTCGGATCCACAAGGCCCCAGGATGTCGAAGCATCACATATACAAAAGGCAAAAAAAACATGATTAATACACACACCTGCAGGCCTGAGGGGACAAGAAAGGAAGTAGTTGGTTACCAGAACCCAAAAGCAGAACTGCATGGACAGGAACACCTTGAAAGGAGTTGCAGCCCAGCCAAAGGATGCTCAGACCACAGGGACCCAGCGCAGAGAGTCCCCAGCAAGGGAAATGGACACTCAACCTCTCACCTCCTGTCCTTCAGTTTCCCATCAGGGTTCCCCGTCAGCGGAACCCAGCTGAAAGCCAGAGGGCAGGGGGAACCATCCATGTGGTCCACACGGGTCTGTCTACGCAGGCAGAGTGCAGGATGGAGAAGGGAGGGAAAGGGCAGACGTGACACACAGAAGAACACATCCACATCAGCGCAGGCACCACCCTGGAGAGACCCGGGGCTGCTTCCGCTTGACGGAGAGCCTGAATGGACTGCTAAAAAAAATAATAATAATAATTTAAAATTTTTAAAAATCAAAAATTAAAAAAAAATTTTAAACCCGGGTTGAAGGTTGCCTAGAGATAGAGCAACCAAAGATGAAAGAAGGAATTTCTCCCTTCATGCCAACCCCTGGCCTCTTCCTTCATCTCAGGAAAGATGTGGAACACCTTGGTCTGACTTCATTCATTCATTCATTCATTCATTCATCTCCTCCGGACGGGAACCTTCTTGAATACCTCCCTCCAAGCGCTCCGGACTTTTAAAAGCCTGTTGTGTTCCAAGAGATGCTGACCTCACCTCTGTGGCCAGGAAACCTGCTGCAGATGCCAGGGCCTGAGCACCCATGTGCCTGCTGTCCCCAGATGACCAAGGAGGAAGCCATGGGCTGGGGCCTATGCTCGTGGTTGGAGCAGAGTGAGGAGCACTCACCTAGGCCCCTAAGGAAGCCACCTCTTGATGGGATGAGCACTGGGTGTTATACTATATGTTGGCAAATTGCATTTAAATAAAATATTAAAACAAATAAAACTCCAAGTCGGGTCCTCTGCAGTGGATGGGGGAAGGCAGCAAAGGGCAGATCAGCCTAGATCATAGGGGTAAATTTTTTTTTCTTGGAGGGGGAGTGGGAGGAGACAAATATCTTACTCTTTTTAGGTAAAATGCTCAGATAGACATATAGTACATAAACGGGTACACAGGCCAGTGGGACTAAAGTCTCCTAGGAAGTAAGACGATTAAGAAAGAAAACATCTGAAAAGGCTTCGTGAAGGAGGTGAGAGTGACAGAGAGGCTGAGAACCTCTGAGCTCCGGGGACAGACAGACCCACTTCCTACATGCGTGTGACTTTTCATTCAGGTCACTCGCCCTCCTGTACCCCGGCTGCATCACCTGCCAGTCCAATAATGACAGTACCATCCTGACGTACTGTGGTTAACCGAGGCGATACATACCGAGCGCCGCAAAGAGTATCTGACACATAATAAAGGCCCGATTAAACAAATGTATGCTATTGTCACTGATCCATTCAATAAATAATGTGTATGTGCCAGTCCAAGAAGATGTAAGACCTGGCCCTGGTCCTTAAGGGGCGTTAAGGAAGTGGCCTAGCACGGAAGATAGAAGCTTCAGCTTGCAGAGAGCCTCCCCACCTGCCAGCAAGTCATTTAGCTTCACCCAACCCTAGGTTCACTTCTGCAAAGTGGGAAGGGTAACAGGTAACACCTACAATATAGACCAAGTGCCCAGGATGGGTCAGAGGGGACGCGCTGGGGATGGAAGTGTGAATGGAATAGTCTCACTCCTTCTGGAGCTCCCATTATGTGAATAGTGTGAATAGATGGACGATAAACACATAAACTAGCAATTATGTCACAGAACACCAGGGAGTGAGAAGCATCAAAAAGAAAGATAAAGCGACTAAGTTTCCAGAGTAAAGAGTGCTTGCGACCAGAGCCTCTAGGGAAGGGTCCCTGGGGAGGTGACACTTGAGCATAGACCTGAACGAAGTGAAGGAATAAACCCAGCAAATTATCTGGGGAAATGGTGTTCCAGGAGAAGAAAGCACTACATACAAATATCCCAAGATAGGAACACGTTAGGTGCTCCTGAGGCTGGCCTTGCTGGAGCACAGGGAACAAAGGAGAGCGTGAGGGCCAGGACGTCAGAAAGTGGACCAAGGACCAGGATTTTAAGGACGACCGGGGATAAGAATAGGGAAACAGCAGGATATGATTTATGTTTTAGGGGGATCCTCTAGCTGTTGTGGATGTAGGGGCAGGAAGGAGAGCAGAGCAAGTAGTTAAGAGGCTACTGATGCAGGTAAAGCACTTAACGCTATGACCAGCATGATAAATATTCAATCAACAGGGCCTTAAAAAAAAAAATCCACCGGGAGGTAAACAACACAAAGATTTTCCAATTCTGCTCTCGTCCAATGAGGCGTCTCATAGGGAATGCTATATTGGCTGCTGAAAGTTCTAAAACTCTACCCGTCTCCAGTTTCCCAAATTCCCTTTTTTAAGGCAAGACTTTTCTAAGCCTGTGCCCCCAGTTTCTTGCATCCTGGTGGTCCATCATATCTTTACAAAGAAGAAAAAAAAAACATTGCTATGGGGCGCTTGGGCGGCTCAGTCAGTTAAGCACCTGCCTTCAGCTTTAGCATCTCATGATCTCAGGGTCCTGGGCTCGAGCCCCACGTCGGGCTCCCTGCATGGAGCCTGCTTCTCCCTCTGCCTCTCTCTCTCTCTGTGTGTCTCTCATGAATAAATAAATAAAATATTTTGTTAAAAAATCCAGAGACGCCTGGGTGGCTCAGTGGTTGAGCATCTGCCTTTGGCTCAGGTCATGATCCCAGAATCCTGGGATCGAGTCTCACATCAGGCTCCCCATGGGAAGCCTGCTTCTCCCTCTGCCTGTGTCTCTGCCTCTCTGTGTCTCTCTCATAAATAAATAAAATCTTTAAAGATTAAAACAAATCTCAAAGCAAACTATACTGTGGAGACAAGGAGTCTAAAGAAAGATTATTAATTTGCCCCTTTGGGACTATTTATCTTAAAATCAGTATAAGCATATAATCTCTCCATGATGGCTTATTTCTAGAATTGAGGAAATCCAAGTGACACTAGTGGGAGTAAGTCCAATACTTGACTATACATCTTTAGAATGAATATTGATCAATCATAGCTTTGTGGGTGGATACAGTTATCCAATAGGGGAATAATACCTACTATAGGTACAGTAATGCCTACAAAAGGTCAATGTCTAGACTATAGGAGATGTCCAATAAATATTTTCCAATTTAGTTAAAGAGCATATGAATAGAACCCTGATTAAAAGGATGCCTTGAGGGGCACCTGGGTGTCTCAGTGGTTAAGCATCTGCCTTTGGCTTAGGTCATGATTTCAGGGTTCTGGGATCAAGCTGTGCATCAGGCTCCATGCAGGGAACCTACTTCTCCCTCTGCCTGTGTCTCTGATTCTCTCTGTGTGTGTCTCGAATGAATGAATGAATGTTTTTTTTAAAAAAAGGATGCCTTGATGCCCATTGCCCAGTTGCTCCATCCCTCCACCCCAATATTTTCATGACGCTTCCAGAGCTCTTCTTGCCCTCTGATTCTATGATTTCCTCTTTGAAACACTGGCCTCATAACATAATTAAAGAGCCAAATTTCATTATTCAATAAAAAAATAATAAATTAAAATATGCTTGTATCCTTTTCCTCAAGTTCCAATAAATTAAACTCCATTCCAATTTCCTTCTTATGGAAAAGTCAGTGACTTTTGCTTTACTTAAAACCATTTTAAAGGACACTTGGGTGGCTCAGTCAGTTAAGCATCTCCCTTCAGCTCAGGGTTCTGGGATCGAGCACCACTTTCTCTCTCTCTGTCTCTCTCTGTCTCTCTCTCTCTCTCTCCTCTCTCGCCCAAATAAATAAAATCTTTAAAAAAATTTAGGAACATGATGGGAAAATAAAACAAGGTTTCTTATCCACCATGACCACACCTTGTCCGTCAGGAATTAATTCCAAAAGGTTAATCTTGAGCACATCAGCAAGCTAAGTGATGCAACAATGCTCAATGGAAAAGCCTACAGGAGTCATGCCTATTACTCCTAATTTCAGCCTTCTATTTCTATCACATAGGAAAGAACAAGAATTGATGAGAGAGCACTCCAGTGGAGCTCTTGTCCATAAAACAACAGGCTAGAATGGAAGAGATCTTTCAAATGCATCTATCTTTGAGAGATACAGCATCTCCTGCCTTTCTCATCCAGAACTGGATTAATCACCTGGGATTAGGTAATTGAGGAACTGCTGGGCATCAAGGCAGTTTCAATTTACATACCCTTCCTTGACCCCCTGGCTCTGCCCTCCACTGTCACCCATCTGCGGCAAAGAACAGAATGCCTTCCCCAGTCTCCAACTAGTGGAAAATGAAAAAAAATCTGACTTTCACCCCATATCATTTTCATCTTTCATCTTAATTACCACCACCAAAAGTACAGAAATCATTATCTTTACGATGATGAACGTCCAATTAGCATTTCCCATATAAATTTCATATTATAAAGGAGGTTGTAATGGATAATGCAACTTGCTAATGGCCTTTTTTTTTCCTGAGCTGAAAAATTGAGGTGCTTAACAAAATGAAATTAAATCTGAGCCATTTTCAAACAAATCAAGAACTTTAATTATTTGGATGGGAAAAAAAGGAGGAGAGACAAACTAAAATTTTTAAATGGTCATATTTTTAAATAGTTTCTCTTTCCACTACACTGCTCAAGCTCTCTCTCTAGACAGCTCAAGGCTTGTCTTGTTGTGCTCAATGGGTTTTAAACTATTGTGAAATTGTTAAATGGGATTTTTTTCATTAGCAGTACTCTTTAGTAAGTTCAAAACTTATTCCAAATAAACATTCTATTTGCTCTATGGCATTTTAATTGGTTCCCATCCACCACAGCTCCTCACGAAGACAGATGTTACAGGTGATACCAGCTTCTCTCTAATTAGAACACGATGACTTGAGCAACCACACGAGAGACTGTGATTTACTGAAGTAGAACCCTGGAGATGTCCAGCCAGATCAAGCTAGCTGAAGCATTAGGCAACACAACTGTGGTTGAACAGTATGTTCAGAAGTCACACAGACCCAGGTTCAAAGCCTGGCTTTGCCACTCACCACCTCTGTCAATTAATCTCTGCGAAGCGAGGAGAAGGCAACCTCTGAGAGTCAGCAAAGATTAAATGATAGAATAATATAAGGCACCTAGAACAATGACTGACAGATAACAAGTGTTCAATAAACATCAGAAAGAAGAGCGACTTCAATTCTGACTTAAAATTTGGAGATGGGGACGCCTGGGTGGCTCAGTAGTTGAGCACCTGCCTTTGGCTCAGGGCATGATCCTGGGGTCCTGGGATCAAGTCCCATGTCAGGCTCCCTGCAGGGAGCCTGCTTCTCCCTCTGCCTGTGTCTCTGCCTCTCTCTGTGTCTCCCATGAGTGAATAAACAAAATTTAAAAAATAAAACTTGGAGATAAATTATTATTCATTCAACAAATACTGCATTGAGCACTCAGCATATACCAGACACTGTCCTAAATGCAAGATATGTCAGAGAAAAAAACAGACCACCCAAGAAAAAAAAATCCCCAGAGAAACAACAAATAATAAACATCATAAACAGTTGTGTGGTAAGTGCCCCCCAAAGAGGGAGGGAGATTGAAAACAGATCGGTGGAGACGGTTTGCTGGCTGCAATTGCAAGCAGGGTAACCAGATTGAATTCTACATTTTGAAGGTAGAACCAAAAAGATTTATTGAAGGATCGCATATGTGGGATGTGAGAGAAAGGAGAGGACTTCAGCATGACTGCAAAGCTTCTGGCCTGAGCAACTGCAAGGATGGAGTTACTGCCAATTGAGACGGAAAAGACTGGAAGTGATGCCAATAGTGTGGTGAGTGTCTGTGTGTGTATGGATGTGGGATGTGAGAGAAAGGAAGGAGTTAAGGATGACTCCAAAGCTCTTGGCCAGAGCACCTGCGAGGACAGAGTTGCTGCCAACTGGGTGTTAAGTGTCTGTTTGTGCTAGACCACCTCCCATCCACCATAGCATCTAGAGATGGCAACTGCCTCAATAAAACGTTAGGGAAACATCCAGATCTTTTTTTATTTGGCTTGATGATGTTTTGCTGTATTACTCCAGTAGAGGTTCTAGCTTGGCAAACCTTCCTTTCTCTATTTCATAACAGAGGAAGGTAAAATGGCAGGGTATACAATATGCATTAAAAAGAGTTGAACATCCCCAGCTATGTATAGGTGTGCATGTGCTACTAACTGGTTATTGAGAGTAATAAGCACCCAATATACCTTTTTTTGATAAAAAATGACCATATAACACTAAGAAATTAGCAGACTGTCACAGAGAGCCATGAATGGTACTGCAGGGACATAATCTGGCACCTCAAAAGTTATTGCCATGGGCAGTTATAGTGACCAACCATCCTGGTTTACATGAGACTTTCTCACTGAACGTCCTGTGACCCCTAAAACTCCCTAGTCTCAGGTAAACTAGGACAGTTGGTCATCCTAAGAGAGGATGTTAAGTTTAGGAGATGTTAAGTCTGGAATTTCTATTTGCCATCCCAAGTATAGACATCAAGTAAACAGATGAATATACAAACCTGGAATTGAAGAGTGAGGAGACATAAATGGTATACATGGTATTTAAGACAATGAGACAGTATATCACCATGGGATTTTATATTCAGTAAGAAATATTTACCAATGGAATTTTGTTCAGCACATACTGAATGCCAAGGAATTCCTGTATTAGGAACATAGGTAATAGTTCAAACCATTTGAACAGCCACAGCATAGCAGGGAAGACAACCAATTCAGTATAATGCATTGTGTTGCACGCAAGCTCAGGAGTGGTCTCATCAAGGACAAGATGATAGCACAGGTATTTGAAGGATGAAGAGGAGCTTTCCAGGAGATGAAGCTGCAGAGAGAGAGGGAATTCAGAGCAGAAAACACAGTATGTGTGATAATACAGAGAAGTGAAACAGCATGACAGATTTCAGAAAAACGTCAAGAAGTTTGCTGGCTCAGGCTCATGAAATTAAAGGATGGAAGTGATAAGAAATGAAGTTAAAAAAAAAAAGCCACGTTTATCACTATTGGGCAGGCGCTTAAATCCCAGCAACAAAACAGAAACACGGGGCTTCTGGACCAAACACCACAGGTATTTCAGGCCCACTGTAAGTAACCGCCGCATGGTGCTGCAGTCCAAGCTTCACAGTTCATTAAAAATATAAACGTGGGGGAAGTAGTTTTCTCTATTTTTAGCAGTGCCTTCATCTAAAAATAGAGGTAACATACATACATACATACATACATACATAAATAAATAAATAACAATAATCATGAAATATTTGGTCAAGCTCCCTCATCAATGTGTAGGGAGGTACAAATGGAATAAGGAAGCAAAAATGCTAACTGATGGATTTACAAGGATCCTCATTCTTTTGTGACTATATTGACTTTACCTTTCCAACCAACCGTAAAAATGAACCACACCCAACAAAGGAAAGTCAGAAGATATATTTGTAGCAGAAAGTGCAGTTGGAGGCCCATGTGAGTCTTGTCAACCCCACTGTGGGTAACATAAATCTGTAACATTTTAGAACTAAAATAACTAAATTATTAGTTTAGAGCCATTTTTTAATATTTTGATTCCAGACTAGTTCACAATGTTCTATTAGTTTTAAGTGTACAATATAGTGATTCAACACTTCCGTACATCATTTTTCAGTGCTCTTAATTCCTTTTACCCATTTCACCCATCCCCCTACCTGACTTTAATGGTTTTTAAACTTATGTTAGCAACAGAATCCTTTAGTCATACAGAATCCTAAATATAATCTTAATTTATAAATTTACTAAAAGTGGAACTGTCCTGAGTACTAAAAGTAGACTAGGGGAACAGAAGACAGTTTTTTCTGTTCCAATTCCCTATTTGGCCACTAAGACACAGTCCAGAACCCCAGAGTTCTACAGAATAATTTCAAGATAACTGTTACAAATAATCTAATCCAATCTCTTCATTCCATAAATGAGGCCAAGGGCTAAAAGGAGAATGGCATTTACCCAAAGTCACAGTGTTAATCAGCTCCCCATGGGTATAATTCCACTGTGCCATGCTCTCTCCTGATAGCACCATTCCTAGCCCTTTGGTATACTCTGCTCATTTCCTATACTAAGAAATGGGGTAGTTTTTATACAAAAAAAAAATTAAGGGTATTGAGTACTTATTACTTCCAATAACCAATAGTTAATACATAAATACACAGTCCCAGCCAACCAGGACAACTGGTTGCACTAACAATGGAAACATTCTCAAGGTGAAAAGCTCACACAAGAACAGAAGATGGGCTGTAACAAAACTAATCTAGCACTGGCCTGAAGGCTTAGCTTCTATCCTTGAAGATATAATTTTGTTCATTTTAAAAGGAATACTGGTTTGGGGGGGGTTGCCCAGTGGTTGAGCATCTGTCTTCGGCTCAGATTGTGATCCCAGGGTCCTGAGATCGAGTCCCACATCAGGCTTCCCACAGGGAAAATGCTTCTGTCTCTGCCTCTCTCTGTGTGTTTCTAATTAGTAAATAAATAAAATCTAAAAAAAAAAAGGAATAAGGTTTGAATCATAACTAGTAGACAGTAGTCTCTTCTGATCCATAATAACAATAGCTACTGATTGAGAACTTACCTTCTGCTAGGCATCATATAAGCACTTTATAAGAATTTCTCATCAAATCTTTATGAAAGATAAATATAATTTTTATTTCCACTTACTGATGAGAAAACTTAAATTTCCATGGGTTAAGTTACTTTCCCAAAGTGACCCAGCCTGGATTAGAAATTAGGTCTGCCTTCCTCCAAAACCTTTCCTCTTCAACGCTATATTGTCTCATGCTTACTCTATCAAGCAGATATTCCAATTTTCAATAATTAAGAATCTATTAAATATCCTGAGTTTCAGAAATGTTTTTGACAGATTCAAATACAGAATATAACTCAAAAGTATTATCCTCTGATCTACCAAACTAGGTCTAGACCAGCCAATACCAATTTAGCTTTGCTTTATGGAAGAATCGAAGTAGGGGTCTTTATAGCCTATAAATCCAATTGGTGTTTGTTTTAAAAGCCCAAAAGATTATATGGGAGAGCACCAAAGTTTTACTACTCACAGAGATAAATAACTACAGAATTTCCTGACATAGAACAAAAAAGCAAACTGACAAGTAAAGATCAGTGGCAAAGTATATATAATGGATCCTCCATACTCACTCATTAAGATGTCTTAATGGTGAATGGCAAGTCTCTGCATCTATGGAGGCAAAAGGTGAGCAAGGAGACACCTTTCAAGTTCCTGACAGCCAAGGATCCATTATCTAAAATATAGCATTTGCAGGAATCAATAAAATATATCCATTGCAAAACTGAATAGAGCCCATCTGCAGTGGCAGAAATCAAACTCTGAGCCTAGGGCTCAGTTGAGGCTCAGCTACTACCAGGGCTACAGCAGCAGGTAGGTACATAGAGAAGAGAACCATGGTAAGCAATTAAAAGAAATTATTAAAAATAAATTAGGGAGAATCCGTTCATTTAACAAATACATGGGAGTCCACATGGTTATAATACAAAATCACTCAGACATCAGTACGAAACAGATCCAAGATTCCACCCTAGCCCTTCCAGGTAGTAATAATAATTACAACTGTTACTAGGGCTAGTACTTAGTTTCATGTGTACCACGCACTGTGATAACTATTTGATTTTGTTCTCAGAAAGGTCACATAGGTAGTAAGTGATCCTAATCCAGGTCTATCTGATTTGAAAATCTAATCTTCACACCAAAAGCTTCTTGTTACAGAAGACTGAGATCTCCTGGCACTTCCAGAGAAGCCGGATTCCCTCTTCTCTGCCTTTCCCCTCCTTCTCTTCAATGGCTTACTAGATGTGAGAATTCAGGGAATTGCTGCAGAGCCTCAATTTATTCATCTTCAGTGTAGATCAAAGTACTTGCCTCATCGGGTTGTTGAGAGAATTATCTGAAATCATCGTCCAATGCAGGGTTTATCTCATGGAAGGATTTTTAATAAGTGTTGGTTCCGATAGCATAGAATTATACCATATGGTAACAGGAAACTCAAGAATTATAGAGCCTAGCTCATGCCCTTAAAATGTCTACAATCAAGTTCATTGTTATCCGTAACAGGAAGTAAAGAGTTTAACCTTGCTAGCCATGCCTTGATATCCACATCAGGACAAAATTCTGGGCTAGATGATGTGTTGACTTAACATTTCATTTGTCTTTAGGTCTTTAGCTTATTCAATACCCTTCTTTGATGAGTTCCTTACCTCTGAAGGAAAAGAGCTTCCAAAATCTTGCCCAGAGATTTAGCCTCAATCAATGGAAATACACCCACCTTTCTGGCACCACCATCAACTTTGCCAGGCATCTTCCTGGAACAAATCAGATCTTGCTTGGGCTTTAAAATGCTTATAGTAGAAGTTCTGAAAGGCAGTGTTTCCCCATTCTTGGGAAGAGAGAATCACAACCCATTCGTTATGGTTGAAATGTCAAAATAATCAAATGCTTTCTTCCATGAATTTGAACATAATTATAACAATTAAAATATTATTATTCTTACTGCTAGACTTCTGATACACTGAGTGAGAGAAGGACGAAACTCTGATCTACGATCTGTGCACTAGAAATGTTTACATAAGGGTCATCCAATGTAAATGTCATGCCAGAAAATTAGATTGAGAATTACTGATCTGTTGGGTCAGCAGCTCTGGGGTGAATAAAAGTGAAAGGTAAGGGATATTTACCCCGAACCAGAACATCAAGAAAGATAGACAGAAAAATAGATTGATATAAGTCTAATATGTCATCATGTGCTCTTCTTAATACATTAGCTTAAATTATCACATAATAACTCAATTGACTACATATCCAGGCTATGGATTCTCTGTTTCAAATATTATTCTCACATCATCTTTCCTTTTATACCCACTGTATTTCTGAGTTTTCTTCTCCAAGATTATTTATTAATATCCACATCACGTATAATTAGGGAAAAAACTCTTCTACTGCTTCCAAAGTTCTAAAACCAATGATAAATAATTGTCAGTTCCTATAAAATATATCATTGCTTAAATGCATATCTCCACTCACCCATTCATTTATACAAATTTTGGATAGAGGCAAGAGAGAGAGAATCATAAGCAGGACACACACACAGTGCAGAGCCCAATTCAAGGCTTGATCTCATGACTCTGAGATTGTGACCTGAGCTGAAATCAAGATTCGAACGCTTAACTGACTGAGCCTCCTAGACGCCCCTATCCAAATATTTAATAAGCATCTACACTTCCCTGACCCTCCACTCAGAATTTACGAGGTCATATATAGATGAATTAAGTGAAGATCCTCCTTTGGGGGTAGTTTATAAAAATGAGACAAACCAAATTATGTGCCATAGGAACAAGTGGTAAAGTGACAGTGTTTAAAAGTTCCCACTTTGGATTCAGGCAGCTTAAAGCTGAATTCTGGCTCTGGCACTTCATAGATTCATTACTGGGACAGAGAGTGGTGACAGTTGTCATTGTACTGGGAAATGTTAGACTGGGACGGGTGATTGTAGAGGTTGTGAAGGTTAGGGGCGTCTGAGTGCTGTGCTGTGTAGTGGTTGGGAAGAGAGGAGGACGTACGCCATGCTGACAAGTTCCAAGCAGAGAGGGATTCATTCCAATGAGGTTATCAAGAAAGGCCTTGTGGAGAATGTGGCGCACCAGCTTGGCCTGAAAGGATGAATAATTTGAACATATGGAGGAAGACTAGAAAAAGGACGCTGTCGACAAAAGAAACATCGTGAATAAAAGCAGTGTAACAGCAATGCAAATGTATGCTCTGGAAACACAAGCCATTCAATCCGACTAAAGGACAGAGACAGAAATAAGGCTGGAAAGAAAGGTGCAGGTCAGATCACAAAATTTTAAACTCCAAACAGGCTAAGGGATTTAGACTTTAATTACCATGGACATTCACAAGAAGCCCAGGATTGCTTCTTAGGGAAAAGTAATCTCTGTGAGTAAGGCATAGGTCCCAGCACAGGGTGATAGTTTAATAAATTTCTATTACTATTATCACAGAAAAATCAATAACCCTACAGTGTATTCAATGCTGGAGTCATGCCTGCTCCCTGTCAACAGACCAAAGAGAAATGATTTCTGGCACCTAGAAATGTAAGTTGAGGGAAAATGTGTTTATTGATGCTTGGTTTAATTTATTGCTGTTTCAAGTCCTGACAAAAAGAGAAGGCAAGCTCCGAAGAAAATTGCAAGGGTGGTAACGTGGCTCAGATCATTTTAAAGTAAATACAGAAATGTTTTGTTCTCTCAAACTACCAAGACACAAAATCGAGTTACTACTGAAGAAAACCCCCCTTTAAGGATTTAGAAATTGAAAGGGATTCATGAAAATCGACCCCGAGGTCACCAAATCCAGGTTCCCCCATAAGTAGTTACTCATTTTTTCACATTGAGGCTAATTAAGTAGAAATCCTCATAGGGTAAAAATCAAAGAACTGTAAGGCTTCATAAGCACTACAATTACATAAGACTCTCACTTTGGCTTCTGGATGTATTAACCAGGCCTCTTTCACCCACCAAAGACAGAAACTCAACTCAAATGGCTTACGCTTACACACACGTAATTAACCCACATAGCCAAAAAGCCTAGGAATGTAAACAGGGACAGTTCCAGGTGCTGAAACGGTGTCATGACCCACTTTGACCATCCCTCAGCTTTGCTTTCCTCTGAGTTGGCTTCATTCTTTCCATAAGGAGATAAGAGTTACCACACAACCCCAACTTCCGTTACCTTTATTACTTATGATCCCGCCCCAAAATTAAAATATCGTATCTCCCATCCTGTCGGAGCGTCCCCAGCCTCCTTTGTAAAATGAAGGCATCGTATCAAGTTTCCTGGAATGCTCTAATCTACCATGCTTAAACCATGTTGACCACACTCCTTGACTAATCACCACGGTCGGGCAGAAAGAATCCAGCTCTATTATTAAAGGTAATATCCTGGTAACCGGGTATTACACCAACCCTGAAATCTCAGAAAGAAGTTTACTTCTTGATCAAGCATTCAAGTAGATGCTCCTAACTGGCAGAGGGGAGCTCGGCTCCCCGCAGTCATTCAGGGTCCGTGTATGTACTTCATACATCCTGGGAAAGCAGAAAAGATTTCTGTGTAAGGAAATGAAGTGACACAGTCAATGTCTTTGTTTTACAAACAAGGAAAGGGACATAAAGGTACAACGTAAGTCCACTACTCTCTTGTTCAAAGGATCGGAGCTCTAGACCCAGAACAGCAACTTGCTCCCACATGACCTGCGATACCTCTTCACATCTCATCTGAAAGACACCACTTCGTGTGCATCAGGCCCTGTCACTCCCCTGCTCCCAAGTCTTTACTCTTTAAATATCTAAACAGTGTATACACACTACATAAGGTGTCCCTTATAAAAATCAATTTACCTCTCCAAAATATAGATAAGGAGATGCACCTATGACACAGTGGGATCAAGGGATTTCTGAAGAAGCTGTGGGAGTCTGATCCCAGACTATGTGGGTATCAAAAACAGAGAGGATGCTGTTCTCACAAGATAGAAATAATGTTCCCTACACCCACATCTTGACATATGGATGTGGATGGGTATGGTGTTTTGATGAGAGAGTGAGAATTCATTGTAATTTTAAAGCTTATATAACCTTATGAAAGCCTTGTTCTCTGCGTCAAGCTTAGATTAGGAAACTGAACCGGTAAAAACCTCCTAAGATGTTACCTGCCAAAAAGTCTCTTATTGATCTCATGACTCGAATTAATTCTAATTACCAGTAAGAAGAAGGGCTCCTGGTGCTTGAAACACCCAGAATCTACACCAGGGGACACCTAGCATAAATATCAATAAATGCTCAAGGAAGGAAGGAGGAACGGAGACCAGAAGGGAGGGAAGGAAGGAGTAAAATGGAAGGAGGAGGGGGAAGGAAGGAGTAGAGGAAAGAGAGAAGAAGGGGAGAAGGGGAGAAAGGAAGGTTTGAGGTTTTATAATGGCTGGAGAGGTTGTTTCATTGCTCACCACACAGACGCTCACAGATAGAAAAACAGACACCCTGCACACAGACACCCACTGGCCCTTTGCAATAACCGTGAACATTCCCTCGTGCCCAAGGAAACTGCCTTCAGCAACCTTCCCTTCCCCATCAACCACCTTCAGCAACCTTCCTCATCAGGGATGGATGAGAGGGGGTTATTACAGAAAATAAAAAGGACCATTAAACATAATCTTGTCTGCCAGCACCGACCGCAGATGACATTCCCGTGCGTGTTTACTGGAAAGACCAATCAGTAGGGAAACATTTTGTTTACAATAACCACCCCTGTAGCACTTCAATACCAGTCAAAGGAAGTTAAATGACACCACAAGCAACTCCAAACCGTAAGTGACTTAACAGAGGAACAGGCCATTCCTCATAGCACATCCAGGATGGTTTAACTGTGGGGGAATAAGTCATTCGGTGACTCAAGCTCTTCCCATCTTGGGGCTCTACAGTCTTCTAAGTCCTCAGAATCTGTCCGAGGAAATCCTTTAGCCATAAACTGGTGACAGGGAATGGAGAATCATTACAGGAGGTGGGCAGTGCCTAGAACTGCCTAGAAGGCTGGAAATGGCATCTCTCTGCGCTCCAGGGAAAGAAAACGGTGTCACAATTAGTCAGTGTCTGACATAAGCTACACATATCTCCCTACTCTGTGACCACTCACTCCTGATGTGTGCTACATTTCTGTGACTTTCGGTGCTGACAGTACTTTTACAATCCTGATGCTGGCCAAAGTCGCCCAAAATGGATTTTACGACCTGGCAGTAGTAAAGAGGCAAAGGCAGCACCTCCACTGTCCAGGTCCCAAGTCAGCAGAACTATTAAGAAAAACAGAAGACTTTCGAGTTTCCCAGGTGAGCATCCCATGCTGACCAACCCGAACACACTGATCTCTGATTCCTCTCTAGCCATATAGTCTGGGAGGAAGCTCCAGAAGGATGAGGAGGCTCACACCAGTGGCTGAGAAAGAAGATCCATTCCCACAGGAAATTGCCTTGAATTCTGCTGCACAAATCATATCATATCCTTTCTGGCCAACCTGTTAAATCTCTTCTCCCTTTAAGATAATAAGGCCACGTTTATTAATTTTGACTACAAATGCCATCAAGAGTGGTGAGAAGCTCATGTTCTTTAGGAACCTTAGCCTGGAAAGCAGAGCCCGAGACAAAGGCTTATGTGGTCCTGCTAAACCTGGAGCTCAAACAGCTGCAACAGGAGCGAGGGACAAGGGAAGTCCTAGCAAGCTGGCCACTGCGGAATACAACTAATTGCTCTGCCTTACACAACCATCACTTGAAAATTCTATTATGAACTGAGTCTCAAGACTCCCTGTCCATGGGGGGAAAGTCAGTGGAGGTTGCCCACTGGCTTCCTTCTCCCATTGGAAAAGATCTGCCTTATTAGGTATTAACTCCCAGCCCATGTTCTGGTGACACACTCATGTGAACTGATTAGAGTCATGGCACCAATTATCATGTACACCTCAACATCCACAGAGAAGTCCTGGGGCAGAAGGCAAGAGGTGGGTGACACAGGCATGAGGATGGGTGCCATCAATTGGGCCTGCATAGTCGTTCGGGGTCCACCTCGCCGGTTGCTGCAGCATCGAGGCCAAGAGGATCTGACGTGGTGTTTGACACAGGATTCCTCAGGAGACCAACAGGCCAGAACGGGTCCTTCCAGGTAACGATGTTCTGTAAACCTAGTAGTAACAGTTAATCAGAATTTAGCTTACTACGGGTAAATATTCCTGGAGCTCTTAGCTGCATGGAGAATGCAATGACGGGAAATGCTGAGTGAGCAAGAGTCCGAGCCAGGAAAATACTCTGTCTATCTTTGGATGCATCTATAGGCCCCTGTAGAGGTACCAGAGGACTGTTTATCTCATATCTCTCAAAGCTCAGATGGCTCCTCCCTGATGTTTCTGCTTGGGCGTGAATCCAACTGTCCTACCTTTGCTACAACATCCAGTCCATTTTACTTCTAAGGGTTCTTCATAGAAAAGTTCAAGTTACTAAGAATTTAAAAAGGACTCGAACTAGCTCAAGTTAAAGGGTAGCTTGCGGTAAATATTCGCATCCTGTGGATGCTCAAGAAAAGCTGAGCAAACAAACCTCAACAACAGCAGAAGTGGAAGCAGCTCCAAGGGCAGCTACTTTCCTCTTTCCCCGTCATTCCCTCAGTTTCCTGCTTCCCTCTTTCTCTCCTGACATCTTCTTGCTCTTCATTTCTGTCCCAACTACATTCCCCTGAGTTCCATTCTCTCGGTGTTCAGTATATATGTGTCCCCATAATGACTATCCCAACCCAACTATCATGTGACCTTCAAGTACAAATGCTGCTAGTATGTCTCCCCCAGGTCCTCATTTCCAGAGAGGAAATTTTTGTGTTTTTTTAAAGCCATTCCACAAATACTATGAGTCATTGGCCACTTGCCCCCCAAGAGTTTCCCAGTCCTGGTTGTATGGCCTGTGGGTGAGGCCCTAAAGCTTAAATGCCCATTATCTAGGGCTCCAAAGAACCAAAGCACAGCCCTTTCCAAGTTCTAACCAACTGAGGCCAGCAGAAAAAATAAAGTCAGCATCAAATTAGAGGGCCCACTTAATTATGATATACCTAAGATAGAAATCATGGCTGGGCCTCCCCACTCCCACCTTTGCTCTGAACTCATCCACCCAATTACAGACAGAGAGCCTAGAAGAGAGAACACAGAGGCCTAAGTAAACAAGACTCCTACCAGTCAGATACCAAATGTAGACCAGAAAGGGAAGCTCTCCAAGAGAGAACAAAAGGACAGAGTCTGATTCTGGCATACTCTGGGAAGACCCACCAGTAACTTGGGACAATCTTATTAGCTGTTCCTCTTTCCAAAGAGAGGGCTGAGTCAAGAAGTAAAGAAAATGGAAAAAGATGATTCCTCCACAGTCCTTCAGGAGGAGTAGACACGTTGGCATATGTTCCTCTCCTACGAGAAGTCTGATTTGGGGGGGAAGGGGCTTGTTGTTGAGAAAAGAGAAGGGATCCCTTCTACTGATGTACCAAGGACTGCAGATTGGAGCTCCCCGGGCTTTGGTCCCCATGAGCTTCCAGAACCGACAAAGAAATAAAAGTCCTGCTCTCCAAAGAAAGAGCAAGGCCAGGCACAGAGCAGGAGGGAAGCTGCTCATTGGTATTTAAAAGAATCCCGTTGTGTTTTCCTTGCGCTTCTGAATTGAAATCTGTGAGATGAGGCAGCTGGAATCCAAATGGATTTCAACAGCAAGAGGGTGGGTATTAATCAAAAGAGAGGCGGGCAATGAGCTTGGCCGGCTGTGCAACCCCGGTGGAAAGACACTGGGGAGGTGCTCGAAGCTGCTGCCTCCCCTGCTGGATGGGCAGACGGAAAGCCATTTCTTTGCAGGGTCAGGAGAGAATCTGATCTTTCACCTAAGTGCCCCGCCTCGGGCGGGCTGCAGGGCTCTCCGCAAAAGAGCTCAATTCCCTAAAGACCCGCCTGGAAAGAAAACTCCTTCTCTTCTTGATGGTTTGAATGATACGTCTCAGCATTTGCCCGAAGTGGTGCCACTACTAGTTCTCAGTAGGCTCTGGGACGCACAGAGGGCTCTGCTCCAACAGACCACCGGACCTCCACAGGGAGGCGGAGTAAGTGCGCACGTGCAAGACCAACAGCCTCCTCCAGTACTTTGGGGAACACCCCAGCGCACAAGCGGGCAATAAGCACCACAAAATCGTACGTTAAAAAGACCAACTGTGGGCCTCAGAAAGCGTGGGAAAGACGAAGTGATTCAATCATTCTTTTAGTTGCTCTTCATTCAACGTCTGTCACACATCTGCTGCAATGTCTATCACACGTCTGCACCAAAACTCATGTGCAGACTGACACTATATTCGTCTTGCACATGCATGAACGACTACTTTTTGGAAAGTAGGTATAGACTGGAGAAAAGAGGCAACCCTTTGCTGCTTGCTTACTTCCCAGACCTTCTAATTTGCAGCGCTCTAAATCTCATCTGGGTTCCCTAAATACGCCTGTTCCCTGGGTATATGTCACCTAATTTAATGGTTTTAAAAATGTCACCTAAATTAATGGTTTTCAAAACCACGGCCAAATTTCCACCTCTGGTGCAGGCCTCCTTACTAAACTTGAGCCTCCACCGCCTGACTAGCATCTACATGCTTACGTCTACAGGCTACACATGCCCAAATCTAACTAAGCTTCTGGACTTGCCCCACCAAGCCTTGCACAGGCTCTCCTATTGAACAGACGGCAGCCCCACTTCAAGGTGCTCATCCCAAGAGCCTGAGACATCGTCACTGCTTCTCTCTCAAATAACCACGGATAACCCGCCAGCAAATTCCACCAGCATCCCCTTCATTCATTCCAAATATACAGAGAACCCAACTACTTCTTACCACGGTCACCACCACGGCCCTGGACCAAGGCATCTTCGGCTCTCACCTGGTTTACTGGACTGTCCCCCAACGCATCTCCCTGCTTCTGCCCCTGGCTCTTTAGCATCTGCTCTCAAGACAGCAACCAGAGAGATGCATTAGCAACACATACCAGATCAGTTCATCCTCCATTCCAAACCATCCAGGGGCTTCCTATTTCACTCATCAGAAGACCAAAATTCCTCCCAATGACCCATAAGGTTCTTCATGGTAGGAATTACATCCACTTACATCCCACTCACTCCCATCCCTTCACTTTGTTACAACCACATTGGTCTCTGTGGTCTTCCCTCAAACAGCTAACCAGACTTCCACTCAGGACCTTTGCACTTGATGTCTCCTCTTCCTGGAAATACGGCTCACTTCCTCACTTCCTGCCGACAGGTCAGTTTATGGAGGACCTCCTATAGGAAATAGCTACTGCCCCTCAGGACTCCTCACTCCCTTACCATGCTTTATTTTTTTCTTTTGTCATATTTTCACCATCTTATATGGCCTTGAGTATACAAATGTAAGTAAGAGCTAAAGGAACAAAAATGAAAACCATGAGATAATAAAAGGAATTTGTGTTTTGTTCTCAAAAAATAAAAAATATAAATAAATAAATAATTAATTAATTAATTAATTAATTAATTAATTAAAAAAACAGAGATGTAAAGGAAGAAGAGACAGATACAGGTAGGGAAGGGTTATGCAAATAGTGTGAATAGAAGGACCAAATGAGGTAAAGTGGTCAGTCAGTGAGATGAAATGCTACAAGGTGAAAAACAATTATAAACAGAAGTATCTAATATCCTTTTTGAAGTTGTTCAACTTCTCATATTTCCTCAATGCATAAATTTTGTCAAACCTACACACTGCCTTATACACGTCCTGTCTGTTAGGGCAACAACCCTAAGGACTACACTTAGAGCCTTCCACCCCGGCAGACTGAGGGAACCAGGGGGCTGCAACCAGCACAATCAAAAGACCAGAATCTGAGTTCTGGGTCATCACTTTTTAACTATAAATCCCTGGGCACGCCTCCAAGCTTTGGTTTCCCCAAACTGTACATAGCAAATAGCTACACACACTGGTGATGCAGATAGAGTCACATCACTTCTATCAGCTTTATTAGCAATAAAGCCAGTATCACCCTCTTGAAGTTCTTCATTACCGTGAATTATCCAAGAAACTCAAGGGATTTAAAGACCCATGAAAAGGACTTTTCTTATTCAAGGGTATGAAAAATAAGAGTCTGATCAGTCAACAGATGTGCTCTGCTAGAATTTCTTTGCTGGAGCTGGTTCTTTACCGAGATTGCTACGGACCCATTACTGTGATATTTCACTGCTCCGCTTTCTGGCACAGGTGAATCTCCGTCCCTTTAGAGCTATGCCAGCCAACAAAGCCCCCAAGTTGGATTTCTCTTAGTTATGAATCTAACAACCAACACTTGTAAGTTCTCACATACAGCCACTTTCCAGGGAAGCCATTTGGCCCCAGCGCACCAGATTGCACTTGGCTTTTGATCCTGCCTCTCAGATTCCAAACCATCTATCCATCTTCTTTGCAGACTAGGAAAACAGGCTGCTTTTCTTTGATGATGTCAAAACTAAAAAGGTCTAAATATGGCCCCTGAGTGTGGGGCTACTGCTCCACCCAGGGACTTGTGAAGGACATAGTCTGCCATTCTAAGAAAAGCTAGCCTCAGCAACTCTAAACACATTCCCCCTTGTACGAGGGTGCAGTGTTTAAGGTGACCCACTATTCTCACTGAATGAGGGGGATCTGCTGGTGATGACTCCAAGGTGAAGAGAAAAAAATAATCTCTTGGAGGCCACACTGCTGTAGGTCCAACTTTGTTGCTGGAAGGACCATATGTGATACTGTGAAAGTGCTCCCTTAAGCCTGGTGCACTACGCGGACGCCGGGTGTCATCCTAAAGAGGTGTGAAGCGCTCTAGCATAGCAGGAAGAATAACGTCACAAGGTAACGCAGACTAGAAAAAGAATCAGTTCTGCAACTTACTGTCTGTGCCATTCCGTGCAAGTTACGTACCCTCTCTGAGCATTCATTTGTAAAACGAGAAGACCGTATTATTCCAATATTTGTATTATTAATAAGGTGTATTAATATGACAATTACCTCTTGGAGTTGTAAGGAGTTGACTACTGAACACCAATCAAACAGGCACATGTCTACCTCAGCTCCAGGCGCAGAGTAGGTAAGGACTCCATAAATGGTGGCTCGCGTTATCTTTACTTGTAGCTCTAACTAGAGCAAATGCGCGTTGACGTCGGGTATGATGAAACACACACGGGTATTGTTCATTTAACGCTTACCTGCATATGGTCATTACTGCCCTTTGGCACATGAGGCCATTAAGGCCTAAGCGAGCGGTGCGCTCACACTACGGGAAGGCAGCAGGGAGACTATTTGGACCCAAGTGACTAGGCCAGCCCCATAACCAACCACCCCTACAACTCGACAGCGTCCTAAAACTAGCATTTTGGTTCTGCAGGTCAACTGTGATTCTGCTAATAAGCCACCTCAGTCGAGTGGCTTCGCTTCAGGCTGCAGGTTTTAGGTCAGCTCCGTCGTCTTCCTCTGGATCCCAGGCTGAAAAGAGAGTGGCCACCAGGGCCATGTCCTGTGACAAGTAACCAAAGCACAAGGAGGAGGCCCAACCACGCAAGTGCATTCCAGGCCCCACTCCCCGCGCATCTGCTGAGACGCCGAACAAAGCAGCTCTCACAGCGGAGCCCGCGTTGGGCAGAAGGGAAGTCTAGGGGGTCCACAGAGGCAGCAGGGCAAGAGGCCTTGAGCGATAGTTCTGCCCATCACACCAGACCTCAGCAACTGCAGAGTCTGAGTTCCTATTCCCTGTCCCACAAGGCCTCTCTCCTGTTCTGAGATGGTACTTCTCTAACCAAAAAAAATCATTATTAAACCTCTTTTTCACCATTAACCTGTGTGGGATCTTAGATTCCCTTTTTTTCTTTTTTTAACACTATTTATTTACTCATGAGAGACAGAGAGAGAGAGAGAGAGAGAGAGAGAGAGAGGCAGAGACACAGGCAGAGGGAGAAGCAGGCTCCACTCAGGGAGCCCGACGCGGAACTTGCTCCCGGGTCCCCAGGATCACGCCCTGGGCTGAAGGCAGCGCCAAACCGCTGGGCCACCGGGGCTTAGCGCCTGTGTCACCTGGCTGGGCTCTTTAAAACAGCTGAGAAGCCCAGCTGGAGGGAAAGTGGAAAGTTGATAGTCCACCATTGCATGCTCATCGCAAAGCCAGGCTGTGCAGCCCCAGTAAGCAACCTGCTGGGTCTGCAAATTTACCATGCTTCACTCTGTTAAAACTTTATTGGGCACAGTATGGTAACTCAATTATTAGTGAGAATGACACTGGCAAGTGTCACTACCATCGCAACCAATTATTTTTTCCTTAATATCTTTTTTTTACATCACAAGCTGACCAAACTCAACAAAAGCCATGCTCTTCCACAGGGCATAGTCAGTCTTTCCCTGCTTTCCCCATTTTCTCCCGTGGCCAGGGCCCCACAACTCCCTCACCAGCTACAAGCTTCCCTCTTCTCCCGACAGCAGTGCAGCTCCCCGCCACCCCCACCCCCCGCCGCGCAAGGAGCTAACTGTAAACACAAATCAGGCCGTTTGGCAGGATTCTGTGTTACTGGTAGTTTTTGTTTTGTTTCCTATAAATCAAAATTCGGCTGACCTTATTCTTTTCTTCATACTCACAGTGGTCCTGACTTAGAAAGCATGGAAACAGAAACAAACCCATAAAGCCAACCTGAATCACCACCCCAAAGAAAGAAATGCCCGAGAATGGATTCAAAACCAATAAATAAATAAATAAATAAATAAATAAATAAATAAATAAATATTCTAAAAAATAAACTAAAAATTAAAAAAAAAAAAAACCACCAGCACCTGCCCTGGAAAACCCATAGGTCCCTGGCCTTCCAAGGTGTCCTGGACTCCCCAGTTGTCCCCCTGGACCTTGTGTGGTTCACAGTAACCAGCTGGGCTACAAGTCAAAGGACGACTAATATGAACGCATAAGCAACCGGCTTGCCAATCTACACTCTTCAAAACAGAAAAATTCTAATACGCACAATCCAGAGAAGTCACGTTTGGCAGCTGCTCCAAGCCCTTCAAGCTGAAGTCCAGGTGGGCAGAGGATGACCCTCTACATTTAACACATACTTATCAGGGCCGAGGAAATCCTATCACCGGAAAAGAGAAAATAGATGTCCTCAGAGTTTCTCCTGAAAGGTACCTCTCCACCTTGTCTCTTGGGATCGGATGCTGAACATTACCCACTGAAGAAAAGCCACCTAAAAGGAGGCGAGCCTACCTGCACTGCAGGATCTCCCCCGCCCCGACCCCGCACCCCCAGATCCTGGAATTTCTTGTCCCTACTGAACCAGGAGGTACAGAAAAGGCAACAATCTCTAGCCATAGCAACCTGGTACGGTCTTCAGGCCAGATTTCCAGGCCCTTATGGCCAGCTTTGGGGTTAAGGCTGGAGTATACATGTTCTGGGGTCAGCCCAGCCCTACACTGATGACACATCCGGTAACAGGCCTCCATAAAAGCTTCAGCTAGTTCCATGGGGTCATCACTCAGACCATGGTGAGTATCCAGAGCCAGGGTTACAAGCAAAAAAAAAACACACGCACTAAATGATGCATCTTGGCTCTGAGTTTTCCATCCACAACTTCCCCCAGGAAACTCGGCCTGCGGGGCTCAGACTGCTGACGCATGTGGTTTTCTTCCCTCTTCTAAGGCTTCACCATGATCTTGCAGCAAGTGAGTTTCTTTCCGTCCCCCTGACCCGGGGCTGCAGCCGCGCTCCGGCTCCACAGCGGGAGTGAAGTCGGGCTCCCGCCTGCCCGCCCCGCGCCGGCACCTGCACCCGCACCTGTACCTGCACCCGTGCCTGCACCTGCATCCTCGCCTGCACCTGCACCTGCACCTGCATCCACACCTCCACCTGCATCCACACCTGTACCGGCACCTGCACCTGCACCCGCACCTGTACCTGCACCCGTGCCTGCACCTGCACCGCACCTGCACCTGCATCCATGCCTCCACCTGCATCCGCACCTGTACCGGCACCTGCACCTGCACCTACACCTACACCCACACCCACACCTGCACCTGCACCCGCACTGCACCTGCACCCGCACCTATACCTGCATCCGTGCCTGCACCTGCATCCTCGCCTGCACCTGCACCTGCATCCACGCCTCCACCTGCATCCACACCTGTACCAACACCTGCACCTGCACCCACACCCGCACGCACACCTGCACCTGCACCCGCACTGCACCTGCACCCGCACCTGTACCTGCACACGCGCCTCCACCTGCATCCGCACCTGTATCGGCTCCTGCACCTGCACCCGCACCTGCACCTGCATCCGCGCCTGTACCTACGCCTGCACCTGCACCCGCACCTGCACCAGCACCCGCACCAGCACCTGCGCCTCTGGCCAATATTTAAACTTCCCGCCAATTTAGCGGCTGCTGGCCCGCGGCGGTGCGGCGAGGGCTGTTCCTGTGGCCGGAGAGGGCGGGATGAGCCTCCTGTTCTGAGGAAGCTTTTACCCTTAGGCTAATGCAAAACAGCACCTCACAGGAAGCCAGTGGCCTCCTTCTGAGTAATCGTTCTCCTGTGCCTCAGCTAAGCCTCTGTCGGGCTCTCCCCTGCGGAGCTTCTCCAACGCTGGCGGCCGGGAATTATCCGAGGGCTTATTGTAAGACAGGCTGCTTGTCTCCAGCCCCAGAGATTCGGAGCCACAATCAGAGGGAAAGAGGAGCCTGCATTTCTAACAGGGTCCCAGGTGATGCTGATGCTGGTGGTTTAACTGATTACACTTGGAGAACCGCTCCTGCCCCTGGGAAGAAACCAAGCTGGGGAGCCCGTGATGGTGAGCTTGGGACCACCCCCGGGCTCCTCCACCGAAGCGGGACCTCTCTGTCTCACAGATGGGGCTTCGTGATGAGATCTCATTCGGGTTTAGGTATCTGCACTAAAAATGGTTGGAAAACCACCTCTCCAGGCAAACCAAAGCGGTTGTAGGGATCGTGCAAAATAAAGGCAGAGAAGGAGACAAGCCAGACACCTGCTCAGGGGAACTCCCTTCTACTAGAACAGAATAAACGTGCAAAACAAATGCGATAAAATAACTCATGTTACGCAGTTGCAATGACAGGGGTCTCTATAGAAAACATAGTTCACGTGTGCTTCACCTACCATCTTCTCACCTCCCATCCCAGAAAAGAACTCAGAGTACTCTTCCTAGCAGGTCCCAGATTTGAATTCAAATTTTTCTCAACATACAGAGCCACAAGCTGTTGACTGAAGTTAGCATTCAAGCTGGAATCTTAGGGCTATCGCCCATTCAAGTTCTAGTGGGAATATTCTCACAGTCCTACTTATGTGCTGGAGATTGATCGTGTCCCACCCACCAAATTCACATGTTGAAACCTAATGAGATGGTATTTTGGTGAGGCCTCTGAGAGGTGATTAGGTCTTGAGGATGGAACCCTTGTTAGGTCATAAAGGGGGAGCCCTCATGAATAGCATTAGTGCCCTTATGTAAGAGGCTCCAGAAAGGTCCTCACTGTTTCAGCCATGTGAGGGCACAGCAAACCAGGAAGCTGATCTCACCAGAAAGTGAATTAGCCAGTGCCTTGATCTTGAAATTCCCAGCCTCCAGAACTCTAAGAAATAAACAATTGTTTTTGATTAGCCACCCAGTCGATGGCATTTTGTTAAAGCAACCCAAATGGACTAAGACAATAGGTTTAGGAAATAATTTATAGAGGGGCTGGTGCTTGACAAGATCTCAAGAGACACTTATAAGATATCCAGGAGTTGAGGGGAGAAGGGAGGAAGTGGGGATGAGAAGAGATGAAATTCATTAGGATTAAGAAGAGAATGGTAAGTGGAACCAGCAATTGAGAATGATGCCTTCATGGATCTTTTGGAAAGAGAAAAAAGAGATTATTGGAGGTGCCTACAAGTGCATGCAAGATCAAGAAACAAGTTTTTAAAACTTAACTGTATCACGTTTATGGGCTATGAATAAGGACATAGAGAAGTTGAAAAAAAAAATACACAAGAAAGGGAATAACATATTGAGCAAGTCCTCAGAGGAAATGTGTGGCCAGTACTCCCTCCTAGCATTGCCTTGAGGTGGTCTGACCACCTTGGATGGAAACAGGAGTGCACAGCCACAGAAGAGGAACCCCAAACACTGTACCTTAGGGACACCAAGGCTGAATCACAGAAACATGCTAAGAATGGTGAGGGCCGGAAAAATCAAGAGACAAGTGAAGTCAAGAATACAAAGCATCTTCTCTGAGCTACCAGAAAGGCAGTGGTCTGTGGTAATTCTAGAATAAAAAGGAACAACATGCTCATTGTGACTTTCACTGCCCCCAAGAGAAGTCTGTATGGGAAGGCCAAGGAATATTTAAAGTGCTGAGATGAAACAGACAGAAGCACAAGCTCTGTTCTAGGAATGTGACTAATCCTTAAAGAAATCATTTGCCCAACCATTGATTTAAGGGGGGAGGGGAGGGCATACATTTTTTTCTATGGCATGAAATATTAATGAAAATGCACCAGGCAATATCCTAAAAGCATTCTTTCCAGCATCTCCTTTAACTTAATCCTTGTAATACCAAACCTATTGACAAATCTATATGTGACCCAGCTGGGATTTGAACCCAGACATGTTAGGTCCCAGGGCCAATGCTTCTAGTCCATCTACTTTATACATTTTTTTTCAAAAGCACCCTTGGCCTCACCAAAACATTTGCCCACTTCTCATTGAACAGACTCTGGCGTGTTTTTTTTTTCCCTCCTCCTCTTTCAAGGCCCATCAACCATCTCTCTGGGACTCCTTTCTAAGCATCCTGGGCTCAGTTAGTGGTACCCTTCCCTGCCTCCCCCCAGGGTCCCATAACACTCCCTACCCACCTCTCAGAGCTCCCACGACATTTGATGATAGACGCCTGTGAGCCTGCCTCTGCTGTCGGCTTGAAGCAAGGCATAACGGAAAGGCCATAGGCTTTGGAGTTACTGAAAACTTGTTCATATTCCAGTTCTTCCTCTTCTAAGCCATAGAAATGTGGGCAACTTAATCTCTATGAATTTGATTTACTTCTTGGATAAAATCAGGATAATTCATCAGAGGAACTGTTGTGAAAACTTAAATGCAATAAGATGATATGAAGTCCTGACATACAACAGATGCACACTAAGTGGAAGAAATTGTTATGACTGTTTGAATAAGTGTTAGGTGAATGAAAGGCAGTTTTATCTTGACCCACCATCAGCTCTGTATTTATGACCATGTGAGATGGCAACGTTTTCTTACAACATAAGTTCTTAGGAAAATATTTAGCCTCTTCTTTTAAGAAAAATAAGTTTTATGAGCACATACTTATAAATAACAAGGTATTCTTTTAAATATCTTCATCAAAATAGATCCCAAAAGACCTCGGCCTCCCAAAAGTTAGTTTAATGTGAGTGACTAGAAGACTTTATAAATAATAAAATTATAATTGTCTTTAAATGACTGTCAAATTCTTACTAAATTAAATCCCAACTTCTCCAATTTATCTTAATGAATGAAGTTTTACTCTATTTACATTTCAAGGGCAAGAGCAAAGTAAATAAGACCCAGAAATCTCAAATCCAAATGTTGTTGAAGAACCATCCCCCAGTTCTTTCAGTTTAATGGTAGCATAAAAGGGCTTCTAAAGGAGGCTGGAAACAATTCTCTACAGTAAATTCATCTGAGGGCATATGTAGAGCAAAAATAGCCTTGGGAGTGGTGGGTACATGGAGCTTCATTATGCTCTCTCTGTACAGTAAAGATATTTAGAAAATTTTCATAATAAAACTTTTTTAAAAAAAAACAAAAATTTCATCATCATCATCATCATCATCATTATATCATCATTTGTTAAATGTATGAAGAGTTTGATAGGTACAACATGTCTCTTAACTCATAAAATTATTAGTTCCTTTGTATTAAGCTTAAAGACATTAAATACATTTCTCAAATTCACATTCCTAATTAGTGGCAGATTCCAGCACCCAAAAATTTAACCAGCTCAAGATATCCAGAATGTGGGCAGGGAAGGGAGAAGAGAGAGAGAGAATGAGTTGGGGCAGGGCAAGATGGCAGAGCAGTAGGGGTCCTCAACTCACTTGGTCCCACCAACTTACCTAGATTACTTTCAAACCATCCTGAAAATCTACAAATTCGACCTGAGATTTAAAGAGAGAACAGCTGGAACACTACAGAGTGAAGGGTTTTTGCTTCTAACAAGAATCATCTAGGGTGAAATTTACTTCAGTCATGGTTGATATTCTTGACTCAGCCTGCTCATACAGCCACTCTGCACTGAGCAAAATGACTAGAAATAAGAACTCACCACAAAAGAAAGAAACAGTCCTCTCTCCCACAGAGTTACAGAATTCGGATTACAATTCGATGTCAGAAAGCCAATTCAGAAGCACAATTATAAAGCTACTGGTGACTCTGGAAAAAAGCATAAAGGATTCAAGAGACTTCATGACTGCAGAATTTAGATCTAATCAGGTCAAAATTAAAAATCAATTAAATGAGATGCAATCCAAACTGGAGGTCCTAACGACAAGGGTTAATGAGGTAGAAGAATGAGTGAGTGACATAGAAGACAAGTTGATGGCAAGGAAGGAAGCTGAGGAAAAAAGAGAAAAACAAAAGACCGTGAGGAAAGGTTAAGGAAAATAAATGATAGCCTCAGAAGGAAAAATTTACGTATAATTGGGGTCCAGACTGTGCTTAGAGGGACAGAGGGCCAGAAAGCATATTTAAACAAATCATAGCTGAGAACTTCCCTAATTTGGGGAGGGAAACAGGCATTCAGATACAGGAGATAGAGAGGTCCCCACCCCCAAAATCAATAAAAACCATTTAACACCTCGACATTTAATACTGAAACTTCAAAATTCCAAAGATAAAGAAAAAATCCTTAAGCAGCAAGAGACAAGAGATCCCCAACTTACATGGGGAGAAATATTAGATTAACAGCAGACCTCTCCACAGAGACCTGGCAGGTCAGAAAGGGCTGGCGGAATATACTCAGGGTCCTAAATGAGAAGAACATGCAGCCAGGAATACTCTCTCCAGCAAGGCTCTCATTCAGACTAAAAGGAAAGATCAAGAGCTTCCAAGATAGGCAGACACTGAAAGAATATGTGACCACCAAGCCAGCTCTGCAAGAAATATTAAGGGGGACTCTGTAAAAGAAAGAAGTCCAAGGAAACAATCCAGAAAAACAGGGACTGAATGGGTATTACAATGACCCTAAATTCAAATCTTTCACTAGTAACTCTGAATGTGAATGGGCTAAATGATCCCATCAAAAGATGCAGGGTTTCAGACTGATTAAAAAAGCAAGACCCATCTATTTGCTGTCTACAAGAGACTCATTTTAAACCTAAGGACACCTCCAGCCTGAAAATGAAAGGTTGGAGAACCAGTTACCATTCAAATGGTCCTCAAAAGAAAGCTGGGGTAGCCATCCTCATATCAGATAAATGAAAGTTTATCCCAAAGACTGTAGTAAGAGATGAAGAGGGACACTATATCATAC
The DNA here is from genome assembly GCF_905146905.1 of Nyctereutes procyonoides. Classification (NCBI taxonomy): domain Eukaryota; kingdom Metazoa; phylum Chordata; class Mammalia; order Carnivora; family Canidae; genus Nyctereutes; species Nyctereutes procyonoides. The sequence goes on along the minus strand of NW_026575134.1, from coordinate 26,234,277 downwards.
TTAAAGGGTCTATTCAACAAGAGGACCTAACAATCATGAATATTTATGCCCCGAATGTGGGACCTGCTAAGTATACCAATCAATTAATAACCAAAGTTAAGACATACTTAGATAATAGGGATCCCTGGGTGGCGCAGCGGTTTGGCGCCTGCCTTTGGCCCAGGGCGCGATCCTGGAGACCTGGGATCAAGTCCCACATCGGGCTTCCGGTGCATGGAGCCTGCTTCTCCCTCTGCCTGTGTCTCTGCCTCTCTCTCTCTCTCTGTGACTATCATAAATAAGTAAAAAAATTAAAAAAAAATAAAAAAATTAAAAAGACATACTTAGATAATAATACACTAATACTGGGAGACTTCAACAGGGCACTTTCTGTAAATGACAGATTTTCTAAGTACAACATCTCCAAAGAAACAAGAGCTTTAAATGATACACTGGACCAGATGGATTCCACAGGTATTTACAGAACTTTACATCCAAATGCAACCGAATACGCATTCTTCTCAAGTGCACATGGAACTTTCTCCAGAATAGACCACATACTGGGTCACAAATCAGGTCTCAACTGATACCAAAAGATTGGGATTGTCCCTTGTGTATTTTCAGACCATAATGCTTTGAAACTTGAACTCAATCACAAGAAGAAATTTGGAAGAAACTCAAACACATGGAGGTTAAAGAGCATCCTGCTAAAAAATGAATGGGTCAACCAGGAAATTAGAGAAGAATTAAAATGATTCATGGAAACTAATGAAAATGAAGATACAACTATTCAAAATCTTTGGGATACAGCAAAAGCAATATTTCCCTAAGAGAGAAATACATCATGGGCAGCCCCGGTGGCTCAGCAGTTTAGTGCTGCCTTCAGCCCAGGGCAGGATCCTGGAGACCCAGGATTGAGTCCCACATCAGGCTTCCTGCATGGAGCCTGCTTCTCCCCCTGCCTGTGTCTCTGCCTCTGTGTGTGTGTGTGTGTGTGTGTGTGTGTGTGTGTCTCATGAATAAATAAATAAAATCTTTTAAAAAGAGAGAGAGAGAAAGAGAGAGAGAGAGGGAAGTACATCGCAATACAAGCATCCCTCAAAAAATTGGAAAAAAATCAAATACACAATCTAACCTCACACCTAAAGGAACTGGACAAAGAACAGCAAATAAAACCTACACCCAGCAGAAGAAGAGAGTTAATAAAAATTCAAGCAGAACTCAATGAAATAGAGAACTGTAGAACAGATCAACAAAACCAGGAGTCAGTTCTTTGAATTAATAAGATAGATAAACCATTAGCCAGCCTTATTAAAAAGGAAAAAGACTCAAATTAATAAACTCACGAATGAAAAAGGAGAGATCACAACCAATACCAAGGAAATACAAACGATTTTAAAAACATATTATGAGCAGCTATACGCCAATACATTAGTCAATCTAGAAAAAATGGACGCATTTCTGGAAAACCACAAACTACCAAAATTGGAACAGGAAGAAATAGAAATGCTGAACAGGCCAATAACCAGGGAGGAAATTGAAGCAGTCATCTAAAAACCTCCCAAGACACAAAAGGCCAGGGCCAGATGGCTTTCAGGGGAATTCTATCAAACGTTTAAAAAAGAAACAATAGCTATTCTACTAACGGTGTTCCAAAAGATAGAAAGGGATGGAAGACTTCCAAACTTGTTCTATGAGGCCAGCATCACCTTAATTCCAAAGCCAGACAAAGACCCCAACAAAGAGGAGAATTCTAGACCAATATCCCTGATGAACATGGATGCAAAAATTCTCAACAAGATACTAGCCAATAGGATCCAACAGAACATTAAGAAGATTATCCATCCTGACTGAGTGGGATTTATCCCTGGGATGCAAGGCTGGTTCAACACTCGTAAAACAATCAATGTGATTGATCATATCAACAAGAGAAAAAACAAGAACGATATGATCCTCTCAATAGATGCAGAGAAAGCATTTGACAAAATATGGCATCCATTCCTGATCAAAACTCTTCAGAGTGTAGGGATAGAGGGAACATTCCTCAGCATCTTAAAAGCCATCTAGAAAAGCCCACAGCTAATATCATTCTCAATGGGGAAACACTGGGAGCTTTTCCCCTAAGATCAGGAACGTGACAGGGATGTCCACTCTCACCACTGCTAGTCAACATAGTCCTAGAAGTCTTAGCCTCAGCAATTGGGCAAACAAAGAAATAAAAGGCATACAAATTGGCAAAGAAGAAGTTAAACTCGGGCAGCCCAGGTGGCTCAGCAGTTTAGCACCGCCCTCAGCCCAGGGCCTGATCCTGGAGACCCGGGATCAAGTCCCACGCCGGGCTCCCTGTATGGAGTCTGCTTCTCCCTCAGCCTGTGTCTCTGCCTCTCTCTCTCTCTCTCTCTCTCTCTCTCTCTCTCTCTCTGTCTCTCATGAATAAATAAATAAAATATTTAAAAAAAGAAGTAGAAGTTAAACTCTCCCTCTTTGCAGATTACATGACACTGTACCTAGAAAACCCAAAAGACTCCACCCCAAGATTGCTAGAACTCATACAGCAATTCAGCAGTGTGGCAGAATACAAAATCAATACCCAGAATTCAGTGGCATTTCTATACACTAACAGTGAGACTGAAGAAAGAGAAATTAAGGAGTCAATCTCATTTACAATTGCACCCAAAAGCATAAGATACCTAGGAATAAACCTAACCAGAAAGGTAAAGGATCTATACCCTAAAAACTACAGAACACTTCTGAAAGAAATTGAGGAAGACACAAAGAGATGGAAAAATATTCCATGCTCACAGATTGGAAGAATTAATATTGTGAAAATGTCCATGCTCCCCAGGGCAATGTACATGTTCAATGCGATCACTATCAAAATACCATGGACTTTCTTCAGAGAGTTGGAACAAATAATCTTAAGTTTTGTGTAGAATCAGAAAAGACCCCGAATAGCCAGGGGAATATTGAAAAAGAAAACCAGAGCCGAGGGCCTCACAATGCCAGATTTCAGGTTGTACTACAAAGCTGTGGTCATCAAGACAGTGTGGTACTGGCACAAAAACAGACACAGAGATCAATGGAACAGAATAGAGAATCCAAAAGTGGACCCTCAACTCTACAGTCAACTAATATTCGACAAAGCAGGAAAGACTATCCACTGGAAAAAGGACAGTCTCTTTAATAAATGGTGCTGGGAACATTGGACATCCACATGCAGAAGAACGAAACTGGACCATTCTCTTACACCAGACACAAAGATAAACTCAAAATGAATGAAAGATCTCAATGTGAGACAAGAATCCATCAAAAGAATCCTAGAGGAAAACACAGGCAACACCCTTTTTGAACTTGGCCACAGTAACTTCTTGCAAGAGAAGGCCCTGAAGGCCAGAGAAACAAAAGTAAAAAATGAACTATTGGGACTTAATCAAGATAAAAGGCTTCTGCACAGCAAAAGAAACAGTCAACAAAACTAAAAGACAACCTAAAGATGGGAGAAGAGATTTGCAAGTGACCTATCAGATCAAGGGCTAGTATCTAAGATCTATAAAGAACTTATTAAACTCAACACCAAAGAAACAAACAATCCAATCAGGAAATGGGCAAAAGACATGAACAGAAATCTCACAGAGGAAGACATAGATATGGCCAACAAGCACGTGAGAAAATACTCCGCATCACTGGCCATCAGGGAAATACAAATCAAAACCACAGTGAGATCCCACTTCACCCCAGTGAGAATGGGGAAAATTAACAAGACAGTAAACAACACATGTTGGAGAGGATGCGGAGAAAGGGGAACCCTCCTCCACTGTGGATGGGAATGTGAACTGGTGCAGCCACTCTGGAAAACTGTGTGGAGGTTCCTCAAAGAGTTAAAAATAGACCTGCCCTACGACCCAGCAATTGCACTGCTGGGGATTTACCCCAAAGATACAGATGCAGGGAAACGCCGGGACACCTGCACCCCAATGTTTCTAGCAGCAATGTCCACAGTAGCCAAACTGTGGAAGGAGCCTTGGTGTCCATCGAGAGATGATGGATAAAGAAGCTGTTGTCTGTGTATACACTGGGATATTCCTCAGCCATTAGAAATGACAAATACCCACCATTTGCTTCGACGTGGATGGACCTGGAGAGTGTTATACTGAGTGAAATAAGTCAATCGGAGAAGGACAATCATCATATGGTCTCATTCATTTGGGGAATATAAAAAATAGTGAAAGGGAATAAAGGGGAAAGGAGAGAAAATAAGTGGGAAATATCAGTGAGGGTGACAAAACATGAGAAACTCCTAACTCTGGGAAACTAACAAGGGGTAGTAGAAAGGGAGGTGGGCGGGGGGACGGGGTGATCGGGTGACGGGCACTGAGAGGGGCACTTGACAGGATGAGCACTGGGTATTATACTACATGTTGGCAAATTGAACTCCAATAAAAAAAATATACAAAAAATAATGAGACAGAGAGAGAGGAGACATGGTATTCTCCAGGGAAAAGAAATGCTCTTCCTTCTTCTCTATGAAAAGAGCCCTCAAGTAGAGAACACAGAGCTGAAAGCAAACGTGACAGCTGGAGACACTTAGGTGGCTTGTGGACGCCCTGGGAGTGAAACAAGTAGAGCAGACCACAGCACTAACTGGGATGAAGCTGGCAAAAGTGAGGAAATAGCACTTCCACTGGGATCCATCAGAAAGGGAGATGAATCAGAGAATTTGTTGAATCAGAAAATTCAGAATGCGCTGTGTGCAAACACTGGAGGAGGAATGAATCACGCCACCATGGAAATTCATCCAGATGTTTCTCTTCCAAGAAAAAGTGTGAAGTGAGAACTTTTGCATTTCAAGAAATTCAGGCAGCGTAACGAACGGAAGTCCTTATCCCAAGATTTCACAGGCAGAACAGAGTCTCCATATGGGTGGAGGAAAGAAGTCAGCTCTCAAAGCCCCATGTTAACCTGGAATTCTCCATAACAATATTAAATACACTTGGTGTTTTTTTGTCAACGTGCAACAAATATTTATTGAGCAAGTATTGTTTGGCATCATGCTGTATGCTGTAATACAACAGTGAAGAAAACATTTGCAATCCTCCCAAGGCCCAGTGGGGGTGGAGGCGGGGGTGGGAGGACGGTGGTGGCACAGACAAAATGAGTCAAACAACAAATAAATAAAATTAAAACTTCTAAGTGACACTGAATTCATTGTATGGACGGCCGGAACAAAGTATCACAGACTGAGTAGATATAGAACAGAAATTCATTTTGTCACAAATCTGGAGGATAAATGTTCAAGATCGAGGTATCCACAGGTCTGGCTTCTTCTGAAGCTTCTGTCCTTGGCTTACAGATGGCATTCTCACTGTGTCCTCAACATGGTCATCTTTCTGCTCATTGTCTGTGCCCTAATCTCCTCTTCCTGTAAAAACACCGATAATACAGGATAAGAGCCCACCCGTCTGACCTCAATTTACCTTAATTACCCCTTTAAAGACCTTATCTGAAATACAGTCACATCATGAGGTATTAAGGGTTGGGACTTCAACGCATGAATTGTGGGGTGGAGGGAACACTACAGCCATGAAATTGAAAAACAGGATGCTGGTCTCACCTTCCCAAGGAAGTCCTGCCTATCCAGTCTGACCAAGTTAGACCTAATTTGTCAAAGCACGAGGCACCTCCTCCTCACGGTGCCTAATTTACAGTTGCAATTTTACATTTCCTTGTGTGATCATTTGCTTAAGACTCTCCTCCCCATGCCCCACAATAGCTCCAAGAAGGCAATTCTACTTTTGCCTCACACTTAGCGCTTAACAGTGCCTGGCATCTAGCAAGTGAGACGTCCATAAATATGTTAAATAAAAGGAGGCATGAATAAATGAATGAGCATCAAGCCTGAAAGCAATGTTGGGGTGGGAGGTAGCATCTCAAGTGGGCCCTAAAGGATGACATGAGGAGCTAGCCAAAGAGGTCAGTAATGGAAGAAAGACAACTCCAGCCTGAGAAGAGTATGTGTGAAAGACTTGAAAAAAACAAGAACTGGACCTACTATGAAATACGTGTATTATATAGTGCCTCACGGTAGGTAAACTCACTATGGCATTGAGGTGAGCCTGGCATGTGTTCCAGATGTTCTTGGATATGCTGAAGACGTTTTGGAAGAAAGGACTAGCAATATTTCATGAAGCTAATTTCTTTAGGGAATTCAAGCAAAAATAAACCAACAAGAAAATACCAGAGACCAATAATCCCTCATTTTTCCTCAATTTCAAACTAGAAAACTATCTTCCTCAATCAGAAGTAAGCCCCCCACAGGGGCGCCTGGGTGGCTCAGTCAGTTAAGCATCCATCTCTTGATTTCAGCTCAAGTCATGATCCCAGGGTCTTGCATCAAGCCCCACATCGGGCTCCGTGCTGAGTGTGGAGCCTGCTCAAGATTCTCTCTTTCCCTCTCCCTCTGCCCCTCCCCCTGCTCACTCTCTCTCTCAAAAAAAAAAAATATTTTTTAAAAAAACTAAGCCCTCCCAGTTTGCAAAGAGTAACAATCATCCATCTGTAGAGATTCAGCTGCCAAGATGAGGAGAGTTTATTATGATTTTGTAGCTAAATTGTGTATGGCCTTGGGCTTAATTTATTGTTACTATACATGCACTTTTTTTTTTTTTTTAGAGCATTGAATCCATTCCTCAAATTCAAAAGTCACTCCATTGGTTCTGAAACTCCTACAGTGGAATACCTTTGAAAGACTGCTAACACAGGGCTCTGGGTCTTCATGAAGAGCTGCCGTTGGTAAGATAAGCAATAAATATGTTTAAGCTTTGCTCCTAAGTTACACATTACTGCAAGTACATAAATGTATACATCTTTCATGAAACACACATTACAATGTATCACTCCCTAGTGAAAGAGAATTTAATGATCAAAATATCCCCTATTTGAGTTCTGACCTTGCCAGTAGCCAGCTATGTGACCTTGACTACATCATGATGATATATTTATGTGTGTGTTTATCTCCAGCACTCGATTATAATTCTTTAAGGGCAGAGATCATGTTTCATTATCTTTTAAATCTTTGCCAGCTCCTCTTGTGACAGGACTCATCAAATAAACGTTGGACAGCTGGATGGAATAGACAAACAATGCCTATGATGGATAAAATAGGTGTTACCCTCTTTACCGATGAGTTAACTGAAAATAAACATATATATGAAATAATTATAAGTTGAAAGGCATATCTAACTAAGGTGAAATTATACAGTATTAATAATAAATTCACTGGAGGGGAGAGAATAAGAAAAGCGAGATGTCCTCACTAAATTTAGTGAAGACTGTATTTGACTCGCTTAAGAGTACCTCTAAGTTGGGACGCCTGGGTGGCTCAGTGGTGGAGCATCTGCCTTTGGCTCCGGTCACAGTCCTGGGGTCCTGGGATCGAGTCCACATCAGGCTCCCCATGGGACGCCTGCTTCTCCCTCTGCCTGTGTCTCTGCCTCTCTCTCTCTCTCTCTCTCTCTCTCTCTCTCTCCCTCTGTCTCTCGTGAATAAATAAATAAAATCTTTTTAAAAAGAGAAAAGAATACCTCTAGTTGGAGGTGCATAAGGAGGCTACAAAAGGATTACTGGTTCTGTGTTGCCTGGCTTCTCTATGCTGGTTCTGAGTCCTTGCTCCTTAATTTCTTTAGAATATATCCTCGCTCACGTTCTGCTGTGAAAGGAAGGGATTACTTCCCTTTTTTCAACTATTATGTTTTTCAAATCTAATATTTTCACTTGGTTCTGTTTTAGAAGATTGTTAGTACCTTCCCTTACTTCCTTAAGTATATTTATCCTACTTATGTTAAATTCTCTTTCCATCTGTTCCAATACTTTTGCTTCAGATGGCAAATGCTAACCCGTTTTGTTGTTGTTGTTGTTGTTGTTGTTTTTGTTTTTTTTTGTCGATTGTGTTCAGCGCAGGCCACCCCCGAATTGCACCACTTTGGCATGGGGATTATTTTGAGCTGAAGACAATGGAGACCTAAAAGACTCAAGAAGAGCTTTGTACCTCCCCCTTAACTGCCTAAAAGAATTTAGATAGGGAGTTTATGCCAGGAAGAGAGCTATTACCAGAGACAACTTTTTGTATAAGAAAGAGTTCTCCGCCTAGCATTGCAAACACTCATTTACCAAATATTTGCTCTCTCCATCTTCCTGCGACCCGTCATCCTCTCAGATGAAGACCCAAACCCCTACCCCTTCTTCTTAGCTCAGGATGGCATGTTAGCCTCGATTGCTGGACTATCTTTGACCCTCTCCTGCCCATGTGGGGCTTCCATACATAAGAAATTAAATTTGTTTTCTCACTGTTAATCGTTTTATGACAATTTAGATTATTAGGCTAGCCAAGAACCTAGAAGGGAAGAAAGGAGAAAAAAATCTCCTCCCCAGTGCTCTCTTTTAGGGAAATTATATTCCTCTGGTGTCTGCTTATTTTGGTTTGTGGGCTCATATTACCCTAGAGATACCAGCCGCCTTGTGTTCTCATGTGCATTGAGAAAGGTCCAAATACCAGGCCCTGTCTTTGTCATTACCACAGATTAAGGAGAGAGAGGGATGATAAGTCCCAGGAGAGAGAACTCTGGCACTGGAACCACGACTCCTGTTTGCTGCCACTACAGCAGACATCTCCTCTGGCCAAGATTTCACCCTTAAACCCTTATTTAAGGAGAAACACATAAGGAGAAAGCATATCCAGAGTTTGTAATATAGAAGCCCCTAGGATCTGGGGAGAGTGAAAGAGTTAAGGCCCAAGCATAGCCAGTCCACCCTTCCAGCAACCCCTCATTCCAACGGGGCAGTCACCAGTACTAGCAGCCTAGCAATAGAAGAATTAAGCATTGGTTTGCCCTAAGGCAATAGGGGAAAGCAGTGAGAACTGAACCCCTAAAGACTTCTTCCCACCTCTGTCTTCCCAGAGCCCATTTGCAAGGCCACCCACCTCCCACACTGACCATTCGAGATAGCTCTCAGTCTGCCAGGGCTTCTTATGTTTTGCTTTATTTGTTCCTAGATTCTACTATCTTGGATCCTTCTTTCTATAGATTCTCCGAGGCTGATTTTGGAGTAGGCTGCCAGGAGCCCAGGCTAGCTTGCTTGTGTTTAGGACCTGGAAGCCCATCTCCTCAATGGGTTTCTTTAAACACATTTTTTGGCCTGCATCCAGGTATCATTAGTCAACATGTAAATTGTGATACCATTTGAGAAGCAGTTTATCCTGATGAATCAAAGCCTTCCGATGCGCCTAGCAATGCCACTTTTAGAAATGTTTCTTAAGGAGATGATAAGCTGATATGTATGCGAAAGTGTTTAAGGTCATTCACTGCAGTATTATCGCTAATAGGAACAATTTAGAAACAACTGAGTGCTCATCAACAAGGGATTGGATAAAGTCTGGTATTCAAATGCAGCCCAATGCCACTTAGACATAAAAATGATAAACATCTATATTTATGTATAAAAGATACACTCAGTGATTGTTAAATTGCATTTATAATTTCATTCCATTTATGTAAAACGAAAGAGAGAAAGGGAAAAAGAGGTCTGGATCACATCGGTAGCAAAATGCTACCAATGATTGTCTCTAGGTTTGGGATTTAAAATTACAGCTGCTTTCTTCACGATGATTTTCTACATTGTTTGAGATGCAAACATTGATCTTTATAATCTTTATGATCAGAAAGAAATATAAATCTACTTTCATCTTTGAAAATCAAAATATAATAAACATCCCTCAACATCATAAAGCCAGACTTAAGTTTCCCTGATGATTAAGCCCCACTCCTATAGTGGCAGGGACTTGAGAATAATCTGCTGTAGGCCTTCAGCAATAATTTGCTTGTGTTATAACTCAATAACCCCTGTAACCCAAGGGTACAATAAAATAGGAGTGCTAATTCACTGGAGCTGAAGGAAGACTAATTATCCTGGGGAGAGGGCTTCCCCTGAGCTTAGTCACTTGTAACTCATGGTGGGACCACCAGGGGCAAACAGAGGAGCTGCAAGCTAATGAATTATTCATGGTCTTGACTCCTGGAAGGGATTCATTGAAGCATCTTTCATGCTGCTAGGTCCTGCAAGTCTAAGGTGACCAATCAGCTGATGTTAGATTGAGGAAAAGGGATAGAAGTGAACATAAACACTGTGAGGGTCAGATGTTGAAAGCAAGAATCAAGAATGAGTCAGATATTTTGCTGATGCTCCACGGCCTTATGACCTTGAGTTTTGTTTTTGTTTTTGTTTTTGGTTTTTTTTTGGCCTAGAGTCTGAAAACTTAATTCAAATGAGCTAATGGGCTCCCCTGGAGCACAATAGTTTTTGGAGAAACAGCTATAGTTTCCAGAGACATAAGGAAAGGATTGACTGACTCTTGGGCCAAATACAATGGCTGAAGCATCCCAGAGTGAGAGGAAAATTGCTCCAGGTTAACAAGATTTGGGGACTGCTCAGAGTTTATCATTGAGATTAGAATATATTTATATTTATTAGAAATGTCAAGAAATCATTTTTCCCACTATTCAAAGAAAAGATATTGAGAATCACAGACCCAGTTATTCCACAATGTACCTGCTCCTACTTTATAACAAGGTACAAAGGAGCAACCACAGCTTGGCAGGTGGATTAAATGACCCAAGGAAAAATCATTATGCTGATGACTTCAGAGTCAATTTAGTGACTATAAACTAAAAGGGAACTTATCTACTCTGTGCCACGCACTATACTGGGCACTTTCTATGCATAATCTCATTTATTTCTCACAAAGCTGAATAAGATAGGGAAATTATCCCCAAGTTGTAGATAAGGAAAAATGGGGATCACAAAGTAATAATCTTGGCCACGCTTCAAAACCAATTAAGAAGTTCACAACCAGGTTCAAGAATCAGACCTGTTCGATTCCAGAAACAAAACAAACTCTATACTTACACTCACCAACCTGTATCCCAAACTCCTCTCTTGGCCTAAATGGTGTAAATCAGAAGTTCTTTAGCGTAACCTCCACCGTAAGTCTCAGGTTTGAGGTTCTAATAACTTGGTTGGGTTTGCTTGCTAGGCACACCAAGACTTGTATTACGTGCTGCAAATGTGCTTGTTCATCCAGTATCCATTCCCCCTTCCCTTTCTGATTATGCCTCCAACTGGCTCCTGGGTTTTCATAACAGCATTAAATTGCTACATCAGCCAAACTTGAGTTTTTTTGGATTTTCCTATTGTGTGAGTCAGTAAATCCTCATTATCACTTAGGCAGTGTGAGTTTTGACATTGTTTCCTGATACAGAATTTGTTCCTAGAAGTGGAGTAATGGAAGTAATAAATTTATTAGTAATACATTTCTAATAAACCTATAAAGGTGGGATTGCCTGGAGAGAGAAAGTGAAGAGCACTGAGAACCCATTGATCTTGAACTGAGAATTTGGTGATCTTTTTTTCTGATTATGAAATGGCTGGTTGTACTATAGCCTATTAATAAAATAATCATATAGTTTATTGTCCAAACTAGAACACATTTGAGAACGAAACAGAGATGCCACTAATAATGTCAGGATAATCATTCACTGTTCAGGTTTCAACCATGTTTTTTATTCGTAACCCTTGGAGCCCAGCAATGTCTTTACAATATATATTTATTGTAATTTATCCAGGGTGTGTTGTATTTTAAGGTCCCCCTCGGAGTATGCAGTATCTCTTTATAATGGATAGAAGTCCATTTCCATATAATGGAAATAGAAGTTCATTATGGTTGAAGTTGCATGTGGGAAATAGGCAAGCCAGGAGAAGAGAAAATAGGCAACAGCCAAATCACAAGCTTTTTTTTGCTAAGAAGGCAGATTTTTTTTTACATGTGATTTGTAATCATTTTATTTTATTTTAATTCAATTTGCCAGCATAGTATAATACCCAGTGCTTATCTCATCATGTGCCCTCCTCAGTGTCCATCACCCAGTTATCCCGTCTGCCCACCCACCTCCCCTTCTGCAACCCTTTGTTTCACAGTTAGGAGTCTCTCATTGCTTGTCGTCTTTAATTTTTCCCACTCAGTTTCCCTCCTTACCTTATGGTCCCTCTCACTATTTCATAGATAAGGAGGCAGATTTTATTGTGAAGGTGATAGGAAACCACTACAAGAGCTTAAGAAGAGTAGCAGTTTCCCAATCTCACTCTTTAAAAAAAAAAAAAAATGTTCTTTGAAGCACCTGGGTGGCTCAGTCAGTTGAGTGTCTGACTCTTGGTTTTGGCTCAGGTCATGATCTCAGGGTCATGGGGTCAGTCCCATGTCAGACTCTGTGCTCAACACAAGTCTGCTTGAGATCCTCTCCCTCTGCCCCCTCCCTGGTGCATGCATGCATGTTCTCTCTCACAAATAAATAAAATAAATCTTTTTTAAAAAAAAAAAAAGGATAACTGAAAAAATAGTCACACTCAGGTGCATCACTCTCTCTCAAATAGATAAATAAATCTTTAAAAATTGTTCTTTTATAATGAGGAAGATAGGTAAACAGTAAGGAAGCCACGTCAACTATTGCTCTAAGACCAATAAACATTTTTAACACAGATAGTGGCACATGGATTGAGGAAAGGGGACAAATTTGAGAGACTGAGAAGCAGGAGGGGTGCAGAGTCAGTCACCTGAAGGCAATTTTCTTAATGACACCTTGGCCTAAATTCTTAATAACAACTAGCATTTCAAGACTGATGTTAACAGTTTGAGCCCATTTTTGTATTCTTTTAAATTTCTTTTTCTTATTCTGCATTGTTCAAGGACCTTTTATCAATGTAGCTGAGGGCATTTTCACATTTAGATCATATGGCTCCTAAATGTTTAACGGATGCAAAGCATTTTGTATACAAAACATTTGGAGTAGTCCCTTTCGTGTATTTTTTTTTTCATTCTTTCAGCTGTTTATTCCAGTTATGCCTACCACTGAGCTTTTCAAGGACTTTTGCTCAATTAGTCTAAGGGCACATCTGTCTCAGTTTCATTTTTCTGATAAGTGTTTATCACATTTGTAGAATTCCACATGATTCTCCTAATGTATCCCTTTCGAGGATTCTTGCCTCTTTCTTGCTGGATTTGCATCTTCTGAGCTCTGAATGGATTTAGTAAACAAATGAGATCATACTGAACATCGCCCCATGTTTAGCTAAGTATGACCTTTTATATAGAACAATCAAAAGATACAATGGTATATAAGAAATATCTTTACCAAATTTCATTTTATATTAAAAAAAATAATCCTTGAAAAAAAAAAAGAAAAATATCCCATGAAATTAGGAATTGCATACTGGTAATTGGAAGCATTGTCACTTTAGAAGTACAGTGCAGCATGGCAAATAATGAGTCCAGGACTTGACGTCGAACAGACTTGAAGGTGAAGATCAGCCATGACTCTTCTAAGCTATGTGACCAAGGCCAACTTATTTGAGTTTTCTGAGCCCTAATTTCCCTCATCTCTATGGTACTAAGATTTATTTCATAGGGTTGTTGTAAGGATTGAATTTAAAAATGTACAAAACACTTAATACATACCTGCGTGGAGAGCACTTTAAAAATAGTAGCTATTGGGGACACCTGGGTGGCTCAGCTGGTTAGGTGCCCAACTCTTAGTTTGGCTCAGGTCATGGTCTCAGGGTTGTGTGATCAAGTCCCACACTCCACTTCCAGCTTAGCACAGAGTCTGCTTGAGAATCCCTCTCCCCCTCTCTCTGTTCCGCTTCCCACTTGCACGCACATGCACGTGTGCTCTCTGTGTGTCTCTTTCTCTAAAACAAATAAGTCTTTAAACGAAAATAAAAATAGTAGCTATTGTCATAAATGTTAAGCCAGATCCCTCTGGCTATAGGGAATTGGATAGAAGCCCAGTAGTATGACAGCTAGAAAGTTTGTGTCAATTTTCTTATCTGGAAAATGAAGTAATAGTATTACCTCCCTTGTGGGGTTATACTGAGAATTGAAAGACATAATGTATGTAAACATCTGGCATTGTGACTGGCACATGCAGGGCACTCATATTTAGCCATTATTATTTTTTTATTATGATTAAATGTAAATCAAGTAATAATTTCATTTAAACACTCACTATGAATTAACAGTTCTCAGTACCTTGTATCTCGAGAACTAAAGCGAACAGCAAATAAACCCCAAAATGGGCTTTAACAACATAACCAGCAGACTATATGCAATATTGAAAGGATCTCTTACCAACTTCAAAAGTATCCCTTGACATCTCAGAATCTATTATCCATAGAAATAAGATATTATTGATGGAAAGTTAATAACCAGCACCTAAGAGCCCAAACTATAATTTATGTGATACCACCAGAACTTTCCTTTTCACCTTGGAGAATGACAAAAAGGGAGATCTGGGGAGACTGAGGGTCCAGCAGCCTGGTTAGTAGACTCAACAGTAGAGTTGCAACTTCTTACAACATCGATACTTTATTGACCCCCTTGAAATGGCCAATGGAAACTGCTGTACACACAAATGGATTTACTATTATGGGGATCCTGGAGGTGGGATCCCTTGGAACCCATCAGGTCAGTTCACTGAGGACAAAATGACCCTTTCTAAAACTTTACTTGAGATCCAGAAGAGACACAGGTCACGAACAACTGCAGCCTTTTAAGACAATGAGCTGATAGAGGGTTGTTTTACTCAGGATGTGTGTTGAGCTGCTGTTGATACCTAAAATTTATTCATCACTCGTTTAATCATCTGAGTCTCTATAAGCAGCCCAGAGGAGCTGTCAGCACCAGGGACCCAAGTTATTTTATTTCTGTGTTTTTGTTCTGCAGTCCCAAGAATATTACTGTCATCTCAAGTTCCAAGAGGGCCCACTATGATGGCTTCACTCCAACAGAAGAGTTCAAGGAGAAGGATACGCTGCTCACTTTCTAAGGCATGACCCAGAATTTATAAACCTCCCTCCCACTCATATCCCATTAGCCATAACTTAGCAATACGTATGCCTACCTGCAAAGGAGGCTGGGAAAGTCCTTTTATTTTGGATGGCAATGTGCCCAGCTACATCTTGGGGTTCTGTTACTGTGGAAATTAATTGAGAACAGATAAGAAACAATGAGCAGCCTCTACCAAAAAGGCAATTTAGGTTGATAGTTAAGGACACAGGCCTTTGAGACTAAGAATCTGGATTTGAGTCATGAAATAACAGTCAAGCAGTTGGGTTAACTAGCGATTCACTGGGTGAACTTCCTCTCACTGACCTGCACTTTCCTCATGACATAGTATCTCTCTCACTAGATCACTGAAAGCATTAAAAGCACTACATTTTTCAGCATAATTCTTGGCACTCAGTAAGTACTCAGTAATATAAAAGAAATTAGGAACATCGGTTCTTTATTAGGGCATTTTTCTAGGAAAGATAGAACCTTAAGGACAAGGACTGTGTCTTGGATTATCTCATGGATAAAGGGTGAGTACATTTGGGATGCAGCATCTAGAAGAGCAGAAAAAGGTGTTTTTCCATATATGTCTTTCTAAATAGTCCCTTTGAGTGATGTCAGTATTCTCCAGGTGTTGAGTATTGAAGGAAATATGCCAAGCTTTATAGGGCAAGCAATGATTCCTACATGCTGCTCTCGGCACTGGCTGCTTTCAAATCATCTGACTCTGGATAAAATTTATGGGTTCCTGGGCATCCCATAATCAGAACCTCCAGGCGTATGGCAGTGGGAGATAATGCTGGGACGCCACTAGGCTTTAGAACCATGGCTGAGTAACAATACCACTAATAAGAGTTTTTGTTATTAATGCAGCTACATTTATTTAGCCTTACAATGTGGCTGGCATGGGTATAAGCACTTTGTAAATATTAACTCATTTAAGTTTCATAGCAACCCTATGAGTTGTTATTTTTATTATCTTCGTCTTACCAGCTGAGAAACTGACACACAAAAAGCTTAAGTAGTTTATTCCCATCACAAAGTAAGTACTTGAGTCAGGCTTTGGATCCAGTCTTACCCAGAGTCCACACACTTAACCACGCTGTGCTGCCCCCACTTACAGTGGAAGGAAAGTGCCAAGTGGGACAGGAGCCAACTAGGGAACAGGCAGGGCTCTGTCACAGCCTGAACCTCAGGATGCTCTCGCTGGGCATCCCACCCACCCCTACTCACTTCCCGAAACATCTAAGACGCTTCATAAAAGCTGAAATAAACTACCTCTTGAAGAGCATGACTAGGTAAGAGATATTTTTTCAAACATGACACAAGACAGCTGAGCTGAATCTGGGATTGTCAAATACCCAGAGTAGATAGAAACCGCATGGAGCCATGTTGGGCACTTCCTGGCCGTAAAGATAATTTTCAATTTCTGGAAACAGAGCCCCAGCTTAGCTGCCAGCTGTGCCAGGTTCCTCGGCAGCAGGGTGTGGGGCAATGATGCAGGGGTGATACAACGTCCTGCTCAGAAAAAGATGAAAGGATTCAAGGGCTAGGTCACCGTGACCATGACCGCATCTCCCGACTGAATCAGTCCAGTGCTCAGGTAGTTCAAGACCTGCACTGGCTCTTTTCTCAAGGAAATCTTGTTCATTTAAGGGAACTTCCAAGCTCTGGGCTGCCCAGAGCACTTTAGAAGCCAGTGAAATAGGCAGCTTCCATATTTATAAGCAGTTCTCAAAATGTCCTGTCACTTATCTGTTTGCATATCTCTCGACCTCATCAGATTGAGTACCCTAGCAGAAAATAAGAAATTGCCTATAAGTATCTCCCCTATCACCAAGAGCTGGAGCCTATTCCTCCATCCCTGAGTCTGGGCTGCCCATGTGACTTGCTTGGGCCTACAGGACACTGGCTAAGAGAGAGAGAGGAAGGAAAGACACCTGAAAAGTGACAGTGCACTGGGCTTGCTCTACTGCTGCACTTGGAACCCTAGACTATCATGGGAACAGACCCAGAGCAGCTGCTGAAGGACCAGAGACAGGGCAGGGGACAACCAGAGTGCGTCGACCTTCAGATAGGTAGCAGAGGTCATTCTAGACCATTCAGGTTCCAATAATTGGCCAGCTGACCACAGACACATGAGAAGGTGTAATAGAGACCTGTTGATATGGCCAAGACCAGAAAAACATGCCAGCGAGTATACAAATTATAAGCCAAATAAATCAGTCACTGTTTTAAACCTCTAAATTTTGGAATGGCTTGTTACCCAGCAAATGCTAACTGATACAAGAATTATTAATAAATAATTAACATTTATATAAATAAATAAATTATTAAAAGGAGAGGCTCTGAAACAGATAATTCCTATATTCAAATACCAGCTTTTCCCTCTTACTAGGTGAGTCTGGACACCTAATTGAAGTTCTGAGACTCTCAGTTTCTTCATCTATAATATTCAGAAAATAAATAGAGCAGTCTGCTAGGTTTTTCTGAAAAGTCAATGAGCTATGCATGAGTCACTGTGTTTGCTGCACGGTAGTTATTATTTATTATGTTTGTTGCTTTGAACTATGTGCTGTAACAGGCCTATTGGGCTTGCCAGTTTCCAGAAATGAATCTAACAAGTTACTGGCCTGATCAAAGAAGAGCCAATAAATATCTACAGACATGAATTTTGTCATGTAGCCAATACCCCCTAACTGAGGACTTCTGTAGTTGCACAGGGTTTGTCACTCCCAGACAACATCACCAAAATCCCTTCCAGTTCTCAGGTTTTAAGGGGACGAGAAGGACGGGAAGCAGTAGCAATCAAATGGAAATGGGGCATCCTATTGCCACTGACTAGATTTAGGGGGTAGGAGAAGGCATTGGCTTTAAAAGAGAGAGCTGCCCAAGAGGAAGCTCCACTGGCCTTCAGGAAATAGAAACAAGAACAAATATCCAGGAGCTGCCAGACATAATGAGAGCAACACAAATTCTGGAATCAGAAAGACTAGTTCAAACCCCAGTACAGGTCTCAGTTTGCTCATGGGGACGACAGTCCCAAAGATCCACATGTTGGTTCATTTGGCAGGTGTAAGAATTGGGCAAAATACCGATATAAATGCCTCGCATGGTACCTAGCACATGGGAGCTGATCAACACAGTCTCTTCCTGCGTTTCTCCCATGTTCATAAAGCACCTTTGTTGCTCATCTCCTGCCATCCTGTAACCGGAGGGTGCAGCAGTACAGGGAAGCCTGCACGCACACCACAGATACTGTCTGGCTCTGTGACCTTGCATCACATGCTCAGCCTTTCTGTCTATCGGCTCCTCGCTAGTGAAACGTGAATACTCTCTGTCCCTGATGCTGTTCTCAAGGATAATGGGATGATTCATTCCATTCTGAAACCTAACTCAGGGCTTGATGACGCTGTGTAGAAAATAAATAAAACATAAAAGGAAAGTCAAATGACTAATATTTAAAGTCCCGAGGTACTAATGCATAGTCAGTGACGGTTCCACCACTGCCAATTCCTTTCCTCTCTTTTCGTTATCCTAGACCCTCTCACAGAGAGATGCCCTCCTTAGACTGGTTTTTGCTGTCTGTCTGTCTGTCGGTCTCTCTGTTTTTCATTGTCCACCCCAAGCCTGCATCTTCTCAACTTGGACAGAAAACAGAACCAGGGGACGAATATGCAGGCAAGAAGTGGAGCTAGACTGAGGCCGAGGGGAATGGCATAACTGCAGTTGACTTTACCTGCGTCACCTCGTCTATCCTAACAATGCAGTGAAGGAGGTGCTGCTTCAGTCTTGGAAAGATCCAACAATTCACCCAGGTCTTGTGGTCAATAATAATAGCAGAGTCAGGATTTAACCAAAACAGCTGGTCTCAAATCTCACACTGTCCTTTAGGGTACAACGTGAATACACAATCAGTAGGGCATCGTGGTTGAGACCGTAAATTCTGGAGTCAGATACCTGGTCTGAATCCTAGCTCTGCCATTACAGAATGACTATAAGCAATTGCTCAGTAATACCTAATACGCACCATATATATCATGGGTTATATGTATAAAATAAGGATTATATGTAATATATGATGTATGACATATTTTAAAAATGTAATACATATAGTATATATGACAGATGACAGGGTGCAAGATCTGTTCTTTTCAAAAAGTATTTAATTCCAGTTAACACACAGCGTTATATTCATTTCAGACGTACAGTATAGTAATTCAACACTTCCACATATCACCCTGTGCTCATCACAAGTGCGCTCCTCGATCCCCATCACCTGTTCACCCATCCCCCACCTGTCCCCTCTACAACCATCAGTTTGTTCTCTGCAGTTAAGAGTCTGTTTCTTGATTTGTCTCTCTCTCTTGTTTTCCCTTTGCTTGTTTGTTTCTTAAACTCCTCAAATGAGTGAAATCATACGATATTTGCGTCTCTCGCTTATTTTGCTTAGCATCATATTCTCTAGATCCATCCATGCTGTTGCAAATAGCAAGATTTCATTCTTTTATATGGCTGTGTGTGTGTGTGTGTGTGTGTGTATCACATCTCCTTTATCCGGCCATCAGTTGATGCTTCCATATCTTGATTATTGTAAATAATACTGCATAAAACTTAAGGGTATACGTATCCCTCTGAAAAAATGTTCTTGTATTCTTTGGGTAAATACCCCGTAGTGTGATCACTGTATCATAATAAAGTCATTCTATTTTTAACTTCTTGAGGAACCTCCATACTGTTTTCTACAGCGACTGTACCAGTGTGCATTCCCACCAACAGTGCCCAAGAGCTCCTTTCTCTCCACATCCTCACCAATGTCTCATTTATTGTGTTGTTGATTTTAGCCGTTTTAACAGGGATGAAGTGATATCTCACTGTGGTTTTGATTTGTTTCCCTGATGATAAGTGATGATGAGCATCTCTTCATGCATCTGTTGGCCATCTGGATGCCTTCTTTGGAGAAATGTCTGTTCATGCCTTCTGCCTATTTATAATTGGATTATTTGGGCTTTGGGTATGAGTTGCATAAGTTCTTTCTATATTTTGGATACTAACCCTTTATAGGATGATCATTTGCAAACATCTCCTCCCATTCCAAAGGTTGACATTAGTTTTGTTGATCGTTTCCTTCGTTGCACAGAAGCTTTTTTATTTTGATATAGTCTCAATAGTTTATTTTTGTTTTTATTTCCCTTACCTCAGGAAACATATTCAGAAAAAAGTTACTAGGTTCATGTCAAAGTTACTGCCTGTGATCTATTCTAGAATTTTTATGGTTTCAGGTCTCATATTTACATATTTAATCCATTTTGAATTTATTTTTGTGTATGATGTAAGAAAGTGGTCCAATTTTATTCTTATCCATATTACTGTCCAGTTTTCCCCAAACCATTTCTAGAAGAAACTGTCTTTTCTCCATTGGATATTCCTTACTACTTTGTCAAAGATTTATTGATCATATAATTGTTTATTTTTGGGTTTTCTACTCTGTTCCATTGATCTATAAGTCTATTTTTGTGCCAGTGCCACACTGTTCTGATTATTACAGTTTTGCAATATAACTTGAAGTCCAGAATTGTGATGCCTCCAGCTTCACTTTTCCTTTTCAAGATGGCTTTGGTCATTCAGGGTCTTGTGTGGTTTCATACAAATTTTAGGATTGCTTTTCTAGTTCTGTGAAAAATGCCGATGGTACTTTGATCAAGATTGCATTCAATGTGTAGATTCCTCTGGGAAGTATAGACATTTTAACAATATTCGTTCTTCCAATCCATAAGCATGGAATGCCTTTTCATTTATGGCATGTTCAATCTCTTTTATCAGTGTTTTACACTTTTCAGAGTACAGGTCTTTCACCTCTTTAGTTAGGTTTATTCCTAGGCATCTCATTATTTTTGGTGCAGTTGTAAATGGGTTTGTTTTCTTAATTTGCCTTTCTGCTACTTCATTACTGGTGTATAGAAATGCAACAGATTTTTGTATGTTGATTTTGTATCCTGTGACCTTACTGAATTTGTGTGTCAGTCCTAGCAGTTTTTTGGTGGAGTCTTTTGGGTTTTCTATATAAAGAATCATGTCATCTGCAAATACTGAAAGTTTGACTTCGTCCTAACTGATTTGGATTCCTTTTATATCTCTTTCTTGTCTGATTTCTGTAGCTAGGATTTCCAATAAAAGTGGCGAGACTAGACATCCTTGTCTTGTTCCTGACCTTACAGGGAAAGCTCTCAGTTTTTCCTTATTAAAGATGATATTAACTGTGAGTTTTTTTATATGTTCCCTTTATTATGTTGAAATATGTTCCCTCTAAGCCTACTTTGTTGAAGGTTTTTACCATGAATGGATGTTGTATTTTGTCAAATGCTTTTTGTGTCATTTGAAATGATCATACGGTTCTTATTCTTTCTCTTAGTGACGTGATGTATCACTCTGATTGATTTGTAAATGTTGAACCACATTTAACCTGAATAACCTGAAATAAATCCCACTTGATCATGGTGAACAATTTCTTTTAATGTATTGTTTGATACAGTTTGCTGATATCTTGTTTAGAATTTTTTGCATCTATATTCATCAGGGATATCGGCCCGGAGTTCTCCTTTATAGCAGTCTTTTTCTGGTTTTGGCCTTATGGTAATGCTGGCCTCATAGAATGAACTTGGAAGTTTTTCTTCTGTTCTAGTTTTTGGAATAGTTTAAGAAAAATAGTTATTAATTTTTCTTTAAACGTTTGGATTTGCCTGTGAAGCCATCTAGTCCTGGACTTTTATTTGTTAAGAGATTTTTGATTACTGATTCAATTTCCTTGCTGGTTATCAGTCTGTTCAAGTTTTCTATTTCTTCCTGTTTCAGTTTTTGTTTCCCAAAACTGAGTTCATATTTCTAGGAATTTATCCATTTCTTCTAGGTTGTCCAATTTGTTGGCATATAGTTTTTCATAATATTCTCTAATGATTATTTGTATTTCTGTGGAATTGGTTGTTAGTTCTCCCTTCTCATTTGTTATTTTACTTGAGTCCTTTCTATATTTTTCTTGATAAGTCTGGCTAGAAGGTTATTAATGTTATTAATTTTTTCAAAGAACCAACTCCTGGCTTCATTGGTATGTTCTATTGTTTTCTGGTTTTTTTGTTAGTTTTTATGTCATATATTTCTTCTCTAATCTTTATTATTTCCTGCCTTCTGCTGGTTTTAGGTTTTGTTTGTTGTTCCTTTTCCAGCTCCTCTAGGTGTAAGTTTAGGTTGTTTACTTTGGAATTTTTCTTGCTTCTTGAGGTAGGCCTATATTGCTATAAACTTCCCTCTTGGAACCACTTTTGCTGCATCCCAGAGGTTTTTGGACATTGTATTTTCATTTTCATTTGTCTCTATGTATCTTTTTATTTCTTCTTCTATTTCCTGGTTGATCCACGCCAGATCTATTCTTAATATTCACACTGCATGAGGAAGGTAATAGTATTATCCCCACTTTACTAACGGGGAAGTGAAATACAAGAAGTTAGGAAACCCCCCAAACTAGCTAGTTCGGCAGAGCCAATATTCAAGCTCAGCCCCTCTACTTCCAGAGCATACGGCCTTAACCATCACACCATACAGCCTCTGTCAGGGGAGCAGTCCACTTCTGACCTGGCTCCTTGCAGTCCCCTTGTGGGCTGCTGCTGCCTTTTGGCTTTCCCAGCCTTGCTGCCCACCAAAGTGTAGGAGGCATAAATCAAGTTGTCCCCAGAGTTCTCGCCACCCTCCCCTCCGGCCCACTGGCAGCATCAGGTGGGCTTAGGAGCTCCTTCAACTCAGTAAGCATCCCATTAGACTGGAGCAGAGATTCAAGAGAAGCCAGGCTCTTTACATGCAGATAGCCGTGGTCCTATCCTGCAAGTATTTTTCTTAGGGCCCATCCTTTTAGCTTGAAGTGCTAGAAGGGAAAGAGAAATCTCCTTCTACTTCATAAATTTCCTTCTGAAGAAGACATTGATCCTGCTGCTGCTGCTGCTGCACCTAAGTCCCTTGGGATCCCTCTTATCAGCTCATCCCCCAGTTTCTGCAATGCTTTGTTACTAATTCTGGCACCTGTGACCTTCAGAGGGTCACCCATGGGCACCAAGAGGTAAGATCGGGCCTGTGTGGGAGTACAGAAACCCCACTCCTTTGCTTCAAGAGGGAACAAATGCTGGGGTGTGATTTACATTCTAGAGTTCCACAGAGCTCAGCTCCAACCCAGAGACCACAGTCGAGGTCCCCATCCCCACCCCCTTTTCCCTGGCTGCTTTCTCCAGGGTGCATTTCCTTAATAAATTACTTGTATACGAAACTTCAACTCAGGGTCTGCCGATGGGAGAATCCAACCTAAGAGAATTTTTGTGTTGTTCTGATAAATTTCTAGGCTCTTCTTCAACACCCTTGTTAAGAGTGACAAAGCTGGTGGCCTCTTCTTAGCAAGTCTTACATAGGTGTGATTGGCAACTTTCTTTGTAGAGGGTGTGAGCATTTATCAACCCGTGTCCTCAGCTTCAGGAACTCAGCTGAAGTTCCAGAATGAGCAGGACACTTTCTATTTAACATCCTGCTAAGTGATTCCACTCCCCCCGCCCCCACAGTATTGTCCAGACTCTGTGATAAGAACAAAATTCTTTCTTCTCCTTTTTAGGGCTGTTTGGGAGTGGAGTTTTGTCTTCAGCTCTGACATATTCACTGGGGCTCTTATGCCTCAGCTACCATGGAGATGAACTTGCCTCCATTTGGAGAACTGACAGGCAGGAAAAATGTTTATAAAACAAAAATCAACACCAAGACACCTGGCTGCCACCCGGGAGCCTGACGGTGTCACATAAAGGCTTCCTCCTCTAGTCTCTCTCATGCTAGCAGGCTGTACATCAGTTCTCCCCACTCCTCCCACAGGGTCCTTTCCCAGACGCCAACAAATTCCAGCCCCGTGAGGTGAGTCACGTCCTAGGAGCCCACAGTAGTGCTCCCCAGCCTTTAAGTCATAACACATGCGGGGGAAACAGATAAGGCTGCTAAGAGCTGGCGGTGACCTTCCCAGGGGCTCCTGCTGCCCCAAGCCCATCCCAAGTTGGCCTATAATCCAATCACAGCTCCCCGATGAGGAAGCTCTAGTCGAGGGAATGGGAGGTGAGAAAAGCATTTGGGTCCCTAATATGCCTGGAACATCCTGTGTGAAGCCTCTTACTTTAAGTCAGTGACATCAGTTTCCATAAGAGCAGCAGAGAGGGACGCTTAGGGGAAAATCAGTGTACGGTGTCACGCAGGGTAAAAGCACAGGTTTAAAGTCACACAGATCTGGGTTTGAAACCACTTACGGGAGTCATACCTCCACTTAAGGGAGTTGTGCCTCAAGCAAGCTGTACCTGAGAGAAGCCATCCATCCATCCATCCATGGGATCTCCTGTCTCAGAAGGGTGCTTTGAAGAGGACATGTGTGGCTCAGTCAGTTGAGTGTCCAACTCTTTTTTTTTTTAATTTTTTTTTTATTTATTTATGATAGTCACAGAGACAGAGAGATGCAGACAGCATTAAATACCAGGGTGCACCAGACACTGCACCAGAACCCACCAGTCCTGGGTTTTCGTTTGATTTTGCCAACAAGTATTAGGTCCTCGCTTTTATGATTCTCCATTTCCTCATCTACAAAGGGACAGGATTGAATGCATGAGATCTTTCAAACCCCAGCAGACCCCCAGTCTATATTATTTTCATTTTGCCAATGGGGGAAAAGAAGGAAGTTGCGAGAGATTCAACAGCTCAATTCAGTATTTCCCAGAGTGTGGTCCCTAGACCAACAGCAGCAACAGCTGAGATTATCAGATCTCACTGCAGACCCACAGAATCAGAAACTCTGGAGTTGAGGCCCAGAGATCTGTTTTAAAGAGCCCTCCAAGTGATTCCAGTGCATGCTCGAGTTTGTGGACCCCTGGCCTAATCAAATCATGGCAGAGTAAAAGTTAATTAGTCAGAACTTGAACCCAGGTCTGTAACTCCTTTCTAGTTGTCCTATGCTTCTGGAGAGAAGGGCCTTGTAAGAACAAATGCATTTGAAAACAAGACAGATCCAGGGGGCACCTGGGTGGCTCTGTTGGTTGAGTGTCTGCCTTCAGCTCTGGTCATGATCCTGAGGCCTTGGGACGGAGCCTCATGGGCTCCCCCCTCAGTGGGGAGTTTGCTCCTCCTTCTCCCTCTGCCCCACCCCCCACCTGTGCACTTGCTCTCTCTCTTATAAAATAAAATAAATAAAATAAAATAATAAAATAAAATAAATAAAATAAAACAAAACAAAACAAAATAAAATAAAATAATAAAATAAAATAAAAAGAAAGAAAACAAGGTAAGTCCAAAAACACAAGCAAAAGGAGAGAACTAAATCCTGGATAATTATGCTAAAAAATCTCAGGTTCTACAAGTGAGAACCTTTGATCCCTGGCACTAGACTAAGCTAAAGCTGACCTTTGTGCTCTCTCTGACACATAAGCACTTTTCTCTGGAAACTTCTACCGAGCTAGAACAACCAAGAACCAAGAAGTCTACAACTTGTAGACAAGCATAACACACCATGAACTATTCAAACTCAGCATCTGCTTTTTTTAGTTTTTTTTTTGCATATACATATGTGTTCAAAAATGCATAAACAAGATAAATTCATGCGTGCTATAGGTATTTGCAGTTCCATATTTTCTTTCTCCTTTGCCTTTTTTTTTTTAATTTTTATTTATTTATGATAGTCACACAGAGAGAGAGGGAGAGAGGCAGAGACACAGGCAGAGGGAGAAGCAGGCTCCATGCACCGGGAGCCCGACGTGGGACTCGATCCCGGGTCTCCAGGATCGCGCCCTAGGCCAAATGCAGGCGCTAAACCGCTGCGCCACCCAGGGATCCCTCCTTTGCCTTTTTTTATCCTTACCTCTCTTCTTCCCTACTCTCAAATAATGCATGTTAATAACCTAGTATATTTTTCTCCATAGTCATATAACCAAATACAAATACACACATTTTCCCACACCTACTTGTTTTACTCACACTTCATGGAAATTCTCCTCCAAGAGATCTAGTACAGCTCTCACTCACGGGTCACAAAGTCTACGTAATAGCCCCGTGATGTGAGCCTACAATACTTTATATACAATAATTTATGTAGTCCTGAATAATGAGAATTCACTGGTGACTATCATAAATAAATAAAAATTTTAAAAAATAGATAAAAGCGTCATTAAAAAAAGAGAGAGAGAGAATTCACTAGTTTTCCAATATTTCACCGCCTCAAGTGTTGAGGTAATAAATAAACTTGCACATATGTGCTTGTGTAGTGGTGATTTTATTTGTACAGAATACATTTCCAAGAATGGAGTATCAGGCTCCAAGGCTCTATGTATTTTTAATTTAATAGATGTTGTTACAGGGCTCTTCAAAAAGGCCATAACAATTTACATTTCCAGCACAATGTATGGGAGTGCCCATTTCTTACATCCCAACCAGCAATAAATGTTATCTTTTCAATTTTTTTCTTGTTTGAACACTGGGAAGTGATATCTCATTGCTATTTCAATTTACATTTTCCTAATTAATTTGCATTTGGATTTGACCTTTTCGTGTTTGTTGGGTATTTGCACTTCTAGTCTGTCCCTCAATGTACTGCTGTGCTTTTTCTCCTCTTTTCTGTTGGGTCTTTTGTTCTACTCTTGCCCATTTTTAAGAGCTCTTAGTATGTTAGAATATTAACCCTTTGTCTTTCATTAGCATTACAATGATTTTTGGAAAACCGTCATTTCTCTATTAACTTTGTTTATGCCATTTCTTACAGATATTTGTACGTAGTCAAAAACCTTAAGATCTCACTCTCTAGAGTATATGTGTAACCATCTAAATTCCTTACAGAATTTGTATTATTTTTGTGTTTATTTTATAGATTTTTTTGTACTTTTGTGAATGGATCTTTTTCTTTCTTTCTTCAGTGGTTACTGATAAAACAGAAAATAGTTATTGATATTTATATGTTCACCCAACTACTTATCAAATTCCCTTATCAATTTTAATAGGTTTGTAACAAAGTCTCTTGGGTTATTGAGGTACACATTCATATAGTCAGAAAACGTGATAATACTATCTCCTTATTTTCCAATATTTCTTAAGTTATTTGATATTTTCTTATTGTATTCACTAATTGCATTTAAATTATTCAACATTCCGAGACAACAGTGAACAATAATGATGCTGGACAACAGTACCTACTTTTAATTTTAACAGAAAAATTTCAATAGGTGCTTATCAAATTCTTTTAAAATCTGTTGATGAAAGAATATAATTTTTTCTCCTGTAATTTGTCAGTAAATTTTCTGCTGTTGATCACCTTTGCATTCCTGGGAAGAAAACCATCCTTGATAACAGAATGCATGATCATAGACGCGTCACTATAATTTCACTTAAAAATTCTGCATTTGGGGGCAGCCGGGGTGGCTCAGCAGTTTAGCACCGCCTTCAGCCCAGGGCGTGACGCCGGGGTCCCTGGATCCAGTCCCCCGTCGGGCTCCCTGCATGGAGCCTGCTTCTCCCTCTGCCTGTGTCTCTGCCTCTCTCTCTGTGTCTCTCATGAATAAATAAATAAAATCATAAATAAATAAATAAATAAATAAATAAATAAATAAATAAATAATAAAAATAAAAATTCTGCTCTTATACTTTTAAGTAACATTGGTGTACAGTTTTTTTCATACTATTTATATCAGATTTGGGTATGGAAATTCTAGTAATCATAAAATGAATCTAAAAACTCTGTGTTGGGCACCTGGGTGGCTCAGTGGTCAAGCGTCTGCCTTTGGCTCAGGTCCTGATCAGGGAGTCCTAGTGATGGGGGAACAGGGCTAGCTGAGGACAAAGCACAGCTGATGTCCCACAAACAACCCTCCCCTCCAGGGTGGGAAATGTGTGACATTCTTCAGGAAGTTTCCAGTTGTCTTAATGTTAATGCCTTACTAGGGGGAAAAGCAATCTTTAACTTGACAAAGGCAAAGCCTCCAGTCTCTTGTAGATCCTCCCTAGCATATGAAAATCCTTTTGAAATCTCCCATTCCCTACCTCCCCCAACTCCCAGGTATATAATCAGCCACCCCTCACAAACCAAGGGCAGCAGCTCTTCCTGCCCATGGGTCCTATCCCTGTGCTTTAAATAAAACCACCATTTTGCACCAAAGATGTCTCAAGAATTCTTTGTTTGTTGTTGGCTCCAGACTTCATCCCACCAAACCTCACCTATGCTCCAAAACTTCATCACTAGGATGGAGTCCCGCATCAGACTCCCCCCACATGGAGCCTGCTTCTCCCTCTGCCTGTGTCTCTCTCTCTTTCTCTCTGTGTGTCTCTCATGAATAAATAAATAAAATCTTTTAAAAAAAAAAAAAAGTTTTTTTTTTTCCCAATGGCCTGGAATAATTTACATAACATTAAAAAATAACTGGTCTTTAAATAAAACTCATCAATGAAATCTACCATTCTGGAAGCTTTCAAAAGTGATTGTTATAATCATTTTTCATTTTTGTCTATAGTAATTGGTCTATTCAAATTTTTCTACTTTTTCCAGAATACATTACACTTTGCTTTGCTAGAAACTTATCTACTTCCTATTGCTCTGGGATGACAAAGGTTTCTGACAAAGGGACAGATATTTTATGCTTGTGGGCTATTCAATCCATTCCTACTCAATTCTACTATTGTAGTGCAGAAGCAGCTGTAGGCAATGTGCAAATGAATGGATGGGGCTGCATTTCAATAAAACTTTATTTATGGATACTGATTTTTTAATTTTATATAATTTTTATATCACAAACCATTATTATTTTTTTCCCAACTGTTTAAAAATATAAAAACCATTCTTAGCTTGAGAGTCATACAAAAACATGCCGTGGGCCAGATGTCACACGTGGGACTTGTTTACCAAGTTCTGCTCTAGATTTTCAAAATGTTTCCATTTACATGTGTAATGTATATGCTCGTAATTTCTAACCATATAATTTAAAATATACTATCATTCTAACCTCTTCCTTATTTGTGACCATTATGTTTTATTAATTTCTATTTTTTTCTTGCTCTAATCTCCTTAATCAGACTTACTAGCAATCTATCTGGTTCTTCTCTAAGAACCAGTTTTTTGAATGTATACTTTGTTTTATATTTTTATTTCTTTTTTTCTTCAAGCCCACTATCTGACTTTAATTTACTGGGTATGCTATGCTTGGTTAAGTTTCATTGAATTTCCTAATAAAACTTTCAGAAGAAAAACACATTCATACATTGATCCCACTAGGCCTTGTAAAGTGTCACCTCACCAGTTTCATTAAAAAATCATCAACCTCCAGCTTCATTTGTAGGGAGGCCAAAAATAACACGAATTTCCTTTTAGAGGCACATCCATTTTTTAATGTAAAGTAGAACTCTGCTAGCCACAATATGAGTTCTTAACATCCTAGACTTTAGACTGAGTTCTGTTTCTCAGCATACAATCTCCCTACTTTTTTTTAAAGATTTTATTTATTTATTCATGAGAGACACAGAGAGGCAGAGACACAGGCAGAGGGAGAAGCAGGCTCCCCACAGGGGGAGAGGAAAGGGTGCGGAGTCTGATGTGGGACTCTATCCCAGGACCCTGGGATCATGACCTGAGGGACCTGAGCCGAAGGCAGATGCTCAACCGCTGACCCACTCAGGCGTCCCACAATTTCCCTGCATTTAAAACAATTTTCTAAGTCCTTATTCTATCAAATCTACAATTTTTAATTACTGAAATCCACAGACCACCATAAGCCCCCAACAATGGCCAGAGCTTACAATTACTCATTGAGTGCTTCTCGTATGCAGGAAGTGAGCTCAGTGATATACTTAATTCTCTTTTCTCTTTTTTTATTGTTTTTTATTTTAATTGCAGTATCATTGGTATTGTTATAAAAAGAAGTGAAAAGACAGACACAAATTTAGACAAAAGTCAACCTTGTAAAGATGGAGGCAGGAATTGAAGTTACACTGTCACAAGCAAAGGAATGCCTGGGGCTACGGAAAACTGGAATCTGGAATAACGAGGGATCCTCCCCTAGAGGCTGAGGAAGGAGCATGACCCTTCCAACAACTATTAGACGTTCAGCTTCCAGAACCGTAAGAAACCAAATCTCTGTTGCTTAAGCCACTCAATGTGTGGTATGTTGTTATGGTAGCTCTAGCAAACTTGGACAGTATCCCCTTAGAAATAAGGTATTAAGTGACCTCTTTCACATTGTCTTCTAAATGGGCTACAATTTCTCTTTTGATATTTTTTGTTCTAATGGTTACCCAAGATTGCTTTTTTTTCATTTTTACTTTCATCCTAGATAGTGATAACACACGGTGTTATATTATTTTCAGCTGAACAATATTGCGATTCAACAATTCCATGCATCGCCCAGTGCTCATCCCAAGTGCCCTCCTTAATACCCAACACCTATCTAACCCATCCCCCCACGCACCGCCCCATGGTCACCACCAGTGTGTTCTCTATAGTTTGAGGTCTGTTTCTTGGTTTGTAGGACTATGCTGCTTAATATTCTAAGTAATCAAGACCTTAGTCGGTCATCTTTTTATTCTTTTTCAATATATTGAGGCATGATTAGAGAAAGGGGCCTGTAAAATCTTTTTTTTACTTGTAAATGTTTCCTTTGTATGCAGATTTATGATGGGTTTTGTAAATATAGCACAAATATGCATATACACATAATTGTGCATGTATAATTTGTGTTAATAAATTTTTTTGTTCTTATGTGGCTTTTGTGTAACACACCTGTATAATTCTAAAAAGGAAGTACTGAAGTCTTCCACTGTCATTGCATATTCAGCAAATTTTCCTGACTTTTCTTAGCATTTCATCTTTACAAAGTTATTGGCTCTGGTTTGATTTATTCAAATATATAACTTCTATATTTTTTTAATAAATCACAGCTTTCGTCATTATATAACACCCCCTTCATTCTGTTTAGTGTTTTTAATCTACAATTTCATCTTTCTTGATGATACTGCTACTACTGATTCTCTTTCCCTGGTTCTCTTTGCCCACGTCATCTTCATTTTCTTTGTCTTTCTTTCTTCGTCTCTCTCTTTCTTACTACCAGGTACAGATATAAATGGATTAATTATAATCCTTGCCCTTATTTTCCTTGGTTCATCTTTATCCCAAATGAAAAACTCAAAATAACTTGGAGATCTACCACTTGTTCCTTCTCCATCCTGTCCACCCCGTCACTTACAGGAGGAAACCGATATCTTGACCCTTGCAGTTCCTGCTTAATAAACATATTATAACATGCATACACATAGAGAGAGAGACATGATGGTTTTAGGAGGTACAGCCTCTGGGAGGTGATTAAGTCATGAGGATGGAACATCTGTAAGAGACTAAACAGACCACAATTCTCCCCTTCCACTGCGTGAAGGGACAGTGAGAAGGCAGGTATCTCTGACCCAGGAAACAGGTGCTCGTCAGACATCCAATCTGCCAGGGCTTTGACCTGGTAACTCCCAGCCACCAACACTGGGAGAGAAGTACATTTCTGTTGTTATAAGCTACTCAGTCTATGATATTCTATTGTAGCAGTCCCAATGACTAAGACACACACACACACACACACACACACACACCCCTAAATTCTGAGCAATGCTTGTGACTTCCCTTTTTCTACTAATCTAGAGCATCTATTATTCTCATGTTAGGTTTCCTGGCTCTATCCTCTATACCTTTCATAGTTTTCCTCTATTTTCCATTTCTTTACATTTTTGTTCAGCGCCTGGAGAGAAATTTCTTCCATTTGCTCTTCCAGGCCAGCTATTTCTGTTTTAATAGTAGTCATTTTGCCTTAACTCATCTGTGGATAAAGAAAGTATTTTTTAGCTCCAAAAAGTCCTTTCAAACTGCACTTGAATCTTTCTAAGTGCACTTATTTTTCTGTCCAAATTGTCAGGTCTCCTTCAGCAGCTGTATTTGTGGCTGTGTTCTATGTGCTCTGCTGGATCTTGCTATCTCTGGTTTAAACATGTTGTGATTCTTCTTGATAACTGGGGCTCAGATGTTGCTGTTGGAATATGCAAGTAGGCAACAGTCCCCAAGGGGAGGAAGTCAAAATGGTCTTCTACAGAAGCCTCCCTGTTCCTCAAGGGCAGGGATAACTAAGCCCACATTTTTGGCCACTCCGTGGCATCTCAGGTCTCATGGAGAACTGATGCATGTACGTGGAGGACCATCAAACTTCTTCCTGAAGTCCACACATCTCTTTGGGCCAAGCTCTTCTCAGTGTCCCCACGTTATAATCCCTGCTTCAGGGCTGTCACCAGCAGCTAGACATCTGCCTAGCCTGCAGAGCAGAAACCCTATGCCAATTCACTCCAATAGGACTCCCATGGAGCCTGTGGCCTCATTCCACTTAGCAAGCCTGCAGTTCCCAACTAGGTGACTCAGAAGAGGAAAATAGACTGGATTTGACTGATACTGAACAAAAAGAAGAGTTGGGTTCATGTTGCTATCTTTCCAGAACCTCCTCTAGAATCAGCATCTTCATCCAACCCTACATTCTAGTGAACCTGTTTACTCTACTGAAAGATCATCAGCTTTGGATTCAGAGATGTGTGTTCAAATCTGCCCCCCTCCAAATGCAATCTTAGACAGGCTACGTCGTCAGTATCTCTGGCCTTCAATTTCTTGCTAATAAAAAGTCCTAATGTGAAGAGTAAGTGAAGTAATATACTTAAAGCACTTTTCCCAGGGTATAGGACGTAGGTTTTGCAGAAATGTTGGTCCCTTTCCCTTGTGATTTTCTCTCTTTTTTAAATATTTTATTTATTTATTCATGAGAAACACACAAAGAGATGCAGAGACACAGGCAGAGGGAGAAGCAGACTCCCTGCGGGGAGCATGATGTGGGACTCGATCCCAGGACCTCAGGGTCACAACCTGAGCCAAAGGCAGACGCTCAACCACTGAGCCACCCAGGTGCTCCTCCCTTGTGATATTCAATAAGTGATAGAGTTACCTAGTGAACCTCTCCCTTGATTTGATATTTCAGCAACAACTGTTCTTCATCACCATTCCTTATACTTATTCTTTTTTAAAAAATATTTTATTTATTTATTCATGAGAGGCACAGAGAGAGAGAGAGAGGCAGAGACACAGGCAGAGGGAGAAGCAGGCTCCACATAGGGAGCCTGATGTAGGACTTGATCCCGGGACTCCAGGATCAGGCCCTGGGCCAAAAGCAGGTGCTAAACTGCTGAGCCACCCAGGGATCCCCCCCTTATACTTATTCTTACTCAGTCCATTATCTTGAAGAATCTATACTAATGGTCAACGTTTTAGGCATCTTGGTGACCCAGTGCCTTCCTGCAGGTATCAACTGTGCCTTGTGTATTATGAAAACCACATATTACAAGGGAGGAAACAACACTTACCTCAGGTGTACAGTCAGAGGCCAAACTGAAAAGGAACGTTCAGAAATCAGCTCTGACAAAAAATCTAAAGGCATTAAGAACATAATTATCCTTTTAAAGGTTATCGTGTAATTGAGTCTCTAATTTTGCTTGAATATAGATTAATTTACTCCATCGAAATCTCCAAGAAAAAGGGACATCCCCAGAGCTCCAGAGAAAAGCCAAAAGAATTTTTAATTGCAACAAATTACATGAAAGAGGAAAATATATGGGAAACTTCCGGGGGGATAATTAAAGTGAAAAATATCAAAGATCTGTTCATGAGGACCCTAAAACCCATGCAATGAATAGTAACATCAGTGTCTACATTTTTTGAATATCCACCTCTATATAAACACCCAGGAAGAGCTCTCTATTTTATTCCCTGTACCTCCTCACAATAGCCAATGACAATATTTTACTTTATATGGGAAAAATTCTGAGAGACTGACCTCAAGGTTGCCCTAGCAGCCTGAGAATCACTAGTACCATTTTACACAGATTAATTTACTTGTTTAACACTTTTCAGTTAGTAAAAAAATGAACCCAAGACTCAAAACAGGCTTTCTGATTCCCAGTCCACTCTTCTATATGAACGGAAAGGATGGGACAAACCAAGCCTTTTGGCAAAATGTCAAAGACGAAAGAGAAGAAAAAAAAGAAAAAAGAAAGAAAAGAAAAGAAGAAAAAAAGAAAAGAAACAAAAAAGAAAAGAAACAGAAAAGAAAAGAAACAAAAAAGAAAAGAAAAGAAAAGAAAAGAAAAGAAAAGAAAAAAAGAAAAAGAAAAAGAAAAAGAAAAAGAAACAAACAAGCAAATCAGGAAAATATCTTCTCAAAGCCCCCAAAACAGGTAAACTGAAAACACAGAATTGTTTTAATTTACACTTTCATGAATCAATACTACATCAAACAAAAAAGTATTTATTGAGTTCCTACTATGTAAAAGACACTATGTCGGTGCTGGTGAGGATCTGGAGAAAAAAGAACCCTTGTGTACTGTTGGTGGAAATGTAAATCGGTGCAGCCACTGTGGAAAACAGTATGTAGGTTCCTCAAAAATTAAAAGAAGAAATACCATATGATCCAGCAATTCCAGTATTGGGTATCTACCCAAAGAAAATGAAAACATTAATTCGAAAAGGTAAATGCATCCCTGTATTTATAGCAGCTATTTATAATAGGCAAGATATACAAGCAACTCAAGTGTCAGTCCATATACAAATGGATAAATGGATATATAAATTACTGGGTGGTACATCTAACCATGAAGAACTGCTAAAAACAAAACAAAAATATCCACGCAACCATCTTCAGGTAATTATGCTAATTTCAAAAGAACCAGTCACCAAAGGCTACATGCTGTATAATTCCATTTATATAAACTGCTTGAAATTACAAAATTATAGGAATGGACAACAGAAGATGTTATATATATAGAATGGAATATTACTCAGCCATAAAAAGAATGAGATCTTGCCATTTGCAAAATGGATGGACCTACAGGGTATTATGCGAAGTGAAATAACTCAGACAAATGCCATGTGGTTTCACTTACATGTGGAATATAAAAATCAAAACAAACAAAAGAACAGAAATAGACCCATAAATACAAAGAACAAACAGGTGGTTGCCAGAGGTGGGGGGTTGGGGAAATGGGCAAAATGAGTGAAGGGGAGTGGGAGGTATAGGCTTCCAGTTATGGAATGAATAAGACGGGGATTAAAGGTTCAGCATAGGGAATACAATCAATGGTATTGTAATAGCACTGTAGGATGACAGACAGATGGCAGCCATACTCGTGAGCATAGCATAATGTACAGACTCATCAAATCACTATCGTGTACAAATAAAACTGATGTGACACTGTGTGTCACCTATACCTGGATTTTTAAAAAATAGGAAAGAGTAGTCCTTTCCCATAAAGCATTTGGAGTCTTCCATAGGGAATTCCATGCTCTTTTATTGATTCATACTGCTACCATGCTACCATTGGCCTTGAGAAACTGTGTAGGGCCAAGTAGGAGGGGTTTCCAAAGAAACAGGCAATAAGAACCCAAATGGAAAAGGAGAGAAACAAACTAATCACTGGAAGATCCTCCCTGTACTGTAGCCCTGCAATCCCTGGCTGCCCAGAAGTAGCTTCCAATGGCTGGGTCAGAGCTTTCACCTCACCAAGTCTTTATTTTTCTGTTTTTGCTAACTCAGGTCATTTTAGGATTCTTCAAATGTCTGTGCAAATATACAAAAGAACATCAGAACCCAACAATGAAAACACCACCAGAGGGAAATTGCATAGAAGGAAAAGGTATACATTTTTTCTCTGTTTTTTAGAGTATAATTTGAATTGTTGGGGCCATGACCAATAAAGGGATTCAAAAAAAAACAGGAGGCAAACATGGAATACTACATCATCCTGAAGATGAGTAACAGGCATTGAAGAGAAAAGGAAGAGAATAAAAGAAAGTGGGATTAATCCCAAAAAATAAATGTAGGGGCCACAGGTAGATAGATAACCGAGTGGTAAGAATGCTGAGAATGGGTGGTACACCTAGCCGTGAAGAACTGCTAAAAACAAAACAATAAAAGAATCCGCGCAACCATCTTCAGGTAATGATGCTGATTTCAAAAGAGCCAGCCACCAAAGGCTACATAATAATATATAATAATATATATAATATAATTATTATATATATTATATATAATAATATATAATATAATAATATAATCCCATTTATATAAACTGCTTGAAATTACAAAATCATAGGAATGGACAACAGATTAGTGGGTGCCAGATGTCAGGGGGAGGGTGGGGACAGAACAGAAGTAGGTGTGGCCACAAAAGGGCGGCAGGCAGGGTCTCTGCCTCTCAGCTGTACCAACGTCATTGTCCTACGGGTGGACCTGCAACAGCTCGACGAAGCTCCTGCGGCTGTGGAGGTCAGCTGGCGAGGGGCACATGGGATCTCTCCGTGATACTGACTGCAACTGCCTGTGAACCTATAGTTATCTCAAAATTAGAAGTTTAACTTAAAAAAAATAATAAGGAGGTGAAGCCCCAGAAAACTAGCTGATAGACTCAAAAGTGCTTGCCGCTTAGAAGTAGCTATATCGAAGGGGGAGAAGGATGGGGAGAGGGGTTGCTCATTCTCATTAAAACTCCTGTAGAACCATCTAAATGTGTTGAATATTTGATACAAATTAAAGTTTTAAGAGAGCTGAGATACTAGTGTGATGAAAGAGGTTAAAGTGACTCAGACTTGTGAAGCCTCACCGTTTTTAGTGGGGGGGAAAGCCACTATTAACATTTATTGAGCACTCGCTGTACATGCACATTCTCACATAATCCTTGGGACAATCTAGGACATACGTGCTATTTTTCTCTCCATTTCACTCAGGCACAGCTGAGGCTCCAAGAATTGGAGGAATCGTCACAAGGTCACGTAACTAGTAAGGAATACAGTCCAGCCAGGCTTTCAGACTTTAGGTCCATGTCCTTAATGATCCTCTTTGGGGCAGGAAATACCAGCAGCCAGGGTCTCTGGGTGCCCATACGTACTCCTGGTAAGTGGAGGGAGAGAACCTGGCGGTGGGGGCAAGATGGGCCTTGGAATCAGACAGATCTGGACTCGAGACTCGTTCTACAAATTGCACTTATTGCACCTTGGACGGGCGACTCAGCCAATCTGAGCCTCTGAGTCCTATCTATAATGTAGGC
This sequence comes from Nyctereutes procyonoides, assembly GCF_905146905.1. Classification (NCBI taxonomy): domain Eukaryota; kingdom Metazoa; phylum Chordata; class Mammalia; order Carnivora; family Canidae; genus Nyctereutes; species Nyctereutes procyonoides. The sequence continues at coordinate 26,197,169 of NW_026575134.1, read as the reverse complement.
GCAAGACGGAGAACTACCCACCTCAGAGGGGTGTTGGTAGAATCAAATGAGATCATATGTATTAAGTGCTTGGCACAGTGTCTAAGAAATAGCTCTCAAAGGGGTGGGCGTTATTACCATGATTATTAAAAATTTTGACTTTGTTATTTCTCATAATAGGTTTCAAGTAAAGCTCTTTCTCTCAGCCACATCCAGATTCTGCTGAATTTTCCTTTAAGATGACTCTGAATTTTATGTTTTATATCAGCTTAGAGAGGAGGAAGGGTTGACTTTCATAAATGACAGTCAGACCAGCAGGGATGCTGTGATTGCTCAGCTCTCTTCGGCATCCAGGGGACTTGGAGGGGAAAATGCTGCCTGGCTAAGTAGCCTCTACTTTCTGCTCTGTTTTGTTGTTTTTAAATAAAATACATCACACACGCAGAAAAGGCAAAGACCATCAGAACACCCTTGTTTCCATCTCCCAGATGGAACCAGTATGAACATCTTTCCACACATTTGCTTCGTATCCTTTTGTTAAGAAATAAAACACTACAGATATCACACATGCAGGGAAGGGCTCCTCCCATCCCATCCACCCTATTCTTCTTCCCTGCCTTCCCCCATCTTCCCTCCCCAAATGCCAGTTTTCCAAGGCAGCTTTGAATGCATCCAGGACTCCAGGCTATCACCCCAAAGTTCACTTCCTAGTCTTTTTTTTTTTTTTTTTTTTTAGTTATGATAGTCACAGAGAGAGAGAGAGGCAGAGACACAGGCAGAGGGAGAAGCAGGCTCCATGCACCGGAAGCCCGACGTGGGACTCGATCCAGGGTCTCCAGGATCGCGCCCTGGGCCAAAGGCAGGCGCCAAACCGCTGCGCCACCGAGGGATCCCCTTCACTTCCTAGTCTTAAGGGCAGGCACCACATGTAAGCCCACCAACCAGGAAGCTGTTTTTTTTTTTTTTTTGAGCCTCTGCGCTCGTGTTAAGCATGAAAGAGGGGTCCAGTGTTATCCTCCAAAAAAGAGCCTACTATAAAAAATGAGATAGCAGACAGTGAGGTAGACATATGCCTTAATTTCTCTTAGGGGAACCCACTGGCCACATGATGGGACCAGGGCTAACTCCACCCTCCGCTTCGAGGGTCTGGACAATGAGAATCCCCTGGATACCTACTTTGGTTCACTAGTGGGCATGTGGTCTGAGTTGAGCCAAGTAAAGCTACCCCAGGGTATTTTCTGGAGCTCATAGGAAAGAGGTGTTGCCTGACTGCTGGCGTGGGAGGTGGTCAGTCTAATGCTGGAGGGGCCACCTGCCTGGGAATCAAGCCAGTACAGAGAAAAAGCCTTGCCGAGCGTCACCACTGAGTCCCTGGGTCGAGCAATGCCCATGTTAGGTATATCTCATTGGACTATCCAGTTAACGGGCCAATAAATTCCCTTGTTATGCTTAGATGTGTTTGAGTTGAATTTCTGTCCTGGATAACACAAAAAACAACAATTAAAGAGCAAGGCAGGACATAACAGCAAGCCACGTATGTAGTACTTCCTATAATGCCTGCATTCTTCTGAGTATTTTATGTGTAGAGACTCATTTAAGCCTCACCTACCCGCCGCCACCCCCAAGGTAGAGATTCTAAGTAACCGGCTCAGGAACACTGGGGTGTTGAAGAATGGATCTGTGGTTAAATCCAAGAAATCTGGGTTGAGATCCAAATTGTCAACCACTACAGCAACAATTGAGAATATGAATGGTTATAGGAATTCACGACAAAAGGAAAAAAAAACTGTGAACCACGATCATCGAAGAAAATACACTTCGTAACGGCCATTGTGTTGTCCGACAGGCTTGCAAGGATGAAAAGCATAAATACTAGACTGTTAGCAAAGGAGAAGGAATTGCAGGAAAAAGGAAAACTTGAGCAAAGGAGAGAAATGAGCACAACAACACTGTATTGGAGGAGGGCGCGTAAAGACCTCCTATTGATGTTTTCCAAGCCAGGGAACCCGAATAACCGTGTATAAGAGTGAATGTGTCCCGGGATAGATACCCCTCTTCTATAATTACTACTTCAGGAACACTAAGGGGAAGAGAATGAGTTTAGCCAAGTCCCTGAGCTACGTTTGATTTGGGGACAGCCAACCTCCGCTGTCAGTCTCCTAGTCTCTCTAACCACGTTGGAGACTCACAGAGCTTATTTTCGGATCTAATGGTTAAGAACGTTAGAATCAGGCAAGTTGGGTTGGAAATGCAGCTCTGCAACTTTCTAGTGGACTGTGGGCATAGTATTCACTATCCCCGAGGTTGGTTTCTTCATCCGTAAAATGGGGTTAAGGATCTCTACCTGACGCGTCACTTTACAGTTTAAATGAGATCCTGTACACACGTGCTTAGCAGAGTGCCCGGCACAAGCAAAGTCCAGCAAGTGCTCAGCACTGTCTGTAAGATTATCGACGTCAATATAGAGCGAGAATGAAGAAGGACTTGGTGCTGCAAAGATCTAGACCATTTGCTCTGTCTCTCTCTCCCTCTCTCCCTCTCTCTCTAAAAAAAAAAAAAAACACAATCTAGACCATTTGGCCAGGCCACCTAAGCTGTCGTCCTCCCCAGAGGTGGGAAAGCAGACCTTGAGACCAACAGAAACCATCTATCACTTTCCTTTTTCTAGCCAGCCGGAGTAATTTTTCAGCTACCAAAGTCATAAAGAAGATGTTCAATCTGCTGATAATTTGATTCTAATTAGAACCTCCATCCACAATACTGGAATTGCAAGGAGGGGGAGCAGAAATGAAATAGCAATTAACCTTAGGTTCTGAGCTTTATTTGCTTCTACCCAACATGGGTCAGTTGCCATAGAGATTATACCTACGTGATCTGCGGATGTGACCAGAGCCGCCTGGAGCCTCTGAACCAGCCTCCTCGTGGTGCGGCTTTGGGATAATTAAAAATCTGCTAAAAGAGAATTGAAAGTTGATCTGAAACTCTAATCCGAAGCTGACTTGAATGGAAGAGAAAGGGAAGCGGTGGGGGGGAGGGTGGTGCGGGGAGGCGAGGACGATGTGGAACTGGGAAATAAAATGAAAGAACACACATCACTTGGAAAAAAAAAGAAAGAAAGAAAGGCCAGTCTCTTTTATCCACAACTTTCCAGAGTCTGACCACTTGCCACTGGGAGACACTGGTAGGATAAGAAAGAGGAAACGAGGGGGTGTGAAAAGTTTGTCCTTTCAGGAGGGGATTTCTCAGCTTCAGATTGTGACCCGGGTCTCCCCTAGAAACGCAAGGGTGGGGGGTCAGCTAGGGTGAGCCTCCTGTTTTAGTCTCTGGAAGAGTGGATGTGGACGAGGTCCTGCGAAATCGGTGGGTTGGGGGCAGACCCATTAATCCCAGCCCTACCAGCAATAGCAGGGACCAGCTCTGGAGCCAGCAGCCACCAATGCCAGCTCCCGCAGCCCCCTCCCTTCAGACAATCTGCCCAGTGGATCCCAATAGCCCGCCGGGCTCGGTCTCCATCCGTCCCCACCACCCGCCAGCTCCTGGCCCCTTTGGCTCCCTGTGACTCAGCACTCCCAAACCCAAGGTCAGGCGGATAATGAAGTTATTTTCCCCTCCGAGTCTAAGAGCTGTTAATTACCCAAGACAGTCCTAATCACTATTAGGGAACAGGGTAGCATCGGACTTAAGTGGATTCTAATTAAAACTTGAGTAGTATCTCCTAGAGCAGTGACTTTGAAAGTTTTTTCTTTCGTACACATAAGGTACCTGGCATCAGCTTACAAAGCATTTCCCTGGGGTGCTCCATCAGCGCCCCCTACTCAAGGAAGCCTTCTCCGGCCACCCCCATCATCCTGGGCCGCGTCATCCTGTTAGGAATAAATTCTCCATAGAACTCATTACTTGCTGGAATAGTCTTGGGTTTGGGGGTTTTTTGTTTCTTGGGTTTTTTTGTCTTGCTAATGTTTGCTATAAGCTTCATAGGAGCCGAGAAGTTGGGGCCTCACTTGGTGCCTAGAACAGTGTCCGGACAGAGTAAATACTCAGCACGCATGTTGGCTGGCTGTAACTGCACCTTCCCACAGGCCGACGCGCTCGCTGTGCACTTACCTCAAGCCAGTTACCATCCCACCCTTTCCTTCCCTCTCTACAAGTATTCCAGAATGTGTAGGAGGCATCGAACTCTTCATTCTTTCCTTCATCGAGTATTTCCTGGATGTTTACGACACATCAGGTACCGCGGCAGTGACCTGCTAAGTCAGACAAGGCCCCAGCCCAGGGCAGTTCCATTGGGTTAGTGAGAATGGCTGCCCCACATCCATAGACAAAGAAAAAGTAAAATTTAATCATTAACAATGGCGATGGTTGCTCTGGAGGCAACGAGTGGGGACAGTAAGTGCAGGAGGCCATGCCAGCTGAGGTGGAGGGCAAGGCCTCTCACCTAGGCACCCCTCCATGTGACGAGCCAGGATAAAGGAACTCTAGGCAGTGGGAATGGAAAACACCACGTCTCTGAGATGGGAAAGAGCTCAGCACTTTCTGGAGCTCAAGAGTGGAGGTCCGGGGGGAGGGAAAGAGACGTCTGTGGACAGGTGCACTCATTTAATGGAGGGCCTTGAGGGTTGGCAAAGGGGAAAGAAAGGAGAGCCCCAGTAGAAGAGAAGGAGCAGCAAGAGGAGCCCTGGGGGCACAGGTGAAGGAGAGAAGTGGAGGTGGCCTCATCTCATCCTGACGTTTATTTTTATTAAAAGTGTTAATAAATCGTTTGCAAATCTGTGTTCCTCATCATGGTAACAAAATACAAATCCTACTGAGTAGGCCATGCTGGCAGGCCACGGTGCAATGACGGGGCCTGCAGTCCGGGGGAAAGTTAGCCTGACGGGCAGGCTGAGGAGAGCTCTGAGCAGCTGGGTTTGTGTGCACGCACATCAGGTCCTGTGGGTATGATTCCTCTGGCTTCCCTCTGGCCCATTCCTGGATTTGTCATCTCTCACTGCCCCGCATCCCCGGGGCCTGACCTCAGCAATGCCACTCTGATCATGTCCCTTTAGGGCAGAGTTCACGCTCCTTAGTTAGAATGCTGACTCCACTATCAGCTCTCTCAAGTGATCAATATTACCTAAAGAAGCCACTCACCCCCCCCCCCGGCTGGGAACCCAGTCACACTGGGACAGGTGGAGGAGGACAGTGTCTCATCATCAAAACCATCTGCCTCCCAGGATTGCCCAATCTGGTGATTCTCAACCTAATTGCACCGTTAGATTCACAGTAGCTTTAAAAAAAAATAACAGTACAGAGATAAGAACCTCTGGGTTCAAAGATCATGATGCTTCTAAACCTCCCCAAGTAAACACTAATGAGTTGGGAATCGTGACATGGGCCAGAACTGTTTGATCTCCACGGACTACCTTGTTTAGGACCCTGTTGGAGCTCCTCCCTCTCAATCTTTGCTCCTATATTGGGCTTTGATAAAGGAACACGTCCCCACAGACTCCAACGGCCACCATTGATGTGGTTCATGGGACACCCAGTGAGGTGATCGGAGTGTTGCCAATGTTTCTTTATTTCAACCTCTTTACCATCTTCCAAAGTAGCAACACCAAGAGAAGGTAAGAAAACTCTGGCTCAAAGAAAAGTTATGTGATGTGCCCAAGGCCACACAGCTCATAAGAAAGAGGCCAGGGTCCGCGCTCGGGTCTTATGATTCCATAGCCTATGCTCTTCATCACTAAGCGAGCGTGACACTGTCCTTTGCAAAACTCAAGATTTCAATCCCAGGCCTGGCCCTTACTATCTGTGTGACTTAGGGGCAGTGATTTAACCTCTCTGAACACCCGGTCCCACTCTATAAAGAGTTTTGTGCCCACTCCAGCCCTCTCCTCTCCTCCCCCTGTTCTGTCTCTGCTAAGAGTTATTAGTTTGCAAAAGTACTGCATCTCCCTGCTACCCGCCTTGGTCTCTATCTGCCACGGCCATTTCATTTCAAATCTTGGCCAAGAATCCCCAGTACCTAGAGCCCAGACCTTGGCCCAAAATAAGCAGTCGATGTCCATTGAATTGAACAGTATGGCCTCCCACTGGGATATGACACATAATTTGGAAATTTGAGTTGTGTTCTGGCTTTCAGCCAATCCCTTCCCCCCCAACAAGAGCCACATCGATCCCCACTGATCTCTCCTATCAAGAGACCAGGGGCACTCAGTGGACAACTGCAAAGGGCATGTTGTCTGTGTGACCCCAGTGGCTAATTTAGAAGGATTGACTACATTTGCATAACTTTGCATATGCTATGCATCAGTCCATGATATATTTATCCAAGGCAAAGGAGCTACAGATGTAGAACACCAAAGAAGAGTATGTTCCCACAACATGTAATGCAAGTGTTAGGAAATCATGCGATTCCACAGCCCTCCTCCACCTTGCGGTCAAAACTGAAGCTTCCATAATTAAGGCTGCAGGAGAGGAAGAGGCAGGGCTCCCTTTTGCACTCCAAACTCCTGCAAAGTACCAAGAGAATATTTGCAGTTTGGGAACCTTTGCATTAGAGAAAAATCAACCATTTCTTCCACCTCAGAAGAGATCCTTCATTAAACTCTTTGTGAGGGATCCCTGGGTGGCGCAGCGGTTTGGCGCCTGCCTTTGGCCCAGGGCGCGATCCTGGAGACCCGGGATCGAATCCCATATCGGGCTCCCGGTGCATGGAGCCTGCTTCTCCCTCTGCCTGTGTCTCTGCCTCTCTCTCTCTCTGTGACTATCATAAAATAAAAAATTAAAAAAAAAAAACTCTGTGAGATGGCAAGTGTCCAATATAATGATGATTTTATAATATTGTTTTTTTTCTCATCATCCATTTATTCATTCAACAAACATTAATTGAGGACTCTTACCCCCTTGGCTACAGTGGAAAATATCATGAGACCCCTGTTGATGCAGAACTCACAATCCAGAGAGACAAAAAGCAATCTAGTGCATAAACCTGAGCAACTTCATTCTTTTAGCCCCAGTTGTTTTTTCTATAGGAGAAATAAGAATAAAATACCAATTTTCCATGGTTAGCATAACAGGATGTAAATAGCCTGAGTGTGGCTTCTGGCACATAGTAGGTATTCGGTAAATGAGAGTCATCATCACAATTCTTATTGCTCTCAGGGAATATGATGAAGTTACCATGGAATCACAGAGGAGGACACGTCTAACTGTGGAACTCTTCAGTAGGAAAATAAAGGCATTGTGTCACAGGTAGCGTCATACTTTGGGGTTTTACAGCATCACAGCTTTGGTACCACTTAGCAACTCTCAAATGCCTATTAACTTGTCATTTGGAGACCTCGACTTGTAGCTCTGAGTCTCTTTCTGTCCACAGTGACATCCAATGTGTGTAGCGCTTCACTTTCCTGATGGACCTGGGGTCTGCTAAGGAGAAAAATAGAGGGAAGTTGAGAGTACGTAACCATTAAAATTAATTGCTCACAAACATTAGAACCCAGACGCCCTTTGTAGTCATGAAATATGGATAAGGATTTGCTGAAAGCCATTTATATTAAATTACTTTTATAATAATATTTAACTTTTAAGCATGAAATATTTAGTACTCCTTTTTTGTCATTTGCAAAGAAGCTTCCAGCTGTTTCATAGCTAGAGGGATCCATGCCCATCCTGTTTTGAGAGCCGATAGGGCTGAACAGCAGACCAGCAGTTCTGAGAGTTGAGACCAGCAGATGTCAGTGACTGAACATCAGCCAGCTCTCATTCATCCAGCAAGAACTTGCTGACACCCTTGGAGGTGCACATACGGGGTTATGATGACATACAGAGCATCGTCCCTGAACTCAAAAGCCAGCAGGAAAAGACAGACACAGAAAGTGAATAATTGGAAAGAGTTGCTTACATCCCCCCCCCCATTCATCTCCAACAAAATTACTTGACAATTTTTGAAATGCATCATGCTCTTTCTCACCTCCACGTCTTAGCTCTCCCCGCTGCCTGGATCAGCACCCCCCTGCTCAGCCATCTCCCAATTCTCCTTATGGGCTTCTTTCAACTGATGATGCTGGTGTCTTCACCACCAGGAGGATTCCTGGGCACCACCTGCAGTGTGATGTGGACTTCTGTCCTGCTAACCCTCAATCCACCTGCATACAGAAGTCACCACACTGCCCTGCAAGTCCCAATTACTTCTACCCTCGCCTACCAAACTGTGAGTTACCGCATCAAGATTATTATTGTATCCCCGATCTCCTCTGTGGTCCCTGACACAGACTAGGTGTTCAATAAACTTCTGGTGATTCAATAAATTAATTGAGTAATCAATTAATTTGCTATGCGATATAATAGATCTATTCACTTACGTACACAAGGACACAACCAACTTCCTGAGGGGGATGTGGAAGAGGGACACTATTAGGAAATATTGGTAATGATAATGACATTTGAGCAAACTCCTGGAAAAACTAGATATGTTATAGTAATGGACAGTAAAAACTGAAATTATTTAATTATTGTTATGCCCTCAACAAGCTACGTCAAATATTTTCCCAGATAATTAGCATTGCATGGGTCCTCTGTTTATTGCACCATCCATCGCTACGCCCACCTTCACCATCTTGAACACCAAAGGACAAGCAGAAACAAAGGGAAGAAAAAATCATCTTTCTTCCATTTCATACTACCTACTGTAGGCTGGGTGGAGCCCGCTAGCTGAGCCGTTCTGCTAAGGTACACAGAAAGAACTCTGGCGGGGCGCCTGGAGGGAGCCTGAGTTGCCTCACAGGGAAGACTTCATCACGCCCAACCCGATGGCTCCAACCCATCGGCTCATTAACACCCTCCCCATCTCTGTGTAGACCTCTTAATCTACCAGAATCTAGACCAACAACAGAATTCTCAGAGATACCAAACGGCCTCCTGAGTCCACTTCAATACCCCAGATAGTTCCTCAAGAGACATGAGGTCAAAGAAAGTTCTGGGATCCTCTACACTGAAATTAAGAAGAATCCTGTGATTATCATAATCTGACATAATCTTAGTGCCAACTACCAACACAAAAAGTTGGTGATTCACTAAATGGGAATAGAAATCTGCTACTGTTTCTAGGAATACTTTCTTATATAAGAAAAAAAAATAGGCTGATGTCTGAACAAAGAGGACTTTCAACTGCTCTCTCTGTAACTTTGAGTTCACTAGGCCTGCAGTGCCCCAGAATCTTCATTAAGCAAACCCAAAGAATATCCACCCCTTGCCAGGTATGTGGTCCTTGCTCCATCTGTAAATCCCTTGGACCTACCCCCAACCCTTACTTGGAAGAGCCCTGCTGGGTCCTCTAGGATTTTTTTTTTAAGATTTTCTTTATTTATTCATGAGAGACACAGAAGGAGAGGCAGAGACACAGACAGAGGGAGAAGCGGCTCCATGCAGGGAGCCCGATGTGGGACTCGATCCCGGGACCCGGGGTCAAGACCTGGGCCGAAGGCAGATGCTCAACCGCTGAGCCACAGGGATCCCCTAGAATTTTTTAGAATTTGGTGTTTTATGTTATTTGGGTAGCCTACTATCTGTCAAAATAGACCCAAGAAATGGCTGGTGGCTAACCACAAAATGTTCACATGCTACTTACGTAACCGACTGGGCAAGCGAATGGGTTATGAGTGGGGAGGGGGACTAAGGCCCTGCTCAACACGGTCACTGGGGAACCCCTCTAGCAGAACCTGCATACATGTGGGAGAATGGAGAATCTCCATTCCAGAGGAGGAGGGTCCCTGCAAGCGATGCCCACCCACTAAACAGAACTCAATCACATGACCACGCCTACTTGCAAGGAGGGCTGGGAAATGTCATGGAGCAATGTTCTCGAGGAGAAGGGGGAGCACAGGCTGTTGGTAGGAAGCAGCTGTTAATGGAAAACAACTGGATGGATGTCTTGGAGAGCACGCACGCAATCATCAGCCTGTCGTGGGCCGTAGCAAACGGGGGACGCCAAGGGCAAGAAGAAGAAGGTCCGAATCCAGGCCCTGGCCTCTGCTGGCTGTAACCCTCCTGGCCCTCAGGTTCTCATCCCCAAAACAGAGACTAGCAGCGGAGTAGCATAACCAAGCTGATGTGTGTGGAACCCCCATCACAACGCTGGGCGCAGAGGAGGAGCTGGGAACGATTTGCCCTTGATGTCTATTCCCCAGTAAAAGATTGTCACTATTCTCAGGATGGAAAACAGGTAAGTGCTGGGCTCTAGCTCCTGCGGAGAAAGTGGCCACCAAGCCAGCTTGCCTGCTCCTGCCCCCCAGACCTGGCCCCCGGCCCGTCCCCGGTCAGAGGCCAGCCACCCATCCACCCCAGAGCGCCTGTCACTGCAGCCGACGAACCGGGTCACTCTGCCTGTCGCAGCACAGAAGGTGCCAGCCGGCATGTGCTGCTGACAGCGCACCCACCCCCGTGCACAAAGGCGCGCTGGCTGGAAGGAGGCCTGATTGCCCAGCAAGTCCATTTGTTCCTCGTTTCAAAGTGATCAATCATTGACTCAGATTTCAGTGAAATGGCCTGAAACAGGGAAGGAGAAAAGAGCCCAGAGCTTGGGCCCAGTCGATCAGAAGCGAGTCTCAGCGGTGGCACCGACCGGGCAAGGCACCCAGGGGCCGGGCTGCTCAACCCGGAGCAGAAGGTGCGCAGGTCGAGCCTCGGCAGGGCTGTGGCCCGGGTGCCCACTCAGCCTCCCGCACCCCGGGCTCCGAGAGCCTCTCCATCCCGGTCATCCGTGGAGCCCCACTCTGGACTCCGGGGCACCTCCCTCTGCAGCTAGGGTCAGGCAGCTCTTTCAGCAAATGCCATAAACAGGTGTCAAAAATCTTTCACCCGCTCCAAGTCTCCAACCCGGCCATCCCGCCTTCACCGACCTCCCCCAATGAAATCCTGAACGTGGCCACGCGGCTCTCTACCCAAAGATGCTCACCCGCAGGACCGCGGGAGCAAACCCTGGAACCACCTGTGCGACTGGTGCGAACCACTCTACCGCGCATAGAGCTAGAGGAAAGCACACAGGCCACCAGGCTGGTGAGGGGAGGGGGCCGGAGCGGAGCAAGAACAGCGCTGTGAAAAATAAGAATAACAGGGGCCCCTGGGTGGCTCAGCGGTCAGGCGTCCCCTTCAGCCTAGGGCGTGACCCCGGGGTCCTGGGATCGAGTCCCGCATCGGGCTCCCCACAGGGAGCCTGCTTCTCCCTCTGCCTGTGTCTCTAATTCTCTATCACTCTGTCTCTCATGAATAAAAAATAAAATAATAAAATAAATAAATAAAATAAAATAAAATAACAGAACTATGGTTACATAAGATGTTCTCATCACTGGGTGAAGCTTGGTGACAGTCACGCAGAAAACCTCTGTACCATTTTTGTACCTTCGGTGGCTCTCAAACTGTTTCAAAATAAAGATCATACTTTGAAAATAGAAACAGTTCTGCATGGAGGCGGCGTAGAATAATAGCTGATAGCACACGCTTTGAAACATGAAGCGCAGGGGATCCGTTAGGGAAGGGATCTTCAGTCTAATCTGCTTTTTCCATTTCCTCTCTGCTCCTAATAAAACTCCCATCAGACCCCTTCCTGACAACCGCCCCCTCCCCTTGAGGCTGACCATTGTATTACTGAGGCTTCTTCGCAGAACAGTCCAGAAACCGCAGCTGACCAGGTGTTGGGCCCTAGTAACTATAATCATCAGGGCCGTAGGAGCACCTGCTGATGGTTCACGGCACCGCCGCTAGGCGCTTTCCAAATACCAATCCTCCCCACCGCCCCCAGTTTCCAAAGGCAGCTGCTATTACTTCCACATAAAAGATGAGGAAATGCCTGTGGGAGGAGCTGAAATGACCCCCCCGACAATGAGCCCCCAGCCAATGAGCAACCCAGGCGGGATTTAAACCAGGGTCATAAATAAATAAATAAATAAATAAATAAATAAATAAATAAATAAATAAATAAATAAATAAATAAATAAATAAATAAATAAATAAAATATAAAATAAAAACCAGGGTCATTGAACTTCAAATCCCAGACTCCTTCTTACGCAAGGTCATCAATTTCCCAATGGTTGGTTCCTTGTCTGATGCAGCAGCAAATGCTCCCCAGGGTCTCGGGTGCATGTCCGTGGCATGGAGCTTGGGACAGCATGGGGACTCCAGTCTCCCAGCCCCAAGGCACAGGGGTTACCCAGCAAGTCCAGCCCGCTGGCCGAAATGGTCCCCCCACCATCCAGTGGTCCCCCTGTTCAGCGGTGCCCAACCACCCAGAGAGCTTTTAATCCCGAGGCTGGGACCTGGACCCAGAAATTCTGACCCACTTCTCAGGGCCTAGCTGTAGGGGCTGAGGCAGGGCTGAGAACCCCTGCCCCGCCGGTCGGCCCGCTTCCCTGCCCAGCTCCACGCCAGGCCCCCCAGGCAAATGCTGTGTTCAGGTTTCCCAAAGGGCGTCCTCCTGACCCACAACAGCATCCTAACAGCCACCCGCACGGAAATCCCATAGGGCCAAAGGCAGGGGGAGGTGACAGGCGGGACGGAGCCGAGGCTTCACAGCACCGAGACCAGCCTCCCCAAAACGCAGCCCACACACTAGCCAAGCCTGCAGAAAATGTCTTAAAAAATCAGGAAAGTTCACACAAAATCCAGCTCTATACTTGCTCCTGAACTACCTGCATCCCCCGTGGGTTGCAATGGCTGGCACTGGAGGGCCACGGGCCGCCTCCGGGAAGGTCCTGCCGCCCCCTGCGGTCGTTGGCACCCGACGGGCCTCGCTCAGCAGGGCTCCCCGCCTGGCCCGGCAGCCCGTGAGGTGCAGCCTTGGGACTAAACACCCTGTAGGTGCGGCCCTGGAGTTAAACACCCTGTGAGGTACGGCCCTGGGGTTAAACACCGTGTGAGCCTGCGGCCCTGGGGTTAGACACCGTGTGAGCCTGCGGCCCTGGGGCTAAACACCCTGTGAGCCTGCGGCCCTGGGGTCAGACACCCTGTGAGCCTGCGGCCCTGGGGTTAGACACCCTGTGAGCCTACGGTCCTGGGGTTAAACACCCTGCCTGGTTTGCAGAACTGGAGATGCCCGCGGGCGTCACTCTGCCCCCAGAATGGGAGAAGGGACCTCTTCTTCTCCATTTCTCTCCGGTCTGAGGAGTCTAACAAACCCCCGCTGGCGCCGCCTGGACTTAGCCCCAAGGGCACCAAGGGCCACGACAGGCAGGACGGGTGGGGGAGGAGGGGGCATCGGCCGGGCTGGGCCAGCACCGGGCCAGCAAGCCCCTCAGAGGGACGGAGGCAGGCGGGGAGCCCCACAGGAAGCCCCCACAGCGGCGTCTCCTGAAGCTTTGGCTCCACTCACTGGCCACAAATTAAGCTTCAGGGAGTCCGTGAAAGCCGGCAAGGCCTTCCCCACTTTGGCTGAGCCCCTTGGGGGAGGAACAGCGGCGTGAAGAGGGGTCCGCCGAAGAGGGGTGCATGTCCCTGCCGCCCCTGCAGTGTCCATCCCCCTGGGCTTCCAGGGCCCGGCCGGGAGAGCGGCAGCCCAACAGCCAGCAGGTGCCCCCCTTGCAGGAAACAGCTGCGGGACCGGCCAGAGAAGACACCCTGCCTGGGAAGGGAAAGCCTGCGGCCAGTGTGTGTCCAGCCAGGCCCTGCCTGTGGACCCTGACCTGGCCACCCGGCGGCGGGCCTCTCACCCCGGGTCCCCTCCCCTATAAGATGGGCTAACAGCCCGAGTCGTCGGCCCGAGACTCCCTTGCCGGGGCTCTCTCTTTCTCTCAAATAAATAAACAAGGTGGGCCACCTGGGAGGCCCAGGTGGTTGAGCCTTCAGCTCAGGTCAGGATCCCGGGGTCCCGGGATGGAGGACCCACACTGGGACCTCAGGGAGCCCGCTTCTCCCGCCCCCTGCACCTCGCCCACTCGTGCTCACTCTTACTCGCTTGCTCTCTCAAATAAGTAAATAAAATCTTTTTAAAAATTAATAAATAAGCGAAACCTTTAAAAAAAAATCAGCCCACTTCCCTTAAGCTCCATGGCCTCATTTGGAAAATAGGAAGAACATTAATAACATAGAATTGTGTAGCACAAACGAGGCCAGCGTGTATGCAAATGCTTTTGCCGCAGTACGGTAAAACAATTCAGTTACCTTAAATTTGTATGATAATTTTTATTTTTTTATTTTTTTTAATAATACCAGCCAACGGTTTTCTAGACACTTCATGTCAAGACACTATTCTAAGTGCTTCACATGCATTAAAGATTTACATTGAATCTGCACAACAGCCCTATTAAGTAAGTACTATTTATCATTTTGTCATCTATATAGACAAGGAACTGAGGCTCCTAGAAGTCAAAGAACTTCCCCAGTTCACATAGCTGGTTACGCTCAGGAGCTGCAACGGGAAGCTTTTCTCCCCTGAACTACCGGAGCCTTTCGTGGGCACCTCTAGTAAAACGCTGAGCACATTGCTTTGTTACAGCCAGTTAGAGTCGCTCCACGGCTACCCTGTGCCAGGTACTGGGCTGGGCCCCCCCTCCAGGAGCTGACGGTCTAGAAGAGGTTGCAGAACCAGCCAGAGCCAACGGATGTGCTAAGTTCAGGGACAGGACAAAGGAGGCAGTGATGTGCTTGGGAAAGATCAGAAGAAGCTTCTCGGAAGAGCAGAGCCTTGAGGACAGAGGGGCTACACCATCTGGCAAGTGAGAAGCCATGGGAGGAGCTTACAGACAAAGGGAGCACGGAAGCATGAAATAGTGCACCGATTCTACGGAAGCATGTCATTCAGGGGAGCACAGGTGGGGAGGAGAGAGGAGGAGAGAAGATCAGAGAGTTGCAAGGTCTGGAAAACCAGCCTAAGGGATCTTGGCTTTATTTGGTAGGTCACGGGGAGCCTTTGATGAGCTTTACATAGAAGAGCCAGAAATACGGTCTGTGTTTTAGAAAGATCGCTCTCTGCGACTGAATTATGAACATTGCAAAGTCCATCTACCCAGGTTTTTCTTTCCTGCAATCTAATTGTAAGAGTGAAACAGCCACCTGGGCGACTCAGCGGTGGAGCATCTGCCTTTGGCTCAGGGCGTGACCCCAGGGTCCCGGGATTGAGTCCTGCATCGGGCTCCCTGCATGGAGCCTGCTTTTTCCTCTGTCCGTGTCTCTGCCTCTCTCTGTGTCTCTCATGAATAAATAAATAAAATCTTTTTTAAAATTATTATAATAGTGAAACTAACTGCATAATAATGAGACTAATAGATTCTTTTTTTAAAAAAATTTTTGAGATTTATTTATTTATTTATTTATTTATTTGTTTATTCATGATAGACACAGAGAGAGAGAGAGGCAGACGCAGGCAGAGGGAGCAGTAGGCTCCATGCAGGGAGCCTGACACGGGACTTGATCCCAGGACTCCAGGACTGTGCCCTGGACCAAAGGCAGGCACCAAACCGCTAAGCCACCCAGGGATCCCCCGAGACTAATAGATTCTTAATGCTAGCACGATGTAAACTAACAACTGTGAGGAATTTCTAGGTGTTCTATGCTTTAAATTTATTATCCTGTGACATAAGTCTAATCAACCCATTTTACAGATGACAAAACTAAGGCTAAAGGATGCCCCACAACTTGCTTCAAATCACAAAGGCATCAGTAAGGAGAAGCCTGTGTGAATTCAGGCCTGACTCCAACATTCATACTCTTTACTGCCTATATTCCATGAGTAAAAATATTGGGTTTTTTTATTGGTTTATATTGGTTTTCTCTGAGCAGAGATTATATTTTCAAAGAGGATATAATTGAATAAATAGTCTAGCTGTGTTCCTATCTACGAGTTTTCCCATGAAACCTAAGATATTTTAATATATACCATCACCCCAGCCTCCATACTAATTTAAAAAAGAAATTTGTCCACCATATAAAGTTTCTTATTTAGAAAACAGAGCATGGGCAGCCCGGGTGGCTCAGCAGTTTAGCACCAGCTTCGACCCAGGGCGTGATCCTGGAGACCCGGGATCGAGTCCCACGTCGGGCTCCCTGCGTGGAGCCTGCTTCTCCCTCTGCCTGGGTCTCTGCCTCTCTCTGTGTCTCTCATGAATAAATAAATAAAATCTTAAATAAATTTTAAAAAAAAGAAAACAGAGCATGAATGATTTCAAATGAAGTCACATCCGCACAGGAAGAGTTAGCCCCTGGGGCCCCCCTGAGGATGCTGACAGGACTGTAGCATCAGGACCATCTCAAACACATGTTTGTTTTGATGCACACACTTCTAAGAAGCATGTAGTCAAGGACAATAAAATACAACCCTGTTCTCATCCGTAGGGGACAGTGGGGAAAGTCTTAAATCTAAACAAACAAACAAAAAAAATGAGTCGAGTTTGGATGCAGACAGTGACCACTTTGAACCTTCGTTGGCTCCTATGCAAATTGAGAACAAGAATGCCTCCATCCTAGAAGGCAATGCGAAGACTGTTTGAAACGTATAATTCTAAACTACACTTACAAAAAATAAAAAAAAATTTAAAAAAATAAACTACACTTACGATTCTAAATGAATTACCAATTCTTAAACATATAAGATAGGATCCTTTTAAGAGCCTAAAATAGCCTCTTGTTCCTAAAGGTATGTGCATTTTAAATGAAAAAGGCTAAAGAAGATAATGTTAAGTTAAATAGATCACAGGCTGATTTTATGTTGTTTTAGCATTTGACCCGGAACGGGAGAGCTGGATTCGGGGGTTGTTCCAGCATCTTTTAGATCTTTCCAGAGAGAGCCTTCAGCTCAAGATAGTGCCTCTTAGTCATGCAGGTTCAGCATAGGCAGCCCTCCAGCCCCGCTATTGCCCTTGAGCTGGGAGGACCATTCACACCAATGGGATGCAACTGGCACTTCCTAGGGTTGGACAGTGCACAACTTGCACAACTGTCGACCACAGGTCTGGTTGGGTATGAACAACAAGCTTACTGGATCAAAATGCATGCTCTCCATGAAGTCCCAAGTGGGAAGATGCCATTGTCAGAGGTGGGGGGAGAAAGATTAGCTTCTGACCCCCTTGGTGTGAGCCTCTCTTCTAAAGAGCCGCGAAGATGGCTGCTTCCATGCAGGGTTGGGTCGCAACGCAGCTTTTCCATTTCGTGGAATGAGGCCAACAGCCACTGACCTCACAGGGCTGTCGCACAAATTAAACGGCATTGAGAGAGGGCAACCCCTATGCACGGGTAAAGAAGCGTCATAAGTAACGCAAAGAGGCTCACACAAGGCTCCAGTGAGGCTTGGATTTAGGTCTCTAACATTAAAAGACGGATGATCCACCGGGAAATGCAATCACGCGTCTGCATTCCAGCAGAGGGTCGCTGCTCTACAACAAAAGCGCTGAGGTCAGTAAGGCTTTGGCCCTCCCTCAACCTTTCTACGTATCGGGACAGCTGAGGAGCTTTAAGGACATATCAGTGCGTACCTTCTCCTCCAGAGATTGTGATTTAATGGGTCTGGGGATGATGCCCAGGCATCAGTATTTTTTTTTAACTCCCCAGGTGCTTTGAGAGCCACCGCCCTAGGGTATTGTTCCTCCAGGAGCGCGACTACCGCCTGGGCCAACTGCGTCCCACCTGGCTCGAAAGGGGCCCACCTGAGGGGCTAGAAGTCAGAGTGACGATCTCAAAAATCATATTCCGCTCTCTGGAGAGTGTGTTGCAATCACAAAGTGTTTGCACAGAACCACCTTCATTCGGTTTTCACAAAACCACTGAGGGGCAGACATCATCCCTACAACCTTCCTCTCTGCTAGTGGAGGAAGGAGGCTCAGGAGCAAGACTGGAATCCAGAAGACCGCGTCACAGGCCACGAGCACAAAGGTCACAACGTGCGCGAGGAGGGGTCTGTGTGGCACCAGAAAGGGCACCCTAAGGAGTCAGAAGACCTGCGTTTCTAGTGCCGGCAGCGTGACCTTGGACGAGTCACGGTGCCTCCCTGTGAAGCGCCCAACCCCAAGCTCGAAGCTCCCTGCCGCGGGCACGCGTGGGACAGGATCTCGAGAGTCTCGCCCCAGGTTTCTCATTAAAGTATGACTTTCAAAACTTCACCTTCTCCGTGCCTCAGACTCTCCACCTGTCACATCAGGAGAAGGCAACGGATCCAAAGAACGAGACTGGGTCCTGGGGTGAACCCGTGATGCGCCTCCTCCCGGCAAGCTTGTCAGCCAAACACCCCCTCCCTGTGTGTCTCCCAGGTCCTCTGCATTCATCTGGAGCGAAGCAACTCCATTTCTCCGCTCCGCTGGCTTTAAGCCCAACCCTTCCTACCTGCAGACCCCAAGTCCCTCAGCAGCAGGAGTGGGGGGGGGGCAGAAGGAAGGGCAGTGATCACAGATCGAGGAACTGAGGTCCAACCCACGCAGTCCACCTGAAACTGCAGTCCCCCAACTAGCCTACGCATCGTGCACACCACACAGGATTCAAAAGAACGGGGGATCTGATTAGCCCACCACTAAAATCCCAAACTAAACTCTCCTCCATAGGTCTCCGAAGGGTTTTGCAAGGATCCCAGGAGATAATGGGTCAAACAGCCCCTGCTTCCCCCATCATTTCTCCAGCAGAAGAAGGGGAATTCCTTAGACGGTGATCGACCAGGCTCCAAGGCAAGACGAATATCACTTATCCCAGGGATACTCCTAGAAAGGCAACCTCATGTTTTAATCATGAGTTGCAGTAATTGCCTAATTAGCATGGCATCTTTACCTCCCTGGTGCCACCACTGCACTCCAAGCCTCAGAATTCTAATGGGAATTTCCCCTCCAGTCAAGTTCACTCCTGGCCTTTCAAGAAAATGCTCAAAATGGTTTTGTCATTCACTCTGCTTTTTGGTAAAGGGAGGAGGAAAGCAGAGCCAGAGGGAAGCTGTCGCCTCTGTAGCCCGGAGAGGAGGGGAAGGGTGGTAGCAGCAGGGTGGTTAAAGACACGGCTCTGGAACCAAGCAGGCCGGGCCACGCGCGCTGTACTCATGGACTAGCTCAATCCTTTGCGGCCGCTACCACAGCACTGTGGACTTGGCGGGGGGGGGGGGGGGGGCTAATCAGCAGCCGAAATCTAGGTCTCCCAGTCCTGGAGCCTGGGAAGTCTAGGACGGAGGCACCAGCGGAGCCCTGTCTGGTGAGGTCCCGGTTCATTAGGCGTCTATCTTCACGCTGTGTTCTCACATGGCAGGAAAGGCAAGGAGCTCCCTGGGGTAGCTTTTTTAAGGTCACTAATCCCACTCACGAAGCCTCCACCCTCATGGTTTTAATCGCCCCCCTAGACGCCCCCCCCCATCATTAAAACCATCACATTAGGAGGTAGGATCTCAACATGTAAATCTGAGAGGGATACCAATATTCGATCCATCACTGAGTATGTGACTCGGGGCGATTTAATTGTATTGGTCTTTGTTTCCTTGACCATAAAATTGGGGTGACAGCAGTACCTCTCTGTCCAGTGGTGTGAGGACTCCATAAGATGCTGTATGTCTAGCATGTGGTGCAGCTCCTAGAACATGACACACAATCATATTTAGTGACTGTTTGAATTTTCCGTTAAGCACTTGCTAATGGCCGGGCAAGATTCTTAGCCTGTCTGAGCTTCAGTTTTCTCTTTGGAAAACAGACTAATATCTACATTGAAGTGTTGTCGTGAGAACTAGAAAAAGACTGACACCCCATCTAGCACTCGGAAGGTGCTCAATAAACAGCGATTATTAAAGGAATCATAGAACTTTGGAGAAATAAACGTAGATCTTCATTGGGAGACATTTAGGATGAGCTTCTTGAAAGCTTCTGTTGAACAGTAAGCAATTCAAGAGAATAAACCGGGTCTCTTTTCATCTCTGCACTCCCAGAGCCCTATGCCTACAACACACACTACACACTCAGCAAAATTTTAAGTGACCTGGACAAACTCCCTAGCTCATCCCTCAAACTTGACTTTATGAGTCGGTTATCCCAAATTTCCCAAAGCAAAGAGACAGTGGTTAAGATCGCGTTTCTTAAACTCCCGTGTAAACGTCCCTCACATGTGGTTAGGGACAATGTAGTTTCCGCTCACAAAATATGGGCAAGAAAAAGCCCCAGACCTTTCATTAATCTCATGGTATTTCCTCTGACCTCCCTTCCCTTCTTCTGTCCCACATCTGTTCCTTCTTCATGCCTCAACCTCAAGAAGCTCTTTCCTGAGCGTTGATGAGCCCATGCATGCTAGCTGTCCTCAGGACTCACAGAATCAAGGCATCATAGAAGCATACGAGTATTTAAGGTCACCTAGAATGACCACTCGTCAGATGCCATAATGTCCTCTACAGACACTTCCGCCAGGTGCTCATCCAGTTTGGCTAAAATACCTTGGATGACAAGAAACTCACCTTCACATCAGGAAGCCCAACCCATCCTTGGTCAGCCCTGTTAGAGACATGCAGTTCCCCCAGACCTCTTCGTCTCTAGCCTCTACCGCTTTCTTGGCTGCAGCTTTGCCTTTGGCAGGTTCACAGGATGGGATGACTGTGTCTTCAACATTACAGACCTTGAATTTACCTTAATGGTGCGTGTACATCCTATTCTCACAACCAGACTAAAATCTCCTAGCAGGCAGTCACCATGCTTTACGTTCTTTGTGCCCAATAGGTGTTTAACAAATACATACGAAATAAATGTTGGAAACACTTCTTTGCTACGTTGCCTACTTTCTCTTGGTCAAACTTATCCTATTGGAGCCACCATAAACAATTCCTTTTTCTCCTCAGGTGCTTAACAACAGAGTCACGTAATGCTGAGTAAATGGAAAGAGAAAAGGAAGGAGGAAGAAACATTTTTTAAAATTCCATCTTCAGGTGCACCAGGAGGCAATTTTCTTTTGCAGGCACATTATTTGCAGCCCTGACAGTCACATATCAAAGTAAGGAACAATCAAAGGGCTTTCCATTTCCCTCCCAATATGCACGGGAGCTCACGTTATGTCCTGGTGAGCTATGAACAAATGGGAAAGAAAGTAGAATATATCCCTAATTGCTGTTTGCTTGGATTATTTTGAAAGTGGTCAGAGGGCTTTCCACTTTGCTGAGCACTTTAAACAATACATCCAAATTTCTACTGAATATTTAAATGTTTGGCCCACATTCAACTGTTTGACAGCTGGTTGAGTTGTGTGTTTTTTTTTGTTGTTGTTGTTGTTTTTTGTTTTTTACCAAAAGAAAGGGGCCCACACTTCCTGTAGAATATTAAGCACAGAATTGTTTGACTAATTTAATACTGTCTAGGGCAAAGGAACCCAGATCTGGTCAGATTTACAAAATATTCTGATTTTTTAATATGAGAACAATTGGTGTTTTGTTTGTTTTATATGGGTGCTGGAGAAGTAATGTGACTAGAGACTGTATTCATTAAAATTATGCAAATACCAGGCCATCTGATCATATCACTTTTTGAGAGAATATTAATATGGCATTTTTCTATTGTCTCAGGTTGGACTGAAGCCCCAGGTTTCAGAACAATAGATGCCAATCACACCCATATTATAGAGCAAGGCCTCGGTTTGCGAAGATTGTCCAGAGTGAGGCTTCCAAGTCTCAGCCCAACAAGGTCAATCAGCCAATCAAGGATTAATAAGGAAGGCTTGATGAATCCCGGGGTATTCCTATGTGTGAGGTAGCTTCAGGAGAAACATCTAAAGAGCTTGGCACTGGCCCCCGGAATCTGAGGGACACAAAGGCAGTTAACTGAAAGCGTGCCTGAAACACTCTGAAAACAAGACTCCAGCAGCCTAAAGGCAGGATGGAGAGTAGGTGAGGCTGTTGGCAAACAGCTGTACTCTTGCTTAGCGAGACCGTGAGCCTGCCTCCTGCAGGCTGCGCAGCCCCGAGTTGCCCTGCACAGGGTTTTATCCAAAATGACCATGTGGGGTGGAGGGTGAGCCCAGCAGAAAGAGGCTACATGTGAACCTGCAAAGTTAGGGTTTGCAAGTAGGGGTGAGGGAGATCATTAGGGCCTGGCGGGAGAAGCACTGTCGACAATGAGCAAAGTGCAGGAGCATTAAGGAAATCTCTCCGGAAAAGGAGGGCCTCGTCCCTCTCCTACCTCCAACCCTGGAGAAGCCAGAGCGGCCCAATCAGTAGGCAAGAAGGGAGGAAAAGCAACACGGGCAAGCAGATGACCACACCTTCCCAAAAGCAGCCTCAAAGCCTGCCTTAGGCCTTGGCTAAGAGAAAGAGAAAACTTTATCATGGGATGAAAATGTGGACTTTGACATTAGACTGAACGAGACATTTTGTGACCTAAAGGAAAGTGACAATGTATTCATATCTCAGATGGACCAGAAAAGGAATGCTCAGTCCCCAGTTGCCATCCAGAATCTAGAGGAAGAGGACTCAGTGGAGCAAGTTTAACAGAAAGTGGTAAGAAAGACAATAGCTGTTTTCCATTTGTACCCCACTGAGTCCAGCTGGCTAAAGACATTAGTTACCAGTGTCTTCCTTTAAAAGAAAAAAAAAAGAAAAGAAAAGAAAGAAAATAAGAAGATAAAGTATTGCTCTAGAGATAAAGCCCCAGGGGCACCTGGGTGGCTCAGCCAGTTAAGCATTCCACTCTTGGTTTTGGCTCAGGTCTTGATGTCCGAGTTGTGAGATCAAGCCCCAGGCTGGGCTCCATGCTCAGCCAAGAGTCTGCTTGAGATTCTCTCTCCCTCTGTCCACCCTCCACCTACGACATGCGTGCTCTCTTTCTTTCTTTCTCATAAACAAAAGTTTAAAAAATAAAAGATAAAGCCTCACACCCTCACGTGGCATGTGTTTAGACATCTGGCTCCCACCAAGATTTTGAATTGCATTTCATGCCACTCACTCATTACCTCCTCCACCCACATGGCTTTCTCACAGCTCCTGAGCAATTTTATAAGCAACTTGTCATCTCAGGTATACAGTCTTCCTCTGCCTTGCAGTTGCTTGCCTCCTCTCATTCTCACCTGGCTAATGCCTTCTGTCCTAGGATTGCTTTGGTTATAAGCAACAGAAACTAGCAGAAACTTTTTTTTTCAAAATTTTATTTAACTCCAGCTAGTTAATATGTAATGTAATATTGATCTCAGGAGTAGGATTCAGTGATTCATCAGGTACCTATAACACCCAGTGCTCATCACAAGTGCCCTCCTTAATCCCCGTCACCCATCTAGCCATTCCCCACTCACCTCCCGCCAGCAACCCTGAGCGTGTTCTCTATCATCAGAAACCAGCAGAAACCTAAGCAGGAAATTAATTTAATGGGAAGATAGGAAGTGGTTCACATAATCAAGGACTACAAAAAACAAAACAAAACAAAAAAAAACGACTGGAAAAGAATAGAAGCCCATGAAGCCTATGAGATTAAGATGGCAGGAACTGATAGGCAGAGTGTTCTGGAAGGTGGATCATCCTCAGCTATTTATTTTGTCCTTTTTTATCTGCAGCAGGTGCCCAACCCTAACGAGGGGAGGGCAGAGTATGAGGAGGGAGTATGGAGAAAAAAAAAAAAAAAGGAGGGAACAGAAATTGCTCCAGAGAAAATTAGGACACAACTAACACAAGAATGCTAGGCAGGCAAAGCCATTTAAGGCAAACTCCATTTAAGAACTGCTTTATTTTTTTTATTTTTTTAAATATTTATTTATTCATTATTCATTCATTCATTCACACAGAGAGGCAGTCTCCATGCAAGGAGTCCGATGTGGGACTCGATCCCGGGAATCAGGATCAGGCCCTGAGCCAAAGGCAGACGCTCAACCGTTGAGCCATGCAGCTGTCCCTAAGAACTGCTTTAAATCTCGCTTGCCCTGCCAGTTGGTAGCCACAGGCCCTTGGGCAGGTTACTCACAGTCTCTGTGTTTCAGTCTATTCGTGTAGTGATAGTAAAATACTGGCCTCATAGGTCAGCGATTAGATTAATGGACATACACAGCCCACTGAACACAGGGCCTGCACGCAGGGTTGGCTAATATTATTTTTTAGCAAAATTTCCCGTGGCCTCCCTAGACTTTGGGAGCCAGTCCATTACATTCTCCCTTCCCTTCTTGTCGTTCTCTCCTGAGCGCTTATCATAAGTGAACTTGCAGAATTATTTCTGTAATTTTTACCTAAATGTGTGTGCTGTGTCTACACCATAAGCGCAGGTCACATCTTCACCTTGCTCGCCCTGCATTCCCAAAGCATGGTTCCTAGCCCCCCAGGGACATCTAGGTCCCACTCTCTGGAGCCTGTGGATGTTATCGGCAAAAGCCACTTGGAGCATGTGATTGAGTTCAGGATCTCGAGATGGGAAGATCATCCCAGATGGTCTGGGTGGCCCTACAGGTAATCGCGATGTCCACGTAAGGGTGAAGGCAGGGGGCGATCTGACCACAGAAGAGGAGAAAGCAACGCGACATCACGAGTGAAGGGTTAGAATAATGCAGCTTCTAGAAGCTACAAGACGAGCAAACACATTCTCCCCTAGAGACCCCAGAACTGACCAGCCCCCCAACGCCTCGACGTTAGCCCCGGAAACTGATCTGGAACTTCCAGCTTTCAGAAACGCAGGAGAAGACATCTATGTTCCTTTCAGCCACCAAGTTGTGGCATTTGTTACAGCAGCCGTGGGAAACTAATACACAGGCAGTCAAGAAATATTTGTTGAATGAATAAATGGGACTTAGAAAATGGCACCACGAGTCTAAGTCCAAGCTGGCACAGAACTAGTCTCCACGACGCACACAGCTCCGAGCAATTTAGTTTGGTCCCTCCAGCTAATACTTTATTATAGGTGGATCGGTTAGGTGCTGAACATTCCTGGATGTGTTAAGGACTGCACCCCGATGACTGAAGCACCAGGTTCAAGGCCAGCCGTGTATGTTGTGCACCGCAGTGTGCAAACCCCGCTGAAGCCCTGCAGCCAGGAGCAACGTCCTAAATATGCCCCCGTCGGTCTGGGGAGGACAGCGCGGGCCCCACCTAACAGGCCCCAAGCACAGCCTCGCATCATCAGCACAGCTCCCAGCAAGCACTGGCTGCTAGCCTTGCTGCAGCACTGCAAGCAGAGTTGCTCAGGAGTCCTGAGCTGCAGAGAAGGCCGGGAAAGTAAGGTCTGGGCACTTTCAGCTCCTGCAACAGGATGCAGCTCAGCTCCTAACGAGACGGGAACAGAGGAGATTCCCCAAACACAGGAAGAAAGGATTCAGGTAATGGGCAACCATAAAGGAGGGACACATGTGTGCTACAATCTCATATCCAAAGCTCATGGTGAACTTATTCTCAAGCATCAGATTTTGCATGTCAATCACACTTCAATAAAGTAGCCTAAAAACATAAAATCTGAAGATACAACTCACTCCATCGTCCCCAACAAATATGCAGAAGTGATTCTATGACCACTAATATGGATCCATATAAAGTGTAAAACGGGGACGCATGGGTGGCTCAGTGGTCGAGCGTCTACCTTTGGCTCAGGGCGTGATCCGGAGTCTCCGGATCGAGTCCCACATCAGGCTCCTTGTGCATGGAGCCTGCTTCTCCTGTCTCTGCCTCTCTCTCTCTCTCTCTCTCTCTCTCTCATGAATAAATAAATAAAATCTTTAAAAAAAAGTGTAAAACGTTGACTCGGTGCAGCTTTAATAATTACGAATTAAGCATTCTTGTTGAGTGACTAGAATCTTACACTAAATCATGAAGAACATATTTGTAATTTGGAAAATTTGTACCTAATGACAAAGTTCCCAAAACACATCCTAAGTTACAAAATGTTGAGCGCAAATGTCTACGGATGGTCCATTCATTAATTCTACAAATATTTATTGAGAGAAGTTTTGTGTTAGGCACTGACCGTGACAACACATAAAGTTTTACCTACGACTATCACAAAATAAGAAAGATAAAATAGTTTATACTAAATGGCAACTTTTCTGCATTTAGACTGCTAGGCAATTACCTAATTTTTTTTTACATTAAAGAGTTAGTTCTTACCCAACTTAATCTATAAATCCAATGCATTGTTAATCAAAATCAACATGTTTTTTTTTTTGCAGAACTGATATGTCAATCCTAAAATTCATATGCAGGAGTAAATGGCCAAAATAATCAAAATTATTCCGGGAGAAAGAAGGGAGACTTACTTTACTAGATGTTAAGATATAAAAAGCCATAATACTTAAAATAGTATCCTTTTGCTTCAAAGAGGACCAATACATTAAGGAAAAAGAATAAGGATGCCAGAAACAGAGCTGTGCACATATGGAAACATGATCAAAAACAAAACTGGTATTTTTGATTCCTGGGGAAGAGATAGGGCAATCAATAAATTATGTTGGAACCATTGGCTTTCCATATGAAATAAATTATAACCCTTTATCAAATCATATACAAATTTTTGTGAGTTCCACATGGATGAGAGACCTAAATGTAAAAACCAAAATTGTATGATTGTTAGAGAAAATATATATGGAATGTCTTTATGACTTTAGAGTGGGAAAGGAATTCTTAGCTAACACATGCAAGTGACCTCAAAGATAAAACTTTTACAAGACCAAAGCCACAATAAACAAAATGAAAAGACTCAGATTTGGGGCTACAGTCTTGCTGGTGGTAGTTCTTTCAAGAGGCGAAGAGGCGCTCAACTCAAAGACCCACTCTGCAAAGCTACCAATTAAAGATCAGTGGAAGATGCAACCCGTGGTGTAAGGAACCCCCCAGTGCTTTCCAAAGCAGCTTGAGAAGGAGACCATCATCTGCTTGATCTGTTGGAGCCATGATCTTGTCCTGTGGAGCCCACAGGGCATCAAGCCCAAGCATCACTTAGAAAAGAACTAAACCTCAATACCTCAGAAGCAGAGCAGCATCCACCTTGCCCATCACCTCTGCCTGCCCGGTATCCCACAGTGTGCGAGGCAGAGATGTCTCACACCTTCCCACACACTAAACTCCTACTGCCGCACGACTCACCTATTCAGAAGGGAGAGCTAGAGGCTTGTTTTAAATCAAATAAGAGATTTAGGTTTTAAAATACAGGGGTAAATCTTAGACAATGCTACACGCCTGTTCTAAAAACAGACTGTGGCTGAAAAGTAATGAAGATGCTGAGATATTGTCTTGGTAGGAAAGGAGGCTTCACCGTAGTATAAATGGTTGCAGTTAACAGAAAAAGCATTTGGGTCTGTTGAGAGTCCTCGCTAAAACACCAGTATATCAACAATAATATATTTAAAAAATTTCTTAATTAATACAAAAAAGAAGAAATACCTATGAGAAAAAAGTAGATGTCCTGATTATCTAAACATAATGGCTCAAGCCAACAATAACAATTTCTTCGCTTTTGATTCTGCAGTTTTGGCAGGGCCCCAGTGGGGACAGCTTGCTTATGCTTCATGTGACATTTGCTATGGCTGGAATGTGCAAGGTGACTTTTTCACTCCGATGTCTGGCACTTCAGCTAGGGTAGCAAACATAGCGTGGGGGCTGGAGGGACGTCTGTGTCGCACTCTCTCCTCGGGGCTCCCCCCGTGGCTAGCTTGGACTTCCTCCCAGCATGGCAGTCTCGGAGGAGCTGGGGCTCACGCAGGGCTGGCTTCCTCCAAAGCAGCACAGTGGAGCTTCCCTTGCTGCCTTCAGCCCAGACCGCACAGCATCTGCACTGCCACACTCTGTTCGTTATTCTACAGTAACTTGCCGTTGCTGTGCCAAGACATAAAGATGTTCATCCCAGCGTTGTTTGTAACCTGAAAATACTGGAAACAACCCAGATGTCTGGTCAGTGGTATTTAGAGTAATAAAAATATGTTGTAGTCATATGAAGGAGCATAAGAGAATTAATAAACCGGATCACTATTCATCGACAAGAATAGATCCAAAAGCAATGTGGAGTGAGAAAAGAAAGTTGAAAAAACCATACGCTATAAAACAAATTATGCAGTTTTTTAAAAAACACAACCTAAAACTACATCCTCTCTTGTAGATGTATCGTGAAAGTATTAAATTATGGTCTGTAAGGACACACACACCAAAATCAAGAAAGTGAAAACCTCCAAGAAGGAAGCGAAAAGCAATATTCTAAGAAAAGGACAAAGTAGAATTCAACTTAATTTGTAATGTTTGAATTATTTTATCTTTTAAACCTGATGTAAAGAAGATGACACTTAACATTTATTGATGACTTTTTATATTAGTCTGAGATATTCTAAAGTTTAAATCCTCTTCAAAACTAAAAAAATAGGGATCCCTGGATGGCGCAGCGGTTTGGCGCCTGTCTTTGGCCTGGGGCGCGATCCTGGAGACCCGGGATCGAATCCCACATCGGGCTCCCGGTGTATGGAGCCTGCTTCTCCCTCTGCCTGTGTCTCTGCCTCTCTCTCTCTCTCTGTGTGACTATCATAAGTAAATTAAAATATATATATATTAAAAAAAAAAGAAAAATAAATAAATAAATAAATGTATGTCAGTTTGTCTTAAAATTGCTCCTTCAGGTGGGGAGCCCAAAATGGTTTGGTTTGAAAACTGTCAAAAGCTCCAAAGGGTCTGAGATGTTGATCTTCCTTATAAGCCAGTGATGCAACATGCTGCAGTTTCATCTACTCTAACAGAAGACAGGAGACTCTTAGGTCAGAAACAAAAGATTTTATTACTCATGGTAATAGCTGCAGGCAGAGCACCAGCATTTGTGCAAGTTCTCCAAATCCCATTTCCCAATACCAAAAGGGTTATATTTAGGAAAGTGACACTGAGCTTATAGAATTCTAATTTTTTTTTAATTCTAATTTTTTTAATGGGCAGTAAGACTGCTTGGCCCACACTCTCTCCTCCATGGCTGTGGGTAAACCTGGCATTTGCTCGAGCCGGAGACTTTATCTTCCAAGACTGATCGCTGTACAAGCATCCTTGAAAACAAAGACCAGGATGACCAGCCACTGACTCTGCTCATAAAATTTGCAGAAATGCAAGTGAGCTATAGAGAATTGTCTCTTAACAGGACATCTGCAATATGTGAAGAGGTGCTCCACTGCAATCACTGTATCATAAGACTAATTATTATATGTGTTAAAGTCCTAGACTTAATGTTTTAAAGTATAACACAGTAGTTTGCTTATTCTAACTACAAACCTCTGTAAGCTGAAAACCATAAAATCAGAAGAATAAACCTTTAACACAAGCCAGGTCAGTATGATACTAATGGTTAGGAATAAAGCTATCCTATAACAAAATAATAAAACAGCTTTGTACCTCAAATACAATGTTTCTTAAAACATTAAATGTCACTTTAAAATTTTATCAGGAAAGAAAAAAACAAACATAAGACCAGAATATTTAAAGGTGTTCTAGCCCATAAATATGCTGTACCATAAACAAGGTGCCATGGCATAAAATAAAATGAGCTATAGATATGCTTTAGAATTAACTTCAGTACACATTATGATGCATAATAGCTACTGGAATCTTTAAACAACTCATAATGTATGTTTTACTTCTTTATGTTAATACAAAAATATTCAAAATACCATGCAAAGTTTCTTAAAGGCCTCCATTGAAATTCCAAGAAGGTCAACCTGAATTTTGACATAAGAAAAATGATAATGTGTAGTCATATAAAACTTTTCAGTCTATAAAAGACATAAAGCATTTTTACATGCAAAACAGTAAAATATTTTGCATGTAAAAACATGCAAACTCTCAAACTTAGAACTTAGAAGCAAAAAATAGATATATATATTAAGACATATACCGTGTGTACCTGTCTAACTACCAAGGGCTTCTCAGTCCATAGCGGGTGCTCATTAAACCATGATTGATTGTGGTGTCCACACATAGGATCAGAGTGCAAGGCGGCGGAAAAAGCTCAAGTCTTGAATATTAACTTTGCCGGGTTTGAATTCCAGCTCTGCCACTACAGCTTTATGCCCCTTAAGCAGCCACAACTCCTAGAGCTGCAGTTTTGTCACCTGCAAGATGAATATAATAATATCTAAATTATATTCAAGGTGGCCAGCCCTGTGTCTGGCACATAATACTTTTCGATATTAGCTCTTTCGGTTCTGAAGTCTTTTTACTTCGTATTTTAAGATCCTAATGAGTAGACAAAAGAATACAGGCCAGTGTGGCTTTCAACTAGTTTGTTAGATGCCAGTAATCTGCCTTCATAAAATTGTAGGTCGTTGAAAGAGGGGCGTGATTGATGGACTCTTACAGGGAAATAGGATTAATGTGCTGTCACTTGCTTAAGTTCCAGGAGAAACACATGTGTCATAGAAGTTAAGCCATTCTATCAAACATCATAAATAAAAAAATAATTAATTAATTAATTTAAAAAAACATGTTGCATTATCTTTTCCATAAGTAACAAGACAAAAACCAATATATGGCTTTGCTAATAGAAAGAACTCCGGGCCAGAAATTAGCACAAGTGAGTTACAGTTCCACTTATTCTTGTAATTAGCTGTGTGGTCTTGGGAAAATCATATACTTCCTATTCTCAGGGCTTCCATTTATCTGTCAAAGAGAATTTCACTTATTCTAATATTTATGGGATTTTTGTGTGTCAGGCTCAGGCATTTAAAAATAAATAAATAAATCAGGGACGATCCTTGCCTGTGGCTGACACTATTAGCTTCCTTTCCTATAACCATTGGCTCTTCTGCCCCACAACCTTCCCAGATTTAGAAAAGAAAAGAAAGAAAAGAAAAGAAAAGAAAGAAAAGAAAAGAAAGAAAAGAAAAGAAAAGAAAAGAAAAGAAAAAGAAAGAAATAAAGAGAAAGAGAGAGACAAGGAAAGAGAAGAGGAAAGGAAGGAGGGAGGGGAGGGAAGAGAGGGAAGGGGGCGTGGAGAAAACCCTATTTTGTTCAAGCTTCATTGTGCCCACCTCCATGAGACAAATCATGATTTTTCTGAATGAATCATGACAATTATTCCCTTTGCTAAATATTCTTTTATTAAAAAATATGTATTTGAGAGAGAATGTACGTGTACATGTACACAAGCAAGCAGGGGTGAGAGGCAGAGAGAGAGAGAAAGAGAAGCAGACTCCCCACTGAGCACAGAACCCAATGAAGGGCTCAGCTCAGGGCTCAATACCAGGACCCCCAGACCCTGACCCGAGGGGAAGTCAAGACAATTAACCCATTGAGCCACCCAGGCACCCCACCAAATATCCTCCTTTCCAACCTCCTTTGCATCCAGGTCTGACCGTGCCGCCCGGTTCTGGTAAGTTTGGCACAGGGGATGTGAAGGGAACTTCCGGAATAACTTTTCACCAATAAGAGGAGACCCCTTTCCCACATTCTCCCCGCCTGCCCGGGATGCTGGGGGTACAGCGCCTGGAACTGCTGCAATCATCTCGTGACCATGAGGATGTAAACGCAAGGAAAATGCATCAATTCCTTTAGGGTGATGGGGAAACCTTGGGTCTTTAATACTATGAATGAGCCACTGAATATTCCTTCACAACTTTTGTTACATAAATAATATACGTCATTATGATATAAGCTGCTGTCACCTGTGTATCTCGTACCTGCGACCGCTTGCATCCCCGCTCCACGCACCGCCTTCATGCGAGTACTCTCCTGGTAGAGGAGGCACACGAATCATTAGAAAAGTGCTGTGGAGTTAAAGAATTGCTCTAATGTAGGTACAGATAATTATTTCTGATTAGCTAGCTGACAGGTTGCTGCAAGGACAGAGAATAGGCATGAAAATGCTATGGGGAAAAAAGTATGCAGTTCAATGTAAAAAGATCAATTGGAATTAAAATACAAATTGCATCAAATATCTAGAAATGTCAAAATCCTATGAGAGAGGTATAATAATAATGATGATCACAGCTAACTTTTTAATTTTTTTAATTTTTTTAATTAATTTGACAGAAAGAGAGAGAGAGAACGCAAGCAAGGGGAGCAGCAGAGAGAGGGGGAGAAGCAGGTTCCATCCAGGACCCTGAGATCACGACCTGAGCTAAAGGCAGGTGCTTAACCAACTGAGCCCCCCAGGTGCCCCTAACTTTTTTTATTTAAAGAATATCTGGGGGCAAGATGGCGGAAGAGCAGGGTCCTCACATCACCTGTCCCCACCAAATTACCTAGATAACCTTCAAACCATCCTGAAAATTTACGAATTCGGCCTGAGATTTAAAGAGAGACCAGCTGGAACGCTACAGTGAGAAGAGTCCGCGCTTCTATCCAGGTAGGAAGACGGGGAAAAAGAAATAAAGGAACAAAAGGCCTCCGAGGGGGAGGGGCCCCGCGAGGAGCCGGGCTGAGGCCGGGGCGAGTGTCCCCAGGACAGGAGAGCCCCGTCCCGGAGGAGCAGGAGCTGCACCAACCTTCCGCGGGCGGAAAGGGGCTCGCAGGGAGTTGGAGCAGGACCCAGGAGGGCGGGGATGCCCTCGGGCTCCCGGGGACACTAACAGACACCTGCGCCCCGGGAGAGTGCTCCGAGCTCCCTAAGGGCTGCAGCGCGCACGGCGGGACCGGAGCAGCTCGGAGGGGCTCGGGCGGCGGCTCCGCGGAGGGGGCTGCGGGGCGGGAGCGCGAATCCACCAGCGCAGGCCCCGGAGCACAGGGCGCCGGGACACAGCCCAGGATCCGGCCTCCCCGGGACAGGCAGAGGCCGGGAGGGCCCGAGACAGCGAGGACGCTCCTGCCCCGAGCTGAGCAGATCAGCGGCCCCGCCCCGGAGCCTCCAGGCCCTGCAGACGGAGAACCGAGAGCCCCGAGCCCGTAGTTCCTGTGGAGGCTGAATCCAGGCTTCCAGAGTTGCCTTAACAACTGCAACTGTTCCTCCTGAGACCTCACGGGGTAAACAACCCCCGCTGAGCCCTGCAGCAGGCAGGGGCAGAGCAGCTCCCCCAAGTGCTAACACCTGAAAATCAGCACAGCAGGCCCCTCCCCCAGAAGACCAGCTGGACGGACCAGTGATACTCCCCCGTGTTCCAATACAACTTGTTTTTGGCCACTCTGCACTGAGCAAAATGACTAGAAGGAAAACCTCACCTCAAAAGAAAGAATCAGAAACAGCCCTCGCTCCCACAGAGTTACAAAATCTGGATTACACTTCAATGTCAGAAAGCCAATTCAGAAGCACTATTCTACAGCTACTGGTGGCTCTAGAAAAAAGCATTAAGGACTCACGAGACTTCATGACTGCAGAATTTAGATCCAATCAGGCAGAAATTAAAAATCAATTGAATGAGATGCAATCCAAACTAGAAGTCCTAACGACGAGGGTTAACGAGGTGGAAGAACGAGTGAGTGACATAGAAGACAAGTTAATGGCAAAGAGGGAAACTGAGGAAAAAAGAGACAATCAATTAAGGGACCATGAAGACAGATTAAGGCAAATAAATGACAATTTGAGGAAGAAAAACCTACGTTTAATTGGGGTTCCCGAGGGCGCCGAAAGGGACAGAGGGCCAGAATATGTATTTGAACAAATCCTAGCTGAAAACTTTCCCAATCTGGGAAGGGAAACAGGCATTCAGATCCAGGAAATAGAGAGATCGCCCCCTAAAATCAATAAAAACCGTTCAACACCTCGACATCTAATAGTGAAGCTTGCAAATTCCAAAGATAAAGAGAAGATCCTTAAAGCAGCAAGAGACAAGAAGTCCCTGACTTTCATGGGGAGGAATATTAGGGTAACAGCAGACCTCTCCACAGAGACGTGGCAGGCCAGAAAGGGCTGGCAGGATATATTCAGGGTCCTAAATGAGAAGAACATGCAACCAAGAATACTCTATCCAGCAAGGCTCTCATTCAAAATGGAAGGAGAGATAAAGAGCTTCCAAGACAGGCAGGAACTGAAAGAATATGTGACCTCCAAACCAGCTCTGCAAGAAATTTTAAGGGGGACTCTTAAAACTCCCCTTTAAGAAGAAGTTCAGTGGAACAATCCACAAAAACAAGGACTAAATAGATATCATGATGACACTAAACTCATATCTGTCAATAGTAACTCTGAACGTGAATGGGCTTAATGACCCCATCAAAAGGCGCAGAGTTTCAGACTGGATAAAAAAACAGGACCCATCTATTTGCTGTCTACAAGAGACTCATTTTAGACAGAAGGACACCTACAACCTGAAAATAAAAGGTTGGAGAACCATTTACCATTCAAATGGTTCTCAAAATATACCCTAAAAACTACAGAACACTTCTGAAAGAAATTGAGGAAGACACAAAGAGATGGAAAAATATTCCATGCTCATGGATTGGCAGAATTAATATTGTGAAAATGTCAATGTTACCCAGGGCAATTTACACGTATAATGCAATCCCTATCAAAATACCATGGACTTTCTTCAGAGACTTAGAACAAATTATTTTAAGATTTGTGTGGAATCAGAAAAGACCCCAAACAGCCAGGGGAATTTTAAAAAAAAGAAAACCATATCTGGGGGCATCACAATGCCAGATTTCAGGTTATACCTCAAAGCTGTGTTCATCAAGACAGTGTGGTACTGGCACAAAAACAGACATATAGATCAATGGAACAGAACAGAGAACCCAGAAGTGGACCCTGAACTTTAAGCTCAACTAATATACGATAAAGGAGGAAAGACGATCCACTGGAAGAAAGACACTCTCTTCAATAAATGGTGCTGGGAAAATTGGACATCCACATGCAGAAGAATGAAACTGGACCACTCTCTTGCACCATACACAAAGATAAACTCAAAATAGATGAAAGATCTAAATGTGAGACAAGATTCCATCAAAATCCCAGAGGAGAACTCAGGCAACA
Organism: Nyctereutes procyonoides; assembly: GCF_905146905.1. Taxonomy (NCBI): domain Eukaryota; kingdom Metazoa; phylum Chordata; class Mammalia; order Carnivora; family Canidae; genus Nyctereutes; species Nyctereutes procyonoides. The sequence continues at coordinate 26,162,474 of NW_026575134.1, read as the reverse complement.
CCCTTTTTGAATTTAGCCACAGTAACCGGAGAAGGACAAACAGTGTATGTTCTCATTCATTTGGGGAATATGAATAATAGTGAAAGGGAATATAAGGGAAGGGAGAAGAAATGTGTGAGAAATATCAGAAAGGGAGACAGAACATAAAGACTTCTAACTCTGGGAAATGAACTAGGGGTGGTGGAGGGGGAGGAGGGTGGGGGGTGGGGGTGAATGGGTGACGGGCACTGAGGGGTACACTTGACGGGATGAGCACTGGGTGTTATTCTGTATGTTGGTAAATTGAACACCAATAAAAATTAATTTATAAAAAAAAAAAAAAAAAAAAAGAATATCTGTACAGGGCAGCCGCGGTGACTCAGCGGTTTAGCACCTTCAGCCCAAGGCGTGATCCTGGAGACCCGGGATCGAGTCCCACATGGGGCTCCCTACATGGAGCCTGCTTCTCCCTCTGCCTGTGTCTCTGCCTCTCTCTGTGTGTCTCTCATGAACAAATAAAATAAAATGTTTAAAAAAAGAATATCTGTACACATTTGTCACAACAAAAATAATAATGAGTTGAAGTTAAATGATAAGAATTTTTGAAAATGCTTCAGAGAAATTATTTTCCCTCTGTGATGGAGGATACTAACATTGCTTTTTCCAATAGAGTCCTTTCTTAAAAATAAGTACATTTCATGGATATCTGTCCCTTCCTCTGAATGCTTCATCGTCACTATATATACATATATATACACTATATATACATGTAGGGTTTGGGGTAAGGTTTACTCGGTGTGTGTGTTAAGGACACTTGACATGGGGGGCACCTGGGGGGATCCTGGGGGGCGTGGTCGGTTAAGCGTCCAACTCCTGAATTCAGCTCAGGCCGTGATCTCAGGGTTATGGGATGGAGCCCTGTGTCATCATCTACGCTCACTAGGGAGGCTGCTGGAGATTCTCTGCCCCTCCCTTTCCCCTTGACCCTCCCCTGGCTCATGCATGCATGCTCCCTCTCTCTCAAATAAATCTTAAAAAAAAAAGGACACTTAACATGGGACCTAGCCTCTTAACAGTTAAATACATAATACATTATTACACGTTATTGTCGGCCACAGGTACAACAGTGGACAGCAACCCCTGGAGCCCATCCGCCTTCCCTAACTGAACTCTCATGCCTCCCCATCACGCTCAGCCCCAGGTAGCTGCCATTCTAGTCCTTAACCTTACAGGCCTACAATGTTAGAGACTCCCACAGGTGGAATCACCTACTGCTGGTCTTCCTGTGCCTGGCTTATTTTGCTTACCACGTCCTCCAAGGCCAAGCACATTGTGGAATATTGCAGAATTCACTTCCTCCTCCAGGCTGAAGGGCCGTGCCTGGTGTCACCCAGCCCCCGGCCCACGGGTCTGCTGGGGAGTGTGACCGGTCCCCATGACAGCTCCCCCGAGCAGTGCTGCAATGGCCCAAGCGGCCTGCACCTGCACATCCGAGCTCCGTCCTCTGGATGCCCAGAGAAGCCGGCTAGCGGGTCAGGTGGCCTTGCGAGGAAGCTCCACACCATTGTCCACCGTGGCCGCACCACTTCGCCTTCCCGCCCGCAGTGCACCAGACCCCCAGCGCCTAGGCCTCCCGCGGCTTGGTCTCGGCTCACCTTCGCAGGCCCCCATCTAAGGTCTCTACGTGTATCACTTCAGCTCTTCTCCAAACAACCCCGTGAGACCGGCTCTATGATTGTGCCCGTTTTACAGCGGAGGACGGGGATACCTGGGCAGCAAAACTGCACAGACGGCAGTAGCTGGTATTTGAACCCAAGCAGCCTCATGCCAGAATTAGCGGACACGGCCTCCACATTGCACTTCCACACTGCAGAGCTGTTCCTAAGAAAACTACTTGTCCTCTCCTTTTCTAAAGAGCCAACAAGAATTCACTTCTAACTCTAACAACAGCCCACTCCTTGCAGACACAGTTGCTATCAGAGCGTTGTAGTCCCCATTACATGCTGATAGTGTTGCCTTGGATAAAATGGTAAAGTGCTAATTGTCCTGCCCTTTTTTTTTTTTTAAAGATTTTATTTATTGATTCATGAGAGACAGAGAGAAAGAGAGACAGGCAGAGGGAGAAGCAGGCTCCATACAGGGAGCCTGATGCAGGACTCGATCCCAGGACTCCAGGATCAGGCCCTGGGCCGAAGGCAGACACCAAACCGTTAAGCCACCCAAGCTGCCCTGTCTTGCCTTTTATTAAACCGTAAAGAATCCACATGCACACGTTTCAGGAAGGAGTGATTATAAGAGAACTAATCAGAGGCATATAAACCATGTGCCCTGCTCTCGCACGCTACCTGTGCAAAGTTCGTATCCTGTTCTGAAAGCCATGGGCGGGCAGGGCCACCACAGAGCCGCACAGCCCCGGGGGACACCGCGTACACTGGGGCACAGTGATGGCACTGCCTGGAGCTAGTGTTGCAACCCTGCCAACATTCCCATGGCTCAGTCTTGCTCTCTCACCGTATTCCTCATACTTTACTGGTACTTTAAAAATAATTGAAGTGCTCAGCCAAGTACTGCGAGAGCAAAATAAAAGCTAAACACACTCTGTACAACATGCGTGTGCACGGTCGCACGTGGGCCAGAAGTGGACCAAAGGCCGTCTTCAGTGACATTGCCATCTGGATTCAACCCTCCAGAGAGGAGTCGTGAAAAGACTTTTTTAGAATCTCCATATTCTTCTGGTTCCTTAGCCATTTGGGACAAGTTTAGAACGTTTCTCAGGAACATAGAGTCACACAAAGCAGTTAAGGGCTTTGAACCAGGTCTGCAGCCAATAAATGCAGTATCTCAATGGCCAAGTGCAGTTGCCACTTTACTAGATATTTATTCTGTACAGGTATTGTGCTGAGTGCTTACCACACATTATTTCATTTAACATTCTCTAGGCAAGTGACAAATGCACATGATACAGATCGGAAATTTGAAGCTCAAAGGAGCTAGCAAGGTGCAGCCAGTGCTGTTGACTCTTTTCTAGCAGAGCTCCAGTTTGCTCAGGTATCTGTCCACTCTTCCCTCAAAGTATTCCAGGGGTTCCATATCTCAAGGTCTCAGAGAAATCTTTTTTAGTTTGAGTGAATCATTATCATCTTGTTCCCCCGTCATGATTGGTCTAAAAATGGGCACGTAAGTATGCAAACCTAGTCTGTCCAATGAAAAAACCTATTCTGCAAACCTATTCTGTCCAATGAAAAAATGAGAAGTGTGCTGTGGAGCTTTCCAGAAAGGGTTTCACTCCTGCAGAAGAGACACAGAAATAAACTAGTCTCCCTTACGGCTCTGGAGCCGCCCAGGCCTTAGCTACAGCTCCCAGAACTCCTGCTGCTATCTTTCCACCCACTTGAAATTAAGCCAACTGCCTGGGAAAGGCAAAACCAAGAGAATCGCAGGAAATGGAGCGAAGAGTCGGCCTGCAAGCCCTTCTTGCTTCCATATGTCTTGATATGTTAGAAAATAAACAGTCTTACCCTAAAATCCATGTCCAATGCGGAAGCCTTAACCATGACACTAGATCTCCTGTGAGTCCGAGGCACAGGCATAGCATTTCCTCACGTCTCTCCCAATTAACTACACACATACACACTTTTGCCCAAGTCTGTGAAACTCAGCCTTTGATTTGTCTTCTTCCTCCCCACCAAGCCTCCTATTCCCAACTAATTGAGCTCATCCAGAAATCAGCCTATTTTGTAGAGCCAGAAACTGATGTAGCTCTTCAGAACCAGGCCCAGGTTAAAGTACACGCCCCAACTCGACCCTCTCAGGCACTAGAATGGCTCCTTCTCAGAACCACCACCACCACCACCACCAAGGACTGATCCTCCTCACCATCTCAGACGTACATTCTTCAGCATACGCACATGGGTGTCGTTCAGCCTGTATCTGCCACCATTGTTTGAATGACCTGCTAGTTCCCACACTGTCTCTCAACTTGGATAGTCCAGAGCTTTTTCCCAAATAAAATATTTAGTTCTGCTACTACATGCTTTCTATATATATATATATATATATATATATATATATATATATATATATATAAATTTATTTTTTATTGGGGTTTAATTTGCCAACATACAGAATAACACCCAGTGCTCATCCCGTCAAGTGCGCCCCTCAGTGCCCATCCCCAGGCACCCCCACCCCCCGCCCACCTCCCCTTCCACCACCCCTTCCACTTGTTTCCCAGAGTTAGGAGTCTCTCGTTTCTGTCTCCCTTTCTGATATTTCCCACTCATTTTTTTCTCCTTTCCCCTTTATTCCCTTTCACTATTTTTTATATTCCCCAAATGAATGAGACCATATAATGTTTGTCCTTCTCCGATTGACTTATTTCACTCAGCACAATACCCTCCAGTTCCATCCACATCAAAGCAAATGGTGGGTATTTGTCATTTCTAATGGCTGAGGAATATCCCACTGTATACACAGACCACAGCTTCTTTATCCATTATCTGTAGATGGACACCGAGGTTCCTTCCACAGTTTGGCTATTGTGGACATTGCTGCTAGAAACATCGGGGTGCAGGTGTCCCGGCGTTTCCCTGCATCTGTATCTTTAGGGTAAATCCCCAGCAGTGCAATTGCTGGGTCGTAGGGCAGATCTATTTTTAACTCTTTGAGGAACCTCCACACAGTTTTCCAGAGTGGCTGCACCAGTTCACATTCCCACCAACAGTGTAAGAGGGTTCCCCTTTCTCCACATCCTCTCCAACATTTGTGGCTTCCTGCCTTGTTAATTTTCCCCATTCTCACTGGTGTAAGGTGGGATCTCATGGTGGTTTTGATTTGTATTTCCCTGATGGCCAGTGATGCGGAGCATGTTCTCATGTGCATGTTGGCCATGTCTATGTCTCTCTCTGTGAGATTCCTGTTCATGTCTTTTGCCCATTTCATGATTGGATTGTTTGTTTCTTTGCTGTTGAGTTTCATAAGTTCTTTATAGATCTTGGACACTAGCCCTTTATCTGATAGGTCATTTGCAAATCTCTTCTCCCATTCTGTAGGTTGTCTTTTAGTTTTGTTGACTGTTTCTTTTGCTGTACTATGAGCTTTCTTTAGAAAGCTGAACTATCAAATCTTAAAACTGCTGTCGCTTGAAAAAAATATCAGGAAGAAATAATAGACAAAAAGGACCTAGGCTCGTAAATTTATCATCAAAAATTACCCATGTCCCTCTGAAGCATTAAGGCAGCACTCACTGCTGTTCAGATAAGGAAAGGAGCATTAGCTGAGCATCTGTGCCACGATCTGTGTTAAATTTTTCATATTATCTCCTATTATACTCACAATAATCCTATAAGATAGATATTGCTAGGCTTAATAGTGCTAGATGAGGAAATGAAAGTAATATTAAATAGCTGCCTGCAGGCAATACAAGTATTCAGTTTAGAGTGAGAATCGGACCCCATGTCCAGCTGAGGCTGATCTCTTCAGAGAAGAAGGCCACCCCTGAGTACTCCAAACCACTGCAGCATCCTTCTCCGATTAAAGAAGTACACTTGCTAAGTCCCTGTTCTAGACTCTGATGTTCTAGTTCAGCCAGATATGGTGCCTGCCAGACCCATGGCCCCGTGCGTTGGGGAGGGGGAAGCATAATAAGAAATTAGATATGACGATTGTAAAAGGTTTAATAATAATCACGACTGCGGAGAAAGAAGTAATCTGCATCATATTCACCTTAAACGAAAGTGTGGGTCAGGAAACAGCTAAGGTTAAACTAAGTCTGGGGCTCATCATAATTCAGCACCACAGGCAGCAAAAGAGGGACAATAAAACTGAAATATGAGACAGACACGAGATAAAGGGAGAAGAAAGAAAATGCTTAACTCCCAGGTTCCTCCAAAGGAATTTCAAACTGTCGAGGGTTTTATTCACCTTTTCATTCAGGGCCATTTATCTCCCTTATGCCATCCAAGCTCCTTCCTGCAGAAAAGCCATTCTCCTTCACACCTGACAGTGCAAATTACTTCCTCCAAGGGGCCCAAACCAGTTTGTTTAACTGGTTCTATAGTGGCTTCACTGACACGGGTATCAACCATCCTTCCAGGAAGCATTTCGAGGAGCATGAGGCGGGGGCTGACCACTTCCTCTTCTGGCAGAGCTCAAGCAACACCTAGGACCAGGAAGGATGCGGCACCAGACTCCTCTGTATTAGTTGTGCAAGCAGGAATTATTTCCATTTTACTAATACCACAGGGAACACTTTAAACCTAAGGAGGAGGAGACTCTGGTAAGAAGCTGATTGCGACTCTACATTCTTCCCTAGACTACAGAAACTTCCCTGGAGTGGTCATCCGGCTGCAGGAAGGGATGTTGGGAACAAAATAGAATGAAATAGGAGTATGTTGTCAACATAGGCGGTGATAGAGGTTGCCTAGGAATACACATTAAAGACAAAGATGAAATTTCTGGAATAGAATAGTGCATTATATGAATTCATCAAACACATTCAACCTACTGTTAAGCCAAGCTGCTGCAAATTTATATGAATATACGCACACCAGTCTTAAAGAGTTTCTCTAGTGTTTACGTGCTAATGGATGTAAACATTCTGACTCTACCATGACCAGCCCTACTCTGTGACCTTGAGTGGACCCTCCTGCCCCGTGTTTATACTGTTTCTGATAATTATGCTATGATTATACTATAGTTATACTACACACACACACACACACACACAATTATAATATATATAATATTATACTATTCCTTGATCTTGGCTGTGTAAGGGTACCACGACTTTCACATCCCTAACAAGCTTATGAACAAATGTCAGAATCAAAGTTTCCCCCCAAATGAGCTTAATTTCATGTTTGGGTTTTAGGAGGAAAAGATAACTGCTTTTATTCTCTTTTCCAAAGACATTTCGTCTTCTGTCTGAGAAAGTTGTCCTCCTCAGTAGAGTAGAAAGTTGCACGGGAAGCACAGTAGACAGAACAGGCTCTCTACCAATGCTATCAGATCAACCAACCCAACCTAACTGACCACCCTGGTAGTTCCCCACAGGGTGAGAGACGTCTTGAGCTGACATACACCCTCACTCCCAGAATTAAATCCCAAATTGACTTATAAGTGTTAGAAGAACCTATATTCAACAGTTTGAACCAAAAGAGCAACTTTTCCATAGTGAGATACCAGCTGGTATTACTGAAAGGGTTTCAAAAGTCAACTAAGTTTGGGAAATGCTGAGTTAAAAGAAATAAAAAACAATTTTTTACCAAAGCACTTCTCAGGACTCTAACCTGTTCATCCACATTGTAGGTTTCCCAGATGGGTAGTATATATTTCCCAGATGGGTGTGCAGAACTGTAAAAATAAAAGGTCTCTGATTGGAAACTCTTTTAAAATAGAGCCACTTTCTAGGCTATATCCTACACTGGAAATGACCATACATGATCCAGAGAGAATATTATTTATTTGAAGCTTCGTTTAAATAACCAGATGATAAAAGGTACCTTCACTGAGAAAACAAACCAAGACAAGGGAGCTAAGAGGCCTTCTATACCTGGGTTTTCTATGACTCTGACAATGGTGATTGTTGTGTCAAGTGGAGTATTATAATGTTTAAACAGAAGACTGCGGCTATAAAGTGAAATTATAGGAGATTGGTTAACAGATGCAGACAATTACAACCCTTACTACAAATGAGGAACATGAGTTTCTTTTTGTAAAACTCACTAGACTGAAGACCCCTTTTGGGAGATACTACTGCATGTAGCTCACAAATTAGACAAAAGAGATGATTTTCCATAAAGTTACTTTTATACAAATTATTCTTTTTGGCAAAAAAAAAAAAAAAACATACCCTGAGTCCTACTTTTCTTTTCTAAAATTTCAAAATTCTACTTCTACACTGGGGTTATAAAGTTATAAGTCTGGCTTGATACATGTGCATGACCAACCCTGTGCCAATTTAGTACCATTAGCAGAAAATAGCCAAGTATTCAAGATAGTCACAGTCAAATTAGTTGACTTTTAGAAAAAAGAAGCAAATCCTGCCACACACACACATATATATATCCATACCACCCCTCCAGTATTTATCTGTTGCACAGACACGCTATTAGTACAAGAGAGGGATAAAACCTTTCCCCAAAAGCCAATGTGGATCAAGTCATGCAACAGCCATAAATCTACTATGAATCCAAAAGAAACATTACATGTCCTTCCATGAGAATCCCTCTGTAGAAATAGATCTGTTCCAATTTAGCTTCTGCCTCACACACCCCATCTCCACTACACCCAACTCCCTCTAGAAAAGATAGTAATTCTGCTGCTTTGTGCCAAAGCAGTTGTGAACACTTGAGCAGGTAATTTATAAAATGACACAATAACACACCTAATGCTTCAGACTTGGAACAGGTTTTCAGAGCAGCCCGTGATCTCCTTCCTGTTAGGCCTGGGATGAAACAGAGGGTAGGAAATGAGTCAATGCAGCCCCAGGTCTCTTCACCGATGACCTCCAAAGTAGGAGTGAAATAGGTATTTCTTCACATGTCACTCTTTAAACATAACTATTGGCTACCATTAATTTCTTCATCTTGGAAAGAAACATTAGTGTTTTGCTTCTGGGTTTTTTTTTGTATATTTTTTATTGGAGTTTGATTTGCCAACATATAGCATAACACCCAGTGCTCATCCCGTCCAGTGCCCCCTCAGTGCCCATCACCCAGTCACCCCCACCCCCCGCCCACCTCCCCTTCCACCACCCCCAGTTCATTTCCCAGAGTTAGGAGTCTTCATGTTCTGTCTCCCTTTCTGATATTTCCCACTCATTTTTTCTCCTTTCCCCTTTATTCCCTTTCACTATTTTTTATATTCCCCAAATGAATGAGACCATATAATGTTTGTCCTTCTCCGATTGACTTACGTCACTCAGCATCATACCCTCCAGGTCCATCCATCCACGTTGAAGCAAATGGTAGGTATCCGTCCTTTCTGATGGCTGAGGAATATTCCAGTGGACACATAGACCACAGCTTCTTTATCCATCATCTTTCAATGGACACTGAGGCTCCTTCCACAGTGTGGCTATTGTGGACATTGCTGCTAGAAACATCGGGGTGCAGGTGTCCCGGCATTTCATTGCGTCTGTATCTTTGGGGTCAGTCCCCAGCAGTGCAATTGCTGGGTCGTAGGGCAGATCTATTTTTAACTCTTTGAGGAACCTCCACACAGTTTTCCAGAGTGGCTGCACCAGTTCACATTCCCACCAACAGAGCAAGAGGGTTTCCCCTTTCTCCACATCCTCTCCAACATTTGTGGTTTCCTGCCTTGTTAATTTTCCCCATTCTCACTGGTGTGAGGTAGGATCTCATGGTGGTTCTGATTTGTATTTCCCTGATGGCCAGTGATGCGGAGCATGTTCTCATGTGCATGTTGGCCATGTCTATGTCTCTCTCTGTGAGATTCTGTTCATGTCTTTTGCCCATTTCCTGATTGGATTGTTTGTTTCTTTGCTGTTGAGTTTAAAAAGTTCTTTATAGATTTTGGATACTAGCCCTTTATCTACATTTGCATATATCTTCTCCCATCTGTTGGTTGTCTTTAAGCCCACAGCAAATATCATTCTCAATGGAGAAACACTGGGAGCCTTTCCCCTAAGGTCAGGAACACGACAGGGATGTCCACTCTCACCACTGCTATTCAATATAGTACTACAAGTCCTAGCCTCATCAATCAGGCAACAAAAAGAAATAAAAGGCATTCAAGTTGGCAAAGAAGAAGTTAAACTTTTCCTCTTTGCAGATGACATGATACTGTCCCTAGAAAACCCAAAAGCCTCCACCCCAAGATTGCTAGAACTCATACAGCCATTTGGCAGTGTGGCAGGATACAAAATCAATGCCCAGAAGTCAGTGGCATTTCTACACACTAACAGTGAGACTGAAGAAAGAAATTAAGGAGTCAATCCCATTTACAATTGCACCCAAAAGCATAAGATACCTAGGAATAAACCTAACCAGAGAGGTAAAGGATCTATACCCTAAAAACTACAGAACACTTCTGAAAGAATTTGCTTCTGTTTTAAAAGCATTTCTGCCTCCCTGGAGATTAAACCTTTTGTCTATTCTGAAAGCAGCAAAAAGGTAGAGTTTTCTGCGCACCTGCATCTCTAACTCTACCCGTAATTATGACCACCCTGAGAGGCCATCCGAATTCTCAACAGTTATTACACATTGTAATTACTGTTTAGCAGAACCTCGCACAGTGCCTGGCATGTGGTAAGGAGTCAATATATATTTGTGGAATGAGGAACAATACCATGAATGGGGATAGTTTTACCAAAACTGACTACACTGACACTAACATTTCATTCCCTCTTTCATTTACTCATTTAAGAAATATTTGTTAATTATGGCACTGGGCTAAACACTAAAAAGAACATAGTAAATAAAACCTACTCTCTACCACCCTGGAGTTTTCAAAGAATTAAAACAAGGCCAAGGTGTCTGGACTGCAGAGATTAGAGGGAAGTACACAGAAGCCATATTATTACAGAGCCTCCAAGTTCATGTTGCAACCCTCCGCCTCTTTCCTGAGAATAAAAAGGAAATCCATTGAACACTTTTACATAGGTGGGAGAATTAGATAGGATTTGTAGTTTTAGAAAGTCCATCTGACTCATGGTGAAAAATGGATTGGTGGAAAGGCAAGAGAGATGCAAGATTCCAGTCATTACTAGATGTTCCTACAGAAGGTGAGCTCAGAAAGTTCTATGCCATAACCGGACATTCTCTTAGCATGCCCACTGGATGATCTCATGAGCACCAAGATAATCCTCTTGCACAGTAAATCTCCTAAGCCTGGAGCTCCTGTAATCATATTAAACATAAAAGGGATTTTCATTCTATAATTTAAGGAAAACTTTCAAATTCAAACATTCCTGGGAGGGCTGGTTTGATAAAGGAGAAAGAAGGGAATTGGGGAAGGTGACAGTGCTCCATGGGTGGGGAGGGGAAGAAAAGGTGAATAAAGGGGAGGAATTAAAACACACTTCTACTACTTCTCATTTTTTTTTCCTAAGACCCACGCCGACACTTTTAACCTTTTTACATGTCTCTGTCTTAGAACAGAATTGCACCAACAGTGGTCTCAGAACCAAAGTCAAGCACCTTGACATGTCAAAATCCCTCATCTCTTCAAAGGCTCAGAATATGTTTTCTCTGATCCCATTTCCATTTGCTTCCTTTTATGAGTTAAGACACTTTCACTGCTTCTGAAATTACATTGTTCTAAACACAATAAAATACATCTCTACATGAAAGGAAAATTAATAAGCCAAATTTCATGTAAGTTAATTTCCTATTTCCTTTGGCTTTTCAATGTTTCTATTGCATTCATAAAAATAATGTAGAGAGCCCTCCAAAGGATAATTAAATAAATTACTTTAGTTTTTACCCGGTGACTACACAGCCTACAAAATAATTTCTCTTTAGTAGCTTGTGAATTATACTGGTCTGTTCACCACATATATGGAATACTACTGATACTCTCTCTTGCAAGTCTTAAACTACAAAAACATCCTCTCAATACAGGATGATCTATTTGATACAGGCTCAATTAAACCTGGAATTCATTTTAAATGAGCTACAGGCACTTCAGGCAATTGATCATTCGGTTTTGTTATAGTTCAGCAAGTGGCTTCTGCTCTTGGCAGCAGAACAAGACTGCTTCGGGATCGTGGATAGAGCCTGGCTACCACCTTTGGCCGTATATCTGTATTTACAATTTCCGCAGGCCTCCACAATTCCTAGCAATAAATACAGAAATTCAATGCTAACTGTAAGAATAATAATGTTTAAGTATAACAAGAATCAAGACAGTAGTTGACTTGTCTTTTTATAAATGTAACTTTTGTAGAGAGACACCAAAAGCCCTGCAGAGATTGTACTTTCTTGAAAAGATGTCCAATTGAAGAATCTTCAGAGAAGCTGAGAATCTATTAAATTTCATTCTTCCATCTACTGCCATACAATCATTAACATTCATGCATATTTCTTGGGATTTCAACTCTTCTCAGTGAGTATCTATTAAGTAACTACTAAAGCTAATGAGAAAGGACCTCTTTTCAATCACTCAAACTAACGCAGAATTTGGAATTTTTCTTTAATCTTACCATAAGTCCCACTGGGTTCTAGGGTTTAGTCAAGTCTATCTTAGTCAAGACTAAACTCTAGGGGAGTTACCAAGTCATAATCATAAACCTTAGTTCAGACAATGTGAAAATATCCCTTCAAAAAATAGAAAAAATCCTAAAGATTGTTTTATCAAAATGACCACATGTAATATTAACTAGAATAAGCCAATAACAAAAAAAATTAATATTCATTCATTCTGAAACCAGGAAACAAATATAGGCTTAAAATCCCTTGTTAGAAATCCTAGGGGCTGTGTCATATTTCAGAATTCAGGAACTTTTATATTTCAGAAAGTTAGTAAATTGGATATTACATAACACTCCTACAAGGATCTGAAACAGCACAAGTAATCAAACACTTATATTTATGCAAAAACCTATAAATATTCACATGGAGTAGGATAAAGACCATAAATAACTTCATATTAAATAAAGTAAAGCTTCTCTGCTAAGGAAAATCAGGACAGTTGAGGTTTTGCTACCAAGAGGGTTTCGAGAAAACAATTTTCACAGCTTTTGAATCTCAAAATTTTGAATATGAGACTGTAGACCTAGATTTGTTGAACACTGGGCATCACCGATGCATTAAAATTTAGTATTTACAATGAACCTCTAAGGAATATTTTATTATTTCCATTTTATAGGTGAGAAAGTGCGGTCTCAAAGAAATTAAATAACATGACTAAGCTCACACATTAGTAAGACAAGTATAACCAAGAATCAAAGGAAGCCTTCACGGGGCTTACATTGAATTTAATTATGACTAAAAAGAGAAGTAAACCAATATTTCCAACCAAGGAAACTAAACGTGATGATGTATTTATCTAGCATCATCTGAAAGCATAGTTCTTGAAAGAAAGAGAGAGAGACAAAGAGACAGAAAGAGAAAGAAAAGAAAGAGAAAGAAAGAAAAGAAAGAAAGAAAGAAAGAAAGAAAGAAAGAAAGAAATAAAGAAAGAAAGAAAGAAAGAAAGAAAGAAAGAAAGAAAGAAGAAAGAGAAAGCTAGATCCTCAACAGGAGTAGAGTTTGGGGAACTACAAGTATTTCTTCCCTCGCCAAACAGTATACAAAAATTTTACCAATATGAGTATAATTTGACAGCATTTCCATAAAGCTAAACATGACTTTAAAGATGCAAGATATTCCCTAAAAGCAGCCAATTTATCACATACAGACATCAGTTCCTTTTGCATCACTGGTCTTTCCAGTTACATTTACTATCGTGAGGTTGTTACTGTCCCCAAAATTGACTACCTATTTGGCCAAGAAAAGTCTCATACTGTTAACCTGTTAAAGACAGATGGACCTGAGCTGAGAGGCGTCAGTGCGTCAAACAATAATGAAGTTGACCCTGTGTGTGAGTCACCGACATAGGGTGACGGTGTCATACAAAACCGGTTGAGACTCGCAAAGACGACTGAGCGTTGACTCTGCACTTATCAGATCAGCATGAACTTGGACAATTTGCTTTTCTATTGTTTCAAACTTTTGCATATTGATTATGTGTTACTTTCCCAGTGACAAAATAATGTGCTAACTGGGGGGGGAAGATGCCTTTACCATCTGAGGCTAAATTATGCTTTATACCTATACCTAGGGCATCCAAAAGTCAGGCAAAATGATCAAACCAATATATAGGAGAAAATTGTCACAGAAAGAGCATGAATTCCGCTCCCCTTACCCAAGCTATCCTTTGTGTGCATTTCGGCGTCCTTGCATTTCCACGTCAGCGTACCCGTCTAGCTGCATCACTAAGATTCAAAAACCCAGCCTTGTACCTAGTGCATAGTATATGCTCAAAAAATGATAGCTATCAAAAAAAAAGATAGCTATCATTTTTATGATGCACATAATGCCTATTTATTTTCTTTAAACCCTAATCCAAATAAGTTCACAAAGATCGTTAAAAGTAGTATTTTCTTTTTATCCAATTTATGAGTTTATTTTTCTGGACACATTAAACCCCTAACTCTCTCCTCCTGTAGGGAACGCAGTCTGTTAATTTTGGATCCAACTGAATTGAAACAGCCTGTATCCAGGATATCTACTCAGGAGGAACCCAGACACCGAGGAAAGCCCAATCTGGTGCTTGGGAATAATTTGGCAGCCAACGTCTAGAGGGAGGAAAAGAATAACTTGGCAGGCAATAGTTTACAGGGAGGAAAAGAACTACGGACAAAAGGAGCGTAGTACCCAGCTGTAGGGGAAAGCCACTGAGTTAGGGGACGGCGGTGACGATGGTCGTGGAGGTGGGGATGAGCAAACGGGATCACAGAGCAATTAAGGGAATAGTCTAGTTCACACAGCAGGTACGGGGTAGAACTTAAATTCCGATCTTAGAAATCTGGCTCCAAAGCTCTTGCTCTGACGCCCCAAACAACGCAGTAAATACAGTTCCTGGCTCACACAAAAGTAGAGGAGCAGCCACTTCACCGTTTTGGGAGCAGGTCCGAATGTTTCTATCACAAACCTGTCCCCCGCCTACCGCTCAGAACTTGCCCTTCAGCCTCAACCACAATTTCTCTTTTTTTTTTTTTTCTGATCCAGAAAAGTGATCTACAAAGTCACTTTTCTGTGACCAAAGTCACTTGGTCACATCCTACAAAGTGACCAAGTCTGTCTGAAATGATCCAGGTAACCCACCTCCTAGAGGTAGGATGGCCCGGCAAGGCCCTCTTTATCACTATAATCCTAAGCTTTAGTCAAACATTAAAATGGGCACATAACCCAGGCCTGGTTTTGCTTCGGTGACAGTGACTCGCTCTGAAGTGATTAGGTGGAAAATGACCTTGGCTTGTTCCCGGCATAATTATAGCCCACAGCTCCGATGACACCGAATGTGAGAAGCTCAAGAAGTGTTTCGTAACCACAGAATGTGGGAGATGTGTGCACGTGTAACCACACAAACACACAAGGTCCGCTGGGTGCGTCTGCTTGTGCACGTAAAAAGATAGACGGGGAGACGGTTGTGAAGATACGCCGTTGAAAAGTGGAACTGGGTCGCTGCTGGCCCGCTCCCCCGGGATTTCCACTGTGCAAACTTAAAAGGCACCACCTTGGGGTGATTGCAGCCACAAGGGGACATGGCTTGACTAATGCCTCTGGCAGACTTAGGAAGGGGACCTCTCTCTCCAGGTGGACTCTGCTCCACGGCAGGGCACACGGCTTGGCCAGCAAACCAGTGGAGTTGAGCTCCTATTTGCACTCTTGGCTAGATGCCCTGCCCTTGCATTCGACACAGTCTATACAGTACACGTGATGTTCCCAACTGGGGACGTCTAATCCTGGAGACCAGGGCAAGAAAGAGTTAACTCATTAAGCAAATGACCCAACTCCCTAGGGAACCAACGGGGACATTCAGACAGGTGAGGGCCGACAAACAGTAAGAGATATAAGCACGACAAAGGACAAAGAATTTTGCCAGCCTTGAGCACTTTACCTTGGTGCCAGAGACACGATTACCTAGAGCACATGAAGAAAAGACTAGAGATTCAGGAGTCCGTGTATCCCAAGAGGAGTACTGGAAGCTCCTGGTCCTCTCTGACTTCCTCCACCAACCTCGACAGACCTCCTTGGTTGTGCTCCTAACATTTATCATAAAGGTTAATTCATAGGGACCTGGGAGCATTATCAGACCTGCCAGAGAACCAACCAATGCCCAGACCCAACACAGATTGGACGGTGTAGGGAGGCATTGCTGGTGAAGGCCAAGGTAAGACTTAGAAGAAAGATCTTGCACAAAAAAAGAATCCTTATGGTGTTTATTTTTTTTTCTCTCTTCTTAATGATATTCATATGCCTCTGGCATCATAGCATGTCCTGGGAGCCTTCAACTTTGTTTACAATAGATCAATTCATTGGCTGCCACCAGCCAGATAGCAGCAGAGCCTTCACGTTTGGGTTTTTGTTTGTTTGTTTGTTTGTTTTTTGTTTTCTTAGGGAGGAAGGGTGAGGAGCAGAGGGGGCGGGGGGGAGAGAGAGACTCTTAAGCAGGCTCCACACCTAGCATGGAGCCCGACATGGGGCTCAATCTCACAATCCCGAGATCACGACCTGAGCCAAAATCAAGAGTCAGATGCTCAACTGCCAGAGTCACTCAGGCGCCCCAAGCCTTCAGCTCTGTATGGAATTACTAAAAACCCCTGGCCCAGGTTGGCTTTTCCCACGGGCGTGCGGGCAGGACTCCAAGAAGGTCTTTGCCCCACACCCCTCTCCCTGTCACCAGAAATGTGAGTAATTTTATACTTCTATGCAGTGAGCACCCCCCTCTCCCCAGTTCTCTAGCAAATAGGATACATTCCCCCAGATACGCACCCAGTTCCCCTCCTTACCTCCAGCCCATTGTTCGAATGTCAGTGACCCCTTCCCTGACTATTCTATTTAAAATTCAACTCCAACACCACTCCGCCTCTTTCTTGCTTCATTTTCTTCTGTAGCATGTGCCACCATCCAACATGGGTACTTAATTTTTATATTCATTTATTTTCTAACCCTTCCCCCCCTCCCCACCTGAACATAAATTCTATGGAAAAAGAATTTTTTATATTTCTCTTTTATACCTGTGTCTCCAACACTAGGACAGTTCCTATGACACAGTAAATGTTTAATGAGTTTTTGCTGAATGAACACCTCAATCATCTATCAGTGAATAAATAAGTGAATGAAGTATTTGGTGTTTTAGTTGTTTTGTTTTTTTTTAATAGAGAAAACCAGACAGGATAGGAGTCTGCAAACCTGGGAGATCTGAGAAAGAACTTGAAAAATAGAACAGAGAACTAAAAAGCCCTACTCTCATCTTCCATGAGGTTTCCCCAACATTTTATTAGACCACCCCCCCAAAAAAAAATCACAGTTTCTATAAGTCAGGAAAACCATAGGACTATCTTCAAAAGGCATGACCATTATAACTGAATTGTCTCCCATCAAGTGTGGGCCCCAATGAATGTATTTTAACGTTGTTTCCTTCGGTGACACTTGTATTAATCATTTTACCTCCCCCCTACTTCCTCTATATGTGTATGTGTGACTATGAATATGTCCCCTTGCTCATTTGAGTTCACATTTTTATTTCTTTCCTCTACTTTCCTCTATCTTCCCTTCAACCTCTCCAGCCAAATCCAACTATCCAGACCTAAAATCAAGGAGTTTCTACAGAAAGCACAAAGAGAAGAGCCCGTAAATAAAACAAGTCTGTGTATTCTATTCACAGACTTTTGAGAAGAGGGTCTGGTTCGGAGCATAAGAACTTTTTAATCCATTATTTTTAGCAAAGCGGTCACTGTTTTGAAATGTTTAGGTCCCAAATTAAATTTAAATGCACTGAATACTTAATATGGTTTTTTTTAATGTAAGTTAATATTACTTAGGTCAATTTTCAACTTTTAAAATAATAATTAGGGGATCCCTGGGTGGCTCAGCGGTTTAGCACCTGCCTTTGGCCCAGGGTGTGATCCTGGAGTCCCGGGATCGAGTCCCACATCGGGCTCCCTGCATGGAACCTGCTTCTCCCTCTACCTATGTCTCTGCCCCTCTCTCTCTCTGTGTCTCTCATGAATAAATAAATAAAATCTTTTAAAAAATAAAATAATAATTAATATATTCCCCTCATGTGCATGTTCTAAAACCTTCCATGTGATGTAATGTGATTAATAAATCACATACCCCTTAGAGTCGTGTGTTTCCCATGAGTGTTCCAGGTCCAGGCTCAGCCCTCTTCTCTTTATTTACACTTGAGAGAGTCCCATAGCATTAGAAAACATCCATATGCTAGGATCTAAGACTGGAATGGTGACTCTCAGGGACTATGGGGGGAGGAAAAAGAGGGAGTTATTAATCAACAGGCATAAAATTTCAGTTGGACAAGATGAGTAAGGTTTAGAAATCTGTGCAATGATGCATCTACAGTCAACAATGTATTGCACACTTAATGTTTGTTAAGAGGATAGGTCCCCTGTTAAGTGCTCTTATCACCATAAAAATTTTGTAAAAGAAGATTATCCCTATGCTGATGAATTCCCTAACATTTATCTCTCAATCTGATCTCCCCCCCCCCCCCGCCCCGAGTGTCTGGCTCATATCTGCTTGTCCCTGGACATCTCCGCCCAGACATATAACAGGCAACTTAAATGTCACAAGTGGAAAACGGAGCTCTTGATTCCTGCCTGGCATTAAACAGTTAAGCAGACATGTTAAGTGCAGCCTTTCTTCTGAAACGTTCATGAACTGCAGTGTGTTGTTAAGGTCTGAGGGTCTCCCAGACTTGGGAGCACAGTTGAGAAATGCTGTTCTATACAACATCCTCAGAAGATGCTGTGCTGGAAGCAAACAGCTTTGAAGCAAAACCTCTGGTTTTCAACTAGAACCAAAAAGCAGAAACGAAATACGCAGCCTTGGAGTGAAAATAATCCATGAAGCAGAAGGAGGCTGAAGTACCTCCATGGGGCCGATAATGTGATTTACAGGAACAGCTTTGATGCAACCCAACTTCAATTTATAATAATAATAATAATAATAATAATAATAATAAGGCGATGTGTTAGGAAGAGGAAGTTGGTGCCTTCATTTGTGAACATCATCGAGGATTTGGAAGATCATCAAGATCTAATTCTGGGCCAAGAGAGAAGCTAGCAGTCTTGCCGCCACTCTATGCTTAGAGTTTTTTAGAAGACGCTAGTAGGTGAGAAATCTTATAGTAATATGCATTGTTCCATTTGAAATTCAAATTGAAGATATGCCTTGTCCCTAGGCTTGTGCAATGTCTACTATTCTGATCTCATGTGAGTTTTTTTAAAAATTACTTCTATCTTGTATCTATGCCATGAAATCACAAAGATGGGAGGTAAGAGAATCAATTCCCCTACTTCCACCAGGAAAAGAGTAAGAACGTTCACTCAAAATGATGATAGCAATGCCTCAGCAGTCAAAGGCCATTATCATATTAAGAATTCCGACATAATACAGAAATAACTGGTTCTGGAATCAGGCTGACCTTTGTTCCATACCAGTTTAGTGACAAACTGATTCTGTGCTCTTTCAAGTAAGTTACTTAATTGCTATGAGCCTTAGTTTCCTCATATGTGAAATAAGGATGACAAAACCTACATGGAGGGAGTACAGTGAGAATTATTTACTTATGTGTTCGTGTATTTAAAGTGCCTATGCAGTGCCCGTCTTATAATAGGTTCTTATTAGTAGAAGATTAACTTTTAAATCCCACAGTATACTTCTAAGGCTTTACCACCTTAATATTTTTTTTTATTTTTTATTTATGATAGTCACAGAGAGAGAGAGAGAGAGAGGCAAAGACACAGGCAGAGGGAGAAGCAGGCTCCATGCACTGGGAGCCCGATGCGGGATTCGATCCCGGGTCTCCAGGATCACGCCCTGGGCCAAAGGCAGGCGCCAAACTGCAGTGCCACCCCGGGATCCCCACCACCTTAATATTTAGTACATTTTGGATCCTGCAGGAAGCTGCCTCCTAAAAGCAGAAAAGAAGATTTATAATCTGAATAGAGTTTCATAAAGCACAATGAAGCATGCAAGAGACTTTATCAAAAACCATAAATAAGCCACCATGCTTGTATTGTGCAGTCAGTTCCCAGTTTTCGTGTAAAAAAGGAAACAGATGGGATCAATCCAAAAGAGTGAGTAATCTAAAAAACTCAAGATTTGATAAAAAAATAAAAATAAAAAGATTTGTTGACATTTGCATTGAAGTCCGTTTGTACGATAACCAGGGAAAGAAATTTTTTTAATGTATCTTCCATATAAAAATTGGACTCTGGACAATCAGCCTATGCCCCTTTCCTACACCACTTCCCACAAAGACTAAGCAAACTGTCAATGAGGCTGATTCAGAAAGAGCCATGTAAGCCCAGCTTCAGATATTCAAACTCTCCCAACAACAGAGATAGCTTCATGCCTTGAGTAAAATCTGCATGCACAAAAGGTATAAATGAAGTGAATATGGAAATATCAACAGAGCAACTGATTGGATCACCTCGGATAAATCAAAACATAAGTAATTAATTCATAAGTAGTGAAGATTTGGGTATGTTGTCCTTTGGTGATAATTCATAGTATTAGTTTGACGATGACAGAAGGCCTAGCAACAGAAATGCTATGAGTATGGTCTAAGAGCCAAAGAGAACATCCATGGGAACACAGCTCCATAAAGTACTTGCATTGACACCCGGAGATAAACAGGGCATTTTAGTCAGTCCCACGGAGATCCCTAACTTCTAGGCCTTTATTTTGAAATTCCTAAAAAAATGCAGTCTAAACTGAGAGTTGCTGGAGGGGAGGTGAGTGGGATAACTGGGTGACGGCATGAAGGAGGGCACGTGCTTTAACGAGCACTGGGTGTTACATGCAACTGATGAATCACTAAATTCTACCTCTGAAACTAATATGTCATATATTAATTCGTTGATTTTAAATCTTAAAAAATGCAGTCTAGTGTTTTTCTCAGGCTGAAACACTAAGGCTCCGTTGTCCAAAAAAGAATCTATCCCGAGGAAAACACAAGCCTTCCTCAGGCTGTAGAATATTGCTTTTAAAATATGGCCTCAATTATTCCCTTCCCCCTATTTACAGTTCTTGCAACGTGACTTTGTAGAGCCTCTCATCAAAAGACGGAATTTGTTTCCTCGTCGCTCCAATCAGGACTGCCCTAGTGACTTGCTTTGAGCAAAAGAATGTGGCAGAAGAGATCATATACAAGTTCCAGAGCCTAAACTATAAGAAGTCTTGCAGCTTCCACACTGCCTCAAAATCTTGCCTCCTGGCCACGTGAACAAGCCTGGGCTAGCTGGCTGTAGGATGACAGTCCAGGGGAGTAGAGATAAGCAACCCCCACTGAGGCCAAGCTAATCAGCCAGCCACAGAACAGTCTGGAAGTTGATTAAGATAAATGAGTGAACCCAGCAGAGAACAGAAAAGCCACTTGGCTGGACCCAGCCCACATTTCCAACCAACAGAAGGATGAGGCAAACAAATGGCTGTTGTTTTAAGCCACGATGTTTTGGGGTGATTTGTTACACAGCAAAAGCTAGCTGATGCAGCACCCCAGGAATAGATGTTTGGAAAACAGGCTTCAATATGTGACCTGGATGATCTTGGGTCTGGAGGAGGACTTCTGGGTAAGGACTGACCTTATTTGCTCTTAAAGCAAGGGAGTTCTGAAGATGGAGTGAGCAACGCCAAGGCCTGGCATCACTTTATGACTCTCCATGTAGCACTTCGACTCCTAACATAATCATCATCACCGGGGGCAGATTTTTACAGCTTTCCTAAGTTCACTAAATGGCTACAGTGCACAACTATCGTGCTTTTACCAAGAGATAAAGTCCAAAATCTGTCACCTCCAGCGAAGTGGCTTCTCCCAGTTCAAAACACTCCACAGGCTCATTGAAATTGCCAAAGACAGACCCAACTGACCCACAGCCAACATCATACTCAAAGGTGAGAAATTAAGAGCTTTCTCCCTAAGATCAGGAACAAGACAAGCATGTCTACTCTCACCACTTTTATTCAACATAGTACTAGAAATCCTAGCCCTATCACACAAAAGGAAATAAAAGAAGGGACGCCCGGGGGCGCTCAGCAGTTGAGCGTCTGCCTTTGGCTCAGAGTGCGATCCTAGGGTTCAAGGATCGAGTCCTGCATTGGGCTCCTGGTGAGGAGCCTGTTTCTCTCTCTGCCCCTCTCTCTCTCTCTCTCTCTCTTTCTCTCTCTCTCTCATGAATAAATAAATAAAATCTTTTTTAAAAAAAAGAGGAAATAAAAGGCATCCAAATTGGTAATATTTAAGATTTACTTTAAGAAGTAAAAGTTTTACTATTTGCAGATGATGTGATGTCATAATAGAAAAACTCCACCAAAAAAAACAAGTAGAACTCATAAATGAATTTAGTAGGGTCACAGGATACAAAAATCAACTTGTAGAAATTTGTTGCATTTCTATATACTAATAATGAAGTAACAGAAAGACAAATTAAGAAAGCAATTCCATTTACAACTGCACCCCTATGTTCATTGCAGCATATTTACAATATCCAAAATATGGAAACAGCCTAAGTGTCCATAGACAGATGAAGGGATAAAAAAGAATATATATATATATTCCAATATTCCAATATTATTTTATATAATATTTTATAATTTTATTTAATATAATATTATATATATGATGGAATATCATCCAGCCATAAAAAGAATGAAATCTTGCCATTTGCAACAACCTGGATGGAGCTAGAGTGTATTATGCTAAGCAAAATGAATCAGAGAAAGACAAGTATCATATGATCTTGCTTTTTGTGGAATTTAAGAAATGAAACAAATGAACAAAGGGTGGGGGAACCAAGAGGAACAAACCAAGAAACAGACTCTTAAGTACAGAGAAGAAACTGATGGTCACAGAGGGGAGGTGGGTGGGTGATGGGTGAAGTGGGTGAAGGGGATGCAGGGTACGGTCACCATGATGAGCACCGAGTGATACACAGAACCGTTGAATCTAAAATTAACATAACATTGTATGTTAACTCTACTGGAATTAAAATGAAAATGTAATAAAATTTTTTAAAAACAAGCAAGACCAAAACCCTGCCTGAAGGTGTCTGAGTCTCTCAGGTCAGTGTCCATGGGGACTAAGCTCCTCACTGCTTAGATTTAAGGTCAAAAACTGCCAGGAACTACGAGGAGGCCCAGGGTTACCTTTGGAAATTGATCTGAAATGACCCAATTGCTCTCACCTGGACCTAAATCTTCAGCTGTAGATTCCCTCAGGACAATGAACCTCAGCTTGGAAGTGGCGGCACCCCCCCACCCAACCACTCCGCACGGCAGCTTATCTGCCTTATAAGGTACAATTAAAAAAGAACCAGGAGGGGATCCCTGGGGGGGCTCAGCAGTGAGCACCTGCCTTCCTTCGGCCCAGGGCGTGACCCCGGATCCTGGGATCAAATCCCACGTTGCACATCGGGCTCCCTGCATGGAGCCTGCTTCTCCCTTTGCCTGTGTCTCTGCCTCTCTCTGGGTCTCTCAGGAATAAATAAATAAAATCTTAAAAAAAAGAAAAAAAGAATCCAATTGTTGTGGCTCCACTGAGAACTCGGCCGCCAGCACTGGATGGGAACCAGGAAGAAGGACATGCAGCAAGCCTCCCCCCCTGCCCCCATCCTGCAGCAAGGCTCCTCCCATCACCCCTCCCTGGGCGGGGAGGGGACAGGCCGTGGGGATGGGTGGGGATGGGTGGGGATGGGTCGGGAAGGGAGGAACAGTCGATAAAAGTAGATTTGGGCAGAAGAGGAGGAGGGGCAAGATGGCGGAAGAGCAGGGTCCCCAAATCGCCTGTCCCCACCAAATTACCTAGATGACCTTCGAACCATCCTGAAAATTTACGAATTCGGCCTGAGATGTAAAGAGAGACCAGCTGGAACGCTACAGTGAGAAGAGTCCGCGCTTCTATCAAGGTAGGAAGACGGGGAAAAAGAAATAAAGGAACAAAAGGCCTCCGAGGGGGAGGGGCCCCGCGAGGAGCCGGGCTGAGGCCGGGGCGAGTGTCCCCAGGACAGGAGAGCCCCGTCCCGGAGGAGCAGGAGCTGCACCAACCTTCCCGGGGGAAAGGGGCCCGCAGGGAGTTGGAGCAGGACCCAGGAGGGCGGGGATGCCCTCGGGCTCCCTGGGACACTAACAGACACCTGCGAGCGCAGGAGAGTGCTCCGAGCTCCCTAAGGGCTGCAGCGCGCGCGCACGGAGGGACCGACCGGAGCAGCTCGGAGGGGCTCGGGAGCGGCTCCAGGGAGGGAGCTGCAGGGCGGGAGCGCGAATCCAACAGCGCAGGCCCCGGAGCACAGGGCGCCGGGACACAGCCCAGGATCCGGCCTCCCCCGGGACAGGCAGAGGCCGGGAGGGCCCGAGACAGCGAGGACGCTCCTGCCCCGAGCTGAGCAGATCAGCGGCCCCGCCCCGGAGCCTCCAGGCCCTGCGGACGGAGAGCCGAGAGCCCCGAGCCCCATAGTTCCTGCGGAGGCTGAATCCAGGCTTCCAGAGTTGCCATAGCAACTGCTGCTGTTCCTCCTGGGGCCCGGCGGGGTAAACAACCCCCGCTGAGCCCTGCAGCAGGCAGGGGCAGAGCAGCTCCCCCAAGTGCTAACACCTGAAAATCAACGCAACAGGCCCCTCCCCCAGAAGACCAGCTAGAGGGACCAGTGATACTCCCCCGTGTTCCAATACAACTTGTTTCTGGCCACTCTGCACTGAGCAAAATGACTAGAAGGAAAACCTCAACTCAAAAGAAAGAATCAGAAACAGCCCTCTTTCCCACAGAGTTACAAAATCTGGATTACACTTCAATGTCAGAAAGCCAATTCAGAAGCACTATTCTACAGCTCCTGGTGGCTCTAGAAAAAAGCATTAAGGCCTCACGAGACTTCATGACTGCAGAATTTAGATCCAATCAGGCAGAAATTAAAAATCAATTGAATGAGATGCAATCCAAACTAGAAGTCCTAACGACGAGGGTTAACGAGGTGGAAGAACGAGTGAGTGACATAGAAGACAAGTTAATGGCAAAGAGGGAAATTGAGGAAAAAAGAGATAAACAATTGAAGGACCATGAAGACAGATTAAGGCAAATAAACGACAGCCTGAGGAAGAAAAACCTACGTTTAATTGGGGTTCCCGAGGGCGCCGAAAGGGACAGAGGGCCAGAATATGTATTTGAACAAATCCTAGCTGAAAACTTTCCCAATCTGGGAAGGGAAACAGGCATTCAGATCCAGGAAATAGAGAGATCCCCCCCTAAAATCAATAAAAACCGTTCAACACCTCGACATCTAATAGTGAAGCTTGCAAATTCCAAAGATAAAGAGAAGATCCTTAAAGCAGCAAGAGACAAGAAGTCCCTGACTTTCATGGGGAGGAATATTAGGGTAACAGCAGACCTCTCCACAGAGACGTGGCAGGCCAGAAAGGGCTGGCAGGATATATTCAGGGTCCTAAATGAGAAGAACATGCAACCAAGAATACTTTATCCAGCAAGGCTCTCATTCAAAATGGAAGGAGAGATAAAGAGCTTCCAAGACAGGCAGGAACTGAAAGAATATGTGACCTCCAAACCAGCTCTGCAAGAAATTTTAAGGGGGACTCTTAAAACTCCCCTTTAAGAAGAAGTTCAAGTAACTCTGAACGTGAATGGGCTTAATGACCCCATCAAAAGGCGCAGGGTTTCAGACTGGATAAAAAAGCAGGACCCATCTATTTGTTGTCTACAAGAGACTCATTTTAGACAGAAGGACACCTACAACCTGAAAATAAAAGGTTGGAGAACCATTTACCATTCAAATGGTTCTCAAAATATACCCTAAAAACTATAGAACACTTCTGAAAGAAATTGAGGAAGACACAAAGAGATGGAAAAATATTCCATGCTCATGGATTGGCAGAATTAATATTGTGAAAATGTCAATGTTACCCAGGGCAATTTACACGTATAATGCAATCCCTATCAAGATTTGGGCAGAAGAAAGAGTCTTTCACCACCCTCTCCCAGACTCAGGGGGAACTGGGCAGCAGAGTGATCATTTAATATAAAATGACAAAATGAGTAATATTAAATATACTTTTTCACCCAGACAGTACAGCATAGTGTTTAAGAGTGTGAGCTTTGGAGTGAGACAGCCTGAGTTCAAATGCTGACTACATCAATTACTAGCTGTGTGGCCCTAGGAACATTACTTAATGACCCTGTGCTTCAGTATCTCAGAATGAGGATATTAATGGTACCTGCCTCGCAGGATCTTGAAGGATTAATCAGGATAACCATGAAAAGCACTTAGGGTAGCAGCCGCCTCTCAATAAATGGGTAGTAGTAATATCCATACCTTCTTAGTATTTTTCTGAGGACGTGAGGTGCTCATGAAGCAGGCTGGCCTCAAATCAAACTACACAAAAGCAAAAGAACTGAAGAACTCGCTTAAGTTTCAGGATATAGAAACTGCATTTAAGTGAACACATTTGGTCATTTGAATAATCTCATTGGTATACACCTTGTACTTTAATACACTGCCTATTGAAGCCTAGAAAAGGCAAAATTCTAGGATACTGCTCCACTTTTCAAAATTCTAGGCAAGTCTTCCATTAATGTGGTGAAAGTAGAAAGAATACTGGACGAAGAGCTCAAAAACCAATATTCTTGTTCTAGCTCTACCATCACCTTCTGCATTCCCTTTACTCTTGGAATCTCAGCCGTCTCATCTAGGACATGAGGATAATAATAATCCCAGTACTGCATACTGCATATCTATCTATGTACATGTGTAACTTAGTTGTGCAGATAAAAAGGGTATTGTGTGAAAAAGCTTAGTACGTTGCAAAATGCTATGCAAGCTTGAGTTATTCATTATTATTTCTCTTAGAATCCTTCTTTGCCTGAGTTGTCTCTCTAAAAAGCGTAAAGCAAAGGCTTATTGTGTGGGCACAGTTTACTTGGATAGGAAGAGATAATGGATAGGGGAAGTGAAGTAAAATAAAAAAGGAAGAGCGACATAAGGTTGTGTTACTGACTTGGCCACCACTATGGGCCGCTGGATCCACCAGAACCTTCCTGGACACCTACCAAAGTGCATTTCAGAACCATTCCCAGGAAAATAAAGGGGAGCATTTCATTCATCAGTTTCTGTCTCCCATTGCTCACAGGAAGTGCCACGGGGCATGGACTACGTCACATCCATTGGTTGCATCCATTCTGGTTGATGGTCACGATCATGACATCAGAGATGTCCACGGCAAGAAGTGGGGCAGGACAGTGCTGGACTTGCCGGGACCTAACCTGATCGAAGCCATCATGGAGCTAGTTGCCGTACAGAGGCCAGAGGAAAAGGCTGGAGCTGATGTGAAGTGGTTAGGATGCTGGGGATGCCCCGTGGAGCTCCACTGAAGAGTGTCCCTCCTTTGGGATGACAAAGAAAGGCAAGCGTAGGCATTACAATCTGGGGCACAGAGTTCTAGATTACGTTTGTTTCCTGTCTTGAGGTCATATAAATGGTCCCCTGATCCCATCTTACCAAATCTCTGCTGACTTCCCTCATTCCTCCTTTTCTCATTGCCTCACCCTAAAGCTGGAAGATCTAGCCTTAATCTAAAACCCACAGTTCAAAGGTTTTTCAAAAGAGCTCAAAGCTGGCTGGTGTGTGTGTGTGTGTGTGTGTGATGGAATGGAAAATATAATTGGAAGGCTTGATGGCGGCATGGGTATCATTTCTTGTCTTCCCAACTGTGGCCGGGAGATAACTCAGCCATTTTAAACTGCCATTCTGATGTAGTCAGTCCTGAACTGTAATCAGATAAGTGATACACAAATTAGAATTTGGATGGCTTTATTAGTCACGTTTGAGAAAAAAAAATTTTTTCAGTAGATGATATCGCACAGAAAGAAAGAGCGTCAAATGCCTTTGGTGTCGGGTACCCAAGGACTCCAGTACGTGTAGCTAAGCAATCGTAATCTTGCTGAACCTCTATTTTCTCATCTGTAAAGAGGGAATATTGAAAATCATGCCCAGCATCATAGTGAAGATTAGAAATTAAAGGTGATGTGTGTGTTCTCACCTAAAACTAGGCCTAGACAATAGGAAACACTCAATACATAGCTGTTATTATTACTATTGATACCATTATTATTATTCATCCTTAAATTTCTGATGCTTCTTACAGAAACTGTTCCCAGCTCCAACTTTGAGAGCCGTGGTAAGCCAGAGGGAAAAGTCACATCTACCAAAAAGGCCCTCCAGCCCAGCGGTGGGTGTGCCAGGCCCAGGAACTCTGGCCATTCAAGACACGTGTACTGAGCACCTACTCTGTACCCAGGCACTACACAGAAATGGCTAGAGCTCCCATTGATGAGCAGACACCCAGTCTCACATCTACTGTTGCTTACTTTTGTCTTTCAATTTATCATCTAATGTTCTGTTTTAGCTAAATGCTAAGAAATGATAATCATGAAATGATGAGTCTGATAGGACAGCTACATATTTTTCGCACAGTTAACACTCCGTTAATAAACAGCGTTTAGCTTTGTGCGGTGTTAAAAACAGAGTGTGTTATGAAAAACACATATTTGGAAACATTAACCTAGTACATTGCCAAGCACACAGATTTGCCAACTGGAAAACAGGTGAATAAATGAAGAAATAGATTAGTCCATCACCCCTGAGCTTGACTCTAATAAGAACCCAGCTGGGAGACGGAGGGTCTCACATTGGCTTCTGGAATTCCTTCCCGAGCTAATTAACCATTGTTCATTAAATGAATCAATCAATCAGTCCCATGCCTGCATCTAGATCAAGCTCAAAGAGAAGGATGAAGGATGGACCTGGCTTCTGAAATTCTTCAGGTGGTCACATGGACAAACTGTTTTGGGTTTTTGTTTTATTTCTTTGGCAAACTGTATTTTTAAAGAAAGAGACGCACGTGGTCCCAGGCAGCAGTGTAAGAGTGCCTTCTCTGGCTGCATCTAGGATCGCAAGAACACACCTACGCTCATGGCCCATCATGAGATTCCAGGAAACAGTGAAGAGTCTGGCAACTGCCTTTCACTTGATCTTCCCTCAAAGGAAGGAAAGTGCTTTTAGGCTGAGCTCTAATAGAACTGGAATCCATTGCTGCTTTGGTCATTTGAGTTAATACCCGTTACTGAACTCTCTCAATCCAACCAGTGCCTCAGCTACGGGCTGAGCACTGACATGGGAGGAGGGGATGCAGACTCCTTTCTCCCTGCACAGCACATTCCACGTCATGTACCCCGTCAGTGCCAGCATCAAATTTAAATAGTTCCCTCTCCCCTTTTGCTCACAATGTGTGTTTATCATTTAGGGCCAGATCTAAAAGCCACTGCTCTAATACTGTGGAAATAGCATGACTGCTAGAATCAGAAAACAAAGCAAAACAAAACAAATTTTTAATCCACATTTTGCCACTCACTCCTTGTGAGATCTTGGCTAAACAATGAACCTGGGTGAGCTTTGATTTTTACTTCCATAAAAGGAGCACAGCAGGATATGAGCACCCAATCCATTACAATGTGAAAACTTAGCTTTGGGGATTTTTCCTCCTTTATTTTTATTAATAGTGGCACAGCCACTTGATTGGCATAGCCCAATCAAGACAAAAGGACAACCATGGCCAACTGACACATGACAAGAAGATTAACATCACCCATCATCAGGGAAATGCAAATCAAAATGAGATACCACCTCACACTTGTCAGACTGGCTAAAATCAACAGCACAAGAAAAAACAAGTGTTGACAAATACGTGGAGTAAAAGGAACCCTCTTGCACTGTTGGTGGAAATGCAAATTGATGCAACCACTGTGGAAGACAGTATGGAGGTTCCTCAAAAAATCAAAAGTAGAACCATCCTATGATCATCCTAGTAATCACACTACTGAATATTTACTCAAAAAATACAAACACACTAATTCAAAAGGATATATGCACCCCTGTATTCACTGCAGCATTATCTACAAAGCCATATTATGGAAGCAGACCAAGCGCCAACTGATAGACGAGCAGATAAAGAAGAACGGCGGATATACACACACGATGAAATAGTACTGGACCGTCAAAAAGAAGGAAATCTTTCCATTTGCAACAACATGAATGAATCTAAAGAGTAAAATGCTAAGTGAAATAAGTCAGTCAAAGAAAGACAAATACCGTATGATTTCCTCATCTGTGGAATTTAAGGAACAAAGAAAAAAGAGAGACAAACCAAAAACAGGCTCTTAACTATAGACAACAAACGGTTACCAAAAGGGAGGTAGGTGGGGGGATGGGTGAACTAGGTGAAGGGCATTAAGAGCACTTATCGTGATGAGCACTGGGTGATGGAGAAGTGTTGAGTTGCTATATTGTGCACCTGAAACTAATATAACACTATGCCAACTATCCTGGAATTAAAATTTTGAAAAAATTAAAAGTCAAAAAGAGAAAAAGGACAATCCACTCCATCCTTAACACTTGCCCATTCTCTCCAGAAAGAAATATTTTTCCTCTAGGGGAAATAAGAAAGGTTCTAGGTTCATGATTTCCACCCAGGGGTTAATGATTTGGGATGCTCACAGATGTGCACGATGCTGGACGAGGATATGTGTGTTTTTCCTGTTGGGGGATGGCGAGGACTCGGAGGGAGGTAAGAGAGGGAACACACTGGATCTGATACTGGGGGGTTTCCAAAAAGCTTCAATTCAACACTTCTACGTCACCCAGTGCTCATCATGATAAGTGCTCTTAATCCCCTTCACCATTCCCACTACCCAGCCCAATACACAAACAAGGGTTCTGGTCTCAGAACTCAGGAGCCATGTTGAACTATTTGCCAAGCAACTGCCTCACTTTTACTCAACAGAGAACTTCTCATTATATGCACAGGAGTCCTACCATCAGAGCCAGCCTCCAAGAAGGAAGAATTTTGTTCCATCCTATAGCAGCCCCTTGCCTGGTAACCACCAAACAGGAATAATGACTGACCATTTCCACCAGAATTGATTTTGTAGATGTCCACGTATCCTCTGCAGGTGGATGGCTCCCCACAAAGTTCCAGCAGAGCCAAGCGAATTGAGAAGGAAACTCACCTATGTTACGGGATGGTTAGTGAACATTATGCAACGTGATCATGCCAAATGCCTCACAGGGCCTTTTTAAAATTTAAATAATCTATTTCGACAAAGTGTACAAGATCTGTTTAATGGTTCGTCTTCCTTTTTATCTGCCCCCTTATTTACCCGGAGCTTTTCCACTGCCAAGGAAACTCTTAAATTCAACAGATCTACCCTCCACAGCCAATACCTTTTTTCTTTTTAGTTGGAGAAAAAAAATAGCCCTCGTAATCTCAGGAATGAAACTCCAGCATAGCTTGTTTTCAAAGCTGAAAGTAAAGTTTGTCCAAGAAATGTTTTTCATTTTTCAATTCATTAGAATGTATTAGCACCACCTGAAACTGTGTCGGTGTTAGGACGGAAAGCATCCTTAAGGAGGAAAAAACGGAGGTATGTTTAAATATTCATTGAAATCTTCCCAATCTACTCTTGACTTTCTTCATCACAAAGAGGTAGGAGAAGTGTAGGAGTTTGGGGGGTGGCTCAGATGTGAAAAAAATGCACAACAGACTTTGAACATTCCTGGATTTAATATTTGAGGACCATATAGAAAGTCCTGAATGTGAAATAACTCTTATGGCCATTGAGTAGGAATTTGAACCATGAGTCACAAGGCTGGTGTTCTAGACCAAGTCATGTAGTGGGTGAGTTTATTTTTTTTTTAAGATTCTATTTATTTATGCATGAGAGACACAGAGAGAGAGAGAGACAGAGACACAGGCAGAGGGAGAAGCAGGCTCCATGCAGGGAGCCCGACGTGGGACTCGATCCCGGGTCTCCATGGTTAATGCCCTGGGCCGAAGGTGGCACTAAACCGCTGAGCCACCCAGGCTGCCCTAGTGGGTGAATTTACTTGCTCAGCTAGCCTCTGCATCTCAAGGCCACCATTTCTATTTTGTATTCAGTAACTCTGATGGAGTTATAAAAGAAAAAATATTGGGCAGCCTG
This sequence comes from Nyctereutes procyonoides, assembly GCF_905146905.1. Taxonomy (NCBI): domain Eukaryota; kingdom Metazoa; phylum Chordata; class Mammalia; order Carnivora; family Canidae; genus Nyctereutes; species Nyctereutes procyonoides. The sequence goes on along the minus strand of NW_026575134.1, from coordinate 26,130,704 downwards.
GGTGGCTCAGCGGTTTAGTGCTGCCTTCGGCCCAGGGTGCGATCCTGGAGGCCCAGGATGGAGTCCCACCTCAGGCTGCCTGCATGGCGCCTGCTTCTCCCACTGCCTGTGTCCCTGCCTCTCTCTCTGTCTCATGCATAAATAAATAAAATCTTAAAAAAAAAAGAAAGAAGAAATATTGTTTGGTGACAGGAAAGCCGACTACTAGTGTTGATGTTGGAAATATAGAGGCCTATGAAAGCACGGAATGAGTCAGAAAATAGAACCTGTGAACAGATTTACAAGAAGGGAAAGCTGGTATCAGTTGCAAACCAGCAAGTCAGGTGTGCTAGAAATGTGATTTTAGAAACTAATTTCTATTTCAATGCACCATTCCAGTTAGTGGTAAAAAATTAAGCTCATATATTTTATATATTGAGTTGAATAAACATATTAAAATTCATTTCACCTGTTTCTTTTTACATTTAATATGACTGTTGAAAACTCAAAATTACACATGTGGCTCAGATTATATTTCTATGGATAGTGCCGGTCTATATTATTTGGAGTGCTTACCATTGGCACACTCAAATGAATTATTTAGTGAGTTTAAAATATACGGTGTTTTAGTATACATCAAAGCTTTAAAAAAAAAAAAGAACCTTAACCTCAGCTAATGTGGGATCCACTCCTCCCCAATCCCCACCTGACACACACACCTCTTCCCTTTTTTTTTTATTTCCCTTCTTTTTTAGAGATTATATCTAGATTCCAGAAAGTTTTCATAGCACCAAGGTTTGGGAGTAAGAGGGCAATCAGTCTTTGGTTATCATAGATTGTATAGGCACGCACCAAAACTACCCTCATTCCACCTGGTCCACAGCCCTTAAACCAGTGTGTCATTGCTGGGTTATAACCATACGATGCCCCTTCAGGTCCATCTCTTTGCGTTACCTCTACACCATGGCCCATAGGAAATATTTCTATGGGGTGCAGGTAAATTGTATGACTAGTTAAAGCCCAACTATTTTCTAGACAAATAATACAACTATTTGCTCCCATGGAATGCCAAGGTATTGCCCTCTCTTTGGGTTCTATTCAGAGAAGAGGAGTATGGTCAACTGTGCATCTGGCTTGGTTCTCCCTGTAGTCCTACCCTTTGCAGTTCTTCCAGTAGACTATGTTTCTCTGCCTCTTGATTGTGATTCGGTCACATGACTCTTCTTGACTAATTTAGATAAAAGAAACATTGTGCCAATTCCAAGGGCAGGCTTTCAGAGGCTTTGCATGTCTCTACGCACTCTCTTGTGCCTCTACTATAGCCCTAAGAATATACCCAGGCTGGGGATCCCTGGGTGGTGCAGCGGTTTAGTGCCTGACTTTGGCCCAGGGCACGATCCTGGGGAACCAGGATCGAATCCCACGTCAGGCTCCTGGTGCATGGAGCCTGCTTCTCCCTCTGCCTGTGTCTCTGCCTCTCTCCCTCTGTGTGACTATCATAAATAAATAAAAAAAAAATAAAAGAATATACCCAGGCTGGACCACAAGCCTGAGGAGGATGAGAGACACGTGAAGCAGAGCCAAGCCTCTCCACTTACACAAGCACAAGTCGGATCATCTGATCCCAGCCGACACCCAATCATCTGCTAAACAACTGAGCTCAGCAGAACCACCAAACTGAGGCAAATTCATTTCAGTTGTTTCCCAGCCAACTCACAGATGCATGAATTAGGTAAATCCTCATTATTTGAAGTACCTTGTCACATTAGTTAATAAATATAATACCAGATTTCCTCTCTCCTGACGGAGCCCCAAACTCACCTACAAGATTTTGTTTTGCACCAGGACTCAGCAAAGGGTGGACAGGTGCACAGTTCCCCAAAATGCCATTTTCTAAATTTTCTTTCTCTCTCCAACCCTCCTCCTCTCCACTTCCAGAGGTCTTGTCCAGGTTGTGGCTAGAAGTTTTTCCCTCGCTCATTATTTGGTCCCCTTAAGACCTAGATTCTTTGTCCTAACTGCCTTCTGTTGGGTTGGTCCTTCACTAAGGCGGTAAAGCATAAAACACCTTATCTGATGTCTGGGGGGTGTGTATGGGGGCACCTAGGGATATAAAAAATGAGGGATGAAAGGGGAAATCTCCTTTAATATTTCAAAATAGTGCCAAGTCGCATTTGCTTTGGTAGAACTTGTCAGTACGGGACTTTTACCGTGGCTTAGAGCCCTCAAGGTGTCCGTGCAAACTGAACTTCTGAAGAGACAGCCCCCTCTTTCACACCAGGCAAATTTGAAGGGTCTCTCACTTTAAAAGATCCTTCCCCCATCCGGCAGACTAAGAGATAGCAGACAGAGCTTAATTTGAGAGATACTGGAAGTCTCTTTAGTCCAGAAATATCCTCCCACTTGCTATATTTCGAACCTGAATTTTCTTGATTATACCTTCATCTTTTCGTGTCTCTCATATTTTTTTTTCTTCAAGAGTCTCAGGGTGATGATAATGTCTCAGGCCTTTAGCAGAGATTAATTCCCACTGCAGTACTGGACGGGGCATTGTCTGAGGTCAAGAGACCTGGTCAACTGACCAGCTGGGTGATATACTTGGAGTCCACCCATCTTGGGGTCTCAGATTCCCTGTCTATAAAATGAAGAATCTGGACTGCTGCTCCTTTTAACTCTAAACACTACTGAGTCCCAAGACACTGCTTTAGAGGACAACTGAAGAGCGATGACTTTGAAAGAAGAAAATACGACAGAGAAGAGGACGGGGACGGAGTGAGTGTGGGACAAGAGAAGGCAGGATTCGGGAAGGCGTTGTGAAAAGGGAGGAGCCCATCAGGCCTCCACAGTCAAGCTCTGTCTGTGTTCTGAGTGTGCCCCAGCTGCTTCACCTCTCCCCTGTGTGTCCTCGGTCTCTAGCTGCAAAAACAGGCACACAGCCAGAGACCCAGACAGACGCAGTTACACGTGCCACCTATCCTAGTGGTAGCTCTAACTCCCCTGCACCCGCCTTTTCCCTGCACCCTGGCCACTCTCATATCCTCTGTGGCCTGTATATCATCTTTATAGGCTCAGGTACTAAAAACCAGGAAGTTATTAAAGCCCAGGCCTGGCAATTCCACTGAACGTGACAGATCATTAAGAAGATTCATTCTAAATACATTCAGATCAGCTCTGGCACCTTCTGCGGGCCTGAAAGATAGGCTGTAGTCACTCAGGGCAGAGGAAAGCTAGTTTTGTCATATGAGCCTCACTCTGCTTCTGAGATTGTCAGGGACTCTGGTTGGGTTTCTTCGGCATACACTTCCCAGAGCAAGAACGGGAACAGGAAATCCTGGTAGCCGGCCCTCTCCTCACCGGGCATCTCTTTTGCAAAAGACTGTTCTGAGTTATGTATATATTTGCATATGGCTTGTTTATTTTTTGCACATGATTGTCATTAATTTGTTGTCACTTCTTAAACTGGTATTTCAGCGCTATTTTTCCTTTGAGGGTGTGTCTTGATTTTATTTCTTATATAAACCACTTTGCATCACATTTAAAGAGCAAAAGTCAAGGTGATGAGCAAAGCCAACAGGTTTTAAAAACCACCCGCCCCAGTAGTCTTCTGCCTGGCGTATACAGGACACTCAATATTTTCTGAATGAATGAATGAACAAACGGGCAAACATTTCCTCTAAGTGAGATCTTAGCTAGACAGTCGTATCAGTTACTACCGCATTGTAAGCGACCACAAACACATCGGTGCCATAAAATTAAGCATTTATTATTAATGTGTATCTGGCTGGGCCTCGTGCGTCTCACTCTGGGGACCAGGCTGGAGGAGCAGCAGCTGCCGAGGGCATGTTCTTCCTGAGGCTGACTTTGAAAGCCATCAGTGGGGTGAGTAGAAAGAGCAATGCCTCACCGCAGCTCAGAAATGGCACCTTATTACTCGTTCTCACACCCAATCAGTCAAAGCAAATCATAGAGCCGAAATCCACATCAGTGTGTGGGTAGGTCTTTTTCTCCCATGGAGGCAGAGAGAGGGAGGGAAGGGATACTTACCCACACCCCCACCAAAATCACCTAAGCCATCAGAGACTCCACATATCAAATAGGAACAAGTGCGGTGCCCCAGTTGACCGTCGGAACAGGCCAGCCCAGATCTTCTCTCAAAACCTGGTTTCTCTCTCCTGCCTTCCATGGTGGTTTCTGGGGCAATTCATTAGGAATCAGGACTCACCCGGATACAATTTTAAAATAATAGCAAGTCTTCATGGGTGCCTGGATGGCTCAGTCTGTTAAGTGTCTGGTCTGCCTTCGGCTCAGGTCCGGGGATCAAGCCCATGTTGGGCTCCCTGTTCGGTGGGGAAGCTGCTGCTCCCTCTGCCTCGCCCCCAGCTTGTGCACTCTCTCTGTCTTTCACTCTTACTCATTCTCTCTCTAAATAATAAATCTTAAAAAAAAAAAAAAAAAAGCAATCGCTTCAATTTACCCAGGAAATGATACCAAAGTACCAGGTTCACAAGTGGAAAGGGAATTCTTGACTGAGACCAGAGAATGAACAAAAGGTGCTTGTTTCTGGTGTGTGTGTGTGTGTGACCATTCGTCCCTAGTCCCAATTACCACCCTTAGCTCCTGGGAGGTGGTCGTTAGTTAATGTTTGACAAAAAATGAGTAAAGATCATAGGGAAGACACAGACTCAACTTAGCTGAACAGAACAGTGTGTAAAATTTTCAGCTGGGTTTCAACTTGAATTTAGCTCCACGCAGCCTCAGTACTTCACCCTACAGGCTGTCCACGGAGTCAGTGTGAGCAGGACTCTCAAGATGCAGGTGGATTCAATATTACCATGACCCAGAAGGCAGGTACCTCACACCTTGTTTGCTGGGGAAGCGCAGAGCTGGATTCCAGGATCCTGAAACGCACTGAGAATTTGCTAAAGCGATCTTGAGGCACAAGTAAAAGGCACACACATACCCACTATGCATTTCCTCCTTAGGAAACAACTCACCCCAGATCCAAAATCTTAGTCCAACCATTCCAGCAGCATTCCAGGAATTGCCTTTTAACCTCAGGGCCCTTGGGCTGGGTGACCCACTTTCTAAACGATTTTAGGAACTGCTCAGGAAAGCGTTCATGCAAGCAGACCAACGGGCCATAAAGGTCATGATCAGCCCACTCTTCCTACGTATAAGAATTAGTAGCAATGAGACTGGCCAAATTTACTGCTACTGAGATATCTCCAGGTAAGAGAAGCCATGGCTGTACAACTTCCCTCCCAGTTACACCGATGAAGCTTTTAAAATCTGGACTATTTCCCCGCATCCAAATGGGGCCACTTCCAGTTTATCATCCGCTGATAGGAAAAGTTATCTGCACAGCTGTGGATCCACATTAGTTATGCTCTGAGCAGGACAACACTGTAAATTATTTGCAATATGCTGGAGCTCAACACAGTCTGAGTTTATAAATATGATATTAAACTCTTAAGAGGGAGTTGCAGACCTTTTATAAAGCCATTAATTTTTAAAGTGGTTTAGAAGTCCAAATTAGCAGCCGGGTGTGGGTGCCAGCTTCCAAAAACAGATGGCAATGGCTTTTCCGAAAGCAACACCAAGATCCTGAGACCAAACAGGAAGATCAGGACTGGGATGCTTTTTGGAAATACATTTCAAAGGCCTGAATAATGAGTAAGATTCAAAGTCCTTCTCTTAGAGGCTTCCCTGATGGCCCCCAGGCCAGTCTGAAGTTCCTCCTGAACTTCTGTTAGGCTTGCCACATGCTGACTCATTTTAAAACTAATCACATACAACACTGCATTATATATTATTTCTTTTCTCTTATTTATGTCTTATTATATTCCTTGACTGAATACTAAAATGCCAAATGGCTACAATACTTCTGCTTAGTATAAAATCTTCTAGAAATACATTACACAGGAAAAAAAAAAAGTCCCCCGTAATTTGACCTCACCAAGGTAACCACTGTTGACCACTTGGTGCAGAATTCTTCTGGTATTATTTTTGGTCCATGTACTGACACATATGTACTTTTAAACAGAAATAATAACATTTATACTATATTACAACTTTCTTTTTTTTTTTCATGTTTCCCTGCCATATGTTGGAAACTCCTTGAAGGCAGGGGTCAGTAAATAGGTTATTCCACACTTATTATGTGTCTACTGCATGTAGGGCTACTACAGATATAAAAAATAATTATAATAAGTAAAGCAAAGAGCCTCAGATTGAAGATTACCTAAACGACAAAAAAAAAATCATGAAAAGTAATCATTATAAAACAATGTGAAGGGCAGCCCCAGTGGTGCAGCAGTTTAGCACCACCTGCAGCCTGGGGTGTGATCCTGGAGAGCCTGGATCAAGTCCCACGTCAGGTCAGGCTTCCTGTATGGAGTCCACTTCTCCCTCTGCCTGTGTCTCTGCCCCTCTCTCTCTGTCTCTATGAATAAATAAAATCTTTAAATAAATAAATAAATAAATAAATAAATAAATAAATAAATAAATAAATAAATAACAACGTGACATGGGCTGTGATGCAGGTTTCTAGAAAGTGCCATGAAGAAGGCTGTCGGGCAGCCTGCAGGAGGAAAGGACACACATCTGTCTAATTGAACCAGCTACAGAGAGGCTTACTTGGATCTGGGCTCTTCTCTCCCCACACCCATCCCGGGAAGATCAGCTGAATGACTGCTTGGGGAAGCTGGAAGGCAGCGCATTAAAACTTCTCCTCTTCGCTCTTGGGCGGCCACGCTAACGTGGAGGTGCAACAGGCTGCTCGAGCCGGAGTCTACTTCATGGGATTCCAGGATTCTGAAAGTGAATGTGTGTCCCTGAACCCACGTCCCGTACTCCCCTGCTGTCAGTCCCACCACGCCACCCTCCTAGGCATGCGATCTGGTCAAGGCCCTTCCACTCTCCAAGCCCAGTTTCCACCCTATAACGTAAGAAGAATCATGCCACTTCCGACACTAGGGGAACATACGTGCTCCCCTTAATTCTGATGGTTAAATAAGAGAATATATATGACAGCTCCCAGCTTTCACAGTGGCTGCCCGGTAACTGCTGAGGTAATGGGTATATAAAATAGGCAGGACCCAGGGAATGTAATCAGCAACTTTATTTTTCATCCCAATATCCCTTTAGAAAGCTCTGGATAAAATTTCAAGTAGATCCCAAGACACTTCTGCTCGCTCCAGGGAGTCTTAGGGTTACATTAAACTGTAAACACAGTCTCAACTCAATAATTCTAAAGTGGAATATTCCAAACTCTAAGCCAAATTTAATGATAAATCTCCCTACCTCAGCGAGAGCTGACTGTGAACGACCCACCTGCAGTGAAAAAGGGGCCGCAGTCTTCCTACCTTCTCCAGTGCAGTTCCCTTGTATTTCCTCTTCTTGACCATTGAGGTTTCTGACATCCCCGCAGTGGTGCTAGGGGTTTGGGGAGGTGGAGGGTGGAAGCAGGGAAGCTGGAGATGTTGGGGGATTGGGAATGTTTTCCCATGACTGGCATGTACCTGAGATGGTTCTGTGCGCTCAGAGCCTGGCACATGTTTAAACCTGGCTTGCGGGAACCCTGGGTGGCGCAGCGGTTTAGCGCCTGCCTTTGGCCCAGGGCGTGATTCTGTAGACTCGGGATCGAGTCCCACGTCGGGCTCCCAGTGCATGGATCCTGCTTCTCCCGCTGCCTGTGTCTCTGCCTCTCTCTCTCTCTCTCTCTGTGTGTGTGTGACTATCATAAATAAATTAAAAAAAATTTAAACCTGGCTTGCTCTCGCAGGTGCTTTTTGCTCATTCCCAGAGACCCCCCAATATCACCTGAGCTAAGCCAGAGTTCTCAATCAGCACTATTGACATTTAGGTCTGGATAATCCTTTGTTGCGGAAAACTTTTCCGCGCATCAAAGGGTGTTTAGCAGCTCCCTTGTCCTCTGCCCTCTAGATGCCATTGCAAATAAGGTTGTCTCCAGGCAGCGCTAAACATCTACTCGGGGGCCAAACTGCCCCTGCTTGAGAACCACCGACCTGGGCAAATATATTCTATTCCAGCAACCTGAACTACACCCCGTGTCACCCCACCAATCCAGGAACCACGTCCAGCTTCCTTTCCACCAGGGTACAGTCACCCTCAAGGGGGGCCGCTTCCGCCAGATCGAAGTTGACTCTTCTACGTGCTCTCTGGTGTACAAAGCCCACGTTTGGTCCATGGGTTAGACACTCCCACGTGCTCTACTTTTAAAGCTTTCGGATTGTACGTCAGTGACAAAATACATCAAGTTGCCAGACTACATTATGAAAGCACTCACCACTTAACCTCTTGTTCTCTCGATTTCCCGGTAAGACTGAGGCCGACTAGTCCTCTCTGCCCCGCAACCGCAGAGAACACATACCAAGCTCTCCAAATGGTCCAGTTGAAGTCTCTTGCACTAGACCTGAGGGAAGAAGCAGGCACTCCACTCCACTGTAGCCTCTACTTTGGGGAACGTGCTCTTAGAAAACAGTCCTTGGAAACTATTTCCCCATCTTTATTCAATATCCTTTTATGCCCTCAATCTGGTGATATCTAGATAATCTACTAGGACCTCGGCCATGAACTTCTTACTGTTTGGTCCATAACACAACCTATTTTGGTGACAGAAGGCCATCTTATCTCATTACTTCTATCAAAACTCCCAGTTTAACATCCCTTTGTGTTGGTATCATGCCTTTTATCTTTCCTCTCTAATCACTCTCAGAGGCTACACGGTGATAGTAAGAAAATCCCTGGGGATGCATCCGTTACTTCTTGCTGAGATAACAAACCACCCCAAACCCAGGGGCTAAAAACAGTAAGCATTTATTATTGCTCATGGGTCTATGGGTCACAGAGTAGCTCTTCTGGCCCCAAGTGAACACACTAATGCATCCGTGGATAGCTATGGGCTGGATACACAGCTCTGTGGATCTTGGCTTATCTTTCTCACACATTTGGGAGTCAACCAGCCATCAGAATTGGTCAAGGGTGGCTTTGATTGTGGAGATGGGGGTCCAGGAGAACACACAAGCTCTCTCGAGGCCCAGGCTTCAGCTGACGTGCTGTCACTTCTATCACATTTTATTGACTAAAGCAAAGCACAAGCCCAGCCCAAAACCAAGGGATGGGAAAACAGACTCCACTCCTTGATGAGAGGAGCTTCAACATCTCATCGCAAAGAGTATGGACACAGGGAGATGTGAAGAATTGGAGCCACCGTGCCCTCGATCTCCCACACTGGGTCTGGCGGAGAATCTTAGCCATCCATCAAAATCCACTCTCCATTCTTCCATAGTAATAGAACTGCAGCCAGCCATGCAGATTCTATTTCACGGTCTCCTTTGCAGCTAGATGCATCACGGGTGACTAAGTTCTTCTCATGGGCTGAGTTTTCACCAACGCAATGTGAGCCGAAGCGACGCGTGCCGCCTAAGATATCCAGGAATGCCTGCGGAGGGGCTCCAGCTCTACTCCATCTTCTCCCCAGCCAGCATCTCAGTGTAGCAACAACCTCGCATCGTTTACGCAGCTCATAACAATGTCTCAAAGGGTAAAGGAGTAATGACGTGCAAGGAGCTTGGGACCTGAAATGACGGAGATGAGCAGAACTTTCTCCCTGACCTAAATTGTTCACATCAGGATCGCTGTATGAAGGAGAAATAGACTTTTTTTGTTCTAACTGCTCTCCTGTTGGAGCTCTTTGTTACAGCAGCCTACCCTCTCCTAACCAACACGCTGGGACAACCGAAAGTACAGTCTCCATTCATTTAGAAAACTGGGTCAGCAGATACTTTGCTCTGGTATTTCGAGGAGAGAACCCAAAGTCAGCCTTACGGCCCTCCATAGCCCAGGGCTTAAGGAGAGGATAAAAATGACCTGAGTATTCCCTTAGGTGGATTTGGGTTAGGATGGCAGCAGCAAGGGGGAAATACCTCTGCCAAAACTTCATAAATACATCCATTCATATAGAAGCTGGTATTTTTCTCATCTGATGAATCCATAACTTGGATCTTTAACCTTTGCCTGAAGTATTTTTGATTATGATTGCCAGGGCTTCATAGCACTAAAGCATTGAAATTCTGACAACATAAGTCACCGGTCCAGGGTCTGCTGTTCAGTATACCTTCCTCCCAGCTGGAATCTCGGAAGCTGACTTGAAGAGCGATCAAATAGAGCTTCCAAATTAAGAGGTACATCATTATGGAGCTTGAGGGGAGCCTGGCAACTAAAGAGTAGGATCATATTGTTCTTTTATTTTTAAAATCTTCAAACAGCTCCTAATGTAAAGTCTTCAACAAGGGCTACCAGGTCCCGAGTGATCTGGCTCTTTGCGATCACACAGCCTCATCGCACCCACCTGCCCCCTTGCTAGCTTCCTGCCTTTGTTCCTGCCTCCCCGGCATTCTCCCTGTATCTCTATTGTACTAAATTTCCTCCTAGACTTTTCTGTGCCCGGATGGCCTTCTCTAAATTCTCTGCCTAAATCCTGTTCACACCTCGGATCAAAGCTGCAATGTCCATTCCTCAGGGAAATTCTCCTTGAGCCCTGAGACCAGGATAGAGACCTCATGTTACACTCTCATGGGACCCTTCGTAACACTACCACAATTAGAACTAGTCAGTCAATGTTGACTACTAGATTAACAGTTCCCAGAGGGCAGGAACTGCATCTCCTTTCTTTACTGCTACCTCCCAGCACCCTACACAGTATAGTAGACCCGCAGTCGTCATTGAATGTATGAAGACAAAAGTGAATGAAAAGGCAGTGTCAAGAAGGCAAGAGAAGAGAGACAGACAGACATGGGCAAAGGACAGGACAGGACAAGCAGAGGGGATCAGCTTGTGTGAGTGATTTGCATGTCAATGAGATTTGGGGTGGGGGGGCACCCCCTTCCACTCCCAGTTCCCAGAGGAGTCACATAACACCTCCTCTCCATGTCCAACTAGTAATTTCAGATGTCAGGCAAGTCAATTCATTCTCTGTGGAGAGACACAGCCCTGATGAATTGGAATATACCTCACCGCGCATTCCCTGGTAATAGCAAACACAGTGAATTGAATCAGCAGCCTGGGCTTAGGGACAAATTGCATTTGGAAATTGTATTTATGTATCAAAAAACTAATTACTGCCAAGTTCCACCTCAATAGTACTTGATGATTTCATTATTAGATCTAATTGCACTTCTATTCAGGATAAGAGTTTACTGTCTTTTAATTGATAATGGAAATTGAAGATCTAAAACTGTGAATGGCTGCAAGGCCCCTTTCTTTAGCTGATTTCTGGCCCATGAAAAACAAAATAGCCTTTCCCACTCTCAGGCCAAAAATATAAATATTTATTTTCCATGTTTGGTGGTCTTCTCGGGTCTACTGGCCACGCCAGATTAGACCTAACAGTTTGTACCCACATGTAGGAAGACACACAAAGGACACTGGCTTTCAAATCTGAGGTACTCGTTTTCACAAAACCACAAATGGCTTATTCCCAAAAACATCCACCATTCTTCCTCTGATACAAGAAGTGAGACCATGGTGGATACACCAAGTGGGTGTCCCGTCCCCAGCCTCAGGGCTGCTCCATCTCCAGCTAGGATGGAAGACCCTGCGTGCGAGGCTCAGGGGGCCCCAGCAGGAGGGCTGACGTGGGATATCTTACCCACTCACCAAACCTGGAGCCAGAAGGGTCTCCAGCGTCCCGTGTGGTTCCACCACACTTTAATGAAGGAAAGCGCTAGATTCTCCCTCTTTACATTATTTCTGATCTGCTGTTTTACTGAGTAGCCAAGAAAGCAGTCGGTTAGTAGCTGAAGCAGAAAAAACCTGAACTCCCAAAATTTAACAGGAATATCCTCATCTCGACCTACACCCAGAGAGAAGGAATTTCTCTGCCTCCATAATGGGTTTTGATTTAAAAAAGTAAAAGAGACCCAAGGCAACATCACATAGGACTCTGAGGGGTATTTTTTGAGGTGGTGGCCTTCCTGTCACCCCCATCCAAGGAACAAATGTTTGCTGGTGTGTGTGTTTCTCTAACCAAGGCCCTCGTTCCCTGGCTTCTCATCTTATTACCTCTTACCAGTGCCTCTATTTGGCTTGTGACTCTTTAGCCCGCAGGGGATGAGCCAGTGGGTTGGAGAATGAGAGTGTGTAACTACAGTGTGCAGAGACCCGAGGGCCACGGGCAGCTCGGTGACAAGAGCGCATTCCTCTTTAGGAAGGAGGAACAATTTCCAGGGCTCCCATTCTTTAACAGGTGCTTAATATGCTGCACTTCCAGGTCCCATCACAGCCTTCTCTCAGCAGAGCAACTTACGTGCTCTCTGACTCTGTCTGTCTCAGTCTTGGTTATTTTCTGTTTTAGATGCCTTTTTTTTTTAGATTTTATTTATTAAAAGAGAGATTTTATTAAGATTTTTATTAAGATTTTATTTATAAAGAGAGAGAAAGAGAGCGTGCTGAGCAGGGGGGCGGGGCAGAGGGAGAGGGAGAAGCAGACTCCCTGCTGAATGGAGAACCTGATGCAAGACTCAACCCCTGGACCCAAGGATCATGACCTGAGCTGAAGGCAGCCGCTTAACCGCCTGAGCCCCCCAGGCGCGCTTAAATGTCTTTCTTAGGCTCATTCTCCCTCCCTCCCTTTCTCCCTCTCCCTGCTCTTTCGGTCTCTCTTTTTCTCTGTCTTGGTCTGTGAATCTCTCATCTCTCTTCCTCTCTCCATCCCTCTCTGTGTTTCTATGTTCCTCTCTCTCACTTTTCTTAAGCAGTAGAAATCAAAGCCCTGACCTTGTTGCCTGTTCCCACTGAGCTGCCTCCCCTCACCCCAGCTCCCACATCTCCACAGGTTAATGTTTGCTGGACCCTCCTCCCCCTTCTCCCTAGAAATCCCCCAGAACCAGCTCCCCTCTTCCTTGGGCCCCCACCATCCCCACTCCACACTTCTCTAGTTTTTCATTATGACTGCCCCCTACAACCTTGATCCACTCCTCCTAATGGTGATTACCCAGTGCCGCCTGCTTCCTCCACTCCTCTTCCTGCACAACCACCTCGATGTCCCCTTCTTTCCCACCAGGGCACCCAATGCCTAGCCTTTCTCAAGAAGCCTGAGCAAAACACAACAACACTAAATCACTCCAGTGCAAAACAAATATGTGCACGTCCAACCTCCGTTTGCAGTAGGATTGCTCCATCACTCCCAGCCAATTCAAATAAGGAAATGCCAAAAAGGACATTTCCATTTTGAAAAGGAGAGGTTATGCTGCACAATCCCCATAGTGTCTATTTGAAAATATCTCCCCTGCACTTTTGTAAAAAGGATCTATTCATTCATCCTACAAACTTCTACTGAAGACCTATTACATGCTTGTTTGCAGCACCATCGACGTAAAAATGAAAAGCCATGGCCCCTGATCTCAACGGGCCATGATCCATTACACCTATTCTTGTTTAATGACTCCAATTCACTCCTGAAAATCCCGTGCTATGCAGAGAGTCATTAAATAAAACAATATTTTTATTCATTTTAATGGGGAAAAAATTGAGTATACTTCATTCTGACCAACGATATCCAAACAATTAACACAGGATAATAAATCCATCGAAACAGTGAATTGGTGTCTCTTTGCCTGTAACTGTAATGCTGGAGTATCACCCCTTATAGCATTTGTTAGTGCGTTTTGAGGTTTAAAAAAAATAAGAGTCGTTATACCCAAAATAAGAATCAGTGTCCAAAAAGTAAGATAACTTTGAAAGAGCTGTTGGGGTAAATAGTCTCTAGCTGAACAGCTTTCTTGTGACATGAACCTGAAGGCTAGCGGCTCAGAGGCAGAGCGGGGACTATGAGCAGGAATAGGCAGGGAGGAGTGTGCAGCTCAAGCTACAACTTACCTGAAAAATAGGCTCATCCCGACTGGGACAAATCGCTTCACAAGACAGGAACGCCATTAGCTCTGGAAAGCTGATACCAAACTGCAAAGAAATAAAGACCTTCTGCCCATGAGAGACCTCTCTGTCCACCACACTCGGCTCTTACATTTAACCTACCCACGATAGTATGTGGTAGCCCTCATCCTCCACAATTATCTATCGAATGCAAACTGTCAGCCACGCGGAAGACTGGATGAGAGAGTGTGAACAATACTGGAAATCTATTTCTACTACAATAAATGGTATTGCATCCTTGCATAAGATAAAATAAGCTGCTTTATTGATCTAGAGTCAAGTATCTATCTCAGAAATGAGGCTCTCTGCTAGCCCATGAGGTGCTCTGGGGTAATTCTGAGAAAAGTGTCCAGTCTGGGAAAATCATTTTGATGCAGCACCAAGGCCCACTGCAGGGCTTAGCAAGGTGAGCTCACTGTGGATTTCAGGCCTCACTTGCCTCTTAGTCTGGGTGCTTTTGTGAGGTGCACAACCTGCACATCCATATGCAGCAGCCCCAACAGAAAACTATATAATGGAAGAATGACAAACCCAGCCTACAGGCTATTTATTTCAAGGCATATTCAACAGTCTTTTTTTTTTTTTAAGAGAGAAGGGGGGACAGAGGATAAAGTGAGAGGGAAAGAGAGAATCCCAAGCAGGTTCCATGCTTAGCATGGAGCCCAACATGGGGCTTGATCTCACATCCCCCCTAGATCATGACCTGAGCCAAAATCCAGAGTCAGATGCTTAACCAAGTGAGCGCACAATAGTCACTTTTTATCTGAATTCCAGAACGCAGGAGATTGTGGAGTCAAGAAACCAGGGTTCTATACATGGCCAAACCATAATAGAATCTATAAGCCTGAGAACGTCACTTCTCTTCTTTGTCTGATCTCCATTTTCTCACCTGCAAATAAAGGAACTTGAATTTGTCGATCTCTAGAGGTACTTCTGGCTCTGGTTTTCGGGTTTCTCAAATGGACTCATACAAATAGCATGCAGGGTGGCATTATTTGCAATGACAACAATTTTTTTTAAAAAATGATAAAGAAAAAAAATGACCGCCACTCAAATGTTCACTGATAAGAAATGAAAATAAATAATAGTGCCTCCGTGCACAGCAACAATTTGTAATAACTTTTTCATAAACAAGGTAAAGTCTATGGTTAATGATACAGAACAATGCCCAAAATATAACTGTGGAAATATAGGACGAGTATGAATCATGCACACAGAAATATATGCTTGCTTTTACTTAAAATGATGTTGGTTGGGTAACACAAGAAATTGCCTACAGTTGTTAGTCCTAAAGGGTGTGAAATGGAGGGTTAAGGGGGAGGGAGGGCGTCTCCTATTTTATATCCCTTCCAGCTGTTTGAGGTTTATCAGAAGCATTGATTCCTTTTAGGATAGAAAAGGATGCCAAAAACTGAATTCAGATCAAAATGTAGAGGGAATTCTATTAACCCTGAAAACTCCATGTCATTCTCTGAATAGTTGGTTATTCCAGTAACTACTATAATAACTACTCACGGTGGTGCCGAGAGTGCTCCCACTGGTGTCGCTTTTATGCTTTGGATTTTTCCTGAAGGACTCTGTCCTCTGGGCTCCAGCTTTGTCCTCCTCCGCGTCTTCCGGTGGGGGGTGCATCCCAGTTGACCCTCTCCGTGAAGCCACTTGAGGGTTTTTCCAAAGTAACAGCTCTCTCTTCCAGATATTAATGAAGAAGCCCTGTTGCAGTTTCAGTGACTAGCATAACATCCAGGCAGAAAAGCCGAACTTCCCTGATTCCACAGGGACCAATAAAAGCCTCTATGAGGATGCTTCATAAAAGCACAGAAAATTCATCTGCAAAGGTGAGGCTCATCCTTTGGGGGAAGCTCCAAATCCCACATCTGGTACCTGGAGCTGCTCACCTCCCCTGCAAGGATATCTGTTTCTGTTAAAGGTTAATTAAAATCCATCAGGTGGATAAATAAATAAATGAATAAATAAACAAACAAACAAACCCATCAGACGGGGCTCTCAGGACCTCAGTTCACGACAGTGACCTGTGCTGATGCCCTCCTAAGGTAAATCTGGTTTCTCGTCGCCCCCCATCCCAGGGTCTCCATCTCTGAAACGGGGGTGCCTCTTCTTGCTTCTGCTGCCTCTAGGGTGAGAACAAATTGATCAAGGACCGAGCAAAGCACCATGTGTCTGCAAATACAACAGACTGGTCCCAGCTGTTATAACTTGAAAACCCACCAGGGCCTCCACCCCATTCACTTTATTACAAGTGAATGCAATTCCCAACATCTGCTGCACTCCCCTAATTTCTAAATCAGATCACTCCCACATCGAAACACCAAAGAAACTTTTACAATAAGGCCGTGTTTAGCCTTATCATAGCTTTGGGTCTCTTCACCTCACAGTAGTTCGGTTTTTCCTTTGAAGACCTTGGTCTTCCCTGAGGATCTTCATTCATATCCTCAGGTCGACCAATCGACCTTTTAAAAATGTACACATCACACACACACACAATCACCAAACCCTGAAAAGATTTGGATTATCACATAGGAAGGAAAGAGGTGTTTTTAGAAACCAAGGAAGCTGGAGCTCCAGTCCTGAAGAAGTTGACGAAATAGAGCAGAAAGTCAAGGACCAGCGTCACATGCAAATGTGTGTAGCCTGGCTCCATCTGCGCCAGCCTCCTTCTGGAAGGAGTGGAGAGGGCACAGGCATTGGCCACAGCATGAAGCTGGGCTCTGCTGCTTGTTAGTGTTAGTTCTTTGGCTTTGGGCAACTTGCTTCGTCTCTCATCCTCAGCTCCCTCTTCTATTAAACGGGGATTTGAGATCTCCTTTATAGAGCTGTTTTGAGAATTAAAAATAAAACATATGTAAAGTGCTTGGCACGTCCAGGCATGAGGGAGGCATTCAGGATGTGGCAACTATTCTCATTATCTGTCCCACATGCAATCGTGAGAGAAGAATAAAGGCCATCCCGTTCCTCGGGGGGCTCGCCACCTGTAAGAGGAGCTCCCCCCCTTCTTGTTGAGGGAAATAGTAAGTCACACCTAGATTGGGCACGTTAACAGATCATCTGCTTCCAGACCATGAGCACAGCTGAACCTCACACACACACACACACACACACACACGGATCAGAAGACAAGAAAAGCTTTATTCCGAGGAAAACTGAGGCCAACCCCAAAAGGCAAAACTGCATTACACCAATTATTCCCGATCCAGGCTGAGGTGTCTGGGTGCAGTGGATAATTAGAGGCTGCCCCAGTCTTTGCACTGACATGACTGGTGCTATTTAATGTAATTACATTACAGTAAAATGATGAGTTTTCCCATAATTGGTAGTTACAGCGTAATTGTGACTACACAGAGGATTAACACCCTGATCACCAAAACCTTTCCAGAAACGTCAGCTACGGGAACGTTCCCCTCCCCTCTGGGCAGCGAAAGCAGAGAACTGGTTGGCACTCTTTAGGGCAGCCTATGCCATCTGCCCCCTGGTTTCTTCCTACGTCCATCCCCTCACACCCCCCCACGGGATCCCACCTCTCCTCCGGTAAGGACGCGATGGCCTTCACCCTCCACCTCCCCTCTCTGTTAAAGTCTGCTCGGCCAACTGGCAAACAGCTCACAAATTCATTTCACTAAGCAGTGTGACGGCGAGCCCTGAGCTCGTCCATCGTGGGCCGGGCCTGGTCCGAACGCTGGCTTGCCCAGCCATGAGCACGTGACTTTGGCAATCTTGTGACCCAGCTAAGGCTTAGTTTCCTCACCTATGAAACGGAGACTGTACCCCCGCCCTCCTTCACGGGACTCCTGGATCAAGCAAACGTCTAGAGCATGTAGCAGACACTTAAGAAATACTAGTTGACTCTGAGGGTAACTAATCAAAATTAATAGGACATCGTTCCAGGATCATTTCCACTCCTTTTAAAAAAAAAAAAACATTTATTTATTTATTTATTTATTTATTTATTTATTTATTTATTTATGATAGAGAGAGAGAGAGGCAGAGACACAGGAGGAGGGAGAAGCAGGCTCCATGCCAGGAGCCTGATGTGGGACTCGATCCCGGGACCCCAGGATTGCGCCCTGGGCCAAAGGCAGGCGCCAAACCGCTGAGCCACCCAGGGACCCCCTCATTTCTACTCTTTATGTTAAAATAGACACTGTGAATTAAACCAATCAGTCCTTATTCAACAGATAGGTCAAGTATTTGAGGAAGTAGAACAAGTTTTTCCAAAAGATCTTAAATCTCTTAACAGTGTCTGGCCACTTAAGAGACGGAATAACAGGATGCTTCAATTCCATCTCCACCTACAAAGGAGGAACATTAATTGTACCAAACTCCCGGGGTTGTTATGAGGATCATGTATGTTGAAAGATGTAAAACCAACAGTAGCTGGCACCTGGCAAGCCCTCTGCAAGTATTGATGCTATTATTGTTATTATTCTGTTGACTGCTGATCTAGTGTGCATCCTTTGACGAATGGGATAAAACCATCACTGGAACCAGAAGAACATCCCTTTGCATCAGGAAAGCCACAAATGTAAACCTGGAGGAGGAACGGAAGGTGCAGGGTTTCATAGTAAAAATAACTCATATTTACTTTATGAAACACAGTGTGCTCCAGGAGTTGTTATGAAGAGAAGAAAAAAGGAGATTTCTAACATCCCACCGGTGACGTAAAGGTGTTAGTATCAGGCGGAGACCTCTGAGGACTGTAGGGTAGACCGGGTGAAAGAGCTAGGAACCATAACCCGTTGGGATGGGCACAAATGATGAACAAACTCAACAGTAAAGAATATATTATTTTTTAATTCAAGGAGTGAATTAATTAGGGGATATAGCAGGGTACATATTTATGCTTCTCCTTGTCAAATTTGACCAGTCCAATGAGATGCTTTCAACTGGATTTTTTCCCCCACATATTTTTGTCAACTTCTATTGCCTTGTATTTGGAAAGGTGGTGGGAAAAAGTGGAGGGGAAAAACCCATAGATTTGCCTTATATCTCATTTCAGGATCAACACTGAGGGGAAGATGCATGTGAGATGCAATGAGAGGAGACAGGGTTAGCCCGGACAGGATGATTACTGTCTTTTGGTCTGTGTGGCACCTGCTTCCTGGTGGAAATGTCGTTCCCTGCCCACCCTTCCTACATGAAAGCTCTAACCGAGACGTTGATAATGGAGTGGCCACATTCATAGAGAGCCCGACCCCATGAACACTAATACTGGGTCCTGCTTGAGCCAGGGCCCATCCTCGTGCCTCACCCACGTGGCTATGACTGATTGGCTCAGGGGGGCCCAGCTGAGCCTCCCATCACCCCCCAACCGAGCAGACACCTTCGGAGGCCTGAGGTCAGAGTGTGATCAAGCCTTCTCCCAGGTCAGAGGGTCGCACACGGCAGAGCTACTGGTCACCAAGGCTTCCCTTGATGGCAAAGCCGCCATGTCCAGAAAGAAAGCAGGAGACAGCAAGACAAGGAGTGGAGGGCTGGTGGTGTCCTGGTCCTCGTCTGGCCCTTGTCAGGTCCCAGGTTTCTAGGACCTGTCGCCACTGCCCCTCGGATTCCCTGGCTGCTGAGCTCTCCTTCCCCACCATCCGCGCTCCTGTGTCTTACAGCCGTGAGTCCGGGCAGATGGGCCCCGGGTCCTGGGAAGAAGTATAGGGTCACCTCTAGAAACCGTGTGTGGGTGAGCTTGGGCACCTGCACCCAGAGCCTTTCCAGCTGCCCCCCACCCGGGGTGCAGAGCACAGCAGGCGGCGGGAAGGGCCACAGGCCTAGGGGCACAGGGTGTGACCCGGGGTCCTGAGATCGAGTCCCGCAGGGAGCCTGCCCCTCCCTCTGCTGGGTCTTTGCCTCTCTGGGTCTCATGGATAAAGAAGTAAAATCTTTTTTTTAAAAAAAAGCCCAACCGTTTAAGGTATACTGAGTTTTTGCCCAGTGGACAGCCTCATACTAGGATGAAGGATGTGGGAGAGCTGAAAAAAAAAGTCTTTGCTCTGAATGTATTATTTGAAGCCATCAGAGGGCAAATGCGTCTCTAGAGGGGACAAGCTCACCTGTGGCCCGGCGGGGTTCGTGGCCAGGAGGACAGGCGGGCTGCCTCACAGGGGCCAGGCCGTGGCCGATTCCTGCCACCGCTGCTGCTGTCTGCGTTGGACCTAGGCAGGGACCCAGCTGGGGGGGGGACAGGGAGCCCTGGGGAGGGGGGATGGGAGGAGGAGGAGGGGAGGGAGGGAGGGGGAGTGGAGGGGGGAGGGGAGGGAAGTAGGAGGGGGAGGGGAGAGGAGGAGGAGGGGAGAGGAGGAGGAGGGGGGAGGGGAGGAGAGGGAAGGGAGGGAGGAAGGGGGAAGGGAGGGAGAGAGAAGGGGCAGGGAGGGGAGAGGAAGAGGGGAGCGAGGAGGGGAGGGAGTGGAAGGGGGAGAGGAGGGAAGTGGGAGGGGATGGGGAAGGGAGGGAGGATGGGGAGTAGGGAGGGGAAGGGAGGGGGAAGGAGGGGTGAGGGGAGGGGCAGGGAAGGAGAAGGAAGGGGGGAGAGGAGGAGGGGGGAAGGAAGGGGGAGGGGAGGGGGTAGGCATCTACTGGCCTGCAAGCCCGGCTTCTAACTGCCTCCACCAAGCAGGCCACCGTCCCTCCACCCCCACCCCTCCCACCTGATGCTTAAGCATCAGGTGGCCGATGGAAGTAAAAAAAGAAGTAAAAAGAGAAAACTTTAAGCCCTGACTGGAGAAAAAAGGAAAAGAAGGACTCAGGGAGGTCAGATATGAACCTCGGGCCAGGCGGGGGGATAGGACCCCAGCTCTTACAAGCGCTGCTGCTCCCGAGGAGAAAATCGGTGGTTTGTGGTTTGGGCGCTTCAGAGAAAGTAGTTTCTAGAGGGGACTCGAGAGTTAGCTTGCTTCCCAGCAGGTCGCCGGGGCTCAGGGCCTCACGCGCGACCTCTTCACGGCCACAGGGAACCGTCCTGACTTCTCTGACCACTTCCGCAGTAAGATGAGGATGTCACACCCCCTTTCAGAGTTTTCAAGGGTTAAAATGAATCTCCATGTTATTATACCTACTGTGCGCCGCCCGTCACACCTTGGTCCTTCAGCAAGTGGAGCTCGCGACGCCAGTAATGGGGACGGGGCCCAGGTGTCTGCAGCCACCCTGGGACAGGCAGGTGGCACTGTGTCAGGCTGATGTGCAGTGACTACCCCCCCCATCCTGTTACACAGCAGACTTTGCTCTCTTTGCAAATGACTGAGTAGCAAGTGCTAAGAGACGGGCTGACCCCCGAAGCCAGGAAGAGCCCTAGCAGGCCAGGGTGCAGGCGGGGTGAAGCACTGGGGTCGGCACCCACTCTGCCAGGAGGCCAGAGGCAATGACGGAGCAGCTTCCCCTAGACCCTCTCAGCCCGGAGCCATCAATGTGTATGGGAAGAACTTGGCCATTCTTTTTTTTTTTTTTCCATGAGAGACCCAGGCAAAGGGAGAAGCACACTCCCCTCAGGGAGCCCGATACAGGACTCGATCCCAGGACCCAGGGTCACGCCCTGAGCCAAAGGCAGACACTCAACCATTGAGCCGCCCAGGTGCCCCTTGACCATTCTTGTCATTACAAGATTAGTGGCAGGAACAGTAGACATAGTTGCAGTACCAAATCACGGAAAAGGCAGGAAGACTGGGAGGTTAATTACCGGCTCCTTGAAAGTGATAACAACATCAACCCGATGCTTTCATCCCGGGCACTCACGTCAGACAGGGTCCCTGAGAAACGGAAGCCGAGGCAGGGCTTCGGACGCACAGGACATCTCGAGGCCGTGCTCTCGGGAAGGATCTATAAGGGAGTAAACATTAGGAAAGAGAGGAGATAAAGTCTCAGAAAAAGTCTAGCCTCGGTCAGTGAACCAGGGGATCCCCAGCACGGTGGGTCCTGCAGCCGAGGACGATTCTCCATTGAAGGCCGCTGGTGTGAGCTGTTGATGACTGGTGGGCACGGGCACACCGGCTGTAGAGGGATCTGGGACGGATGCCTGCAGTTTCTACTACATCGCTGTTCTAGGTAGGTCTTTAGGTGTGTTCGCTCCTGACACATCCCTATGAGATTCCCCTGATTTACAGAGGCGAAAGGTGAGGCTCAGTTAGTCCAACTTGCTTCTTATGTGACAGAGCCGGGATTGGATCCCTGGCACTTTGGTCCTGGAACCCACAAGCCTGGCCACTATTCTACCTTAGGAGATGCTGTTATAGGGTGAGTTGTATCCCCCCCCCGCCCCCCAAAACGATGTTGAAGTCCTAATCCTAGTGCCTTAGAACGTGCCCTTATCTGGATAGAGGATCATTGCCGATGTAATGAGTTAAAATGACCGCGTATTAGAGTCAAGTGGGCCCGTTAGCCAAGAAATATCCTTTATTTATGGCTGGGGCCTTTGTAAGAAGAGAAAACGCAGACACGAGTGGGAAGAATGCTTAGTGAAGGCCAAGGCAGCTGCAAAGCAAGGAACGCCAAGGGTTACCAGCAAACCACCAGAAGCAAGGGAAAAATGAAGATGGTTCTCCCCTACGGGTTTCAGAGGGAGCAGAGCCCTGCTGATGCCTTGATGTTAGACTTCGAGCCTCCGGGACTGGAAAAGAACACATTTCTGTAGTTTGCAGCCATCCGCTTCAGGGCACCTATGGCCACTATAGGAAACCCCTGTGAACACTAAGAGACTAACCATCGGGGAAGACACTGTCCTGATTTATTAATAATTAATAATATTAAGCTCAAAAAAGGATTTACTGAAAAGTAGATTATAATTTGCAGGCAAGGGCAGCCCGGGTGGCTCAGCGGTTTAGCACCGCCTTCAGCCCAGGGCCTGATCCTGGAGACCCAGGATCGAGTCCCACATCAGGCTCCCTGCATGGAGCCTGCTTCTCCCTCTGCCTGTGTCTCTGCCTCTCTCTCTCTCTCTCATGAACAAATAAATAAAGTCTTTTAAAAAAAGTTTTAAAAAAATTTTTTTAAATCTTTAAAAAAATAAATAAATAATAATTTGCAGGCAAATGTTTTAAAATAGCACATATACCAGGAATTCATGCAACCCCCGGGGGGGACCTAAGCTGTCGTGGTCATGCTCTCAGGCTTGCAGTCCTGCTGGCTTGGGGTATAGTTCCGGATCCGTCACACATTTAGCAGCGGCGTGGCCTCGGACCAGTGTGTCTACCTTTCCATTCTTGAGTTCACTCGTTCGTGAAATGGTGACCATAGACCATAATAGTACTGTCTCCTTAGAATTGCAAGGAGCATTATAGGAACCAGCACATTCAACGTAGCCGACAACCTGGGACGTAGCGAAGACGGAATGTCAGCTCCTATTTCTAGGAGGGAGAGCACACTCCCCTCATCCACGGGAGGGACATTCCAAGGCCCCCAGCGGATGCCTGAAACCACAGGTACTATCCCAAACCCTGTGCATACTGTGTGTTTTCCTATGATACACCTGTGGCACTCCTACATAGCTAGGATGACTTTTAAATTATAAATAAGGCACGGTGAGAGATGAATGAACACTGGCTAATAAAAAAAATAGGACAATTACAACAATATACAGTTGGCCCTTGAACAAAGCGGGGGATGAAGGGCACCAAACCCCTGTGCAGTTGAAAATCCACATATATATATATATATATATAAAAAAGAAAATCCACATATAACTTTTAACAACCCCCCCCAAAAAAAAAAAACAACAACGTAACTGCTAACAGCCTCCTCTTGACCGGAAGCCTTACTGACAACCTAGACAGTCGTTTAGCACGTATGTTGTATGTCATCGTGTGATACACCGTGTTCTTACAAGTAAGCTAGAGAAGGAAATCATAAGGAAGAGAAAATACATTAGCAGCACTGTTCTTATAAAACACACACACACACACAAATCTGCCTGCACGCAGGCCTGTGCCAGCTGACTCGTGCTGCTCGGGGCCGACTGCACGTACCAAAGGCCCGGGGCTGTGGCGCCTATGCGAGCACCCCGCCGCCGTGCTGCACCCGCCCCTGTGACGACGGGGGACCCCCAAGGCCACGCGATGGGGTGAAGCGAGGGAGGGCGGAGGGTCGCTGGGCAGTCGCCGGGCGCCACCTGCTAGGGTGGGCAAGCAGAGGGCCACGCGGGCCAGGCCCTGATGGGGCGGCGGCGGGGGCAGGGGGACCAGCCGCTGCGCTGAGCCAGGTGTCAGTGGCCTCAGGAGCATGCCTCGTCCCGTGCCCACCAGGACACCTGTGCCCCCAGTGACCGGGGTTGATGCATAGGACGAGGTCTCTAAGGCCCTCGGGGAGTGAGGACGCCGTGGGGACAGGACACCTGATGGCCACGCTGGCTAATTATTCTCGGCTGAGTCAGCGAGAGCTCATTCTGGGCTGGGGGGCGGGGGGGACCCTTTTCTCTGGAGATGCTGTGAACCAGAACCTCTCAAACTTGAATGAGTCTCGGCATCACCTGGCAGCTTGCCGACACGCAGGTGGGACAGGTGTGGGAGGGGGCCTGACTCCTGGGGGGGCTAAGGAGCTCCCAGGGCCGGTGGGGGGGTGGTGGCGGTGTGCCACGCTGGGGATCAAAGCCTCACTGAGCTGGGGAGATGCCTCCATGCAAAACCCCACGAGGTCTGCGGCAGGCGGGGTCGCTCCTTAACCATTAGGACCAGGAATCCACCGCAGGCTAATCCCCCGCTTTCTGGTAACGAGATAGAAGGTGTCTCGTGCGACTATGACTTCTGTATCTGTGCTTGCTGTGTTGGGCCTGGAAATCACCCGAAAAGCTCAGGAAGGCCCGTCTGGGATGGACAAGAAGGCCTGTTTGTGCCCCGAGGGGCGCTTAGTGCTTCCCAAGAGTAGGAGGGCCTCAAGCACTCCCAGTGGCCCCCTGAGGACACCCCCTGTGCGGGACGCAGGGACGATAATGGAGGCTGATTGCCACCTACTGGATCAGGAAAGCAAAGAGCATAGCAAGTACTTCCTTGCTTCCAGCTCTTAAATCTGTAAAGGGCCATAAAGGGGGTAGATGATGAACCCGCAAAAACCTCGGACACTGTAGGTTCAGCCCTCCGATCACCGAGCCCAGCCCCGGGACAGAAGCCACCGGGCTGGAGGCCCTGCCGTCCCGCCGTGGCTCTGCCATCTGCCACCAGGACAGCGCAACCCAAGGGCCAGGGAGTTCCTTGTCGCGTCTCATTCAAGCCTCACATCAGCACTCGGGTTGAAGGCTCGCCACCCTCACTCCTGCAGATGGGGAAACCGAGGCAGGGAGCCGGTGAGGAATTTGTCCAAGGCCACCAGGGGCTGGGGGAGCCTGGCCGTAAAGCTGGGGCCCTAACCAGTGTGGGCAGGCGCAGAGCCAAGCAGCCGCCGTCCTCCGACGGGGTGAGAAGGCGGGGGACACTGAGGCAGCCGCTAGGGTGCCTCCCCTGCGCTCGGGCCTATTCGCCTGCTGCCCACTAAACGCGTGGTTCGCCTTCATTCTTGGGGACGTCTGGGGCCTCGGCCTCTCGGGGCGGATCAGCAAGCTGCACGACGGTCCCCCGGTCCAGGACATACCCCCACCGCGCCGGCTTCCTAGGGCAGGTGGAACCAAGGGCCCTCAATGGCCCGCTCTGCCCCCGGCAGTCCCGGGGCCACGCGGCCCCCCAAACCCGCCAGGGAGATTCCTTCTGGCCACCGCTGCCGTCCTTGCTTGCAGACCTGTCACCGCAGTGTCAGCCTCCACCTTCACATGTCCCCCCACCCCGTGCCTCTGGGTACCTCTCCTCCTCTTACTCAAAAGGACCCCAGTCCCACCGGATCCAGGGCCCACGTCCTCCCCTATAGCCTCATCTTCACCAGTTACATCTGCAACGACTCTAGGTCCGATCACGTGCTGGGGTTCTAGGAAGGACATGCGTGGGGGGTGCAAGGACACTCTTCAGCCCAGTATCTCCACCCACCTGGTTTTTGAGCATGACTACTGAAGTCCACCTGCCTGGGTTCAAATCCTGGCGCCAGCTCTAACTCCCTGTATGATTGGAGACAAGCTACCAAACCTCGTTAAGCCTCAGCTTCCTCACCTGTAAAATGGGCCTGATCATTAAACTCTCCAGCTCATAGGGTTATTATGAAGATGAAGAGTCAATACCTATAGGGTAATTCTCAGAACCTGACGGTACGATATAATTTCTAGAGCCCAGGTACCCAGGATTTAAACCCCGGCTTTGCTGCTTCCTGGCCGTATAGTTTTGGGCAAGTTACTCAACCCCTCCATTCACAGCGTCCTCATTTGGAAATCGAGTGATGATGGTGATGATGATGGTGATAATTGCACCTGCCCGTGGAGAACAGAGAGGTTGTGAACATTTAAGGAGTTAGAGGACTTGGTACATAATAAGTGCTCAGTAAATGTGACCTAAGAGCATCTCCCTCTGTTGAAGGAATTGACGATGTAATTCACTTAGACCCTAGGTTTCAGGATACACTCAACGGCTTAAGATAATGATGATGATGATGATGATGATGATGATGATGACGACGATAAAGAATTTACACTAGGTCCATAGGAAAGAGAAAGAGAGAGAGCCGGAGCCTTAGGGAAGAAAGACTCCATAGGAAAATGGAAGGACCAGTTCTTGGATTTTAACTCCAAAGTAAGGATTATGAATGGAACTGAGTTTACACCTGGTGGCCTAATTGAGTCTCCAGACTATTAACCCCCTAGGATGATATCTTTGTTCCCTTCCCTCCGATACAAACCCAGGAGCCGGGCCATCGTCCTGCCGCCCCATCTACCTCCTAGGTTCTCCCTGTGTAATGAGGGATAGTCTCCCCAGCCCCTCCCTTCCTCGGGGTCCTCGCCATGAAGCCCAATTTCCTTTGCACTTTGAGACTTGATTCCTAACCACTGAATGAAAAATAAAATACAGCCACCTTTGGTGATGACCGGTGTTCCTTAGCTTGCTGTTTTACTCCAGACGTGGTCTTTTGTTTCAGGCTGACTTCCCCTCTTGGATGATGCCTGCAAACCTGATTGTCTCCTCTTCTCCCTTCTTTCCTGAAAATGGCACCCACACCTCCAGCTAGCTCAGACCCCAAGGCTTCCCACAAGCAGAGGCCGACTCGTGCGTTCATTCACTTGAAACATATTTATCCAGCCCTTTTCCAAGGGCACAGGCCTCAGTGAACACTCAACCATCCAGAGCTCTACCCTCTAACAAGGTAGCCAATAACTACATGTGGCTACCTCAAGTTAAAGTAATTAAGATCAAATAAAATTTAAAATTTAATGCCTCCTTGATGGGATGAGCACTGGGTATTATTCTATATGTTGGCAAATTGAACACCAATAAAAAATAAATTTAAAAATAAATAAAATAAATAAAAAATAAAATAAAATAAATAAAATAAAATATTTAGAAAATAAATAATAATAAATAAATAAATAAATAAATAAAATAAAATTTAGTGCCTCAGTTTCACATTTCAAGGACTAAAAAGCCACAAGTGGCCCTTGGCTGCCATATTGGACCGAACATTTGTATCGTGGCAAGAAGTTCTATTGGCAGATGCTGGACTAGAAAAGGAGAGAAACACTGAGCAAAAGTACAAATAAATGGATTAAAGAATTGCTTCTCTCAGCATCTACAGAAAAGGTGGCATCAATCTTAAAAGGCCTCTGACCGTCCACTGAGGAAGAGTTGTCCCACCTCTTATTAACCGTAACCTGGCAATTATTTAGCCTTTCTATCCCTCAATCTTCTTGCTTTTATTTTATTTTTATTTTTAATATTTTACTTATTTATTCATGAGAGACACACAGAGAGAGAGAGAAAGAGGCAGAGACACAGGCAGAGGGAGAAGCAGGCTCCATGCGGGGAACCCGATGTGGGACTCGATCCCAGGACCCGGGGTCACACCCTGGGCTGAAGGTGGCGCTAAACCGCTGAGCCACCTGGGCTGCCCCCCAATTTTTTTTTTAAGACAAGAACATTAAGATCCACTCTCTTAGCAACTTTCAAATACGCAATACGGTATTAGTAACCGTAGTCACCGGGTTGTACAGGAAATCCCCAGGGCTTATGTATTTTACAGCTGGGAGTTTGAACCTTCTGCCCCCCTTCACCTGTTTTGCCTACCCTCGACCCCCCGCCTCTGACCATCACCAATCTGTTATCTGTATCCAGAGCCTTATTTTCTAGATTTCACACATGAGTGAGATCACATGCTATTTGTCTCTCCCTGCCTGTTTTTTTTTTAATTTTTTTTTATTATTTATTTATGATAGTCATACAGAGAGAGAGAGAGAGAGAGAGAGAGAGAGAGAGGCAGAGACATAGGCAGAGGGAGAAGCAGGCTCCATGTACCGGGAGCCTGATGTGGGATTCGATCCTGGGTCTCCAGGATCGCGCCCTGGGCCAAAGGCAGGCGCCAAACCACTGCTCCACCCAGGGATCCCTCCCTGCCTGTTTTTTAAATGAGGGAGAGCAGTGGTGCTTATCTCACCGGGTCTTAGGAGTTCTTTTAAACTGAGTTATCAGGACACTTGGGGGCCTCGAGGTGGAGCGTCTGCCTTTGGCTCAGGTCATGACCCCGGGGTCCTGGGATTGAGTCCCACTTCGGGCTTCCTGCATGGAGCCTGCTTCTCCCTCTGCCTGGGTCTCTGCCTCTCTCTCTGTCTCTCATGAATAAATAAATAAATAAATAAATAAAAACTTTTTAAAAAATAAAATAAACTGTTCTAATTGTCAGGATATTTAGAGTACCATGTGGTCACTTGTACCCGTCTATATTATGAAAGTTAACACATCCATCACCTGACATTTGGTATTTGGGGGGAGGGGGGAGTCTGAGTTTTACCTGAAGCAAACCTTACGCACGACTTGCCCGTCGCCTGGCACACAGCGCACACTCGGGGTCACCACTACCCAACCCTGGGGCTGATGGAGCGCGGACGGAGGTCAGAGCTGTGGTCAGAGGCCTGAGGTCCCTCCGGCTGCTCACCTGGGCAGCTGCTAGCCCTCAGTCGTGAGCTAGTGAAACAGTCCCCTCCCCTCGTTACCATCCGTTAGTGAGCACGAACCCCGCTCGCTCGGCAGGGCCCTGCAAGTGTAGACGGATGCTCCCCCAGGGACCTGAGGACTGGGGCTCACTGGGCGCAGAGCGCCGGGCTCCTGGCTCCTGGCTCCTGGCTCCCGGCTCCCGGCTCCGCGGGGAGGACCGAGCCTCCGTGGCCTCGGGAGTGGAGGCCGGGCGCCACCTCGCGGCCCGCAGCCCGCCCGCCCTGCTCAGCCCGGCCGGTGCACTTCCCGGGCGCACTTCCCGGGCCTCCTACGGGCCGGAGCCTGCTGCCTCCCCAAGCCTGGGCCAGCTCCCGGGGGGATCCCTCCCTGCAGCAGGCCGGGGGAGCAAGCTCCAGGGGAGGGCTCCAGGGGCCCCTGGACACCCCCAGCCACCAGCTCAACGGCGCCCCAGGAGCACCCGAAGGCCCCAGAGCCGAGGGACCTCCAGCTGCACCTCAGCTGCCCCCAGGGCCCCCTTGTCCCCAGGACGGCCTCCCTCCCGCCAGCCCCCCTGGCTGGGACCCTCGGGGCAGCCACCCTCACCAACCCCGGGCCTGGCCTGGGCCATGGGCTACCTGGGGGCCCCTGGCGGCAGCCGGGCCTTCCTGTGCCGAGCTCCGGGCCGCCTTTTCTGGAACTGGAAACCTTCCAGTTTCCTCGTGCGACTTTCTCTTCTTCCACCAGATGCAACCAAGGATTCCAACCTTGATGAGCCATCGGGAAAGTACGACTGATGAGCTTGTGAACCAGCGACACCTGGAGGACACTGAACAGGGACCCCTGGGGGCTCAGCAGCGCCTGCGGCCCAGGGTGTGACCCGGGTCCCGCCTGTCCCACATCGGGCTCCCCGTGGGGAGCTGCTGCTCCCTCTGCCTGGGTCTCTGCCTCTCCCTGTGTCTCATAAATAAATAAGTAAAATCTTCAAAAAGAAAAAAAAAGGCGGCACTGGACACATCGCAGCTGCGTTCATGAGCTGCTCTGCGGGTTGGAGGAAAGATGTGGGGAGCAGCCCGGCGCACCCCGCCTGGCACTCCGTGGAAGCTGGTACCGTGAACACTGATGTGTTGTGGACCCACATCACCCCCAAGCCTCCAGCATGCAGTGGCGACCCCCGAAGGCTCACAGCTGGGTTCACTCCGACACCCGTTCTCAGGGCATGACAACGGCGGGCCTTGCCCAAGGTCGTGGCCGTCCTGGGGGGCCCCCACCTGGCGGCTGGCCACTTGGTGGGACGACGATACCTCTGTGGGGGATCAATCCCACCCCAACTGCTCCCCTGTCCCCTCCTGCTCCTCCTCTTCCCCACAGCTGTCCCCCCAGAGAGCACTTTCCAGTGAGCTTGTTTCCTGTACATCTCAGGATGCTTCTTGCGAAATTGTCTGCCACACTTAAATGTTAGCAATGTCTTGTACTGGCTGTGCCCCTGCCCCTGTCTTCCAGACCTGTAGGCTGACACGGGGGCATGTGTCTCCTACCACTTTATTAGGCAAGAATAAAGATAATCGGGAAAACCTAACACCTCAAACTCACTTACCTCCCCCTTAAATTGAGATTATTACCCAGCTACCTAATCCCCCCCTTTTTTTAAGACAAATAAACGGGTTAGGGTGGTTAGAACAGTTCAGGAGATAAAATAAAGCTTTTTTTCTTTTTTTTTAAATTTATTTATTTGAGAAAGAAAGAAAGCTTGAGCTGTGGGGAGGGGCAGCTGGGCAGAGCAAGAAGCAGACTCCCCACCAGGGAGGGAGCCCGATGCGAGGTTCGATCCCGGGACCCTGAGATCATGATTCGAGTTGAAGGCAGATGCCTCACTGACTGAGCCGCCCAGGTGCCCCTAGAACGAGCGTTCTATTAGAGTCTACGGAATTCAGAAACTCTCTGGGATTGACTGGCAATGGGTCAAAAATATAAAAGCTGCAATTACTGAATATTTAACATATACCAGGCACTGTGACAGCTATTTTACATGGATGGCATCATCCAATCATCACAAAAATCATAAAGGTGAAGGGCATTATTATCCTCGTTTTATAACTGAGTTAACTTGGGCTTGAGAGTATCCAGCGATTTGCCCAAGGTCAGGGGGGCAGGATCTGCTTCCGGGCAGCTTGAGTCCAGCCTGGGCCACACTGCCAGCGCAGTAACGGGGCAGCTTCTCTAGCTCCTTGATGATTAACCCTTCCGTACGCAATAATTCTGATTTTTGAAGACCATTACTTAGAGTTCTAGGAATTCCAGTAGAAGTTCCAGGAAAGCAGAGGGCTTCTGAGCAATCTGAGGATTGGGGGTCAGAAGCCACCACTTTGAGGGGACAGCTGAGTCTTCCTAATGACACGGCGAGACTCCCCGGCGATGACGCCTCATTACATCACCTCCGACTGCCTCTCATGCAGCCTGAAGTCATTTTGCCCAGACTTGGCGGAGCCTGGGGTCCCAGGGCAGGATCAGAGTCTCCCCCACTCACTGCAAACCGGGGAGCTGGCCCCTGCCCCACCGTTTCCGTTGCGGCCTCTCAGCTCGGGGAGGCAAAAAATGCATGCAGCCAACTTGCTAATCCTCCAGGGCCAGGCCGAGGATGAGGGCACCCCCCCCCGGGAGCTGCCAGGCTAAGGTCACCGCAGAGGGACGTGCCCAGGAGTGAGGAAGCCTGGGTAGGAAGGCCGGCAGGTGCTTTCCTGCCAGCACAGACCCGGAAAGCACAGCCACGGCCACACTCAGCGGGCTGCACGTGGTTTTGAGAATGCGGTCTTCGTGGAAGACGGCCACACGAATCCCTTGCATGTGGTCAGTGGCTGCTTTGGCCCGGCCTTGGCACAGCCGAGCCATCGCGACCGAGTGGTGGGCAGCCCCGATGGCTCCCCTGGGACAGGCCCGCGGGCACTGAGCAGTGCCAGGGCCCTTCGCGTGTCCTGCTGCTGCTGATCTCCTGGGCTCCGGCCCCCAGGGGGGCAGCTGGGGGCCGCAGGGGGCTTCAGCAGGGAGGCCGCCATCGGAGCCCCCCTCTCCCCATGCTCCACCCTCCACAAGGCGGGACCACACGACCCCGCACGCTGGCGGCACCAGCCCCATGCCCGAGTGTCCAGCGGGCCCCTGCCAGCTCAGACAGAGCTAGTCACACGCGCGAGCCAGGGTGCAACGAGCCAGGGTGCAACGAGCAAGGTCAGCGCCCAGGAGGAAGGCTGGGGGGTCCACGGGCCGACATCAGCGTGGGTTACACTGGTGCTCAGCGCCGTTTGTTTCGTGATACTCAGCAGGTGCAATGGGCTTGGCTGGGGGGTGGCTTGTCTGTGCACTGGTGACAGAGGCCTGATGGCCCCGCCGCTGGCCAGGCCGGCCCCGAGGGATTGCATTTGCCTGGCCCTTCGTCTCAAAGTCAGCCGCGGACAGATTTTTCACAAAAACTAAACTTGTGTTGACTCCCCACAGTGAAGATGCATTGAGCTTCTGTGTTTCGATGCGCCCCCTCTCCGAATACTCAGTTCGATGTAGATGAAATGCTCCCCCCAAAAAGGAACTCGAAGGATTGCACCTCCACTGTGAAGTGAAACCACACTTGGTGCGAATGAAGTGGGAGCTCCTCGGCTGGCTCCCACGGGGCGTCGGTGGTGGCAGGTGGTGGCGATCTCAGGACACATGCTCTGGACAGGCGTTTGGCTCCCCGGTGGTGGCGCCTCCTCCAGAGGCAAGGGGCCCAGATTGCAGGCAGGGTGCTAGATTCCCAGCCTGCCCTATGAGCCCCTTTCTGCATCAAGTCAAGATCGACTTCTCAGCAGACGTGACTGCGGTTGGCCAATGTCCCGTTGCCCTCTCCTCTGGGGCACAAGTCAGGCTTGTAGCTCTCTGCTCCTCCTGGTTCAGTAGAACATCTCACTGGCTGCGGCCCCTTAGATGCGGCCACCGGTGTCCTGAGTGGGAGCATTAAGTGGGCAGGGCGCCCTCCCGCGCGCTCTCCTCCGGGCTGGCACGCAGGCCGAGAGTGCGACTCAGAGTCTCCATACGCAGGGTGGCCGCCCTAAAAGGTCACCCAAACCTACATCTGCGGGGATCGAGTCAGTGATGTGTTGCATGGGGACAGGTGGTGGCTACCCTTGCGGCGAGCGCAGTGGACCCCGGAGATGTGAACTCACTGCGCTGTACGCCTGATGATGATATAACATCGTGTGTCAGCTACCCCCCCCCCGGAAAAAAGTCTCACAAACCCCCAAAAGACAATCTTATGGACAAGAAACCCATCTTTTCTTGTTTGGGGCCACTGAGCTCTCAGAGATACCTGTTCCTACAGCCTCGCAAGCCTGAGCCTAAGGAAACCAGGTTTCCTAGTAACAGCACCACCTGACTTTAGGGAAAACACCCCAAGGTGCTGTGGGTGCAGAGAAGGCACGTCTGTGACATGCTCAAGCAACAAAGACGAGCTAAGCCTCTACGAACGGGGTGGGCGAGAAACTAGTCTGCTAGAGAGAGAGAGGGAGGCCGCAGAAGGAAAGGGGAAACTCAGGAAACCATGGAGCTCTGAGTGCTAACGTCACACGATCTCCAAGTCTTCAGTAAAGTGGGCTTTAATTTTTGTCTTTTTTTTTTAAGATTTTTAAAAACCTATTTGGGAGAGGAAGGGAGAGACGGAGCAGGAGCAGGGGTGCGGAGGGGCACAGAGCCCCGAGAGTAGCAGACTCCCACCCCACAGGGAGCCCACGTCCCAGGACCCTGACATCATGACCCGAGCTGAAGGGGTTACCCAGCTGAGCCCCCCAGCACCCTGCAAAGGGGCCTTTAAAGACTTAGCATCCTCCGCCAGAACGCAGTTGTTTTTGCCATTTCTTCACAGGCCTTTGTTTAGTGCTCCCCTGTTCGCAGGTGCAGGTTGGTTGGTTGGTTGTTTTGGTGAAAGCGGCCAAGGGCTGAGTCTCAGGACCGGGCTCGACACCTGGAGGGATGGAAACGGCTCGTGCCACCGCCCCCCGGGGACCAGAGGCCCAGAGGGAGGGCCGTCAGGTGAAGACGAGCCCCTGGGAACTCAGCAGCTCGCACCGCTGCCGGGTTGGCAGACACCAGGAGCTAGGCAGCTGCCGACCACAATGCACGCCTTTCACCCGAGCTCATGAACCCCTCACGAGCCTGCTTTTACTAGTTATCCCCAGTTATGCTGAAGAGCGGGAGACACCGAAAGGTAAGTGAGCTAGCACGTGCGAGTAGCCCCCTCTTCTGGACCGCTCTCCAAAGGACTGGCTCCTTCTTCTCCTGTAGGCCTTTTTGTTTCATTTTGTTTTTAAGATTTTATTTATTTATTCATGAGAGACACACAGAGAGAGGCAGAGACACAGGCAGAGGGAGAAGCAGGCTCCATGTGGGGAGCCCGACGCGGGACTCGATCCCGGGACCCCAGGGTCACGCCCTGGGCTGAAGGCTGAAGCTCCACCGCTGAGCCCCCCAGGCGCCCCTCATCCAGAGGTCTGGGACTCCCTACCCCCTGCACTGTATGCACCTATATCCTTCTGTATCACAGCACCCGTCACAGTCTATGGCAATTGTTTTGTCTTTTTAGTTTGCATGTTGTTTAGCTCCCTTCATCTCTTTGCACACAGTAGGCCCGTTCTGCTTAATGAATGGAGAGCATGCAGGGAGTAGAGAAACACAGCATCTGCTCATCCTCCATGGGGGGGGATGCACATGGGGGGAAGAGTTTTTTTCCATTGGCTTCAGTTCCTGCCATGGCAAAAAAAAAAAAAAAATGGAGAAGACACAAAACTGCGGAATCTAAGAGCTCAGGCTCTGCAGTCAGGTGGATCTGACTGAGTTCAAATCCCACCTCTGTCCATAATCAAGCTGAATAAGCCTGGAAATTCATATCACCTCCTCCCTCCTTTGATACGGCACAGAATTAAGCCTGTACTTTACAAACCAGGAGGGGGAAAGGGGAAATCCCGTGTTGAAAACACTTAGCACAGGGGCAGCCCGGGTGGCTCAGCTCGCCCGCCTTCAGCCCAGGGTGTGATCCTGGAGACCCAGGATCGAGTCCTACATCGGGCTCCCTGCATGGAGCCTGCTTCTCCCTCTGCCTGTGTCTCTGCATCTCTCTCTCTCTTTGTGTCTCTCTCAATAAATAAATAAAATCTTAAAAAAAAAAAACACTTAGGACAAGGTATGGAGAAAATGCTTGAGGTACGAAGTGTCATTTTTGGAATTGTCATTACCATGATCCTGGGCAGCGGATGCTGCGTCATCTCAGCGACTGTCCCTCCCTCTCGCACATGCTCTCCACCCTCTGAGAACTGCTCCCCCCACCCCAGCAAACAAGCAATCCAAGGTAGGAAGGTGGGAGCAGCCCCAGGCTCCACAGTGCCTTGATCACTGTTCATTCACAAAAATGTCCTGATGATCAAGAGTAAAATGCCATATGATCCAATAATCCTGCTACTGGGTATTTACAGTAAATACTGTGTTTGCAGTTGAAATGAAGACACTAACTCTGTTTCTTCTTTTTTTTTAAGATTTTTATTTATTTATTCATGAGAGACACATGGAGAGAGAGAGAGAGAGAGAGAGAGAGAGAGAGGCAGAGACACAGGCAGAGGGAGAAGCAGGCTCCATGCAGGGAGCCCGACGTGGGACTCGACCCCGGGACTCCAGGATCAGGCCCTGGGGTGAAGGCGACGCTAAACTGCTGATCCACCTGGACTCCCCGAAGACACTAACTAAGAGGAAATGCAAACACTACCTCAAAAAGATATATGCACTGTCATGTTTGCTGCAGCATTATTTACAGTGGCCAAGGTATGGAAGCAGCCTAAGTGGCCGTCTATATGCAATGGAATATTACTCGGCCATGAAAAAGGATGAGATCTTGCCACTTGTGACACCGCGGATGACGCCGGAGCATATTGTACTTTGTGAAATAAGTCAGGCAGGGAAAGGCAAATACTATGTGATTTCGTTAATATGTGAAACCTAAAAAAAACAAAACAAATGAATAAACAAAAGGCAGAATCAGACCTGTAAGTCCAGAGAGCAAAGTGATGATTGCCAAAGGGGAGGGGTGGGGAATGAGCAAAATGGGCGAAAGGGAGCGGGACATACACGCTTCCAGCTATGGCATGAATAAGTCATGGGAGTAAAGGGTACGGCATGGGGAATATAGTCCATGATACGGTGAGAGCATCGTAGGGTGACAGGTGGGGACTGCGCATGTGGCAACTGCATGGCGTAGAGAGACGTTGAATTACTGTGTTGTACACCTGAGGCTAATGTAACCTCATGTGTCAACTACGCTCAAATGAAAAAAAATCTTAAATACAAAAAAAAAGAGAGAGAGACTATATTTATGAAACACGTTGCCCTGTATAAACCGCAAACAGAGACCTTCTGCAGAAGGCACCCCACTTGAGACAAAGCGAACTTTCTTTAGCTTAGGGAGGGATTCTCAATTGTTTGAGTTTTACAAACTCCTTATTTAAGAAATCAAGAGCAAATTTCCAGAGCTTTTAGCACTTTGCAAAACACGGTGTTCAACCACAAGGCTTTTTCAAAAGAACGAAGTAAGTAATGCCAGCTGTTGATAACTGAAGCACAGACCGAAATTCCTTAAAATAAAACAAGTTGCTCATCCCCAAAGTACTTAACATCCTTTCAATCCTCACAACACATTCGTGTAGGAATTACTCTTACCTGAAGATAGAGAAAAGAGGCCGAGGGAGTAAGATGAACTGGCTGCTTGGCAAAGAACTTTAAGAATAGACACTCCTGGCATTGGGCTTACTCCAGCCTCAGTCGTATTATCTGTAAGTGGGGATGCCTGGGGGCGTGTCAAAGCGCGGTACCAGTTGTCGTTATTATTATTATTATTATTATTATTACTATTATTATTATTATTGGGCCATCACTATGTGCCAGGCTCTAGGGAACGTGCTCTCATTTTCACCTTACAGCAACCCTCCGCTGTGGAATAATTCTTATTCCCATTTCAAGGTGGGGACCCTGAGGTTTGGAACGGTTTAGTGACTTACTGAAACTCACAGGGGTCAAAGTGTGATCGGCCTCCTGGGTCAGGGTTCCAATCCAGTGCTGGTAACCTCTTGAGGAGTCTCCCTCTACTGCTTTTTGGGAGCAGGGACCCCTTTGGGTAACCTGTGGGCCTGCTGCGCTCCTACAGGTGGCAGGCAGTGGGGGGAAGTGAGCTGACCCTCCGTAGGTTGCGCATCGGGAGCTAAACAATTCAACTTTGCCTTTGGCTGTTCTCTCACTCTTGGTTAGTGATTAGGAAACTGGTCTGAGACTGTATTTATGAAACACGCTGCCCTGTATAAACCGCAAAGACCTTTCCTGGGCTTTGTGACCCAATGGGTCCCCAACTGATGTTTGCAGGACCAAGTGGTTAATCAAGCCCTGCGACGGTTAATTTCACATGTCAACCTGACGGGGCCACAGGATGCCCACATATTTTCTCAAACTTCCTTTTCGGTGTATGTACAAGGGTGTTTTCCAATGGGATTAACATTTTAATCCGCAGAATAAGGCAGATGGCCCTCTGCCATGTAGGTGGGCCTCATATAATCAGTTAAAGGCCTGAACAGAACCAGAAAAAAAAAAAATCCGACCTCAAGTAAGAAAAAAAATTCCCCTGCAGACTGCGGCGGGCTGGACTGCACTGCCCTGAGCATCCACGTGCGGGCAAGACCTCTGAGCTGGCCGGGCCAGGCTCCGGAAGCGTGCGAGCCACTTCTTTATAACACACGTGTACGTGTGCACATTCTGTTGCTCCCGTTTCTCTGGAGAACTCTGATGCATGCAAGCTTCCTGCAGTTTCAGGGAAAGGAAGTCGGCTTTGGTTGTCATCTTCTCAACACTGGGAGGGAGACGAGAGGAATCCCTCGCCTTTGATTTGCAGGACGATGACCCTTTCATTGGCCCTCCCTTGAAGGGTCTCTTCCCACGGAGGACGCAGCACGGCCAGAATCAGGGCTGGCTCCCAAACACCTGTTCTCAACCCCGTGCAGTGAATTGAATGGTGGTCCCCGAAATGCCGTGTGTCGGCTTCCGAGCCCCCAGAACCTGTGCGGGTACCTCCGGAGACCAACGTGGAGTAGTAACCAAAGACCATTCGCTCTCAAAACACAAATGAAGAGGATCTTAAAATGGTACAAGTGAAGGGAGCTCACGTAGCCCAGGCCCATACTGTGGGCCTGGCACGGCCATCCACTGCTCCACTTAATCTCCTCCACGGCCTGACCTGCTTACGATCAGCAGCACGTCAGCCTCCCCTGACCGGACCCGAGTTGGATGAGGAGGATGTGCCTTGACAGAGAACCGCAAGACTCTAGGCACGGCTTAACATGTCTAAGAAATAAACACATTTAACCAAGAGGCAGGGGGGTGTAGTGGTCAGGGACACAGCCATCAGAGCCAGAAAGCCTGGGTGTGAACCCCACAACTGCGACTTGCCAGCTGAGTGATCCTGGGCAGGTATTTAACCTCTCTGTGCCTTCGTTTCTCCATCGCTCTCTGTTTAAAAAAAAAAAAAAAGACTTTATTTATTTGAGAAAGAGCATGCACACAAATTGGCAGGAGGATGGAGGGAGAGGGAGAAGGGGCCCGATCCCAGGACCCTGAGATCATGACCTGAGCCGGGGGCAGATGCCTAACCAACTGAGCTACCGGGCGCCTTGATTTCTCCGTCTCTTAAATGGGG
Source organism: Nyctereutes procyonoides (assembly GCF_905146905.1). Lineage (NCBI taxonomy): Eukaryota > Metazoa > Chordata > Mammalia > Carnivora > Canidae > Nyctereutes > Nyctereutes procyonoides. The sequence goes on along the minus strand of NW_026575134.1, from coordinate 26,092,052 downwards.
ACAGTGCTAGAAGCGGCCTTGGGGCAGGGTCGTCGTAGGCTAAGGTGCCGCACAGCGTTTAGGACGAAACCAGGCAGACGCAGGCCTGGCTCTTGCTGCAGCGCATGTGCATTAGGCACACAGTAACACTCAATGGCGATTTGCTGTTGTTATCATCATTAGTTCAGTTAAGGCCCAGCCAGCCCTTAACCTTTCTCCAGTATCTCTAGGGAACCATGATCTTTTCTTTTGCTAGAATGAAAAAGGCTTCCTTGGAAGACAGGAATTGGATTATTTTATATGTCGGCAAATTGAACACCAATAAAAAATAAATTTATAAAAATAAATAAATAAATAAATAAATAAATAAATAAATAAATTAAATAAAATAAAAGCTCTCAGAATGTAGGTTCTCAGACTGATCCAAAGTACAGGGCATATAAAGTAATGGCAGGGGAGGGGGGGCAGTCCCTTAAGCCTCTCAACATATATTTAAGAGAGAATTAAACCGAATCTCAAAATTACAAAATAAATAGATTCAAAGGTAGTCACGGCCCTGGACATGTCACAATTGACAAGGGCAAATGCCACTGGTTGGTAGGTAGGTGAGGGAAGGGGAGGGAAGGAGAAAGAGGGAATGGTTTGCCTAAAAATAAAATAAAATAATAAAAATTAAAACAGAGTACAAACTTCCTACTGCCCAGGGATCTGTAGGAGCACTTGCCATACTGTAATAAACTGGTCGGAAAAGCTTGAATTTGTTTTATTCCTTAGTTCATTCCTTCATTTATTTAACATTTATTGCTCGATAATAAATAGTCCCAACTTTTATTATCTAGTGGCGGTATATACAAACAGCTGCAATGCAGGCTGGAAAGAATTGAGTGTTGTAGTAGCACAATAAATGGGAAAAGATGTTCACCGCAAATTTCTGGGGAACCTGGTAAATCAGACAACTGTCCAGGCCTCTTTGCGCCCCGTAGGGCTCATTGCAGACTATGTCATGGGTGACATGACACAGTGCCAGCCCATGAAAACTTTCCCTTGGCTGGCGGTACTAAATGTTGAGACGTTATTGCTTTGCGGTAAAGCAAATACATTTTGTCTGAGTATTTAGTCTATCACCGCCTGCCCTCTACCAGAAGGGAAGCGTCATGCCCACTGGGCCCGGTTGCACTCCGAAGCAGTACCCGGCTCTCAGGAGGTCCTCAGTAAACCTCCTGTGGGTGCCAGGGCACAACACCCAGCCTCTACTCAAGCACTCAGCTTGGTGGAATGGAATCCAGATGCCCTTTAAACGCTCCCATTGGCAGAGGATACCCTCGCAGTTCCCCCCAAAAGAGAGCAGCACCCTCCTCACCCGCCCTTCCCTGGAACAGTCCCGGCCTCCCCTGTCTGCACCCATGGGCCCTGGAGGCTGTGTTTCCGCTGTAGGACGTTGCCTTCTCGGCCTTAACTCATTGGACCCAACCCCACATGTGACCCAAACTGAGCCGATCCGAGTCTCTTTTCTGGGACTTGATTTTGCCTTTGTAACGAGAGAGAGGGAGTTCTACAAAATGACCTCTGAACCTACTCACAGGTCCAGCGACAAAGAAAGAGGATATACGTAAAATTATGGAACTCATTTTGGAAAAACTGGGCAAGATAGAAAAGCACAAAGAAGGAAATAAAAGTCACCCATTTTTTTTTAAAGATTTTATTTATTTATTCATGAAAGACACACAGAGAGGGGCAGAGACACAGGCAGAGGGAGAAGCAGGCTCCATGCAGGGAGCCCGACATGGGACTCGATCCCAGGACTCCGGGGTCACGCCCTGGGCTGAAGGCGGCGCTAAACCGCAGAACCACCTGGGCTGCCCCTAAAAGTCACCCATTTCTCAGAGTTTGTCGTAATGAAAAATGGGAAGCAACCCAGATGCCCCTAAAGAAACAGATAAATAAACTGTGATACCTCAATAGTAGGCACTACTGTCATGGGAAGATCTACAAAACACATGCTAAGTAACCAAAACAAGGCACAGAATAAAATGTGCAATGTGCTACTGTTTACTTATATTTATTTAAAACTACATATTGCATATATAGGCCTATAAAAATATAAACCCTACTGGTGGCCATAGTTCTCTCTAGAGAAGAGAGATATAAAGAGGAACTTTTCGTTTTAATGGGAAATATTTTGTATTATTTGAATGTATTAGGACAGCACCCTATTTTTATACTACTTTAATTAAAGGAAAAACTCAAAATTATGAAAAGTAGAGTCAACTGAGACTGAAGACAAGGAAGCTTTTTTTTTTTTTGAGACCATTCATTTGAGAGAGAGAGAGAGAGAGATAGCAAGAGCAAGCATGAGCCAGGTGTGGGGGTTGGGGGGATGGAGATGCAGCTCCTGGGAGATCCCAGACCCCGGGATCATGACCCAAACCGAGGGCAACGCTTCACCGCGAGCCCCCCAGGCGCCCCACAAGGAAACCTTTAAAGAAGCTGTGACCACCACGCAACCCTGAGGCGATGGGGCCTGACCTAGGGCAGAAGGAAGGGTGACGAAGAGACAAATGTGTGACAGATTCGGGAACAGACTTGGGACTTGTGCTTGATTGGATGTAGTGGGACGGACGGGCCCGGGGCAGGGGTGAGAGGCGGCGGGACAGGGCTCGGGGAGGGGTGAGAGGCAGGGGGATGGGGCTGGGGCAGGGGTGAGAGGCGGCGGGACAGGGCTGGGGAGGGTGAGAGGCAGGGGGATGGGGCTGGGGCAGGGGTGAGAGGCGGCGGGACAGGGCTCGGGGAGGGGTGAGAGGCAGGGGGATGGGGCTGGGGCAGGGGTGAGAGGCGGCGGGTGCACACTGGGAAGGGCCGGGAGACCCTGTGCTTCCCTAATGGAGAGCGCAGCCCCGGGGTCGGCTGGGCATGGGGCGGCACCTGCGTGCATCCTTCCGGGTCGCGATCCGTCTGGACTGGAGGTGGCACGGGGGTTCCTGCCCACGGAGCTCTATGAATCCGCTCGGTAGCCTGTCGGAGCTGGTCCTGGCTAAGCACAGCTTGGTTATTATGAGACGAGTCATTAGTACCACCCCCACCCCCGCCCAGGCCTTGGCTCCCGTGAGTAGCCGGAGATGGAGCAGCTGTAAATGGTGTAAGGCGTCTCCAGGAGCGAGTCCGCGAGGACTGAGAACGACTTCAGCGGCCCGACACCCATGGCTGCTCACGGACAGACAGACGGCACCGAGGACGCAGGGCCACCGAGGACGCAGGGCGTGCTGCTCAATAAAGCTGCCTGCAAAGTCAGGGAAGATTAGGTGTGAAGGAGAGGCTCCAGGGCTCAGCGATGGAGCATCCACCTTGGGCTCAGGGGTGACCCCTGGTCCCCGATCGAGTCCCTCATCCAGCTCCCCGCCGGGAGCCTGTTCTCCCTCTGCTTGTCTCTCTCTATCATGAATAAATAAATAGAATCTTTAAAAAAAAAAGACAGTCCTCAGGTCAGAAATGAAACTGTCCATGCCAACGTGTGAACCCCAAGGCCAAATTTGATTTGCAATCAGGTCTCTGCTCCAGCTGGGGCCTCCTTCCTGTCCTGCCCCTCTGCCCCGCATCCCTAGCTTTGGAAGGCGTCTCTGAGCCCTCCCGGGCACTACGGGAGCCAGGAGAGGGGACATTAGTACCCAGGAAGGGCTTGGGGGCGCCTGGGTGGCTCCGGGGTTCAGCGGCTACCCTCTATTCAGGTGGCGATCCTGAGGTCCTGGAGGGAGACTGAGTCAGGCTCCCTGTGCTCCTCCCCCGCCTGCACGTGCGAGTGCTCTCTCTAGCAAATCAATACAATCTTTATTTAAAAAAAAAAAAAAAGAAGAAGAAGGAAATGGGCAGCCCGGGTGGCTCAGCGGTTTAGGGCTGCCTTCAGCCCAGGGTGTCACCCTGGAGGCCCCGGATCGAGTCCCACATCGGGCTCCTTGCGTGGAGCCTGCTTCTCCCTCTGCCTCAGTCTCTCTCTCTCTCTCTCTCTCATGAATAAATAAATAAAATCTTTTTTAAAAAAGAAAGAAGAAAGGTCTTGAACCGGGCCCCACTCCAGACATTGGTAGAAACCAGGTCTCAGGCCTGGGCCGCCCTGTGGGCCTCCAGGAGGGGCTGATTCACTGTTCTCCATCACCGCCTTGTCCCTGCTGCCCTTGACCCTTGTCACGGGGCTTTGTCACTCTCAGGCAGAAGGTCCCTGGGGAGGGCCTCTGGATGACCCTTCACCTCCCAGCCGCAGGGCCCACCCCCTGGCTCCCGCAGCAGCTCGGGATGCAGGTGGGTCCCCAGGTCCCCACCTCCACCCTACAGGTGGGTCCCCAGGTCCCCACCTCCTCCCTGCGGCCCCAGGAGAGCCAGACTTGCTCAGCACGCCTCCAGCAGCATGCTTGGCATCTCCTGGCCACCGGCACCGGAGTCCTCCAAAGGGAGTCCACTGGGTCCTCCAAAGGGACCCAGGTTCGGGGGACGGAGAGAGCCGGGCCCTCCGCAGCCCACGTCTCTAAGCACATCTGTCAGAAACAAAACCGAGCCAAACCTCAGCAATTCCTCTCCTTGTGCATCCTTTATTTATTTATTTATTTATTTATTTATTGTTTATTTATTTATATTTTATATTCATTTATTATTAGTTTATTTATTTATTTCTTTATATTTCATATTTATGTTATTTATTATTTATTTACTTATTTTAATATTCTTTTTTAGCTGATTTTATTTATTTATTCATGAGAGGGACACAGAGGCAGAGACCCACGCAGAGGAGGGAGCACCCGAGGCGGGACTCGATCCCGGGACCCGGGGTCACGCCATGAGCATTGGGCCGATGCTCCGCCGCTGAGCCCCCCCGGGGCGCCCCCACGGTGACGATCCTCGTGTGAGCCCAAGTGTCTGCTGACCACTGCGGGAGCGTGCTCTGCACACAGTGAGCTGGCTCGCCCTCTGCGGCTCCCCGCTGGAACCGTCCCAGCCGCCTTCGTGGTCCACGAGCAGACTCGCATCCCCGGGTCGCCCTCCGCGCCGCCGGGAGCCCCTCCACGCCCCCGCCCCCCGCTCCCAGGAGCCCGCGCGGCTGGAGCCGCCGCCGCCCTTTGCACCGCCGGGCGGCAGGGGGCGCTCGCGGCCCCGGCGGCGCGCCGTCCGCCCGTGGAGGCCGCTCCCTGCGCGCCGGGCGCTCCGCAGACGTGGGGGGCGGGGCCGGGCTGAGCGCGGTGACCGGCGGCGGCCCTGGCGGCGGCGGGAGGTGTAAGGGTGCGGGTCGCGGGCTCGGACGGCGGCGGCGGCGGCGAGCGCGACGACAGCGCGACGGGCCCGGGCTTGGCGCTCAGCATGCCGAGCGTGGAGGAGCTTTACCGCAACTACGGCATCCTGGCCGACGCCACGGAGCAAGTGGGCCAGGTGGGTCCCCGCGGCCTGCAGGGCCCGGCGCCCGCGGCCTCCGGCGGCGCCCCCAGGCCCGGCCCCCGCTCCCGCCCCCAGCCGCGCCCCCGCGCCCGCCGCGCCCCCCGCTGCTCCCCGCGCAGCCCCGCCCTCGGCCCGCCAACCGGGAGCTCTCGGGCCGCGACACGGCGAAGCAACAGCGGCCCTGCGCGGGTCGGGGGAAGCGGGAGCGGGGCGCGGGCTGCGGCCTGGAGAGTTCTCTGGGCGCCCCTGGGTCGGGCCCTGGGGGAGGGGATGGGGGATGGGTGCTGGGCCCCCCCCCCCGGGAAGGGGTGAGTGAGGAGGGTGCGGAAGATGGGTGCCCCCCCGGGAAGTGGTGAATAGGAAGGATGGGTGCCCCCCCCAGGAAGTAATAAGAAAGATGGGTGCCCCCCTTCCCCCGGAAAGTAATAAATAAGGATGGGTGCCTCCCCGGAAGGTGGTGAATAACAAGGATGGGTGCCCCCCTTCCCCCGGAAAGTGATAAACAAGAAGGATGGGTGCCCCCCCCCCAGAGTGTTGTGCAGGAGACAGACCCGCGGGACGGGGGTGGCGGGGACAGGCAGCTGTAAACAGCCGCCGCAGGAGCCCCCCGCAGTGTGTCCCCCCCCCGTGTTCTCCCCCGTGTTTTGGGGGAGAAGAAGCGGCTCTCCCAGAAGCACGGCTGATCGGTGTTGTTAGAGATCTTAGGCCGCGTCTTCTCGGTGCTTAGAACCCCGTGTGATTTCCCTGCTCCTCTGTCGGCCGAGTGGGAAGTGGCAGGTCCTGTCGTTGGCCCGGCCCTCCCGGCCCCCTTTTTCTGGACACACGTAATTCAGGTAACTTCTTTCTGAGCCAAACACCACCACCAGAGTTGGGATGTCGGGGCCTTCCTTAAGCTTCCCCCAGAGTTGCAGATTCACCAGCGTAAAGTACCAGGTTACTTTCCTCCCCTGTATATTTCCATCTGTTAGGGAAGTTTGAGGGCTTCAGTGAGAAACGTCCCGAGGGCGTGTTGGAGGATGTAGGACAGGTGAGTGTAGGTCAGCCCCCAGGGAGGAATTCTCGGCCCAGTAAGACAAGATTGGAAAACCTATCATCAGTCATATTTTGATTTCGTCGTCGTTGTTCCTAGCAAGATTTAGTAGTGAAGGTATTCTCCTTCATCGTGATAGAGTTGAGGAAGATGGTGGCAAATTATTCCTGAAGTTGACTTTAGCGCGGATCAGCTGAGGAGATAGGTAGAAGCTAGAACAGTGATTCTCAGTTTGTGGATCTGCCTCCCAAAGACGTATGTCAGGAATTTTTTAGGGAAACTAGAAGCAGTAGACATGGTCATGTCCCATACCTGCGCCCTCACTTTTTGCTGTATAGTAAAAAAAAGTTGACAGCCACCTACTTAGAGTCTTAGGGCAAACAGAATCCAAACTGAAATTTCACAGATCCGTCCTGAATACTTGAGAGTGGCTGACGTTTTCCTTTTAGTGTCATCTTTAATCTTAAATACCAGGTAAGAGTGAGAGTTCTCCCTCAAGACGTTCAAGAAACGTCTTTTTCAAGGCATAAATCTGCTTTCAATTTGGAAAGAGCGTTTAAGAGACAAGTTCGTAAAAAAAAAAAAAAAAAAACGAAGAGGGGCTTTTTCATTCAGGTTTCAGTGAAGGCCCACGGTTTCATTTATTCAGTACATTCTTTGAGCGCCTACCGCGTGCTAAACACTGTGCTAGTTGCTAAAATTTTAGCACGATTCCTTAGCAGGATGTGAGATCGGCACCTTCACGACACTGCAATGACAGCTGTCAGGCAACTGTTTGAGACGAAAAGACCTGTGCATAATGAAGTGCAGGGACTTGTCAGCCTCAGTGAATTCTGCGAGGACTGAAGCTGGCCAAATCGTAGTGGCTACTAATTCTGCTCTATTGTGGAATAACTTTTCCTCTTTTAGAGAAAAATCCTAAAACTGCACACTGAAAAAGATAGTGGGTTTCAGGATATTGCATGTGAATTTTAACTAAAAGCAAGAGCCAACTTAATGGAAGGAACGCCCCTGATGATTTTTTTTTAATTTTTATTTATTTATGATAGTCACACACAGAGAGAGAGAGAGAGGCAGAGACACAGGCAGAGGGAGAAGCAGGCTCCATGCACCGGGAGCCCGATGTGGGATTCGATCCTGGGTCTCCAGGATCGCGCCCTGGGCCAAAGGCAGGCGCCAAACCGCTGTGCCACCCAGGGATCCCTCCCTGATGATTTTTTAATGAGAGTTTACATTCTTAGTGTACCAAACCCTGATTTTCATTTAACTTACAAGGTTTACAGTCAAGGGTCATTTCCTGGCAGGTACCTATCTGGACATTTCGGAGACCATATTTGAATTTTTAGTCTAGAACTTCTAATGTTTATTTTTATCCTTTGTCAAAGAGCTGAGTACCAAGTTGCTCGTGCTGCTGCCATGAAGGGAATGCCCTCTTCACTACTCCTTTGAGAGTAATGCTTTCTGAATATATTAGGAAAAACACAAGTTCTCCGAGGTTTATCGGCAAATTTTCCTCAAACAGATCAGATCTTTCTCTGGATGAACCTCCTTGGCACTGTGAATTCATTTATAGTACTTGAGACTTGTATTTTATTTCCCTGAGAACTTTTCTTATCCCCTTACTAAACTATAAAGTCTTGAGGTTAAGACTCATTTTTTTGTCTCTCTCCTCGCACTGTGCCTTGTTCTTCAGGAGACATTTTTTTCTTTAAAGTAGAAGTACATTCAGAGAAAGAGCAAGTATAATTATATTAATAATAAAGTTAATAATTACACAATGTAATGTGCTATATAATAAATCATACATCAATGTAATTACTGTGCGTACATAATGTAAATGAAGATGAGAACTTTATACGCTCACATCATATATTTAAAGCATGAATGTGTTTTCTAATAAGCAAACTTCAAGTGATAAATTCTAACTGAAGCATAATACAGTGCCTCAAAACCTTCCAGTCTCCCTGTCGTCTTCCCTCCTGTAGCTCCTGTTTTCCACCTACCGTTCAGCTCCTCTTCCCCTACTCGGGTTCTGCTTCTGCTTCCTCAGTTTTCCTTCTTCTGCTGTGTGTTCCTTTACTCCCCAACCCCCTTCCCACTGTACTCTGCTTAGAGCACCCGAATGGCCGTAATAGAGCAAGCTGTGGTCCACTATTTACATTTGTTTCTAATTTTTGCGAATCTATTTAATTTTTAAATGTAGATATATTTAGTTTTGTATTATGTAGTTAAATTTTTTTTTAAGTTAAAAAAAAGAAAAAAGCCAAACCCCTGTGAAGGGACTGGGGCAGTTAGGATGAGCTAAGCTCAGTAATGCCTGAACTCCCAAATTCTCCTTTGTTCTCTTACCTGGGAGTATACCGGCTCTTCACAGAAGAGTGTATGTAGACTGGATGGACTTCTATAAGTTCATGAAATAGCACTCTTGGTGCCTTTTTTTGCATGGTTAGCTAAAATCACAGACCAGCCAAGTTGGTAATCTCTGAAAAATAAGTAAAAGTGTTGTCAATAATGTAATAATGTTGGATGGTGACAGATGGTAACTACACTTAATTGTAGTGAGCACTGAGTAATACGTAGGACTGTCCGATCACTATGTTATACATCTGTATGTCAGCCACATTACATACAAACTAGGTTTATTGAGTTAAGAAAATAGTAAATAAAGCTTGCTTTATCTGTTTTCCTTTTATGTGATACTTGAGAAATATGTTGAAACTACATTGTTCCTTCTCTGAAATAATGTTTAGGGGCGCCTGGGTGGTGCAGTTGGTTAAGCAGCCAGCTCTTGGTTTTGGTTCAGGTCATGGTCTCCAGGTTGTGAGATCGAGGCCCTTGTAGTGCTCTGTGCTGGGCAGTCTGCTTGAGAGTCTCCCTCTCCTCCTGCTCCTCCCACTCCAGCTCACGAGCGTGCCCCCTCCCCCCTCAAATAAATAAATCTTAATAAAGAAAACAGTTGTTTATTTCTTAGAAGCTGCATCCTGGTCTCAAACATGGCTTTACCTGGCATGTCACTGATCACTTAAATATATTGGTTGTGTTTTGACAATCACTGTCACAAATTTTTTTGTTGTAGAAATCTGAACGTGGATCTTACTTTTTACTTGAAAATATTTTAGTGATTTCTTTAGAGTTTGCTTTGTAAATTTGCTGTTAAAAACACACAAATATGTAGTTTCAGGATACATGAAAATATTTACAACTAAAACTTATTAGGATCACGAATCTATCTAGCTGAAATATACTGTTGTAGGAGAAAAAAAAATAAGCAGTACCATGTGGTATTTGGGCACTTTATTATGGTTACACTCTGCCTGTCACTAAATCACTGTGACCACTGAAGATCTCCCTTATATTTTGTTTCCTGCTTTGAAAACTGGAAGTAGTAAGTTTAGGGAGATTTTGTAAAAAGTCTTGTCACTACACTACAGTTGAAGACAAAGAACTGGCAAAGAAGAGCATTTTATTTTGCATTCTATAAAGGGTAATCAGTTTGAAGTCTATTCGTAACATTTATAGAAATTATTTGATAAAACTGATGCCTACCAGTGGTAGAAACTTTGATTTCTGGTTTGAATATGTTAAAATGCTTAACTTGGGGATCCCTGGGTGGCGCAGCGGTTTGGCGCCTGCCTTTGGCCCAGGGCGCGATCCTGGAGACCCGGGATCGAATCCCACATCGGGATCGAATCCCACATGGGCTCCCGGTGCATGGAGCCTGCTTCTCCCTCTGCCTGTGTCTCTGCCTCTCTCTCTCTCTCTCCCTGTGACTATCATAAATAAAAATTTAAAAAAAAATAAAATAAATAAAATGCTTAACTTTTCAAAGCACTTACTGTGTTTGGGATGCTGTATGTCAGTGTACATGCCTGTATGGAGGCTGTATTTAGGACCCAGATTTTACCTTTTATGGTCCTTGATCTGGCAAGGATCTTCCTCTTTCTTCCTCTCTTCTGTTGTTAACAGAGATCTCAGAACTTAAAGAAGCTTGGTACTGGGAAAAGGTCTTGATTGGAGCCCATCAGAACTATGTTCAGATCTGGATCTGCTACTTGACTAGCGATGTAGCTAGCTCTGGACAAATTATTTCACTTTCTGAGCTTTGGTTTTCTCATGCAAAATCTAGGGAGAGTAGTAACACCTAAATCACAGGATTTCTGTGAGGCATGTATACAAGGCATTACTCAGTCCCAGTAGGCTTTGAATACATGTTGCTAATGATTTCTTTTTATTCTATTCAGATTTTTTTTTCTTAGCAAGAGAATGAATTGTTCGAAGTAAGGATTCTTCATTTAATTTTAGACAACGTAAGGAATTTCTTCAAAAGGCTTTATAAGTAAAGCTTTATTTGATTTAAAGGAAATTGGATTTGATACCCTGCAAAGAGTAAGGACATCAAAACTGTTTAAAACTGCGATTTTATGAAGTCTCTCTGGGAGATTGAGGAAACCACAGAATGTACAGTGGTAGAGAAGTTAGCCATAATTTTTCAAACCTTTGCATTAAAAAGCACATAATATACTTTTGAAGTAGTAACTCCTGAAGACTGATTTTGTTTCTGCATTTCATGAAGAAGCAAATTAATTCAGAGAAATTTTTCATATTTAGGAGTTGGTGTTATGTTTAAGATATTAAAAGGAGTCATCAATCGGTTGAATTTTAGTTTTTTAGAACTAATTTTTAGAATTTATGTTTTTTAGATAGGTTGATAGTATTTGAACTTTTAATCTAATATTTTTGCAGAACATATTAAAACCTATGCCTTTAAAAGGTCTCATTGTGACCATAGCCTTTTGATACTAGAACACTATTTTTTTTTAATTTATTTATTTATGATAGTCACACAGAGAGAGAGAGAGAGGCAGAGATACAGGCAGAGGGAGAAGCAGGCTCCATGCACCGGGAGCCCGATATGGGATTCGATCCCGGGTCTCCAGGATCGCGCCCTGAGCCAAAGGCAGGCGCCAAACCGCTGCGCCACCCAGGGATCCCTAGAGCACTATTTTTGATAGTAAAGTCCTTAATTAGGATCCTACTGTACCTAAATAACTTCACATTTTGCTTTACTTTTTTCCACTTAACATAGTATTGTCCATGAGAAAAGTTACTATAAAACTAAAGTTTGGGCAATTCCATAATCCATTGGATTTTTATTGGTTATTTTCCTTTTGGTGGCATGAAGTATCTAAAGCACATCCAAAGCAGTTAGAACATTGTGTTGAACACAGTAAAAACAGTAAGTGCACATTTGGTATTATTATAATGTTTAATGCATTTCAGTAATTAGAAGTTTTATCCATATGTCCGAACAGAAATATATCTATAATCTCAGGATTTATTACTCCTCTTTGCGAGCCTGCTCATTGTCATTTAAGAAAACGACTAGTTTTGGGCACCTGGGTGGCTCATTGGTGGAGTGTCAGCCTGCGGCTCAGGCCGCGACCCCGGAGTCCTGGGATCGAGTCCTGCATGGGGCTGCCTGTGAGGAGCCTGCTTCTCCCTTTGCCTGTGTCTCTGCCTCTCTTTTTGTGTCTCATGAACAAATAAATAAAATATTTTTTTAAAAAAAGAAAGAAAAGGACTAGTTTGGTGGTAAGAGTGTAAGAGGGATTGGGAACTCGTTGACTCTTCACATCATGAGTATCTGAGAGAAGCACTTTTGAAGTTTTTTTTTGAAAGGAAACAAATGAGTGGTATCCAGGTGGCTCATTCGATTAAGCATCCAACTCTTGATTTCAGCTCAGGTCGTGATTTCAGGATTGTGAGGTCAAGCCTCTTGCTTGCTGGGCTCTGCACTGAGCATGGAGTCGGCTGGAGACTCCCTCTCCCTCTTGCCCACCTCCAGTGTGCATGCGTGTGTGCACTTACGTGCATATGCACACTTTCTCTCTTTCTCTCTCATAAATAAGTAAAAGGAAACCAATGAGTTTTGAATGTATTATTCTAATATAAAGTTAAATATGTGACATTAGACTCTATCTAATCCAAGGTTGACTATCTAGAATGAATTGTCGTTTTGTATTATAAAATAAATGAAACTAAAAAAGTTTCCTAACCTTCCTGCTACTGCTTAATTTTAAGATGGTATTCTCTCCACCTTCATCATTGCTAACTGCAATCAGATGAATATGATTAAGTAAACGTAACACAATTCTTTGAGAATTCTATAACATTCTTTATATTTAAACCATGATACCGTCACAAGGTCAGGGTCAGAAATCACTAGTACGAAGGAAGCGTTGGTGTGTCAACAAACTTACTTGCTTTCTCCATTTAAAATTCAAGTCATCCTTCTCTCTTCCCCAATTGACAAATAATGCTTAGGGGGCAGGGGAGAAGATGGTAGGAAGATAGGTGCCCAATTTAAGCAGTAAAACTCCAAAAATAAGCCCTACTTTTTAGCCTATGTAAAACTTTTCTAATTTACAGCAGACTCAAATTTGTTTAGCTTCCCATTCTTAAAAATTGTTTTTCTGCTTTATTCTTTCTTTCAGCATAAAGATGCCTATCAAGTGATACTAGATGGTGTGAAAGGTGGTACAAAGGAAAAAAGATTAGCAGCCCAGTTTATTCCGAAATTCTTTAAACATTTTCCAGAATTGGCTGATTCTGCTATCAATGCACAGTTAGACCTCTGTGAGGATGAAGATGTATCAGTAAGTTTATGATTGATGCTTTGAACAAGCTTTCAGATGTCTCACTTGCCACTTTCAGACTTTTTCTCTGTGCAGCTAATGTAATTGAAGCACCAGTCATATCAGTGCACAATGAAATACCGCAGTGTGGTTCGGCATGATGCCGTACTGAGACTTAAATCTATGTTTAAGAAAATGTATTCTCAAAAAAAGGAAAGGAAATGTATTCTCTCACCACCTCTCAACTGTGAAAAAGGCATAGAATCATAAAATCTTTTGCTTATCTGTTATCACATTTTTTCATGGATTATTATACATTGTGCACATGAAATTTGTTAGTTTTCAATCAATTTGTACTTGCTTAGATATTTAAAATATTAAGTGTTACATCATATAGTTTCAATACCCCTAACTCCTATGCATAGAAAAAATAATAATAATTGGTCTGTGTAATCATTACATGTGACTACTAGAATAAGAATAAATAGTTTTTCCTTGAAACATAATTAACTATCAGCATTTCTGGCTGCTGATACAGGTTCCTTAGAATTTTCAATTATCACCTCCTGGCTTTTCAAATGAAATTAGTGAATTGCCAACATTTTATGCACAATTCGCTAGATACAACTTCTATCCATTTTCATTTCAAACTAAATCAAGACCACAAATTTGGAATTAAGTACAGAATCTATTCACAGATGTTGTATTAAGTAGTTATACTGGAAATTCTATTTTTAAAAATTTTTTTAATAATAAATTTATTTTTTATTGGTGTTCAATTTGCCAACATACAGAATAACACCCAGTGCTCATCCCGTCAAGTGCCCCCCTCAGTGCCCGCCACCTAGTCACCCCCACCCCCCACCCTCCTCCCCTTCCACCACCCCCAGTTCATTTCTATACTGGAAATTCTAAAGTAAATACAGTTACTGGATAGGTCATTGCCACTCTAGCCATCTGTAGTAGATGCCCAAAGATAGTAAAGGCCCAACAGCTATACCGTAATCAGTATATATAAACTATTGTTTATGATCTCAAAACCTGTCTACTCCAATCAGGTAATTTTTTTTTTTTTTTTTTACTTTGCACACTCTTTAGAATAATTATATATTCAACACATAGTTATTGAGTTTCTTCTATGTGCCTGACAACCTGCTTGGCCTTGGCATGAATGATCATATTTAAACTCAACAACCCTTTTTTTATTGGTGTTCAATTTGCCAACATACAGAATAACACCCAGTGCTCATCCTGTCAAGTGCCCCCCTCAGTGCCCGTCACCCATTCACCCCCACCCCCCGCCCCTCCTCCCTTTCCACCACCCCTAGTTCGTTTCCCAGAGTTAGGAGTCTCTCATGTGCTGTCTCCCTTTCTGAGATTTCCTACCCATTTCTCCTTTCCCTTCTATTCCCTTTCACTATTATTTATATTCCCCAAATGAATGAGACCATATAATGTTTGTCCTTCTCCAATTGATTTATTTCTCTCAGCATAATACCCTCCAGTTCCATCCACGCTGAAGCAAATGGTGGGTATTTGTCATTTCTAATGGCTGAGGAATATTCCATTGTATACATAGACCACATTTTCTTTATCCATTCATCTTTCAATGGACACCGAGGCTCCTTCCACAGTTTGGCTATTGTGGCCATTGCTGCTATAAACATCGGGGTGCAGGTGTCCCGGCGTTTCAGTGCATCTGTATCTTTGGGGTAAATCCCCAACAGTGCAATTGCTGGGTCGTAGGGCAGGTCTATTTTTAACTCTTTGAGGAACCTCCACACAGTTTTCCAGAGTGGCTGCACCAGTTCACATTCCCACCAACAGTGCAGGAGGGTTCCCCTTTCTTCACATCCTCTCCAACATTTGTGGTTTCCTGCCTTGTTAATTTTCCCCATTCTCACTGGGGTGAGGTGGGATCTCATTGTGGTTTTGATTTGTTCCAATCAGGTAATTGTATTTAACATCACTTCCTACCACACTTTTAATTATACTGTGAAGCTTGAATATTAATTTGGAGTAAATTATTTCTAAAACTGCTAGAAGTCTCTGTTGATCATATTTGGTTAATTTTTTGTTTGAAATTATATTCAGATTCGACGGCAAGCAATTAAAGAGCTGCCTCAGTTTGCCACTGGAGAAAATCTTCCCCGAGTGGCAGATATACTAACCCAACTTCTGCAGACAGGTAAGGAATTCTCTTATTATTACTCTTTTATCTAAATGTAACTTGTCTTTGAAAAAATGACTCTTTTTAGCTTTTTTTTTCTTTGTGACTGAAGAGTATTACCTCTAATCGAAATTAAAGTTCTTTTTTTTTCATTCAGTAGTAGGAAGCTTATTGGATTACCTAATTCCTAATGTTTTTATTTGTTTTTAATTCTGCTTATAAGACATAGTGATTCTTTTGGGAATTTTGATGTATCATGATTTTTCTCCCCAATTTCCTGTAGTTTTCTTAATTGTACTATCTTAACATAAAGCTTTCCCTGATATAAGGTATGTTTTCTTGGTACTTGAGAAGAATGCTTAGTTATATGTCTGCTTTCAATATAATCTGTGAGAAACTATGCTGAACCTTAGATCTGAAAATAAAGCAAGTATTTTTTCATTCATTGCATTCATACATTGTACTACTTGTTCTTTATCCAGATGACTCTGCAGAATTTAACTTAGTGAACAACGCCCTGTTAAGTATATTTAAGATGGATGCAAAAGGTAAGGGCCCACTTGTGCTTGATGTGTTAAAAAATAATAATAATTGACATTATTCAATAAGGATTAAAGTCAGATTCACCCACTGATCTATTTCATAAAAGTTCTAAGTGTTCTTTTAAAAAGCTGCTTGGTAAAGATATTTGTGACTCAAAAAACCAGCAGAAGTAATTGCAAAAACAGATACAACTTTCCATTAGAAATCTGTTGGAAGACTCCCTTTCCCACATTAAAGAGATTCTCTAAAATACCTTAGTTTATTTTTATTAATAATAATTAAAAAGAAAGTCATTCTCAAGCTGATTCTGAATACATGAACAATTGCATGTGATTACTGTTATGGTTGGGGCTGTAGAAATTTCTAACTAATTTAGCCAGAAGCCGTGATATTCAGACTGCTTATTAACTCACCAGAAAAGAAATACTGTTAAATGAGTTAAACAGGAAAACTCTATTAAGATATAGAACTGACTTGCTACACACGAGTGTTTTGTCTTGCAGGGACTTTAGGTGGCTTGTTTAGCCAAATACTTCAAGGAGAGGACATTGTTAGAGAACGGGCAATCAAATTCCTTTCTACAAAACTTAAGACTTTACCAGATGAAGTCTTAACAAAGGAAGTAGAGGAACTTATACTAACTGAATCCAAAAAGGTAAGCTTTAGTCATCATTTGGCAAGACTTCTCTAAAACAAAAGAGTGTATTTGAAATTAGCAGTATTCATTAATGCTGTATGTAGCTTATGTATAAAATGATATATTCCATTAGAACCGTCACAGAATGTCAAGCCTTTTCTTATATTTTGCACTTTAGTCACCACTAATGATGAATCAGCATGTTGATTTAAAGGGATGTGATCACATTTAAATCTTTCTCATGGTGTTAACCCTTCAAATATATGTATTCTTAAGGATTCTGTACAAATCATTTCCTGCAGGAAATTTTACCTAATTTCCATTCCTCTCCCCAATTTTAGGATATTCTTCTGTAGTATTCTGGGTCATTTCAAAATGACAAGGAAATATATTGAAATGTCTGGTTTTTTGTCTTACCCCTTATGACTGTAGCCCAGGATACCATGCTTATCTGTGCTCCCAGCATCTAGTGTAGTTAGAGATGCTAAGATTTGCAAGATGTGTCACAGCTAACTTTTCACTCATAAAGTGCCAAAGTTTGAAAATCTTTGCTTTTATATATATGTTCAGGAAAATTCAACTGTCTCTAACAGTACCACTGACTTGCTTACTAATAAGATTTCTTCAATAAGAGCGAATGGAGCAGCTCTCCAGCTGGGAATATCAACATTTCACCCATGCCCCAGCTAGTAAAACAGTGGAGTACGTTATGATTGCTCGTTTCTTTGGTCCGTGAACAGAAAGGCTTAGACCTACTCATGCAGGGGACGCCTGGGCGGCTCAGCGGTTGGGAGTCTGTCTGCCTTTGGCTCAGGGTGTGATCCCAGGATCTAGGAATCAAGTCCCCCATCAGGCTCCCTGCAGGGTGCCTGCTTCTCCCTCTGCCTGTGTCTCTGCCTCTCTCTTGTGTCTCTCATGAATGAATAAATAAAATCTAAAAAAAAAGATCTACTCCTGCAAAGCACTTAAGACTTGCATGATCTCCTAATTTGTATACAGTTGCCATATTAATGTGAGTTAATTGGCTAATTGATTTATTGCTGCTTTTGTTTATTTTTAAAGATTTTATTTAATCTCTATACCTCATGTGGGGCTTGAATTTACAACCCCAAGATGTATGCATGCTCTACCTACTGAGCCAACCAGGTTCCCCGAGCTGCTTTTATTTTATTTTTTAAGATTTTATTTATTTATTCATGAGAGACACAGAGAGGGAGAGGCAGAGACACAGGCAAGGGAGAAGCAGGCTCCCCGCAGGAAGCCCGACGTGGGACTCGATCCTGGGTCTCCAGGATCACACCCCAGGCCGAAGGCAGGTGCTAGACCGCTGAGCCACCCGGGCTGCCCACCGAGCTGCTTTTAAATACCAGAAATTGAATCTGATTTGACAGTTGAGTACAGAATTCTACTTTTTTTGCTTACCACCCCAAAAAGAGCCTTTTTAGACTGATTTTTCTTAGCCGTTCTCCTATGAAATTCTAATGCCACAGATATATCTATTTATGCATAGTTTGTGTATCTGTACTTTATCCATTAAAATAAGAAAAAAAGTACAATTTCCCAGGAACCAACTTTTGCCCTTTTGGAGACAATGCAGCACCCCACCGAGAACACATAGTGTACTCTAAAGGTAAATTGACTGAAGCTAAAAGTTGTCCTCTCATCAGTATTTCAGAAATATTAATAGTAATCTGACTTCAGTAACTGAAGTAAATTCCTTAGACTGTTTCAATATTGATCTTTCCTAAAAAAAAAAAAAATACTGATCATTCCTATTTATAGTACTATAATTCCAAATTACCTCTTTCTAGGTCCTAGAAGATGTGACTGGTGAAGAATTTGTCCTGTTCATGAAGATACTATCTGGGTTAAAAAGCTTACAGACAGTGAGTGGAAGACAGCAGCTCGTAGAGTTGGTGGCTGAACAGGCTGACCTAGAACAAACCTTCAACCCCTCGGACCCTGACTGTGTGGACAGGCTCTTACAGTGCACTCGGCAGGCGGTGCCCCTCTTCTCTGTGAGCTCTTTGTTTTACACACTTGTTTTACACTTGTAGCTTTAATACTTTGATTACTCTATTGAAGCTGGTATTTCTGTAGATACTCCCTTGAGTGTTCTCCACAAACTTTTGCATAAAGTAGTAACACAGTGGAGGGAATATTACTTTATTGAGGCCTTAGTGGGGTTGGAGAGATCCCAAAACCACAAGAAATTTCTTTAAGGTCTTGTTTAGAGACATTTTTAAAGTCTAGAGGATTTTGCATCATACTTTATGGTTTGGCTGAGTTCTTAAAGCATTTGGTTTAGTAATTTAGCTTTTTCAAAAAAAATTGTAACAGATTGTTGTCCTAGGTAAATAAGCTCTTTATCTCTGGCTTTGTGATTCCCCTGGGCATGAGTCTTCCAGGATGTGCATAGAATCATTTGAAAAACACTCCTCCTTTCTCCTTTTTGAACAGTCTACAAAATTCAATGCTAAAATATCCCCAGAAATTTGACATGATTATTGAGGAAAACAGATAGATGTCCCAGTGCTCCAGGTTACTTTGCAACAGTGTATATTGCCTACAAAGGTTGCTTCTGGGGTATGCACTGTATTGTATTTATAGCACAGTACTTGATGTTGTCATGCTCAGCATTTATTAAATAATATACTATTCTATGTGAAAGACTGTCCCCCCCCTTTTTTGACAACTCATTGTTCTTTGGATTTTTACAGAAAAATGTGCATTCCACAAGGTTTGTGACTTACTTCTGTGAGCAGGTTCTCCCCAACCTCAGTTCCTTGACTACCCCAGTGGAGGGTCTTGATATACAGTTGGAGGTAAGAGAAAAATGTCTTCTTTAGTACTAAAAAGGCATTCCCATATTTTAACAAAAATATAAGCCACTAAGGTAGAGACCTGATTCTAAGAGAGTAAAGGTGTGAGAGCTAGCTAGTAATCTGTCTCAGGGTTAATCACATAGGAATGCTTTATGAATTTAATGAAAGTTTGTTGCATTGGGAAAGCACTGCCTGTAGTGTTCATGATTCTCTTTCTCTTTGTAGCTTTAATACTTTTAAATAAGGTGCTTAATTCAAGACTGTTCCTATCTCTATCCATAATTGATAGAATCATATTTAAACTGGCTTAACACAAAATATCCTTTATCCCTACTCCAGTATAGTTGATGACTCTCTCCCTTGTATCTGAACATACATAATATATAATGTACATATACTTTTTTTCCACAGCACATGTAACACTTCACATTTATCTCACATTTAACTGACTCATCTCCATAGCCCCAGAGTCTAGTGCAGAGTCTGATTCTGAAAGGCACTTAATAATGATTGTTGAATTGAGCTGAAATGTGGAAATGTATGTGCCATTTTCTCATAGGTTTTTGGAATACACAAGAGTCCCACTGTGTACAGACACTGTCATTTGCTTCAGATGTCCTGGGTTTGGCTTATTAGAGTGGGATTGAGTAAGGAGAGATGGACCTCAAGAATACTTGAAATTACCAATACTTTGAGTTAGTGTCCAGAGACTAACTTTAATAGCAAATGAAGCCCGTTCTAAATGTAAATAATTCTTTGCTGTTAAGAGTTTTCCTAAGTGTCTCTTCATAGTACAATATTAAGCTATAGCAGAAAGTCTTAAAAAGTTACCTAGAATCATTATTTTACAGCCCTTGCTCATTCAAAAAAAATGCTATTAACAGTGAATTCTGTATTTTAGGTATTGAAACTCTTGGCAGAAATGAGTTCATTTTGTGGTGACATGGAAAAGCTAGAAACAAATTTAAGGAAACTATTTGACAAGTTATTGGTAAGGACTTTTTTTCTTTTCTTATGGCATAGTCAGTGTGTAATCCCAGAGTCTAATAGTGTGGTATAATTTCTAGAGAACCAACTTTTGAAATTCAGATTGGGTAGAGTAATTAGAATGATTCTAGCAGGTGTTTTTAGTTGTTCGGGCCACATGTTCTCTGCTTTTAAAAGAAAATCTTTGGTATTTCTTTTGTTGTTGATGCTTTGCATAAAAGATAACACAGGGTTTTTATAGTAGATCTTTTTGGTATTCCTTTATCAAAATATTTTTCACATTTGCTCCAGGTTGCTGCACAAGGCCAAGTAGCTATAGCTGCTAGGAAATAAAGTCATTCAAGTCATAATTTTGGAGAAAATAGGCCATCTGCTAAAATCATTTTCAGCATCACCAAGTGATTTCCTTGTTGGATGTAAGCACTTGTATACCTGACACAATGAGTGATAAGCATTAGACCTGTAATGTGATGAATGGAGTCATCCAGCATCTGGAGCTCTTCCAGACATGTAACCCCTACCAGGGACTCACAGCACTGGTATCGAATGCATTTGGCAGTACTTGTAATGTAACGAGAGTCAAACAATGTAGGAAAATGTTCATAAAACATTTTTGGAATTAGCTTAATAAAATGGTTAAAAGCATCAGCTTTTGGTGGCAAATCTAGATTGAATCCTGATTCTTCAGCTTACTGTTTCACCATAGAATAATTACAGGGGCGTGTGGGTGGTTCAGTGGTTGAGCGCCTGCCTTTGGCTCAGGGCATGACCCCGGGGTCCCAGGATCGAGTCCCATGTCGGGCTCCTGCAAGGAGCCTTCTTCTTCCTCTGCCTGTGTCTCTGCCTCTCTCTGTGTCTCTCATGAAGAAATAAATAAAATGTTTAAAAAAAAATTACCTACACTCAGAACTTCCTTCATTTGTATAAGTGTTTAATAAAGGTTATCTACTTCACTGTCAGTAATAATAGTAGTAATAGTGGTGGTGGTGGTAGCAACAGCTATCTAATGTCGAGGAGGCTAGATCATTGATCCAAAAAGTAGAAAGGATAGCTTACCTAAATTTCTGATTTTGGTAGTTTTTAATGCTTCATGCCTTAAAAGCATGCCCTGCAGTTACTTCACTGTATGTTTATAATTAGAGCATTTATAGCAGATTGCAAATATCTCTATATTTTCATCTCTTAGGAGTACATGCCTCTCCCTCCAGAAGAAGCAGAAAATGGGGAGAATGCTGGTAATGAAGAACCCAAGCTGCAGTTCAGCTATGTGGAATGTTTGTTGTACAGCTTCCATCAGCTGGGCAGAAAACTTCCAGATTTTTTAACAGCCAAGCTAAATGCAGAAAAACTGAAAGATTTTAAAATTAGGTGATGTATAATTGAAGTGGTCCGATTGTTGGCAAAGATGATGGCTATCTTGATATTCCCTTGGTTTTCTTTTCCTTTTACAAGAGCTGTCTCCCAACCCTGCCTTACCCCGTGGGACAAAATGGAACACCCTCAAAACAGGAATGTATATAAACCTGTGGCATAACAAATCCAGGTCAGGGAAGGAACTTTTTCAAAAACAGACTCACTCTCCTCACTTGCTTTATAATCTTTTTTTTTTTTTTTTTTTTTTTTTACTTGCTTTATAATCTTGAGCAGGTTCCCAACCTAACTCCCAGATCTTCCTCAGCAGTTACTTAAATGATAACAGCACCTGCCTCATTGAGCGCAGTGCCTGGCACATCATGGATACTCTGTAAACTCGTGGTTAATGTCTTAGAGTGTTCTAGAGGAGCAACACTAGAGAAATCATACGTTATTTTCATGAACACATTTCATATTGAATCATTTTATTAACAACTTCACATCTTAAACTTTGAAATGCTTGGCCACTTGCATCATCTGTTACCATCCTCTACTCTTTGGTAAGACAATGGTTTAATACTTGGTAAAACATTTGATCAGAAGCAGCAAGTTAAGCAATAACTCCAAACATTAAAAAAAAATGATGCCAGGTTATTAAGCAGAGTTCCTGGAAGGCTATATACTGCCTTCACTTGAAAAAGGTATTACTTTGAAGTCTTTGAGATTTATGTGTGTTTATAATAAATTCTCCAATCTGCGGTTTGGTTTTATTTTTAACTAGACCTTGAGGGTCAGACACATCCCTTGTTAGCAGGTAAATACTTAGAGGTTAAAGTGACTTGTCCAAGGTCACTTGACCTTCAGTTGGCCACTGAAAGAGTAGAACCCAGGCCACCTGATTCTTATCCATGGCTCCTGAAGTTGGTTCACTCTGACCATGCCTTGCATTTTGACATAACAAGAACAGTGTTACAAATCTTTCCCTGCCAGGTTGAGTGTGGATTTACTCGCATTTTTGGTAAAGGAAAACTGCTTTTATTTCACTTATTTATGTATCTCTTGTGATCATATATTGGTAATTTTTAAAATTCCTTTAAAAATTATCTTTACTGTTAAGAACATTTAGCTATAGTAGAAGATTCTCTGTTTAAAAGCAAAGTTGACAAAGTGATTTGCTAATTAGCCAATGCTTGTTTATTTAGGCTGCAGTACTTTGCACGGGGTCTACAGGTTTATATCCGACAACTTCGCTTGGCTCTGCAGGGTAAAACAGGCGAGGCCTTAAAAACAGAAGAGGTAAGAATACTGGGTCACATCTTATAAGGAAATTTCTTTTTAATAGCCAGCATATAGTACATATCCAGGCTCGATTCTTATGTTGAAATGTAACATTTGACTGTATTTGAACTGGTAATACAAGTCTTTGTTGAAGACACAGGATAATGTTAGAAGAGTGTCTGCCTATTTATTTGCTAAGCTATATTTTTATCCTTGTTGAAATATTTCAAATATTTCCAAGTTTGTGAAGTGTTACCAAACTTAGATACATACCAGTCTTTCACTAGGCTCTCTTTAGTACATTTTGTTCAAATATTTAATTGACGTTTGTGATATTTTAATTTTACCTTTTTGAAAACCAAATACCAATTTACATTGAAAAAAAGATTAAATTGCCAATTCTGTACCAGACTATATGTGTGTTTGTGTTGGGATTTTTGCATTTCTCCGACCTCACCTGTTCTGATCAATCTTCATCCCAGTTCTAATGAGATAGTAAATTTTCATTATGTCTTCCTGTAACTTAAGCTGATGACTTTTAAAACAACCCCTATGTGAATTTGAGCTGTCCTTCACTCATTTTTTCAAATAAATGATGATAACACTTTAATGTTCTAACCTGTCAAGGGAACATAAAGATTATTTGCTTTCTTTGCCATCTCTACACTCATTTAGAGTCTAGAAGTGGGAATAAGCAGAAATGATCCTGAAAAAAAGTGTAATGATTCTAGTTCTATATGGGAATGGGATATGCTTCCTAAAAGTTATTGGCACTTTAATTTTGTTTTCCTTTTGCAGAACAAGATTAAAGTTGTTGCACTGAAAATAACAAATAATATTAATGTTTTAATCAAGGTAAGTGGGTTGGGGTTTTTTTTTGGGGGGGGGTGTCTGGTTTTGTTTTTTTTGCTTTTTTTTTTTTTATTTTTAGCATTCCTTTCTTACCCAGTCCTTCCAGCTACCTAGAAAGTGCAAGAGGCTATCCATGTGTCTTTAGGTCTTTAATGGTACCGTTAAAGGGGAAATACCATTGTATTCCAGATGTTTGGCCTTTTAAGGCTTTATGCTTTTTACAATACCAAGTGCCATTGCTGTAGCTATCATAAAGTCATATATTTTGTTTTATTTAAAAGTTATTGCAAAAACACTGCAAACAAAAGGAGGCCTGCAGATTTTCTGTGGCCCAAAGCATTGGAGCAAAGACATTTAGACTCAGAAATTTCACTGATTTAAGTTCTAGTGGTCTGTTAGTTCCTTTCAAATGGCCAGTAAAACCCTGCTTTGCTTACATTAAGGATGGACGAGCCTGTGTGGCCCATGAAATGTTTCCCTGTGGTCTTTTCTGTTAACTGTCTATGTAATAAATTGAGAGCTTTCTGTACTGTAGGCTAAGATCTTACCTTACTATTAAAGCATAATATCCTTCAGCTCTATTTACCCTCCCCAGGTATCCATTAACCCAACAAAAGACAATGGAGGGGGAGATCACAACAAAGTAACCATCATCTATTTCTAGAAGTTAACAGTATTATAGCCAGGTAGAAAAAAAGAAATAATATTTCTAACACCTAGAGCACAAAGCTTGACAGTAACAAAATTAGGACTAATGGTAAACCCTAACACTAATCTGGTAAAAATTAAAAATCCCATGCAATAATTACTTTTAATCAGAAGAGAGAAACTTTTCAGAGAATGCAACAGTGAAACAGTAAGGGGTGAGTGTCATGGAAAGAGAAGAGGTATGAATGCTCTTATCTCCTGAGAAAATGTTTATAACAGAAACCATTTACTCTTTTTTTTTTTTTTTCAATTTAAATTCAAGTTAGTTAACATAAGTGTAGTACTGGTTTCAGAAGTAGAATTCAGTGACTTAGTACTTACATAAAACACCCTGTGTTCATCCCAACAAGTGCCTTTGTTTTTTTAGGTTTTATTTATTTATTTGAGTGAGAGATAGATAGCAAGAGAGAGCATGAGGGAAAGGCGGACAGAGAATTGGGCTCTTTGCTAAGGAAGGGCTCAATCTCAGGCCCCAGGGACTATGTCCTGAGCAGAGGGAAGATGCTTAACTGACTCATCCAGGTGCCCCCAAGTGTCTTTTTTTGTGCCCATCACTCTTTTAGGTCGTCCCTCTTTTTTTTTTTTTTAAGATTTTATTTATTTATTCATGAGGGAGACAGAGAGAGGGGCAGAGACACAGGCAGAGGGAGAAGCAGGCTCTATGCAGGGAGCCCAGCCCGATGGAGGACTTGATCCCAGGACCCCGGGGTCACACCCTGAGCTGAAGGCAGGCGCTCAACCACTGAGCCACCCAGGGATCCCCATAGCTCATCCATCTTAACTATAGAGTCTCTTAGGGTTTGCCTCCCTATTTTTATCTTACTTTATTTTTCCTTCCCTTTCCCTGTCTCTATTTTGTTTCCTAAATTCCACATATGTCTCCCTCCTCCTCAGTCTCTGCCTCTCTCTCTCTATGTCTATCATAAATAAATAATAAATAAATAAATCTTTTTTTAAAAAAATTTCCACATATGAATGAAATCATATTTCTTTTTCTGATTTATTTCACTTAGCATACTACATTCCAGTTCCACCCACATTGTTGCAAATGGCAAGATTTCATTCTTTTTGATGGCTGAGTAATATTCCAGTGTGTGTGTGTGTGTGTGTGTGTGTGTGTGTGTGTGTGTAGCTACATACACACACCATCTTTATCCATTCATCATCAGTCAGTGGACATTTGAGCTCTTCCCATAATCATAGCCACCACTTATTTCAAACTTAAAAATAGTAATTTCAAACCATGAATTCATATATTAAAATGTGAGATTTTTTGAGGAATAATTTACACACGTCACTGTATACAACATGATTAGCATACATATATAGTGAAATGATTACCACAAATAAATTTATTTATTTATCTATTTATTTATTTATTTTAAGGATTTTATTTATTCATGAGAGACACAGAGAGAGAGGCAGAGACACAAGCAGAGGGAGAAGCAGGCTCCCTGCAGGGGAACCCAATGTGGGACTTGATCCTAGGTCTCCAGGATCATGCCCTGGGCCGAAGGCAGACAACCGCTGAGCCACCCAGGCATCCCAATTTTCTCATTTAGATACAGTAAAATCCCTTCCTTAATAACAGTATCATATGCTAAATCAGTACAGTTAGAAGCTTCAAGCATTTTTGATCCAAAGGACTTTACTACTGACTAATTCCCTACCTTTATCTGGCATAGTAAGTAGACTTCAGTTTCATGTAGTAGAAGGTGCTTTTTATTAGTATATTTAACGGTGGAAAGAACACAGTTTTGTTTTGTTTTTTAAGATTTTATTTATTTATTCATAGAGACACAGAGAGAGAGAGAGAGAGAGAGAGGCAGAGACACAGGCAGAGGCAGAAGCAGGCTCCATGCAGGGAGCCTGACGTGGGACTCGATCCTGGGTCTCCATGGTCACGCCCTGGGCTGCAGGCGGTGCTAAACCGCTGAGCCACCCAGGCTGCCCAAGAACACAGTTCAATCAAATTTTACATGTATATAAAAATCAGAATGGGGCACCTGAGTGGCTTAGTCAGTTGGGTGTCCAACTCTTGGTTTTGGTCCAGGCCATGATCTCCAGGTCATAGGACTGAGCCCCACATGGGGCTCTGCCCCCAGTGCAGAGTCTGCTCCTGCTTACTCTCTCTTCCTCTCTCTCAAATAAATAAAATCTTAAAAAAAAAAAAAAAAGGGACACCTGGGTGGCTCAGTAGTTGAGCATCTGCCTTCAGCTCAGGGCATAATCCCCGGGGTCCCAGGATCGAGTCCCACATCGAGCTTCCCGCGGGGAGCCGGATTCTCGCTCTGCCTGTGTCTCTGCCTTTCTCTGTGTCTCTCATGTTTTAAAAAGAATCAAAAACTGATAAGAAATGTTAGGCAAAATACTAAGAATAAATACGTTTAGACAATCCAAGTTTTGAGGATAGCATATTAGGTTATTTCATTTCTGGATTACTTTATCATTTAAATTCAGCAAACATTTGCATTACCACGTACTAACATATTTAAGTCTTGTGAGTTTTTTCTTACTGGTAATTTATAGATCTTTAGGAATATGATTAGCCAGGTCTTTAGTTTTCTAATTGTGTTCAAATTTTTAACCACTTAAAAGTCTGCAAAAGCAAATGCAGATTATATTATACCATTCTTTTTCCCTTAAAGCATCTTGGTGACTGCATCTGTGCAAAAATCTAAAAAAAAGAAAAAAAAAATTAGCTACAGTTGAAGGTGATGTACACAAAATGACATTAATGAAGTGTAATAGGTGCAATTTATAAACATAATTGTGTTTGTTTTTTCTCTTGCAATTTTTTTTTAGGTGAACAGGAAGGATAGATCAGAGCTTACTCTCTCCTAAAGTTTGTCTTTAAGATGTCTCCATGTTTCCTGCCCGCACCATCCCCCCCCATACCACCAAATATATTAAAAATCTTGTCTCATTTTGTCTTTTCAGGATCTCTTCCACATTCCTCCTTCTTATAAAAGCACAGTAACATTGTCCTGGAAACCTGTACAGAAGGTTGAAATTGGGTAAGATATATTTAAACGAGATTTAAGTATTCTAATATTCAGGATTTATAAGTATGAAAACCTGAATTCTGTTGTTTGGTACCTTATCAGTAATCAATAATCTTAATAAGATGTTAAACTATGAGTATTAGAAGCATGACTTAAGATATAAGGTCTAATTGCAGTATGTATGGAATAAACTAGTGGAATACAACCCTGGAATTTTCAGGCTTGTCTGTTCCTATGACATAACTAGACTTCTGACAAGTTTTACAAACTCAGTCACTTGACCTTACAGTCTTTGTAGCTACATATTCCAGATTATTTTAAAGCCTTGTAAATGCCCTCTGGTATTGTCTGTATAACTAAGGCACAGTTAATTTCTTAACTCAAAAGTTATTTCCTTTTTTCTGATGTGAGTATCATCTTTAGGATGTCTTTTTGTGACTGATACACTAAATTACAAGTGTATTAATAGTGTCCGGTAATAGAATTTTTTTATTGCCGTTCTTACCATTGTAGGCAAAAGAGAGCCAATGAAGATACAACTTCCGGTTCACCACCCAAGAAATCTCCAGCAGGACCAAAAAGGGATGCCAGGCAGATATATAATCCTCCTAGTGGGAAATATAGCAGCAATTTGGGCAACTTTAATTATGGTGAGCGTTTCCGTTTGGGTACAAGCAATATGAGAAATTAGAAATTGTGTCATAGTTGATTTTAATAATGATCTATACTAACATATACCTCTTTCCACGGACTTTTCTGAATTAGCTTGGGGAACTAGAGCTGTTGGGGTAACAAGTTCCCCTGTTCCTATCTAACCCTCCCTGGTGGGCTCACTGACTTGAGCATGCAATACTTAGAAAAGAACTTAGAAAAATATGCCTCTTGTATTCAGAGGAAGGAACAAAACAATGGACGTTGGCATGAAGCATCCATTCTTGGTTTTCCTTGTAACTTCAAGACAAGACATTGAGTGCATTCTCCCTCGGGAGTAGATATAGCTGCTGACAGATGTGGTGATCTTAATGATCCCTCTTGGACCTTATCTGCCTCCTGCTTGTCCTTCCATCTTCTTAAGTATTTCAAAAGGAGAAGGCATGGAAGTGGAATCAAATGTTTAAGAGTGTCATCTGGCAAGGAAGATGTGTCTTGTTGCAGTCTCTCCCTCTTGCCCAGAGTGCAGACTCCATCTCCGTGTTAGCCATTGGTGCCAGGAAAGCTTCCCACTTGGTCCTTTCTCTCCCGCTGCTGTGGAAGAAGCGAGGTTTGGCTCGTTTGACCTCATAGATGCTTTCAAAGAAGAATGAATGAAAATATCACCAAGTCCTCTCCTTGATCCTGCTTTAAGAAGACCGAGGTTAATAATACAACCACATATGCTTATGACTGGTCTTACCAGTCAGAATTAATTTTGCAGTAATTATTCTTAAAGCACATTCTGAAACACATACTCTTTATAATCGTTTACAAGGTAAAATAATCATGACATTAAAGTCTTCGTGCAAAAGCTAAATTCCTTTAATACCTGAGCAGATTATAGAAAGGCAGTTTTTAGATTGTGAAATGACCCTTCCACTCCACTCAAAGATCACTGAGTTCTTTTAACTTGTTATGTAAATTGCATTTCCTAGCCTCTCTTCTTACTTGAAAAATAGGGAAACACAGAACTCTTACAAACTTCAAGTAAAAAGGGGGGAGAGAATATCTGTGAAAACATTTTGTAAATGGAAAGGATTCTACTACTTCATTGCAACAAAGATTGTTTTCACTTGTATGATTTAATGTGGTGTCTATCAGAATTATTCTTAAAATCAACTATTTTCTCAATACTACCCTCATTTGAGTTAAACGAAAGTAATTAGGAGCTATGGCAATACAAAGAGAATTGTGTTGTCACTTAGGCAGGTGAGTTACTCTGGAGGTTCCATGAGGATTCTGCGCTATGAAGCTCATTGCCTGCCTGGTCTGAGAATCCAGTGACATAGTGCATGTGAAAAAGAGATGAGAAAAATGCAAAGCCTTTGCTGGTAATTGTTTTTCACTGTCAGTAAAGAAAATCTGAATCCCTTACAACTTCAGTTGTTCATAGTCCTCAAAGTAACAAGGGCAGAACAAACATGCCTGTGAATTGTCGTTTTTGTCTGATATTAACAGCACTTTAATATTCCTTTTTTTTTTTTTTTTTAGATTTTATTTATTTATCCATGAGAGACACACACACACACAGAGAGAGAGAGAGGCAGAGGGAGAAGCAGGCTCCATCCTGGGACTCCCAAGATCATGCCCTGAGCCAAAGGCAGATGCTTAACCACTGAGCCACCCAGACACCCCCACTTTAATATTCCTAAAAGGGTCGATCTTGTTATTTAGGGTAGCGGTCATAAACAGAATTACAAAACAAACTAAACAATGACTCTTTATTAGAAAGTAGCAGCAAAATTTCTGGTAGCATTTTACATTTTGGAGTTGTATGTTAATAGGTTATAGTATTCTCACAGTAGCAATTTCAAGAGTTTTCTTGGCTTTCTTTTACTCATTCAGTTGAAAACAGTTCTTGATCCTAGAGACGAGGTTTGGTGGACCTATTTACATCAAGTTTTCTTCCATCTTTTTTATTATCTTAGGGAACTGAGTGTGTCCCAAAGAAAGAAGCATGTTGCTTTTTTTTCTGGATGTCATTGCCTCAAAATTGGAGGGGAGAACATGTTTTGTGTTCTTACTGTCATTTAATGCTTGGATTTTCTTAACCACATTTGGCACGATCAATGTAATTCCACTTTTCTGTGTCAGCAAAGCTAACGTTTTGTTTTTTCTAAAGACTGCTTGGATGGCTTTATGGTTTTTTTGTTGTGTTTTTGTTTAAGACATGTATGCTGAGGGGTTAGGAACTTGATTCTTTTTGGTTATTAGAAAACCAGGTAGTATTACTATACTGTCCTATTACAGTGAAAGAAATAGATGGTGCCAGTGTCACAGGCCTGAACTTAATCATCATGGAAGAGGAACCAGATTTTGTGTTTGATCTTTGAGTACAGGCAGGCATATATAGACTTTTTTTTTCCTTATCCAAATTTATCGCTTTACTAATCAAGGTCTCTCAGTTAACTTTCTGGTGCATTTTCAATCAAAGTATTTACAAACACCTACTCATGGTTAGTTTTCCCTCCTGCATACAGAGCTGTCCAGTAACCCAGAAGTACTAAACATGCTATATTTTGTGACTTGTGTGCTTCATCTTTTACCTTTTTAGAATGTAAAAATAAAGTATAATTTTAACTGAAAGCAGTGGTTTTTCAAGTTAGTAATGTAAGCTTGAAACCACTGCAAAGATCCTGAAAGTGCAGAGTGAATGGTGCCTCAGGATGGAGCCCTTCAAAAAAAGAGTATTTGGTGACTCCCTGAACTGTAGAAATGGCCGCATCCCTTTCAGATCCAAAAGAAATAGCACAGAAAAGATAACCATATCAAACAACATGTTTTTACAGGTGGGTAACGTACTCACTAGATATAGCTGAACAATTGAGGGTAGCTCAGTTCTGTGTATTGATTGAAAAACAATTTTAGTAGTCAGTTAGCTTCTAGGTAATAATGATATCTATAAAGATGTTAATTTGTTAAGTGGTTTGTTAAATTAACTGAAATGAAGGTTTTTATAATGAGTACAGTTGGGAGGAAATGTGCCAACATATGCATGGATGAGGCCAGGTCTTAAACAGTAAAAAGAATGCAAGTCTCACTGCCTACATACTCCCTCATGTAGTTCCTGCATCAGTTACTGGGAGCATCTTACCCTCAGACCACCTATGATTTTCTGAATATGTTCAGGGAGTAATAAATATGATGGTTTCATTTACACGGCTTTCAAAGTGATCAACTTAGGAGAATGTGCCACGACATGAAAGATGACTTTGAGTCAGATCCCATTCTGTTAAACATAAATATTGGCTAAGTTGGGGAAAGGTCTAGTTAGTTTTCTAACTCAGGGTTGCTGGAGAAAGAAAAAAAAGATTAAAACATTACCCAAATAAGGTAACTATATTTCTAGCCATAATGGCAAAAAGAAAGATTGCAACATGGACTTCATAGGAATTTTATAAGCATCCGACATTATGGATCCAAACTGGCAATCCCAGGTGGTTTTTATTGCTCCTAACAGGATTACTACAATGAGGAAGTTTGAAAGTTCAATGAAGAGATTTGATCTCTGGAATTAGAAATTTGAGACTCTTTGTCACGTATGATAAAAAGTCCAACCTGGCTGATAATTTTAATCAGTTTTTTTTTTCCAGAAAAGAAAGACTCCTTTAAGGAATATTTCTCTGGAGCTGTAAGAGAGAGTAACCAATGAATGAATCAAAGACTCATTCTACTCTGTGACACAAGTGACTTAATTTTTCTGCAAAAGATACACTTAATTTACATCTGTGATCTAAACACTGTATACATAATCACCTTTCTGGCTGTACTCTGAGCAGCTGATTAAAGCAGTGAGAAAAGCTGTTGGCATTTATATCTGCATTTTTGTGAGTCCAGGTGCTTGAAATATTATGACCATAACAAACTGCCTATTCACTGCATTTGAAAAGTACGTTCTTCAGTCTAGCTTAATTTTTCAAAACTGATCATTGATAATTTAAGAAACTTTGCATTTGTAGCACGATCTTTTGAAGGCCAATGGCCTTTTTGCTAATTCCATATTAAATATAGAATTTGTTATCATTTAACTATCTTTAGTAGTGATAGGCATCAAAATAAAGAACAAAGAAATGTAGTCATAACATTGTCATCTTGAGATATCTTGGTAGTGGGATACATTTAATTGGGTACCAACTCTGAACATCTTTGACAACTTGCCGTGTGTGCTTTAGTATATACATTGCCCTGGTTTTAGGTACAGGTTGAATTTGTAGACTGGCGTAATACCAGCACCGCTTTTATAGAGCCGACTTCTACACTCAAAGCTACGAGCTCTGTTTCTTGTTTCTGCTGTGCCATGAAGTCCTGAGCAGGACCTAAACCCTTGTTCGCTTTTTCGTAGAGCAGAGAGGAGCCTTCAGGGGAAGTAGAGGTGGCCGAGGCTGGGGAGCACGAGGAAATCGTAGTCGGGGAAGACTCTACTGAATAAGACATCGCATTCTTCAGCATTGTCATGAGCTTAATATACTTAAATTCTACTACTCATTGGATTGCCGGGGATGTCCCTTTAAAAGGACTGCTGCCTTCAGCTAAAAACTTAATGTTCTTTATACCTTTGTATGTATGATCTACTTTTGTAACAGACCATGGTTGTGTCCAAGGTAAAAACCACAGTGATATTTTTGGATGCTTTGTCCACGATCTTGACTTGTTTTTGCAATATCATCATTACTCAAACTTCATATTGTGAATCTTTTACTTTCAAACATCTTGGTAATTTGTTACTGAAAGCTATTCAAGACTAAAATGTAATGAAATTCAGTCTATTTCTGATAACTGGTAAAGATGATCAGTTGAAAAGTTACTGATTTCCTCTACCCTCCCCCCCCAATATATGGAGAAGAGTCATGGTCAATCATTAACATTTTATTTTCATTGTTAATTATAATAAAGCTGCTAGGCATTTTCTACCTAGTGTTATAAAAGCAAAATACTACCAGCTTTCTTAAAATGTAGAAATGACATTGCATTTTGAGGAGGAAGTAGGTTGCTTTGCACTGCTTACTTAACTCTTCTCCATATGTTGTGATACAAACTTTTGACTATGGGATCTATTTGAATAGAAATGTGTATGTATAATATACATACGTACATAAGCCTATGTGCATATGTGTGTGTATATATACATGCGTGCTGTGAAACTTGACTACACAACATAAATCATTTTTTTAAAATTCCTGGAACGGGTAGTCTTTGACACGGTGATGATCCTTTTGAGACTGAATCCATTATTAACTTGTTGCCTAGGTTTTCCTCCCAGTAGTGAGGGATTTTGAGTCAGTTGCACTTACATGATTATTGTTATTTAAAACTAAAAATAAACAAAGGCTGCATTTTCAAAGATAAATTTGGAGATCCCTGCTGGAGAAATACAGCCAAAATATTGAATCTGATGTACATATAGGTTTCTACAGGATGAGATAGAATAATTTAGAATTTGGGGATTTAATAACCAGGGCAACCCAGGAAAAGTGACTTGAAAACATGGTGTACCAATAAGCAAGGGATGCTCTCTCGGTTTGCTTTTGCCACTTTCAAGATTTTAACTTCTCAGGTTATTAATCAAAATTATTGTATAAGTTAGCTAATAGAACCTTTAGGTTAAAACAACAGACGGGGGGTTTGTGGAGTGTTTAATGTCATGGGCATTTTTTAGTAGCCTAGGCCCTTTGCTCTGCATTCGAATGTTTCATATATTTTTGTTCCACAGTTAATCTTCCCTCCCCAAGTTTGCTATTCAAATTCATTGCCTGAATGACATTTTCTAGTAGTTTGACATATTTTTTGAGGAATAGTTTGTGATTCTAATGCAGGTGTCTCATTACTGTTACCTCTACATTGGGGAAAAAAGTAACACCCCTTTGTTAGAATTACTGCACATGTTTATGGGGAAAATATTTTTAAAGACTAGAATGATACAAGTGAGCAAAAGAAGTTGGTCAGCTTGACTATGGAGTGGTGGCAATAATCTCTAAAACATTCCAAAAGAGTATGAGCTGAACCTAAGCTCCCTTGGAATCTGAGCAGACATAGGAACATGGAATTGCCATTTGAAAACTGTGACCAGATAGTCTGGACCTCAGAGGCATCAGCCGTGGCCTAAAGCCATTTCAAGTACAGAAACTGTATTGGGACTACAGTTATATAAATTTGAACATTAAATGTAACTTTTCCTCTTTTTCTTTTTTAAAGCATATTTGTAAACTCAGAGGTGAGCAGAAGTGACTTTACTTTCTCAAGTTTGATACTGAGTTGACTGTGTTCCTTTCTTTACCACCTCATTGTTCCCTTTACCTTTCCTAAGGCAATAGTGCACAACAACTTAGGTTATTTTTGCTTCAAAAATTTGAAAGAAAAACTTCATGCCATGAATTTTTTTCTTTTGCAAGACACCTGTTATCACCTTGTTCAAATGTAAATGTTCCCTTATGCTTTTGAAATA